>NC_092342.1:326273333-326905000 GCF_046630445.1 Rutidosis leptorrhynchoides | reverse complement strand
TGAGAACGATGGTAGTTTAATTGTGGCGTTACTGATGCCTTAGTAATTTGTATCCTAAAACAATGACGTACTATTAAATTATCAAGAATTCGATGATTTATTAATATTTGCAGCTTAATTATGACGTTTACCACTTCTGTTATTAAGAAGAAGAACATAATAATTTGAGTAACTTAATTATAATGTGAGTTACCAAATCGTTATATGGGCGAGAACATATTTTATTGATTGAGTTTCAAATTATAATGACATTAAAACATAAATATACAAATTAAATATATAAAAATTTTGAATTCGGTTTTCGGTTAAACCGAATTCAGAATTTTCAAAACCGAAAACCGAATTCAAATTTGGTTTCGGTTTGACTCGATCCGAAAACCGTTTTTCAAATTCGGTTTAGTTTTTTTCCAGTTTGGTTTCGGTTTGGTTTTCGGGTTCCACGGTTTCAAACCAAATACTGACCACCCCTACTGCATACGCTGATCCCCTTGTACGTCGGGTCTATCACGTACCCTTGGAGGATGCCTTCGGGCTAGACTCTTGCCTGTCACACATGGGAGATTCCTTGGTGGAGGTGATTTACATGCATCCGACTCTTACGAGATGTGTTTGGTGAGTTGTCAAAGGCAACACAGAGTTTGCGTGTCCCTGCTGGTCTACACGTTTTGAAAGAAAAATTTAACGGTTAAAAATTAAATATCGAACACTCTTATGTGTAATGGATTTAGATGTGACACCCATTCAAACTCCAGTTCGCTATCATTCTCATCCATAGTAGACTACTCGTTAATTCCTTAAAACAAACCAAGGGTACCCATATTTGTGACATCATGTCTTCGTCAAGAAATTGATGCTCGTTAGATACTTGTTCCGTACAGATAAACAAAATAAAATTTTCAAATCTAATCTTTATATATTTATTCTACTAGCTTCTTTTCTTACGGCCCAAATCAATGGCTAAAATATGCAGTGGTGTCATATAGAATAGACATCAGATATAGACATTTTATGTTAAAATTGGTTACGATAAGATTTTTGTAAAAGAAAACAAATAATTATGCAAATATTGACGACACGTTTATGAGAATATTATAGCATGTGCAGTTGCTGACAATTTAATGTTAGATGACAAAAATAATCTATATCTTATGCCCGTGAAGGCTTTAAAAGATGTCGATGGATTGTGATGGTTCAGGGCCCATTTCGAAGTATCTCATCAAAGCCCTACAGGCCCAATATCATTATTATTATGCAACGAATTGAATTTGAAAGCTATTAATTATTAATTTTTTTGTTTGGATTAGCGAGGAAACTCTCTATGAACGAGTACATTGACTCCCCCATAGAGGGTAAACCTCGGGTAATCAAACCCCCTGAGCGCGAGACCTGGTACCGGGTGAATTACGCACAAGGCGCACCCTCTGGTCACACTCCATTTTTGAACGAAATAGCTTTGCAAGCTGATAATTGAACTTTCATGCATATTATTGATATGAGCTACACGCCATTTGATGAATGAATGAAATAATGTGCTGTATTGTGGGTCAATAGTCCAACCAATTTGAATGAAAAACAAAATACCAACCAACCATGAAGTGGAAAAAAAAAAGTCTCCCAACTATAGAAGTTCACCCGCAATGACTTTGGGATGTTCGCAAAGCGAGTAATTGCTCTATGATTAGTCAGCATGCAATTGCAAAGCATTCGGACCGGGTTAAAAACTATAATTTATTAAACTATATGACTAAACTATGGACTAATCAGTGATTTGTGTAATAAACTCTAGCATAATAATGATTTATGACTCTTCAGTCATTTGAGGAATGTTACATGCATACCAGATTGTTTACTTTAAAAGGTAGACAAAATAACATGTTAGACCGCGTACATTTACTTTGCCGAGTAACCTAAACAGAGAAAAGTCATCGTTTACTCGTTTATATCATATTGTTTACCATAAGGATTTGGTGCACTAGTTTATATCATATTCTTTAACTTAAAATTGTGTACCCTTTTTCCAAATCTTTAAAAATGAGATACTATACAAGTACAACTAATTGAGTAGTTTACCTATAGGAACTTGCTCATCAACTACCCTTGTAATCTGCAGTTGAACGACACTGAGAGTTGGTGTTCAACCATACCACTTTGTGGTTCCTAAAATAAAAAAGATGATTTTTTTACTAACTAGCTCATTGATGTACTTATGTGATTCGTACGAACTGGAAAAGTATTGTTTACATAACCAGTAAAAACCTAGTTACAAGAAAATCTGTACGTCGGTAGTTTTTCAGCTAAACAAATTCAAGCAATTGCTCAGTAATTCGGTGTTAAATCGTTAGAAGTTGACAGTCATTGATGCTAGTACGATTCCTGGATCAAACTCCTGCATTGCAGACCAACTTTGCCCGATTTAGTAAACATAATTAGCCAATTTCTTTGATACAAGTAAAATTAAGCATTAGAGAGACATGTATGCATAACAGTATTTAGTAGACATTATTAGCATTCTTTCGAATGCATATAGTTCAACAGAATAACAGTATATACTGAACTCTGATATCATATTGTAGAGCAAAGTGTAATACCTTGAAGAGATTTTTCATAGTTCTGCAGCTGCAACATGAAGCCAGAATTAGGAGCAGCCACATCTCGTTTACTTTTCACAAACTTAAGAGTTTCAGACAAGCTCAGGCCATGCTTCTTCATCAAATAGGCCACAACAATGGTAACGCTACATAATAAAAGACATATGTTCAGGACATATGATCATAAACTCTGTATTAAGCACTATATAAAACTGCAGCAGTTAAGCATAAGAATTACTAAGAGGGGTTTATTGTTACTCCCTTTTCAAATATATAACGAAAACTTGCAAACCAACATTTAACAAAGCATAATGTCATCGAGCATTCTGTTTTTGGCTATATAAAAGCTACAGGAAAAACCAAGTTGAAAAAGGTACTCATGTGATTTATCAGTTAGTCGTCCTACTTTAACTTTGTCAAACAAACTACTTTTAAGTTCTTAATATTATATCAGACCACCTTTTATAAGATGACATTTGACCATCAAACTTACTTCTGAACTAAAAAGTTATACTACATATGTGCCTAAGTTGAAACTACATAAATATTTCATGCCCAACTGTCAACTGATCTCCCATAATTTGACTATATATTCAAGTTAATGGATTCAAAGTAATTATAATTGCTAGTTATAAAAGATGAAATATGAATTACCTTCTGGATTTTCCCAAAAAGCAATGGACCAAAACACCGCCCGTTCTTCTAGCTTCATCAATGAAACTGAAGCACTCATCGAAAAACTGGGCAATATTTACATCTCTTTTGTCCGTTACTGAATCAAAGAAAGTCTTATTATGATAACAAAAGATTAACAAATCAATAATATTTCAACATAGAACGTAAGAACGTGCTTTCGTGAACACTACTTTCTTACCATCAACAATTTTGTAAGTAAAATCAATTGGATGTGCAGGTGGTAGTGAAGATGCAACGGTTAATACATGAGTTACATTTAAACTCTTCAAAATTGACTTGTTCTTGGCAGCTCCAACAGAACCCAAATACAGACCCTATTAAGAATCAAAACGTCGTTAAATCAAATTAGATCACTTATTTACAGTTACATTATTTACCTCTTCGATTTTAGCAGGAACAATATCATCTTTAAGACAGTACGTTCTTGCATAAACAACTTTCAAAAGTGCAGCCATTCGCTCTTTATGCAAGTCATCAGATTGATCCATGTCTAAGTTTCAGCCTTCTACAACAACACTAAATGATCCGTACAGCACGAAAACATCATAATTAGTAACGTAAACGTAAAACGACACATGAGTGAGCACCAAAAATGCAACCAAAAACAAGTTATTGTAAATTGTAATGCTGTTAGTAGCAACAATTTACTTTACTTAATTCAGGCGTTTGCTTAATTCACGCGTTTGCTCAACTAATCTAATAAAATTCATTACATGTATACAACAATCACAATTCGTAATTAAGATGAAAAAGTGGTTAATCATTCCAAATGTGAACAGATTACATGATAGGTTAACAATCTAAAATCATACAGGCGAAAAAAACATACCTAGAAATTAAATAACTGGTGAATTGATGTTAAAATACGAAGTATCGATTTAAAAAATGATCGATCAAATGATGAATATATGTACATGTGTATGTTTTATATAGCCAATTGACGAAGGATTCCGATTACCTGATCCAATTGAAAAGAGTGATGCTTCGTGTTAAACCCTAATTCTTTTCGGAATCGATTTGACCGTAGACGTTATTTAATGACTGAAACATACGTTATATAGTATAATAAAAAAAAATATTATCATGCATAAGGGGATTTACACAAGAAGTTCGCGTAACGATAGTTTAATTGTAAATAAATCCAGTTTGTTTCGCATGGACTTAGGAATTTAAGAATTTTATTTATTTATTCAATATAATCCAATTAAAGATGAAGATTTAGGCTATGTCTGAAACGTAGTTTTTAGGAGTTTTTACAGCTTTTAGTTTTTATAAAAAAATTAATATTTAATAAAAAAACTCTGTTTAGTTAAACGAGCATAAAGCTTTTGGACAAATGGAAAAAACTGAAAGATAAAAGTTACTAGAAGTAGCGTTTATCTTTTAGCTTCTGGCTTTTTGTCATTTTACTCTTTATTTAACAGATTTTAGCTCCTCTACCAAACATCAATATATTTAAAAAGCTATCAGCTAAAAGTTAAAAGCTACCAACTAGTTTCGCCAAACATACTCTTAATAAAAGATTTGAATTAAACAAAATTAAAATATAAAATAAAATAATTAAGATTAGAGGAAACAAAATTATTCACTTAAGATCATTCTTTATAAGTATTGAGTAGCAAATAATAATATGTTCCTCATTTGAGTCTCAGAGCTAGTCAATGTGCACGTTCATATACTTAAAAAAAAAAAAAAAAAAAAAAAAAAGCAATGTTGGTCTTTGGTACATGCCTACCCTGTTCAGATTCGCTAATCTTAATTAAATCTACCAGGTGTGATCATAAACTGGTCTCCCGCATCTAGTTCATAACTGTTTAACTTATTCGCATGTTCGGTTTGAAGATGTTAAACAAAAGAAAAAACGAAATAGTTGATGATGTTACTGATCTCGTGGATCGCAAGACAGGGCTCGCGAAACGCGAGCCTTGTGGTTCGAAATCCATGTCACATTTTTCGCGTTTAGAAGCAAAATCTCGTGTTTGAAGGTCTCACGAAATGCGAGGGTAGCTCGCAAAACGCAAGATTGTTCGTAGTCAACAAGTTATTCGATTTTGAAAATGATTCATTTTTTGCCCTATATATTGTAACCCTATTCTCATTGTATATGTAATATCTACGAAAAATTAATAAGAAAACTCTCTTTGTTTGGTCATGGACTAAACCAATAGTTAGATTAAATGATTGGACATAACCACGTTAAATTCTTTTGTTCTTTACGTTTCTTGCACTAATTTTAATCGTTATCTTTGCGTGTTCTTGCTATTTATCTATTTATTGTGCGGTGGGTGATAACTGAGGTTATCGGGATCTTGTTAAGGTTCACTAAATTCCCAACAAGTAGTATCAGAGCTTGTGTTGCGAGCGTTACTGGAACAATGGCAGATAATAACACAATTAAGATAGATAAGTTTGATGGGTCAAATTTTGGCTTTTGAAAGATGCAGATCGAATTATATCATAGTGGTTTATATCAGCCGATCACTAGTAATAAACTGAAAGAAATGAAGCAGGAGGATTGAGATTTGTTGGATAGGAAAGCAGTTGGTGTAGTCCGGCTTTCTCTGGCCAAGTGTGACGATCGCTCCAAATTCATATGGACGAATACGTCATTCATCGATTTCATTGCGAGGTATTTGACCTCTATATGATACGTTTTACAAACATTGCATTCTTTTGAAAAGACACACCATAAATGAATATCTAAATCCAAGGTTTTCAACATCTGATAATTTCTACATATAGACAATCATCGTAAATAATAGTTTACACTAATACTTCCGTTGACAATGCAGTCAAAAATAGATACATGGTGATGATTTTGTGAATGCAACGTTTTCTCGAATAAATCATGTATGACTCCATGCACATAGCTTGTATAACATATAAGCAAACAGCGGAAGACTTCTAGGGAACCTGAGAATAAACATGCTAACAAGTGTCAACACAAAGGTTGGTGAGTTCATAGTTTTAATGTTTCGCATAATCTGTATATAAAGGTGGATCACAAGATTTTAGTTGTTTCATCCAGAAACGTTTATCAAAATATTCTACGAAATTGAGCACCCTGGTAACTAAACTTTAACGTATATATAATAAGTACCCCTGTTTTAACAAACATGCAACCAACATGTACAATACACGCAAACCAACGTGTACTAAACTCAAATAGCATACGTCTGTTTTATAGTTCAGGCTAGGGTTTCTATACCTGGAATAGACGGGGATGTCAAGCCCTATGGATCCATATACAATTATTCGCGCCCACCAGTCCACATCCTATGTACTGGCAGCAACTAGTTACCAAAGCTAAGGGATTTTCGGTTTAACTCAGTGTAGAATTAAGTATGTACTTGTATCCATTGCATTTAAAATATATTGCATGTATTCTCAGCCCAAAAATATTTAAAGCATTTAAAAAGGGAGACTATAAACTCACCTTAGCAGCACATAAAGTTGTTCACCGAAATGTGACCTAAACTCGGAATACCAAATAACCGTAGATCTCAACCTAGAGAACATATGTTGGTCAATAAATGTCTAACAAGCTAGGTCTGGTCATGCAACAACCCGAGTTTTTCCGTTAAAACTTCCGTTAAATACTTGACGATCGTTAGTTAAATCATACAATTTTCATACGCCAATTTTTTTTTCCAGAATAGTTAACAGTGGCTACGTGAAACTTTTTCGTATTTAAAGTAATTAAATGCGTACTTGATCCTTAGTGAATTACTTGAATTAATATGTTATATTAATTAGTGAACTTAATTCGGTTGACGAATTAAACTAGAAACGATACGATTAAAGTTAATCGCCTAGAAAACTTTTCAGTTAACGGAACTCAGAAAAACGATAGAATAATTATTGTTAATAATTATTGAACTTATGAAAGAAATTTAATTTATTATTTACTTAATGAATTAAACACGGTGCTTTTGTTTCAACGACTAGTTAACGTGCCGGAGATTCGGTACGGTTAATGGCACTCGAAACGAACCACGCGCGAACGAGCTTTTACACAAAACGAGCCCGAGACCCGAGCCCGAGGCCACATGGACATGACCTCATACCTCATCATCCTTGGCCCCATGAGTAGCCATTGCATGTTGACTATTAGTTTAGGCCCATGTTTGTTGACTAATTAGTTTAGGCCCATGTTTGTTGACTTTTGATTTTTTAGGCACTAAGTAACTAGTTAGATAATTCTCTATACAATTTTAATCAGTCATTCCATCCTATCTATGAGAAAATGCAGCTCATTCCTCCTCCCTCTCTTCTTCTTCACATCAAACACACACACACACACACACACACAAATCAACCATCAAACTTGCTTGTTTGCTCTTACTCGTTTGATCAATCTTGCTCCGATCGTCGTTCTCTACGCGCTAGTATAAACAATTTTGTGATCAAAGGTATAATTAGCTGAACCCTAATCTTTAAAATCAGATTTTTATTAAGGTTTCATAAATTAGGTTGTCTATTGCTCAAGTCTTGATGTTTGTTGATTGTTTAATGCGTTAGATCACTCGTTTTGTTTATTTGTTGCGAAAACCGAATTGTATATTGCATGATCAGTGAATTTTGATTTTTCTAATGCATGATATTATATGATAATTAGGTTCCTTACGAAAAACTATTAATTTTAGGCTTTGGATTCGCTTGATTTCGTTTCCGGATGATCAAGTTATGATCAATTGAAATTAACGTTGTGTTTTTGTGATTGATCGGAAATTCTGGGTTTGATAGACCACGAATTGGATTGTGAAATTAATACCATTGGATAGGTAATTTAAAAACACTCAGGTTACACTAGTATATCATGTTGTTTGCTTATGTATAACTTGAGATATGCTTGATTTAGTGAAAAAGTAGATTTATACAGCACTTGCATGAAAACAGCCTTGTGTGATAAAATATGTTAACTTCTGGATTTAAATCTTTACATATTTGAAATGTACACAAAAATTAATTCACTTTTCATGTAGATATCATAGTCTAATTGTATCTAGATCTTCGGATAATTGCGTGCGAATGTGACTAACTAAACTAGAATCGAAACAGCAACTTGCTCTCTGTTTTATACTCTGTGGTTTGTGTTTATTGAATTAGAATGTATGCTTCTGGAAAATGAATCTTAACATGATATGTGACATATGCTAAGTTAATGTCAATCTCTGAAACCTTATGCATTGGGCACAATAGAGCCATACTTTATGTAAATTCTGATTTGAGCTGAAAAACTGAATGTTCAACTTGCATGAATAAACTGTACAAATTGGCTAAACTAAAATTGATCTATTTTTTATATGTGTTAGTTTAACTTGTTTTTGAACTATGGCCACTGGTCTTGTATCGATTGCATGTTCCTAACTCCGGTTATAGCTAAAACCAAATCAGTGCGCGGTCAGAAACTGACTTGGTGAACCTCAAATGTATCCCTTCTGATTCCTGACTTTTAATTATCGTATGAGACCCTAGATAGACTTTTTGGAATCGATTTTAAGTATATTTATGATCTGGAGTTTTCCATGTTTACTTGAATTTTGTACTATGAGATAATATGCTAAGTTTGCTACATGTACATGAACTTTGTGCACAACGATAAACTGAAATTGTGAAATTGACCAATTATGATCTAAAACGTGTTGTTTGACTTAGGTTTGATATTTTGACCAACATTTGACATGAACCTACTGATGTTGACTTTAGTTGACTACTTTGACCAAGTTTGACTTTCAGTTTGACTTCGGTTGACTTTGTTTGACTTGCATGAATTAGTTGACTGTATGTTGACTTCTACTTTGAAACGCGTCGATTCGAGAAATAAGACAACTTATACTATGAAACCACACTTGTTTAAGACATATTTATTGACCAACCTAAATACATATACTTAGGTTGCATTACTCGGCTATAAACCGTACAAGTAAATTGTCCACTTTTCAATCCGAGCTTTATTCAAAGGTGAGTCTACAGTCCCGCTTTTTACATGTTTTCAGGGATGAGAATACATGCTGTTATACTTACATTATCAAATGCTTTTTGTATTGACACGAGTACTATATCTGCATATTGAGTTTGTACACAAAGCCTCTAGCTTGAATACTTTAAATACCATCGGTGTAGGCACAATTTAGATGGACGGATCCGTTAGGTTGACAACCTCACCCGCTATAAAAACTGTGGTGCATTTATTTTGAACATAATACATTCGTACAAGTGTATAACAATTTTATGAGGTAAAGGTGGGTATAGTGGATTCTATACTCGGGTCATTGCTAGTATTCAGGTGCTCATAGATTATGCAAATGTTTCGCAACTTGGAGTTGTACTTGTAAAATCTCGTGGTCAAGGAACTTAAACTATTTTCTGATAACTGTTTTTTAGATACTATACAACGTCATTTAAAACTGTGGTTTACGAACAAATGAGATAAAACTTGACATAGTATTGTCTACGAATATTTGAAACTTGACATGGTATTGTCTACGAATATTTGAAACTTGACATGGTATTGTCTACAAATGATTGAAACTTGACATGGTAGTGTCAACAAACTTTTAAAATAGGACACGGAGTTGTCTACAAACTTTTAACATTGAACCTTGGTGGTCTTCCACTAATAACCGTTTTCGAAATGTATTTCTTAAACATACTGTATTGTTTACTTAAAACCTGTAGATTCACTCAACATTATTGTTGATCCGTTTTGCGTGTTTTATTCTCGGGTATTAATTGCTTCCGCTGTAGAATATTTCTGTTACATAGAAGTCAAGCCAAGCACTGGGACCAGAGTTAACATTCCGTTAAAGGGATTTTTGACGGGGTGTTACAGTATGGTATCAGAGCTTTGACTATAGGGAACTAGGATACATTAGTGTGTCTAATCGTAGGGCGCATTAGTGAAGTCTAGTCTATAGCCGTGTGTCTTGGATGACTTTTATACACCATACATGCACTATTTGCTTCACAATACGACATGTAGGGCTACACATTACATCACGTACATATACACCCTATACCCATATGATATGGACTTGAACTAAACATTATACTACGAATCACATACGTACACGTGACGCGAGATTTAACTAAATTAAGTTGACTACGCCATCTTGAACTTATGAAGTTATGTCGAATGGAAATGTGAGATAGCGTAATGTAATGACCGGGATTACATTACGGTAACTCATATAGAAGTTCCGACATCGCAAAATAAGGAATTGGGAGCGAGTCAAGTAGGTTACTTGGATAAATACCGTTTAGAACATAAACCGTTTAATTTCAAATATGAGTAGAAATTTACACCGTACGATTTAATTGTTATTATAACCTATAAGGAGCGTGTAATCACGTCACAATTCGTCACTACCCGACACTGTCCGTCACCCCTGATTTCTACTTGGCACTACGAAGACACTGCCTGGACATACTCATCATCTTATACCACTACTCCTTGCTATTTATCGTTGGTTACTACTACTCAACGCCGCCTCTCACCACTAGTCGTGACCGATCACTACTTCTCACTGCTTATCATTTTTGATCCACCGACATCTTACTGCAATTATTGTACCAATTACATAGAGGCTAATCCTGTCGCTATCATACTTATTATATTAGATTTTGTCTGATATATTTCCTAAATTTTCTCCGTAAATTACGGAAATCTTTTTGCTATATACACGTATTCAAGGAGACAAACATAGCATCCAACACTCAATTCATATCAAACCCTATTCCAAACACATAATATGGATTTCTCATCTGATTCCTCGAGCTCCATGGACAGCGTAACCGGAACGAACGAACCTATTAGCCATCATCTTTTCTGGATGAATTGGGGGTGGGTTCGTAGTCGACTTAATCAATGGAGGCGAGAAGAAGGCGATCCCTTCCACCAACCGAATTCAACTCTTGGTGAAGAACCTGAAGCACTTACCGGCGAATCAATCCGAAACACCATTTTCACCCTCATTTCCAGGATATCCCGCCACAAATATCTAATATCCAGAATTCTAGATCTTATTCATCCACTTGTCCGAACCGCCAATCATCCCAGAATAGTAGAAGAAGTCAACGAGCTTCGCGCTCGAGTAGTGGCTCTGGAGAATATGGTGCGAAATCTAAGAACATCAGCAACACCAGCAGCATAACCAGCACCACCAGTACCATCAACATCACCACCAACAGCATCAGCTTCACCAACAACAACATCCGTATCCCACACCTCAACATCACACTCGGTACTTCGGATATCAACATCATACACCCCATAGATACCAAGGAATATTAGTAATTGTGAGTCAAGATGTATTGACTCATTCTTCCTGGAAAAAAAATTATATATGTATACTTTATATATATATGGTTTGGAACAATAATAAATCTTTTCGTACTAAACTATTACGTGTGAATCTTAACTAGTATGTACTACTTGGTTAAATCATATCACTAATATGCTATGATGTACATCCTTCATTAATGACTTAACAATCATTAATCACTGCTTCAGTACAATAAACTCCATTTCATAATAAACTAAGTGTATTATTCAAATACATGTTTGATTTTTCACTTCTATTTTCGATGTACTCGAAACTTTCTAGAAAACATTATTCGTGCCTTGTAAATTTCACAAGAACTTCACGAGCATCAATATCATATACCGAGGTATATCAATAAACAATGAACAATGAAGTATTGATTCATAACTTCATTAGCGAAATATTTCGCGACAATTATGAAATCTCTAAAGTTTTGAAGATTATCTTCAACCGTAAATCAAATGAGTTTAATATTATATTAACTCATTAAATCCATGATTACATCTGAAGAATATATATGAATATATATCTTCATAAAGATTGTAATTAAAAACTCTTCTGTACAAACTGTAAATTGTAAAAATATTTAACGGGTAGGTAAAACCCGAGAAATATTTATATCTCACATTAATATGTTACATTATACATTCTTCAAATTCTGATTCAATAATCAGTAACTATACTAATTACACTCACAAGATATGTGTATCCGTTCACTAAAGAACAACTACTACATATTCTGATTTTGACGTATCGGAATCTAAGTAAAGCTTTAGCAAATGTTATCTTCCTAAAGATCACTACATTCATGAATTATATTCATTTGTATTCTATGATGAATTATCACATCAAACCATCGAAATTATCATTCATTACTTTTCAAATCAACAACGCCTATTCGTCAACCATTAGATCCGTTAACGATTACAAACAGCGTTTAATCATCTAAAAATAAAATCTCTTGAAACCTTCTCGGATTGATAACCAACGATTCAGATTCGTTAACCTTGAGAATGCTGACGAAGCAGCAAAAGCTATAGATGGTCTTAATGGCCAAAAGTTTGATGATAAAGAATAACGTATTGAAAAAGCTCATATTTGGAACTGAAAAATGGATTGAGCTAACCATGAAGGAGACCAAGGACAAATACAAGGACCAAACCCTATATTCAAAGAATCCAGGTAATTCTGGATTCGATGACATCTTTAGAGAATATCTTGCTCCGAAGTCATGCTGAATTTCTAATGGAATATGATGATTCACAGACTTTACAATCATCATGAACCTTGTTACATAACTCTTTCATTCTATTTAACTTCTAAACATATCAAGGAAATATATTTCTTGATGATTCGGTCTTTTTTGGATATTCTGGTAATTTGACAAATCAAATCGTGCTATTACCTTTCCTTTCTACTTTGTATATTATGATCATTCGAAACTCCATACCTACAAATTCTGGACCATTACTTGCTTGATTTAAAGTCGAGAAGAGAAAACAAGATGAAAACGGATACTATGACGATGAACAGCGAATGTTTCTGCATCATCACCAGCTATTGATCCGTATTATTTGACCATGTATAGAAGAACAAGTTGAAGATCTTCTTGGATAAAAAGCATGAGTCTTCGAAAAATATGTCAGAATATAAAAAAACAACAAACATGGAAGATCATAAACCATTTATATCAATAAGTATTGAAAAACAGAGGAGTGGTAGAATTAAAAATACTGTCACCCCTAGAGCATTATAGAAGAACAGAGATTCTTCCGGTGGTAGACTAAAAAGAAGAATGACTGCATACACAGTCAAAATAGTAACGAAAATCAAGAGCGAATGAAGCATCTTCACAGAATTTTTGAAAATAGAATTTTGAAAGTAAGAAGATTGAGGTTGAGAAAATAAGGACACAGAGATGATTAATTTATATCAAAACTTTCTACCATAGCAACGCGTCAGCCGATTAAGATAATCGTATAAAAAAAAGATTCTAATTTCCTTAATTACCGGATCCAAATCTCACAGATTTCAAACGATTATATTCAAATCCCTTAAATTTAGGAGAATCAATAGTGATTACATCGAAAAGTCAAGGCGGACAACTATTACTTCAATACATCCATTAGTGACATATTCAGTCGTATTTTTACACGTAACCGAATCATTTCATTCATATTCTTGATGATAAGAAATTCTATACACTTAACTCGTATTCATTACGAAACCGAACGGACCTTAGAAGTCCATCCGTATAGAGATCTCGAAAGATTATTTAATCTTATCATATTATTTGACGAAACACTCGTATATGACCAAATTCTTTTATTAAAAGAATGTATGAAGGCTTACGTCTGGAAAGACAAACTATACAAGCCAAGTATAAACTTTATTTGCAAACTTAGTTATAGAATTCAAGCTCACGTTGAAACGTGGATTTCTAATGATACGAAAATATTTTATTTTCATCAATAACTGCCATCATTTTCAATAACAGGTGGGTAATGTAACAACCCGAGTTTTTCCGTTAAAACTTCCGTTAAATACTTGACAATCGTTAGTTAAATCATACAATTTTCATACGCCAATTTTTTTTTCAGAATAGTTAACAGTGGCTACGTGAAACTTTTTCGTATTTAAAGTAATTAAATGCGTACTTGATCCTTAGTGGATTACTTAAATTAATATGTTATATTAATTAGTGAACTTAATTCGGTTGACGAATTAAACTAGAAACGATACGATTAAAGTTAATCGCCTAGAAAACTTTTCAGTTAACGGAACTCAGAAAAATGATAGAATAATTATTGTTAATAATTATTGAACTTATGAAAGAAATTTAATTTATTATTTACTTAATGAATTAAACACGGTGCTTTTGTTTCAACGACTAGTTAACGTGCCGGAGATTTGGTACGGTTAATGGCACTCGAAACGAACCACACGCGAACGAGCTTGTACACAAAACGAGCCCGAGACCCGAGCCCGAGGCCACATGGACATGACCTCATACCTCATCATCCTTGGCCCCATGAGTAGCCAATGCATGTTGACTATTAGTTTAGGCCCATGTTTGTTGACTAATTAATTTAGGCCCATGTTTGTTGACTTTTGATTTTTTAGGCACTAAGTAACTAGTTAGATAATTCTCTATACAATTTTAATCATTCATTCCATCCTATCTATGAGAAAATGCAGCTCATTCCTCCTCCCTCTCTTCTTCTTCACATCAAACACACACACACACACACAAATCAACCATCAAACTTGCTTGTTTGCTCTTACTCGTTTGATCAATCTTGCTCCGATCGTCGTTCTCTACGCGCTAGTATAAACAATTTTGTGATCAAAGGTATAATTAGCTGAACCCTAATCTTTAAAATCAGATTTTTATTAAGGTTTCATAAATTAGGTTGTCTATTGCTCAAGTCTTGATGTTTGTTGATTGTTTAATGCGTTAGTTTTGTTTATTTGTTGCGAAAACCGAATTGTATATTGCATGATCAGTGAATTTTGATTTTTCTAATGCATGATATTATATGATAATTAGGTTCCTTACGAAAAACTATTAATTTTAGGCTTTGGATTCGCTTGATTTCGTTTCCGGATGATCAAGTTATGATCAATTGAAATTAACGTTGTGTTTTTGTGATTGATCGGAAATTCTGGGTTTGATAGACCACGAATTGGATTGTGAAATTAATACCATTGGATAGGTAATTTAAAAACACTCAGGTTACACTAGTATATCATGTTGTTTGCTTATGTATAACTTGAGATATGCTTGATTTAGTGAAAAAGTAGATTTATACAGCACTTGCATGAAAACAGCCTTGTATGATAAAATGTGTTAACTTCTGGATTTAAATCTTTACATATTTGAAATATACACAAAAGGTACTTCACTTTTCATGTAGATATCATAGTCTAATTGTATCTAGATCTTCGGATAATTGCGTGCGAATGTGACTAACTAAACTAGAATCGAAACAGCAACTTGCTCTCTGTTTTATACTCTGTGGTTTGTGTTTATTGAATTAGCATGTATGCTTCTGGAAAATAAATCTTAACATGATATGTGACATATGATAAGTTAATGTCAATCTCTGAAACCTTATGCATTGGGCACAATAGAGCCATACTTTATGTAAATTCTGATTTGAGCTGAAAAACTGAATGTTCAACTTGCATGAATAAACTGTACAAATTGGCTAAACTAAAATTGATCTATTTTTGATATGTGTTAGTTTAACTTGTTTGTGAACTATGGCCACTGGTCTTGTATCGATTTCATGTTCCTAACTCCGGTTATAGCTAAAACCAAATCAGTGCGCGGTCAGAAACTGACTTGGTGAACCCCAAATGTATCCCTTCTGATTCCTGACTTTTAATTATCGTATGAGACCCTAGCCAGACTTTTTGGAATCGATTTTAAGTATATTTATGATCTGAAGTTTTCCATATTTACTTGAATTTTGTACTATGAGATAATATGCTAAGTTTGCTACATGTACATGAACTTTGTGCACAGCGATAAACTGAAATTGTGAAATTGACCAATTATGATCTAAAACGTGTTGTTTGACTTAGGTTTGATATGTTGACCAACATTTGACATGAACCTACTGATGTTGACTTTAGTTGACTACTTTGACCAAGTTTGACTTTCAGTTTGACTTCGGTTGACTTTGTTTGACTTGCATGAATTAGTTGACTGTATGTTGACTTCTACTTTGAAACGCGTCGATTCGAGCAATAAGACAACTTATACTATGAAACCACACTTGTTTAAGACATATTTATTGACCAACCTAAATACATATACTTAGGTTGCATTACTCGGCTATAACCGTACAAGTAAATTGTCCACTTTTCAATCCGAGCTTTATTCAAAGGTGAGTCTACAGTCCCGCTTTTTACATGTTTTCAGGGATGAGAATACACGCTGTTATACTTACATTATCAAATGCTTTTTGTATTGACACGAGTACTATATCTGCATATTGAGTTTGTACACAAAGCCTCTAGCTTGAATACTTTAAATACCATCGGTGTAGGCACAATTTAGATGGACGGATCCGTTAGGTTGACAACCTCACCCGCTATAAAAACTGTGGTGCATTTATTTTGAACATAATACATTCGTACAAGTGTATAACATTTTTATGAGGTAAAGGCGGGTATAGTGGATTCTATACTCGGATCATTGCTAGTATTCAGGTGCTCATAGATTATGCAAACGTTTCGCAACTTGGAGTTGTACTTGTAAAATCTCGTGGTCAAGGAACTTAAACTATTTTTTGATAACTGTTTTTCAGATACTATACAACGTCATTTAAAACTGTGGTTTACGAACAAATGAGATAAAACTTGACATAGTATTGTCTACGAATATTTGAAACTTGACATGGTATTGTCTACGAATATTTGAAACTTGACATGGTATTGTCTACAAATGATTGAAACTTGACATGGTAGTGTCAACAAACTTTTGAAATGGGACACGGAGTTGTCTACAAACTTTTAACATTGAACCTTGGTGGTCTTCCACTAATAACCGTTTTCGAAATGTATTTCTTAAACATACTGTATTGTTTACTTAAAACCTGTAGATTCACTCAACATTATTGTTGATCCGTTTTGCGTGTTTTATTCTCAGGTATTAATTGCTTCCGCTGTAGAATATTTCTGTTACGTAGAAGTCAAGCCAAGCACTGGGACCAGAGTTAACATTCCGTTAAAGGGATTTTTGACGGGGTGTTACAGGTCATAGTGTATCACAATCATAATGCTCGAGATCGACATACAAAGGTTTATCAAAAGTCATTTCAAAAAGTCAATTTGACTCAATACTATAGTTGAATGATCATGACAATCGAAACATTTTAACATTTCACATAGTTTCTCAATTCTGGTAAAAATAAACTATAGTTTTTTTATAAGGCTTTAAAATATGATAAAACAATCAATTTTGACAATTGTTCAACAAATCGAGACGTGCCTTATATAAGGATTCATTTACTCGGCTAGTAGTATTCAAAATCCACTTTATCAATCTCATAAACATGTTGTTTAATTATTAATTGCAGATTCAAAAGCAATTTCAATTACTGTCAATCATAATTCAGTTGATCATATCTTTTAATTCGTTCATCGAAATTACGCGATTTCTAAATGAAAAGTTATTGATTTTTCGCCAGCTTTCCAAAAACATGCATATCATATACCTCTTATCAGTAATATATGTATTTAATTCGTGATTCATCATAAACTGTTTAACGACGAAATTTAACATACAAGCATGCATAAATATATATACTCGAGCACTAGACATGGATACACAATTAATATATAAAAGATAAGATATAAATGCTTACGTATCAATATTGTGATTCAATATTGTAGGAAAGTATGTAGACACAACAGAGATGACAAATGAAAGGTTTGACTTGCGAACAATACTCATGAACATTACCCATAACCTCCATAGCTACAACCCATAGTTTCCTTAGCTCTATCCCGCTCGCAAAACCCGTTTTGAAATAACTCGCTCATGACATCGTCGTAGTATTTTATGTATAATACTACTACTACTAATAATAATACCCCTAACTATAAGATTAATAATAATAATAATAAAATAATAATAATAATAATAATAATAATAATAATAATAATAATAATAATAATAATAATATAAATATAAATATCAGAGAGAGGGAGATGTATCGTATATGTGTGTGTAAATTGAACCAAACTCGACGCGTTTTATAGATTTTTGCTGAATCCATGTGTCATGCGATCGAATGGCTTGGTAGAGGGATTCCCATGCGATCGCATGGGGTCCTTTTCCAGCTCACATGATTTTTGTTATTTTCCTCGTCGACATAATATTAAATTAATATAATATATATAATTTAAATTAATTAATTATATATTATATTATATTCTCGTGCCTAATTAACTTGTAATCTTGGTTCCGATGTCTTGTACATTTACGTTCGACTTATGTCCCGCTTCCGGTTTTCCGAACGCATTTTCGTACGCTTAGAAAACTAGTACTTTTCGTTACGCGACGTGTACCTTAAAAATTAAACTTAATCATTAATAAACTATGTCACTCGAAGTGTAGCTTTAATCAATTAAGTGTTTTGATTATTTGCTTCTATAAATCATCGTCTCGTAGTATATACATATACATATATACATTTTCATTTTGAAATAGTGTTTTACTGTAGCAAAGTTACTTTTACTGTAGCAAATAGTGATTTTCAAAAACACTGTAGCTTTTCGGGTACTGTAGCAATTCGAAAATACTGTAGCAAATTAGTGTTTTACTGGTTCATCTTAAACGTTTTAGTTAACTTATCTAAATATCAATCGAATCAATAATCGAATGTTTCTATCGTTTACTAAATAACTTGAAATCATATATATATATATATATATATATATATATATATATATATATATATATATATATATATATATATATATATATATATATATATTGTTCGTGAATCTTCGAGAACAGTCAAAGAATAATTGATTACATGAATATAGTTCCAAAACTTTCGTGACTCAACATTACAGACTTTGCTTATCGTGTCGAAAACATTAAATCATTTAAAAATAAAGTTTAAATTTGGTCAAAAATTTCCGGGTTGTCACACCAAGAATGCCGCCTACAACATCATGGGTGAAACCAAGACTGAAGGAGTATATTGCATTATCCAACATGTACGAAAAACTCTCAGCTTTAAATAAATCTTCTTCATCAGGCAGCTAGTTAACACAAGGATAAGAGAAGGAGCTTCTGCAGCAGATCATGTTAACGAGTTTAACCTGATTTTGACTCGGTTGAAATCAGTTTGGGTTAAGTTTAAAGATGAGCTGGAAGCCTTGTTTCTTTTGTCTTCGTTGCTCGAGAGTTGGTCTGGCGCGATTACAGCAGTTAGTGGTTCATCTGGACTACTAAGATAACCTTTGAAGAGACCCGAGATTTAATTCTTAGTGAGAGAATCGGGAGAAAAGATTCGATTGGAAATTCGAGTTCTCTTTTGAGTGCAACAAAGAAGTAAGGGCAGGAGTAAAAGCAGGACAAGATCTAGGAGAGACTCATCAAAAATGAGAAACATTGTTTGTTAGAATTGTCAGCAAGTAGGCCACTTTAGATCGCAGTGCTCGGGTTTGAAGGCGGGGTGAGAACATAACAGTAGTTGATGATGCTTGGATGTGCAATGAAGTCCTTGACGAATCTTGGGTTTTAGATTCGGGTGCCTCGTAAAGTTTCGTTGTTCGTTCCGTCGTCGACCCTATATCATGTGTACCCATACATGAACGAGATGTTTAATTTCATGTGATATTCCGGTAGAGTTCGAATTGTAGACGTAAAATTACTTGATATTGATATTGGTGATCTTGCTATAAATCACTTAAATTATAATGTACAAAATACCTTAAAAACGATTGATCATAACTGCACCAAAATACCAAATACTCGTAACACTCTAGACTACATTAAATTCTTCCCTAAAAAATAAAACAAATGCAATTCTCTTTTTAATTCCAACATTAGAAAAATTCTTTTGCGAGTTAACAAACAACCTTGAACCGCAAGGTTATAATTCTTTTAATACTACTACTTGTAATAAATTTTTCTGACCAAAAATTTGTGTGAAGCGATTATCACAAAGCTTTGTTGCTAGCTAAGTAGTAGTCCCCAACCGTCAAAAACACATGCTCACCCAAGACCACATCAACAACAGGCTGATTTTCAATGCAACTCAGTTTAATCTGCAAGCCAACAAACTTCACATGTCAATTAAACACTTTTTGCCTGGTACAAAAGCTTAGTAAGAGATCGATAGTTTGATCACAAACCTTCCCATTTCCTAGTTGAAATTCGGATCTCAGATTGCTGTGGTCCCTGGACAACAAATATACCTGCAATCCTTGTGCATATTTTGTATTCCCTAGACCAAAATCAAAAGGCTTTTTTACTGAAAATGCACCCAACGTCGCATATAGCGGCAGAAATTGAACAATTTGGGTATTATTTTATCGTCAACTTGTGAAAGAGATGCAATAAAAAAAAAAGTAGTAGCTTTTTTAAGGATTCAACAAGTTGAACAATCTAAACTTAACCTGTTGGACTGCAAAAAAATGAATGATTATCATCATTATTATTTTTATTCAAACACTATATATAATGGAATTTTTTGACAAAAATATGTGAACAGGTCAACCTGACTCATTTTGATCTGTAGCTCAGCATTTTCTTTTTCCTACCAACAATTTAAGAAAGCTTACCTGAATATAATTCAAGAATTGCGTTCTCGTTAAATCTTAAAGCATGTGTTGTCAAAGTGATTTTAAAGTCAAAATTTGAAATGTTCTTAAAAGTCTCCTCTGCAATGATTACCTGCAAATATAAGGTAAGGTACCATGAGGATAGAAAGTAAAATATAGAAACTAGAAACCAAAATAATCAGACAATGAAAAGTATTTATAAACATTTAGCTGTGTATTTGAGTCACGGGGGATCTTACAGCATGTGTTGGAATCATGCTAAAGTCGAGTAACGGAGAGCCTAACGCCTCTTTGATGTATGTTTCCTGAAAAAAAACCGGCACATTCATTATTGAGAAAAGTGATAAAGCTGGTGACTAATTAAATTACTTGATCATCTTCGACTTTATTTAAGATAACAAAATGAATCCTTGGATTTGACAATGATTCAAAACAGGTAACTTTTAAGTATGACTATAATTGATTAAATTTTAGCAGTTAGACCGCTTAGAGATTAAACAAAGCACCCCATTCATGGACAGTAAGATTAAGACCTACCTGGGATTTTAATATTCCGGCAGACACTGATGTATCTTCATCTAATGACTCAAAGTAGACCTCCACTGGATCGGTGGGTTCAAGTGCAGACTTTTTCCTTAACTTTTGGATTCGGTTAACAACCTATAAAAGTAGCTTAGTGTAAATAAGTGCCTGTTCTCCATGATAATTACCATTTTAAACATCATAGTTCAAGATGTGTAAATACCCCTACTTACTCAAAACAATAAAAATCAATGAAATATAGCTACTTAAGAATAAAAAAAGTAAGTGTTGCAACTTTGACAAAGCATATGGAATAGTAATATTGATACCTCCCGAGCAAAACCCGCTTCGACTAAAGACTCATCAGGGCGCAAGTCAATTATGACCAAAACATCACCTAAACAGTGATAGAATGCATATTACATATAAATGTAAATTGTAAAATAGATATATAGATATATGTAGTATCATAGAAGTGTCCAATTTCCCTACCATCACCAGACGCATCCATCTGCTCCTCTGTCACTCCATCCGGGCGCTTAAAGTTACGCACAATCTACAAACACAACATTTATGTTCCTATCAATAGCTTCCATAACACAAAACAATCTACAAACACAAAACATTTATGTTTCCCCCATGTCCTTTGTATCCCCCTTGTTGAGGGTATTTCTATATGAATATACGTTGTTATCGCCAAAAGTACACACATAACATTCATTTTAAACATCAAATCAAATATCACAAATAGTTGATCTTGTAGATATCCACTAACCTTGATGTCAGTAAGCTTTTTGATGTCATCAGTGAACTTCAAGCAGTGGCCAGCAATAGTAATTTCCTCGGCTTTTTCAAAAGATAAAATATCCTCTTGTGACATAGCCTTCACCGAGTCAGTAACTACTTTCATTGATTTACCCAGTCTTGTATCCAAATCCACACTGGTACATCAAACCCCAACGATAAAGATGATGTTAACTCATGATTCATTTTATAATTATGCTAACAAAAAAAGTCATTAAAAAAATACTCTCAAAAGTACCTTAAATTAAGTTCAGCATGTGTGAGCTTCAAGCAGTGGCCAGCAATAGTAATTTCCCCGGCTTTTTCAAAAGATAAAATATCCTCTTGTGACATGGCCTTCACTGAGTCGGCAACAACTTTCATTGACTTACCCAGTCTTTTACCCAACACACTGGTACATCAAACCCCCAGCAATAAAGAAGATGTTAATTGATGATTCATTTTATAATTATGCAAAAAAAAAAAAGAAAAAAAAAATCTCAAAAGTACCTGAAATTAGCTTCAGCATGTAAAGTAGCATACATCAAAGGATCATTGCATGTCACGAGAGATTTAACATTGAGCTCCTCTAATACATACTGTATAGTAAATTCAGCCAGATACTCAAAATACAGAAAATGGCAACAAATACTTAAAATAATATCAACATAACTGCTATTGTACCCGCAATATCAAATCATTACATGAAGAAAAGGGTATATAACTAGTACCTCTTTCAGTTTACTAGCAATATCATCAAGAAATTCAACATCTGGATTTACAATAATCAACTCTTTGAGTGGAGATTTAAGAGGTTTGTTGTGTCGCTCACGAATAATACGGGCATGATCAATAATTTTCATCATTCTATTCACACTTTCCTCAATACGATCTCCCCCCTGAAACAATATCGTTAATCATCAAATTTTTTTACTAGAAGAAAATGAAGAAAAAAAAGTGTTGAAAATACCAATATACCTCTCCTTCAACTTGAGGGAAACTACAAAAGTGAATGCTTTCCTCCGATCCATTGGATACTTTCCTCAAGTTCTTATAAAGAACCTCAGTGAAAAATGGCGTGAATGGAGCCATTGCCTTGCAAGTAGTTAAAAGCACCTACAACCATTGTAAAATAAATAAATAAATTTAATGCAAACTAAATACGAGTATTTAAGACATAATATACAAAAGCATACATGGTAGAGAGTTGAAAGTGCAGTTCTGCAGTCTTCTTCGCCAGTGCGGCCTTTTAGTCTTTTCCGGTTGAACCGTACATATATATTCGTTAAATTGTCAATAAATTTCACGAGATACGGAACCACCTGCAAATGTTCTTACAGATTAGTATCCATTTAGAAGACTAAACATAAATAAAGATGCGCTGTATTATTATAAAGCTCTGTGTGTGTATAAACGTTAAGACAATAACCAACTTACTGTATACAGACGATAAGCATCCATTTCCTTTCGAACAAAACGGACCAGACTCTGAGTGGCTGAGTTGATCCACTGATCAAGCACATTAGCTGAGTTAAGAGTCCTGAGCCGATCAAAAGGAATAAATGTTGCAAGACCCTCCACCTCAAGTCTTTTTGCATTTTGAACAAGAAATCTGTAGGCATTGTACCATGGCAAAAAAACATCTTTGACCTGTGCATCGTTAACCAAGTATCCAATCACCAAACAACAATCAGAAGGGTAAAATGGTAAATTTCCACAAAATAACAAAATTTCCACAATATAGCACGTAAATGGTCCAATGTGTGCTTAAAATCAACCATAAGACAGTAAATATTACTCACAACACTATTGACTCCGTCCTTTTTAAATCGTAAAGGTTCCGCGCGCACAACTGGGGAATTAATAATGTACAATCGTAGTGCATCCTGTAAACATATCCAGGGAAAAAGTCGGATCAGAGACATAAATGAACAAAGTTGATGAACTTTTATTTCATATATTCTGCTATAAGAGAATTATGATTATATATATTCGACAATGAGCACTTACGGCACCATAATTATCAATAACATCCATAGGTGAAGGATAGTTTTTCAATCTTTTACTCATCTTTTTACCATCCTCAGCCAACACAAGGCCATTGCAAATGAGATTCTTGAATGCTGGTTTATCAAATAATGCCGTCGACAGGACCATGAGAGTGTAGAACCTGCATAATTTACAAATAGTTTCATTAAAACGTGCATTTTTTAAAAGAAATAGACATAAAAGAAAGCTTTATAACAAGTAAATGGGTGAATTCACAAGTCGGGTTGACATGACCAGCAATAATCTTTTGTTCAACTTTCTTGAAAAACTAGTTAATTAACTGTAAATAATATACATTATGTGTCTAAATACACTTCAAGACTCAGTCGCTCTGCCCATTTTACCCATTTTGGTTTGGTTTATCCTATTTAATTTTTCCACTTACACATAACCCATATATACATGTTCACTTAATGGATCAAAACTACCACCTCTATTGATCAGTGACTAGGACAACAACAAAGCATAAAAAACAAAACAAAAACAGTAACTTGCAGGTGTAGTAAATAAAAGAGGATCTTACCATCCACGAGTTTGATCTAACCCCTCGGCTACAAAATCTCCAGGAAAGTTCTTGTCAAAAAATTCTTTATTTTCAAATGGGTAATGGATATATGCATAAGGCATGGACCCACTCTCAAACCAGCAGTCAAATACCTGAAATCACGCAACAAAACTGCCATCATTTAAGACAATACCATGGACCTTAAATTAAAACCTACCATACTGTGATGCTGTAGCAAGAAAACAAACAAAAAACTACAAAACTTTAATTTGATACACAATATGATTTTCTTACATCCTCTACACGGTGAAGCACACCAAATTCTGGACCACGTGGGCTGGGAAGTGTAATGTGATCAATTTTGTGGCGATGTAAGTCAGTGACCTGTGACAACAAAAGTAGTCAGCGACTGTTCAACAACTCCAAACCAGTAACAAAAGAATATATGACTATTACATAATATACACACTTTTTTCATTACATAGATTACAAGACAACAGTTACTGAATCATTCTTTTTATGTGTTTCATTCCAATGAGCATGTTCTACTAATTATGATGATTAAATATTGTTGAACATATACTTAAGATATTGAATATTGATTCGGCTAAAAGTAAAAACCAACCTTCATTCCCGAAAGCCTTTCAAGTTCTTCAACGGAACGAATAACTACAATATCCACACCATCCTTACTAATCCAAATGGGAAGTGGGGTCCCCCAAAACCGACTTCGACTAATAGCCCAGTCTCTTGCATTTTCCAACCAATTCTGAAACCGCTTTTCCTGTATTTACATACAAAAGAAGACACAGATAATTAGCTTTAGTCAATATTGCTGACTGTAAGAGTATATTAATTATACTAAAGGGTATAATTGGTTGTGTACCAATAGTACGCAAATCAACAGAATCATTATATTATATTATATTATATTATATTATATTATATTATATTATATTATATTATATTATATTATATTATATAAATAGTTAAAGCACAACTAACTGAAAGGTAATATAAATATCCTACCTTCACAAACGTTGGAACCCATGTCGTTTCCTTAATGTTCTCTAGCAATCTATCTTTCAACTTCTCTACAGCAACAAACCTTGAACAAGAGACAAACTGATGATAATTTCACTTTACCCAATCACTGGATTATTAATGAGATGTAAAACAAAAGATGTATGATAGCCAAAAAAACCCTAGATCAATAAACTTTTTAAGTAAAAAAAATAAACGTGTACCAGCTAGGAACAGCTCTGTAGATGAGTGGTGTATCAGATCTCCAACAAAAGGGATATGAATGTGTAAAGCTTCCGGTTTTCACAAGCCTTTCTTTCTCCTGCATTATCCAAAACGAAATGTAAACGATAATTAATATCAGGTAAACGATAATGGTATATATATTCAAAGACAAAAGGGGCGGCCACTGTTCGTTTCATTAAAATCATTAGACAATTCTTATCATTTGTAAATCTCAATAACTCTTGCCTTCACTGCTTGAATGATATCTTTATCTGCCTCTTTAACATAACGCCCACTGAAATCGGTGATCCTCTCTGTAAAGCAGCCATCGTCATCAACTGGCATAACTAGATTTTCACCCTGTATAATCCAACATTTAAGTTTCCAATACATTAACAAGCAAAAAAAGAAGGAAAAAATATGGAGATCATGTGAGCATAACTCTTTTCATAAGCATACTATAAAAACAAGTATCTTTTTGTATCCAGTATTTACTCACTACTAGATCTGATCTAATCATTTTCCCTTTGTATAAATTCTAATTTTCATTAACAAAATATAGAACTGAAGGTAACCGAACCTTCCCCAGAATTTCATTGTAAAATAAAGTGGCTTTTAATTTGTTTATTGAAACATACAGAGTGCAAAAAGTAAGTAAATACCAAGAGTTCGTTGATGTTTAAAAAAAAACTTGTAAAGGTTTGTGCTCACCTGAACCCAACCATACACACATATTTAACATGAATAATGCAAATGTAATTAACATATGTTTGCCACACCTGAGTAATTATATTATTTTTGATACAAACACGATAATCGTCTTCACCAAAAGCTGGAGCACAGTGCACAATTCCAGTTCCGCTATCAGAAGTTACATAATCATCTGCAACAACTCTGAATGCTGTTTCTGTGTGATCCTTGAAGTAATCAAATAATGGCACATACCTGCAATTCAATATTTTCCAAGCTTTAACAAATTCACCAATTAAATAATATTCAGAAATTCACCGACACTTACTTTTTACCAACGAGGGACGATCCTGGAAATTTATCCAACACATCATAAGAAACCACAGAACTTTTAGCTTTTCCACCACTAGATCCCTTAGTTTTTGACTTGTCATCCAAAGCTCCATTAGGAGTTCCTTTTTTTGGCTTATCTACCGGAAGCTCTGATAGTCGAGATTCAGCAACAACATAAACTTTCCCGTTGGACTTGCTCTTCACCTGATTTTATTTGATCTCATTATCAATTGTGCATGCAACTTCAAGATAAAAATCCTAACTTTTCACTTAAGATGGCAAACAACAGACAGCTGGGTAACAGGTCAAAACATGCCCTTTTAAATTGTACTAAAATGAACCAGTAAGTTTACCCACAAATAGCCTTTGTGTATATTTATAAAAATCTAGTAAGCAGCTCGTGCTATAAATTGTGATTACAAAAACATTATTAATTCAATAATCTGTATCCCCGACTAGAAACGAAATTTATACGCATTAAAACAGACTATAGGCAAGTTTCAACCAGCTTGACCCATTTGCACATTACCCTTTTAAGCTAATTTTTTGTTATTTAACGCATTTATACAGCCCAAGCTGACCAATTTATACGTTTATGAATCAAAATATCAACGTATGACTCTTCTCTGACAAAAGCGTGTTGGTGACTAACCTTCACATATACAAGATTGGAGTTGACACAAAGTGCAAGATTACTGGGGAGGGTCCATGGTGTTGTTGTCCATGCAACAAATGCTGCACCATCTTGATCATCAATGATTGGAAACGTCACCATTATTTCAGGATCAGGTACGTCCTGTTCAAATAAAGATATATACACAATTAAAAGATATAGATATAATACTTTAGATGTCGAAAGCAACATCAACTACAATAAAAGATACTCATATAAGCATTAATATTACTAATAACCGGTTCAACAATTGTACTATAAAAATTAGCCACTTACACTCATTAAAGAAAAACAACACTAACAAAAGTTTTTATGATTTTATAATCCAATGTTTGATGAACATAGTCAACATGTGTCATACTAAGCATCATGTTTTAGCTACCCCTACAAATACACCTAATAATCAAGTTTCAAGTAGGAGGAGTCAGAAACAAAACACACTAACAACAATGAAGACGCACATTTAAGGAAGAAAGATGGCCTGCCTTATCTGACGTTTATAACTTCTATCATTTTTAGTAGTGTATCAACAGATAACAGACACATAGTGATTAATTTACACAATCCTATTCCAGGACTAGTTATTAAGTAACTGCTAACATGAACATATGCCTACACTATTGTATGTATTGTGTTTATATGGTCTACATTCACAACAAACTTGTGATGTTCAATAAGGTACATAATCCTACGATGAGATCCGAACATACCAGAATGAATTTCACTTGAAAATGAAACGTGAGATAGCCAGTTCCATTAAAAACCACAAAAGAAATGACAATTACAGAAGAATATAAAACAAAACAGCCTAAGTGAGTTGAGTCAGGAAAACATAGAAGAAAAGTTCCATTTCTAACCTTATAGTTTGAATTAGCTTCAAAATTGGACAGTGGTGTCTTGCAGCCAGTACTGTATGGCATCACCTGTTAAATGAAACGCAACACCACAAAAACAGGTATAGCAAAGATGAACATATGTATCATCGAAATACAAACAATGTTAATAAATATTCGTAGAATTTTAACTTCTATTTTTCATTTGGTGATAATTCCAGATGCACTAATCACCAAATGTTGCATTAAAGAAAAGGTTATCTGCAGGAAGCAATAAATAAGACAACTTGATTAAGAACTAACCTTAAACCCTCTATAAACGAGCTTCTTCTCAAATAACTGATAAAACACATACCAAACACTCTCCATAAAATTCAAATCCATTGTCTTATAATCATTCCTAAAATCGATCCATCTCCCAGTCCTTGTAATCACCTTTTCCCACTCCCCAACATACCTAGTAACAATGCTTCTACATTCTTCATTATACTTATCAATTCCCATCTTAATCACATCCTCTCTGCTCTTAATCCCAAGCTTAATATCAATCTCATGCTCTACCGGCAACCCATGGCAGTCCCAACCGAACCGTCGAGTGACATGGTGCCCCGTCATGGTCTGGTACCGTGTGACAATGTCCTTAATTGATCCAGCTAAAATGTGTCCATAGTGAGGGAGACCAGTAGCAAACGGCGGCCCATCGTAGAAGATGTATTCCGGTAGGTCTTTGGTTTTTTCAAGCTGAGTTTCAAATGCTTTGACATCAGTCCACCATTTTAAGATCTGCTCTTCTTGTTTCGGGAATGAGAAATCTTTCCCTTCGCATACATCATCCATTGTTTAAGATCAAAACTCTAACCCTTCGGGTAATGAGAATCAAGAATCCGAAATCTGAAAACCATGTTTCAATATTAGCTGTGTTATCTGAACATATAAAACGAATTAAAATATTAAAACAAATGAGTAAACTTCATCAACAAATATATTATGTATGATACTCCATAAGACATTTAAACTTTTTCTACTATTAAGTTTAACTGCAATTCGTGGGATTGGGTATTGTTGTTGTTGTAAGTTTAACTGCAATTATATTACTGTAATAAACAATTCTGGAAAACATTACACACCTAAATATGCCCTAAACATTACATTGCATAAATAATCAAACGTATCTACAAACCAATGAAACAGTATAATGTAAACAAATTTAAGTACACTACAGTATATGAGAAATTGTACAGCATAATCAATAACTAAAAGGATGAATTCATTTCTTGATAACTTTGTGTAATTCACCTTCCTCCGTTAATTTACACAGTTCACGAACATAGACCCTACCGTAGCTAAACTAGGGATACTATTGTTAACTTTATATTAAAATATACATGAATAATTAAACATCAAACGTATCTATAAAGCCATGAAACACTATAAAGTACTTAATTATGTAAAACAATTGAAGTACTACAGTATATAAGAAATTGTACAGTATAATCAATAACTAAAAGGATGAATTCATTTCTTACCAACTTCGTTTAATTCGCCTTCCTCCGTCTATTTACACAGTTCACAATCATAAACCCTAGCGTAGCTAAACTACAGATACTATTGTTAACTTTATATTAAGCAAATGTGAATAAGGAGGTAGCACATACATGGATACGATCGACGATGATGAACGACGGTGGCTGTAATTCAGCGGCTGCAGCGGCGGTCCGATCGAGAGGAAAAGTACTTTTGTGAGTTTCGTGTGGGAGCAGAGTGAGAGAACGGTGATAGGGTTATTTTCCCGTCTATTATGATTTATTTCTGAATTTCTGATTTCTGATTATGACTGGTTCGATACTGAAACCCGGTTAAGTACCAAATCGCATATAATCAACCTCAACGCCTCTTCTCATTAACACAATTGATCGATATAAATACAAACTATGCCTTGGTCACCAAGTACAAATTATGCCTTGGACATCAAGGATAACTAAAAAAAAAATTTCTCGGTTGGTCCCTTGATTTTAACTTTTTCTCATGCGGTGTTTTTATCGTTTTTCATGTCAACATTTAACGAACTATTTTAATGAAAGTTAGTCGGAGGGACCACCCACGCAATATTGTAAACGAAAGGATCACCGTACAGGATCGGCGCTTACAAAACGGGATAAAACCAAGGGACTAACGAAGAAGAGTCATTACTAAATAGACTCGTAATATAAATATGACTCCTTATTTAATCTTCCTGTGAGATATACATTAACATAATAAGTTGTAAGTTTCATAATCTAACTAATGTGACTAATACACCTCGCAGTCGAAACAGTAGGTTCTCGGATGTTGAGACTGGAACAAACACATCAAAAAGAACACGTGAAAGGCCTTTAGTGAAAATATCCGCAATATGATAGCGATAAGGAATGTGTAAAACCCGAACTTCGCTCTTCACAACTGGATGGAAATAGGAGAGTTTGAATCACCCATTTTCAATCATTATATTTGGAATTTTGTTTTAAAATACCTTCTTTTTCGATCTTAGCTCGATTATATTCTTTTATAACTTTACTCGCTGTAACATCCCGTCTTACGTCAGATTGTGTAAGACGGTTTGAGTCGCTTATAAGGTACATTTCTTCATTTGGGGGCTACAAACACAATATATTCCATGAAAAATTTGCAGTTAAGCGTGCTTGATGTGACGACCCGGGAATTTTCGACTAAATTTAAACCTAATCTTATTATGATTTCGACACGATAAGCAAAGTCATTTAAACTGAATCTTAAAAACCTTGAACTATTTACATGAATGCATTTGCCCTTTGACTATTCCCGACGATTCACGAACCATTATTGGTAAATAAACAAATATATATATATATATATATATATATATATATATATATATATATATATATATATATATATATATATATATATATATATATATATAATAATTTGGAATTATAAAAATAAGTTAAACATTTGGAATTAGATATAACATATAAGATACAAAATAATTGTGTGTAATTTAAAATGAAAATATATATGTAGATATATATGATTTTTTTTATATTATTTTATATATAAAATGCATAAATAATAAAATTCTAAGAAAAGTTATTATGATTATAAATACTACATAAGTAATAATACATATATGTAGATGTAGATACATATGTTGTCATATTAATATTATTATTACTTTCAAAATAAATATCAGAATTAATGATATTATGTTATAAATATGAATTTTGATGTATATAAATTGTTATATTGTTAATATTATGGATAATAATATTACTACCACTTTATAGTTAGTATTATTATTAATATCAATTACTATTATAATTAATATAATTATTATCAGTGTAATTGTAATTAATATTTTTTAAAAATATATATATTTTATTAATATTTACATAAATAATGGGATTGATATCATTTTTCTATTATATATTAGTTCCATTATTTATACTAAAAATTAATGTATACATATAATAAATACTAATATGTTTTGCTATATATATGTAATATATAGATATATAGATAATTAGATATGAGGGTACAGAAATACATATAAATTAATATATGAATATAGATATACAATATAATTTACACATGGAGTTATATATCACTTTCAATTTCATTTTTTCTGTTTAGCCTGTGATGTACTCGATAAACAACCCTACAACCAAGACAATTAACTCCATGATTTCTCCTACAATTATTTAATCCAACTTCCATATGATTTCACTATATTATCCTCTACTGCGTTCTTTTATATATATTAAAAAAAGGGATCCAAAAAAAAAAAAAAAAAAAAAAAACTATTACAGCTCGATACCTCTGTGATCTATTTTTTTTGGTCATATTTCGATTCGATTTTTTTTTCAAAAACTATAAATGCAGAACGCTTCTAATTCGTGTCGTGAATCTTTTCTCAAAACCTCAGGTTTCAATTTTCTATATTGAGTACAAATTGGGCAGTCAAAGTTCTAAGTTCAAAAAGTCAACCTTCATGTTCATCATCAAATTCGAGTGGTGTGTTATGATTTGAGTTAAATTAATAATTTTTATAGTTTATGGAGGTGATTTGAAACACAAGTTGTGTTATAATCTTTGGCTAAAACCTCATCGAAATCAAAATCAAATTTTTTTTTTTACACCCAGCGATGAGATGTATTTGGCCTTCGTATTTTTTTTATTTTTTTTTTAATCAGTTATAATTGTTTATGTGCTGATTGGTAAGTCCTAAAATCATAATTGTATGTATAATTAAGAGTAAATGGATATTGGTTGATTTGATCTTGTTATTGAGGAAGAAGATGAATACATTATCAATATTTTCGGTTTATATTTAAGGGAAGTGGGTATAATTCAGAAAAATAGAATTGGTTAAGTGGTTTATGTCTTTGATGTGGGAACGAGAGGTCTCGGGTTCGATCCTGACTGGTGTCATTTCTTTTTAGTCCGAATTTCTTTGAGGTATAACTCCCAATTTTTTTATTTTTATTATTATTATTATTATTATTATTATTATTATTATTATTATTATTATTATTATTATTATTATTATTATTATTATTATTATTATTATTATTATTGTTATTGTCATTATGTTTGTATTATTATTAAAGATTGTTATTAATTAGGATAATATAGATAATAAGGGTAATATTATTATCACTTTTGTTATTACTAATTAATATCACTAGGTACTATTAGTATTATTATTATTATTATTAATAGTGGTACAAGTATTATTATTATTATGATATGATTATTATTATTAATTATTGATATTACTACAAGTATTATAGTTATCAATACCATTATTATTATTACTAACATACGTATTATTATGATTATAGTTGCAAATAAGATTTTTAGTATTATTAATGCTATTACTAATATTAATATTATCATCCAGAATATAAATTATATCATTTTACCACTAGTATGAGTAATATTATCATTGTTATAATTAATACTATTATTATTATTATTATTATTATTATTATTATTATTATTATTATTATTATTAACATAACTATAAGTATTATATCTATTACTATTATTATTATAAGTACTAATTATGATATTACTATTAAATTTAAAACATTAATATTATTATCATGAATATGTTTATTATTATTATTATTATGAAAGTAATAAAAGTTATTATCATTTTCGTAAATATTAGTATTAGTATCTTTTTACAAATAATAGAATTGTTAATATTAACATAAGTATTATTATTATTATCATGAGTATTATTATCATGAAATTACTAAAATCAAAATCATAAATATCATTAACGGTAAAATTAATATTTTACAAGTATTATTATTAATACCATTATTATTATCATTAATAGAGTTATTATTAACCTAAGTATATTATTAATGTTATTATCATTATTTTTACTAATATCAACTTAATATAATTTGAACTACCGTTATGATAAACAAATGAAATACATAAATATATATATTTAACACATATAACATAATACAATATTTTATTATAAAAGGAATACATGAAATATAAATATATTATTAATATAAAAATAATATAATTAATAAGTTATATATATAAACTTATTCGACTACGATTGTGTGTATTAATATATATACCCAAATGATATAGGTTCGTGAATCCGAGGCCAACCCTGCATTGTTCAATTGTTCAATACCGTCATATGTATTTTTACTACAAAATACAGTATGGTGAGTTTCATTTGATCCCTTTTACTCTTTACATTTTTGGGACTGAGAATACATGCGCTGTTTTTACAACTGCTTTATTAAATGCTTTTGAAATATATTTTGAACTGCGAATACATGAAATGCTTTTATAAATGTTTGACGAGATAGACACAAGCAAAACATTCCTCGAATGAATTATTATGCAGACAGAAGTTCTGCGGATTATTATTGAATTATGTGGACAAGATAATTGCCACCATTGAATTACGTGGACATGATAATTGCCACCATTGAATTACGTGGACATGATAATTGCCACCAGCTGATGTGAATGTTATATATCGAGAGAATGATTTTATACACAGGTTATGTGTATGTTATTTTTGTGCACAAGATATGTGTACGGTTACTATGACTTATGAAAATGGTTTCGTACACGAGAAAGATGTACTGTATTTAAAAGATATAGCATGTACATTACAGGTGGGTATAGGATTCGGGCCCATTTGTATCATGCAGCATTTAAATTTTGCGGTCTATCAAAATGATGAATTTTATTATTTACAATAAACCTATGAACTCACCAACCTTTTGGTTGACACTTTAAAGCATGTTTATTCTCAGGTATGAAAGAAAAACTTCCGCTGTGCATTTGCTCATGTTAGAGATATTACTTGGAGTCATTCATGACATATTTCAAAAGACGTTGCATTCGAGTCGTTGAGTTCATCAAGATTATTATTAAGTCAATTATAGTTGAATATATTATGAAGTGGTAGGCATGCCGTCAACTTTTGATGTAATGAAAGTTTGTCTTTTAAAAACGAATGCAATGTTTGTAAAATGTATCATATAGAGGTCAAGTACCTCGCGATGTAACCAACTATTGTGAATCGTTTATAATCGATATGGACTTCGTCCAGATGGATTAGGACGGGTCTCTACCGTCGATCGAGAGTACTACTAGGATGGGTGACCTCTTGGAAAGTCCTCGTGTGGTCGCCAAAAATAAGACGTGCACCTATGGGCAATGTGAACAACATTGTGGTCATGGTAAAGAGAGTAAGGATGGATGTTACATATGGTATTAGAGCCGTAACCTTTCAGGGTGTGACGTGCATGAAATGTCCCGTTCTTATTGATTAAAAACGTTCCATATTAATTGATTTCGTTGCGAGGTTTTGACCTCTATATGAGACGTTTTTCAAAGACTGCATTCCTTTTTAAAACAAACCATAACCTTTATTTCATAAATAAAGGTTTAAAAGGCTTTACGTAGATTATCAAATAATGATAATCTAAAATATCCTGTTTACACACGACCATTACATAATGGTTTACAATACAAATATGTTACATCGAAATCAGTTTCTTGAATGCAGTTTTTACACAATATCATACAAACATGGACTCCAAATCTTGTCCTTATTTTAGTATGCAACAGCGGAAGCTCTTAATATTCACCTGAGAATAAACATGCTTTAAACGTCAACAAAAATGTTGGTGAGTTATAGGTTTAACCTATATATATCAAATCGTAACAATAGACCACAAGATTTCATATTTCAATACACATCCCATACATAGAGATAAAAATCATTCATATGGTGAACACCTGGTAACCGACAATAACAAGATGCATATATAAGAATATCCCCATCATTCCGGGACACCCTTCGGATATGATATAAATTTCGAAGTACTAAAGCATCCGGTACTTTGGATGGGGTTTGTTAGGCCCAATAGATCTATCTTTAGGATTCGCGTCAATTAGGGTGTCTGTTCCCTAATTCTTAGATTACCAGACTTAATAAAAAGGGGCATATTTGATTTCGATAATTCAACCATAGAATGTAGTTTCACGTACTTGTGTCTATTTTGTAAATCATTTATAAAACCTGCATGTATTCTCATCCCAAAAATATTAGATTTTAAAAGTGGGACTATAACTCACTTTCACAGATTTTTACTTCGTCGGGAAGTAAGACTTGGCCACTGTTGATTCACGAACCTATAACAATATATACATATATATTAAAGTATGTTCAAAATATATTTACAACACTTTTAATATATTTTGATGTTTTAAGTTTATTAAGTCAGCTGTCCTCGTTAGTAACCTATAACTAGTTGTCCACAGTTAGATGTACAGAAATAAATCAATAAATATTATATTGAATCAATCCACGACCCAGTGTATACGTATCTCAGTATTGATCACAACTCAAACTATATATATTTTGGAATCAACCTCAACCCTGTATAGCTAACTCCAACATTCACATATAGAGTGTCTATGGTTGTTCCGAAATATATATAGATGTGTCGACATGATAGGTCGAAACATTGTATACGTGTCTATGGTATCTCAAGATTACATAATATACAATACAAGTTGATTAAGTTATGGTTGGAATAGATTTGTTACCAATTTTCACGTAGCTAAAATGAGAAAAATTATCCAATCTTGTTTTACCCATAACTTCTTCATTTTAAATCCGTTTTGAGTGAATCAAATTGCTATGGTTTCATATTGAACTCTATTTTATGAATCTAAACAGAAAAAGTATAGGTTTATAGTCAGAAAAATAAGTTACAAGTCGTTTTTGTAAAGGTAGTCATTTCAGTCGAAAGAACGACGTCTAGATGACCATTTTAGAAAACATACTTCCACTTTGAGTTTAACCATAATTTTTGGATATAGTTTCATGTTCATAATAAAAATCATTTTCTCAGAATAACAACTTTTAAATCAAAGTTTATCATAGTTTTTAATTAACTAACCCAAAACAGCCCGCGGTGTTACTACGACGGCGTAAATCCGGTTTTACGGTGTTTTTCGTGTTTCCAGGTTTTAAATCATTAAGTTAGCATATCATATAGATATAGAACATGTGTTTAGTTGATTTTAAAAGTCAAGTTAGAAGGATTAACTTTTGTTTGCGAACAAGTTTAGAATTAACTAAACTATGTTCTAGTGATTACAAGTTTAAACCTTCGAATAAGATAGCTTTATATGTATGAATCGAATGATGTTATGAACATCATTACTACCTTAATTTCCTTGGATAAACCTACTGGAAAAGAGAAAAATGGATCTAGCTTCAATGGATCCTTGGATGGCTCGAAGTTCTTGAAGCAGAATCATGACACGAAAACAAGTTCAAGTAAGATCATCACTTGAAATAAGATTGTTATAGTTATAGAAATTGAACCAAAGTTTGAATATGATTATTACCTTGTATTAGAATGATAACCTACTGTAAGAAACAAAGATTTCTTGAGGTTGGATGATCACCTTATAAGATTGGAAGTGAGCTAGCAAACTTGAAAGTATTCTTGATTTTATGAAACTAGAACTTTTGGAATTTATGAAGAACACTTAGAACTTGAAGATAGAACTTGAGAGAGATCAATTAGATGAAGAAAATTGAAGAATGAAAGTGTTTGTAGGTGTTTTTGGTCGTTGGTGTATGGATTAGATATAAAGGATATGTAATTTTGTTTTCATGTAAATAAGTCATGAATGATTACTCATATTTTTATAATTTTATGAGATATTTCATGCTAGTTGCCAAATGATGGTTCCCACATGTGTTAGGTGACTCACATGGTCTGCTAAGAGCTGATCATTGGAGTGTATATACCAATAGTACATACAACTAAAAGCTGTGTATTGTACGAGTACGAATACGGGTGCATACGAGTAGAATTGTTGATGAAACTGAACGAGGATGTAATTGTAAGCATTTTTGTTAAGTAGAAGTATTTTGATAAGTGTATTGAAGTCTTTCAAAAGTGTATAAATACATATTAAAACACTACATGTATATACATTTTAACTGAGTCGTTAAGTCATCGTTAGTCGTTACATGTAAGTGTTGTTTTGAAACCTTTAGGTTAACGATCTTGTTAAATGTTGTTAACCCAATGTTTATAATATCAAATGAGATTTTAAATTATTATATTATCATGATATTATCATGTATGAATATCTCTTAATATGATATATATACATTAAATGTCTTTACAACGATAATCGTTACATATATGTCTCGTTTAAAAATCATTAAGTTAGTAGTCTTGTTTTTACATATGTAGTTCATTGTTAATATACTTTATGATATGTTTTCTTATCATAGTATCATGTTAACTATATATATATATATATCCATATATATGTCATCATATAGTTTTTACAAGTTTTAACGTTCGTGAATCACCGATCAACTTGGGTGGTCAATTGTCTATATGAAACATATTTCAATTAATCAAGTCTTAAAAAGTTTGATTGCTTAACATGTTGGAAACATTTAATCATGTAAATATCAATCTCAATTAATATATATAAACATGGAAAAGTTCGGGTCACTACAGTACCTACCCGTTAAATAAATTTCGTCCCGAAATTTTAAGCTGTTGAAGGTGTTGACGAATCTTCTGGAAATAGATGCGGGTATTTCTTCTTCATCTGATCTTCACGCTCCCAGGTGAACTCGGGTCCTCTACGAGCATTCCATCGAACCTTAACAATTGGTATCTTGTTTTGCTTAAGTCTTTTAACCTCACGATCCATTATTTCGACGGGTTCTTCGATGAATTGAAGTTTTTCGTTGATTTGGATTTCATCTAACGGAATAGTGAGATCTTCTTTAGCAAAACATTTCTTTAAATTCGAGACGTGGAAAGTGTTATGTACAGCCGCGAGTTGTTGAGGTAACTCTAGTCGGTAAGCTACTGGTCCGACACGATCAATAATCTTGAATGGTCCAATATACCTTGGATTTAATTTCCCTCGTTTACCAAATCGAACAACGCCTTTCCAAGGTGCAACTTTGAGCATGACCATCTCTCAAATTTCAAATTCTATATCTTTTCTTTTAATGTCAGCGTAGCTCTTTTGTCGACTTTGGGCGGTTTTCAACCGTTGTTGAATTTGGATGATCTTCTCGGTAGTTTCTTGTATAATCTCCGGACCCGTAATCTGTCTATCCCCCACTTCACTCCAACAAATCGGAGACCTGCACTTTCTACCATAAAGTGCTTCAAACGGCGCCATCTCAATGCTTGAATGGTAGCTGTTGTTGTAGGAAAATTCTGCTAACGGTAGATGTCGATCCCAACTGTTTCCGAAATCAATAACACATGCTCGTAGCATGTCTTCAAGCGTTTGTATCGTCCTTTCGCTCTGCCCATCAGTTTGTGGATGATAGGCAGTACTCATGTCTAGACGAGTTCCTAATGCTTGCTGTAATGTCTGCCAGAATCTTGAAATAAATCTGCCATCCCTATCAGAGATAATAGAGATTGGTATTCCATGTCTGGAGACTACTTCCTTCAAATACAGTCGTGCTAACTTCTCCATCTTGTCATCTTCTCTTATTGGTAGGAAGTGTGCTGATTTGGTGAGACGATCAACTATTACCCAAATAGTATCAAAACCACTTGCAGTCCTTGGCAATTTAGTGATGAAATCCATGGTAATGTTTTCCCATTTCCATTCCGGGATTTCGGGTTGTTGAAGTAGACCTGATGGTTTCTGATGCTCAGCTTTGACCTTAGAACACGTCAAACATTCTCCTACGTATTTAGCAACATCAGCTTTCATACCCGGCCACCAAAAATGTTTCTTGAGATCCTTGTACATCTTCCCCGTTCCAGGATGTATTGAGTATCTGGTTTTATGAGCTTCTCTAAGTACCATTTCTCTCATATCTCCAAATTTTGGTACCCAAATCCTTTCAGCCCTATACCGGGTTCCGTCTTCCCGAATATTAAGATGCTTCTCCGATCCTTTGGGTATTTCATCCTTTAAATTTCCCTCTTTTAAAACTCCTTGTTGCGCCTCCTTTATTTGAGTAGTAATGTTATTATGAATCATTATATTCATAGATTTTACTCGAATGGGTTCTCTGTCCTTCCTGCTCAAGGCATCGGCTACCACATTTGCCTTCCCCGGGTGGTAACGAATCTCAAAGTCGTAATCATTCAATAATTCAATCCACCTACGCTGCCTCATATTCAGTTGTTTCTGATTAAATATGTGTTGAAGACTTTTGTGGTCGGTATATATAATACTTTTGACCCCATATAAGTAGTGCCTCCAAGTCTTTAATGCAAAAACAACCGCGCCTAATTCCAAATCATGCGTCGTATAATTTTGTTCGTGAATCTTCAATTGTCTAGACGCATAAGCAATCACCTTCGTTCGTTGCATTAATACACAACCGAGACCTTGCTTTGATGCATCACAATAAATCACAAAATCATCATTCCCTTCAGGCAATGACAATATAGGTGCCGTAGTTAGCTTTTTCTTCAATAACTGAAACGCTTTCTCTTGTTCATCATTCCATTCAAATTTCTTCCCTTTATGCGTTAATGCAGTCAAGGGTTTTGCTATTCTGGAAAAGTCTTGGATGAACCTTCTGTAGTAACCAGCTAGTCCTAAAAACTGGCGTATGTGTTTCGGAGTTTTCGGGGTTTCCCACTTTTCAACAGTTTCTATCTTTGCCGGATCCACCTTAATACCTTCTTTGTTCACTATGTGACCGAGGAATTGAACTTCTTCCAACCAAAATGCACACTTTGAAAACTTAGCGTACAATTCTTCCTTCCTCAATACTTCTAACACCTTTCTCAAATGTTCACCGTGTTCTTGGTCATTCTTTGAGTAAATAAGTATGTCATCAATGAAAACAATGACAAACTTGTCAAGGTATGGTCCACACACTCGGTTCATAAGGTCCATGAACACAGCTGGTGCATTAGTTAAACCAAACGGCATGACCATAAACTCGTAATGACCGTAACGTGTTCTGAAAGCAGTCTTTGGAATATCATCTTCTTTCACCCGCATTTGATGATACCCGGAACGTAAGTCAATCTTTGAATAAACAGACGAGCCTTGTAGTTGATCAAATAAGTCGTCGATTCTCGGTAGTGGGTAGCGGTTCTTGATGGTAAGTTTGTTCAACTCTCGGTAGTCGATACACAACCTGAATGTACCATCTTTCTTCTTGACAAACAAAACAGGAGCTCCCCACGGTGATGTGCTTGGTCGAATGAAACCACGCTCTAAAAGTTCTTGTAATTGGCTTTGCAGTTCTTTCATCTCGCTGGGTGCGAGTCTGTAAGGAGCACGAGCTATTGGTGCAGCACCTGGTACAAGATCTATTTGAAATTCAACGGATCGATGTGGGGGTAATCCCGGTAATTCTTTTGGAAATACATCGGGAAATTCTTTTGCAATGGGAACATCATTGATGCTCTTTTCTTCAGTTTGTACTTTCTCGACGTGTGCTAGAACAGCATAGCAACCTTTTCTTATTAGTTTTTGTGCCTTCAAATTACTAATAAGATGTAGCTTCGTGTTGCCCTTTTCTCCGTACACCATTAAGGGTTTTCCTTTTTCTCGTATAATGCGAATTGCATTTTTGTAACAAACGATCTCCGCTTTCACTTCTTTCAACCAGTCCATACCGATTATCACATCAAAACTCCCTAACTCTACTGGTATCAAATCAATCTTAAATGTTTCGCTAACCAGTTTAATTTCTCGATTCCGACATATATTATCTGCTGAAATTAATTTACCATTTGCTAATTCGAGTAAAAATTTACTATCCAAAGGCGTCAATGGACAACTTAATTTAGCACAAAAATCTCTACTCATATAGCTTCTATCCGCACCCGAATCAAATAAAACGTAAGCAGATTTATTGTCAATAAGAAACGTACCCGTAACAAGCTCCGGGTCTTCCTGTGCCTCTACCGCATTAATATTGAAAACTCTTCCACGGCCTTGTCCATTCGTGTTCTCCTGGTTCGGGCAATTTCTAATAATGTGGCCTGGTTTTCCACATTTATAACAAACTACATTGGCATAACTTGCTCCGACACTACTTGCTCCGCCATTACTCGTTCCGACACCATTTGTTCCTTTCGTTCTATTAACCCCTGGTCCGTAGACCTCACACTTCGCCGCGCTATGACCATTTCTTTTACACTTGTTGCAAAATTTGGTGCAGAACCCCGAGTGATTCTTTTCACACCTTTGGCATAGCTGCTTCTGATTGTTGTTGTTGTTGCGGTTATTATTGTTGTTGGGATGATTGTTGTAGTTGCTGTTGTTGTTGTTGTTGTTGTTGTTGGGCCGTTTGTTGTAGTTGCGATTGATGTTGCGATTGTTGGGATAATTGTTGCGATTATTGTTGTAATTGCTGTTGTTGTTGTATTGGTGATTCTTATCACCGTTTTCCTCCCACTTTCTTTTGACTTGCTTCACATTGGCCTCTTCAGCAGTCTGTTCTTTAATTCTTTCTTCAATCTGGTTCACTAGTTTGTGAGACATTCTACATGCCTGTTGTATGGAGGCGGGCTCGTGTGAACTTATATCTTCTTGGATTCTTTCCGGTAATCCTTTCACAAACGCGTCGATCTTCTCTTCCTCATCTTCGAATGCTCCCGGACACAATAAGTACAATTCTGTGAATCGTCTTTCGTACGTGGTAATATCAAATCCTTGGGTTCGTAACCCTCTAAGTTCTGTCTTGAGCTTATTGACCTCGGTTCTGGGACGGTACTTCTCGTTCATCAAGTGCTTGAATGCTGACCACGGTAGTGCGTACGCATCATCTTGTCCCACTTGCTCTAGATAGGTATTCCACCATGTTAACGCAGAACCTGTGAAGGTATGCGTAGCGTACTTCACTTTGTCCTCTTCAGTACACTTACTTATGGCAAACACCGATTCAACCTTCTCGGTCCACCGTTTCAATCCGATCGGTCCTTCGGTTCCATCAAATTCCAAAGGTTTGCAGGCAGTGAATTCTTTGTAGGTGCATCCTACACGATTTCCTGTACTGCTAGATCCAAGGTTATTGTTGGTATGTAGCGCAGCCTGTACTGCGGCTATGTTTGAAGATAGAAAAGTACGGAATTCCTCTTCATTCATATTCACGGTGTGTCGAGTAGTCGGTGCCATTTCCTTCAAAATAGTTAAATGGAACAAGTTAATCATACAGAATATTAAGAGTAGTTAATAGTATTTCGTAGCATAATATGAACTCATTTATAAAAGCTTTTTCTTCATATTAGCGTTTTATAAGTTTAAATTCGGGTAGTACCTACCCGTTAAGTTCATACTTAGTAGCTAATATACAATTCAACTACTACAATTCTATATGAAAAACTGATTATAATAATATTTCGCGTTCAAACTTTTATACAATATTTTACAAACTTACAATACCGCTTATTTTACATAAAGCATGAAATATAGCACACAATAACTTTGATACAAGATAGTTGTGAAGACAATTCTAGCTAGTACACAAGTCGTTCAGCAAAGGTGATGAAGTGCGAGGTGTATATAAAATAGTTATTATTTTACTAGGAAATACTATTAAATACGATACAATTTTACACAAGATATTTATTTATTTATAGAATGGGTATACTTAAACCTTGCTACAACACTTATAGGCAGTGTACCTAATCGTACAGTAGTGTAGTTTTTAGTAAGTCCGGTTCGTTCCACAGGGAAATCTTTAAACAAAGCTCAACGCTATATAAGTTAACTTTTTTATAAAAATACAAATATATATATAGGTAATATTATTATTATAAAGGGGGGGTTTTTACCGTTTAATGACCGGTTTGTCGATTTTAAAACTTTAGTCGCAGTTAAAACCTAATGTAAAATATTAAATAAATACAAGACTTTAAATTAAAGCGTAAAGTAAATAACGATAATGAAATTGCGAATAATAAAAATGCGATAAAATAAAATAACAATAAATAAAAGTGTGATAATTAGAAGTGCAATTAAATATAAAATAAAGGAAATTAAATATGAAATAAAAGAATTATGCTTATTTAAACTTCCGTAATCATGATGTTTGACGTGTTGATTTTAGTTTTATGCCCATGGGTTAATTGTCCTTTGTCCTGGATTATTCAATATGTCCGTCTGGTTTTTGTCCATAACAGTCCATCAGTCATAAATATAAATTGCAAGTGTCCTTGTCAAATTATTATTATACCCGAAGATAAATATTCCAACTAATTGGGGATTCGAATTGTAACAAGGTTTTAATACTTTGTTTAATGAATACACCAGGTTATCGACTGCGTGTAAACCAAGGTTTTACTACTTTGTTAACAATTACACCAATTTCCCTTGAATGTAATTTCACCCCCGTTTTAATTATTCTAGTGGCTATTAATCCATTCCCGTGTCCGGTTAAATGAACGATTATTCGTACATATAAATACCCCGCCCATCGTGTCCGATCGAGTGTATATGGTAATTTATAGGGACGCCCAATTGTAAATCTTTATATTAACATTAACAAACTTTCATTTAGTTAAACAAATATAAAGCCCATTAATAGCCCATAGCCTAGTTTCCACAAGTGTCGTTCTTTTATCCAAACCCCAATTATGGTACAAAGCCCAATTACCCAATTTTAGTAATTAGCCCAACATCATGATTACTTCGTTTTAAATAAGCATAATAATAACTTAGCTACGAGACATTAATATAAAAAGGTTGAACATAACTTACAATGATTAAAAATAGCGTAGCGTTACACGGACAGAATTTCGACTTACACCCTTACAACATTCGCTAACATACCCTTATTATTAGAATTATAATTAAAATTAAAATATAAATTATAAATATAAATATATATTACTTCGTATGAATGAGAAGAAAAAAAATGATGATGATTTTGATCAGAATTCGGGTTGATTTATAGCCAGACTTGATTTTTTGGGCTCCGCGACTCGCGGCCAAATACCCTTAAAACTCCGCGAGTCGCGGAGAGGTATTTACATTTTACACCCTTGGAGTTTCCTGCTGCCGACGGTTTTAAATATATATATATAATATATATATAATTAATATAATTAATTATATATTATATTATATTTATATATATAGTTAACTTGTAATTTTTAGTCCGTTGCGTCGAGCGTTAAGAATTGACTCTGGTCCCGGTTCCGGATTTTCGAACGTCCTCGCGTATAATTTAATATCTTGTACTTTGCGTTTTGAATCTTGTACTCTTGTGATTTTGAGACGTTTCTTATCAATAATTGGAACCTTTTTGATTGTCTTTTGTTCTTTTGAGCTTTTTGGTCGTTTGCGTCTTCAAATCGTCGAATCTGTCTTTTGTCTTCACCTTTTATTATTTAAACGAATATCACTTGTAAATAGAACAATTGCAACTAAAAGCTTGTCTTTCTTGAGGAATAATGCTATGAAATATATGTTCGTTTTTAGCATTATCAAAAGGCAATAAAGACACGTAATTCATACGTCCAGAAACAAGTCATGCATTCTGGTTTTACTAGGACTACTTCCCATCCTTGGTCTTGTGCAACATAACCGTTATGGCCGTTGATAAGACAGCGTGTTGTAACGTCATCAAAGGGACGAGGGTTACGTAATGTCCAACAGTCCCGTAATAATCTAAAAACCTCATTTCTTACCCCAATTACCGACTCCGTCACTTGTGGAAACGTTTTGTTTAATAGTTGTAGCCCGATGTTCTTGTTCTCACTTTGGTGAGAAGCGAACATTACTAATCCGTAAGCATAACATGCTTCTTTATGTTGCATGTTAGCCGCTTTTTCTAAATCACGAAGTCCAATATTCGGATATATTGAGTCAAAATAATTTCTTAACCCGTTGCGTAAAATAGCATTTGGGTTCCCCGCAATATATGCGTCAAAGTAAACACATCGTAACTTATGGGTTTCCCAATGTGATATCCCCCATCTTTCAAACGAAAGTCTCTTATAAACCAAGACATTCTTGGAACGTTCTTCGAATGTCTTACAAACTGATCTCGCCTTAAATAGTTGTGCCGAAGAATTCTGGCCGACTCTAGACAAGATTTCATCAATCATGTCTCCGGGTAGGTCTCTTAAAATATTGGGTTGTCTATCCATTTTGTGTTTTTAAACTGTAAAATAGACAAGAGTTAGATTCATAAAAAAAATACTTATTAATACAAGCAATTTTTACATATATCATAAAGCATAAGAACACTATATTACATATATTACACCACACGAATACAACTATCTTATTCCGACTCGCTCGTTTCTTCTTCTTCGGTTTTGGTTCGTTTTGCCAAGTTTCTAGGGATATATGATGTTCCCCTAATACGAGCCGTCGTTGTCCACATTGGTTTAGAAAAACCTGGTGGTTTAGAGGTTCCCGGGTCATTGTTACAACTTAAGGACTTCGGGGGTTGACGATACATATAAAGTTCATCGGGGTTGGAATTAGATTTCTCTATTTTTATGCCCTTTCCCTTATTATTTTCTTTTGCCTTTTTAAATTCAGTTGGGGTAATTTCTATAACATCATCGGAATTCTCGTCGGAATCCGATTCATCGGAGAATTGGTAATCCTCCCAATATTTTGCTTCCTTGGCGGAAACACCATTGACCATAATTAACTTTGGTCGGTTGGTTGAGGATTTTCTTTTACTTAACCGTTTTATTATTTCCCCCACCGGTTCTATTTCTTCATCCGGTTCCGATTCTTCTTCCGGTTCCGATTCTTCTTCCGGTTCCGACTCTTCTTCCGGTTCTTCTTCGGGAACTTGTGAATCAGTCCACAAATCATTCCAATTTACATTTGACTCTTCATTATTATTAGGTGAGTCAATGGAACTTGTTCTAGAGGTAGACATCTATCACATAATATCAAACACGTTAAGAGATTAATATATCACATAATATTCATATGTTAAAAATATATAGTTTCCAACAAAAATGTTAAGCAATCATTTTTAAAGAAAACACGGTCGAAGTCCAGACTCACTAATGCATCCTAACAAACTCGATAAGACACACTAATGCAAATTTTCTGGTTCTCTAAGACCAACGCTCGGATACCAACTGAAATGTCCCGTTCTTATTGATTAAAAACGTTCCATATTAATTGATTTCGTTGCGAGGTTTTGACCTCTATATGAGACGTTTTTCAAAGACTGCATTCCTTTTTAAAACAAACCATAACCTTTATTTCATAAATAAAGGTTTAAAAGGCTTTACGTAGATTATCAAATAATGATAATCTAAAATATCCTGTTTACACACGACCATTACATAATGGTTTACAATACAAATATGTTACATCGAAATCAGTTTCTTGAATGCAGTTTTTACACAATATCATACAAACATGGACTCCAAATCTTGTCCTTATTTTAGTATGCAACAGCGGAAGCTCTTAATATTCACCTGAGAATAAACATGCTTTAAACGTCAACAAAAATGTTGGTGAGTTATAGGTTTAACCTATATATATCAAATCGTAACAATAGACCACAAGATTTCATATTTCAATACACATCCCATACATAGAGATAAAAATCATTCATATGGTGAACACCTGGTAACCGACAATAACAAGATGCATATATAAGAATATCCCCATCATTCCGGGACACCCTTCGGATATGATATAAATTTCGAAGTACTAAAGCATCCGGTACTTTGGATGGGGTTTGTTAGGCCCAATAGATCTATCTTTAGGATTCGCGTCAATTAGGGTGTCTGTTCCCTAATTCTTAGATTACCAGACTTAATAAAAAGGGGCATATTTGATTTCGATAATTCAACCATAGAATGTAGTTTCACGTACTTGTGTCTATTTTGTAAATCATTTATAAAACCTGCATGTATTCTCATCCCAAAAATATTAGATTTTAAAAGTGGGACTATAACTCACTTTCACAGATTTTTACTTCGTCGGGAAGTAAGACTTGGCCACTGTTGATTCACGAACCTATAACAATATATACATATATATTAAAGTATGTTCAAAATATATTTACAACACTTTTAATATATTTTGATGTTTTAAGTTTATTAAGTCAGCTGTCCTCGTTAGTAACCTATAACTAGTTGTCCACAGTTAGATGTACAGAAATAAATCAATAAATATTATATTGAATCAATCCACGACCCAGTGTATACGTATCTCAGTATTGATCACAACTCAAACTATATATATTTTGGAATCAACCTCAACCCTGTATAGCTAACTCCAACATTCACATATAGAGTGTCTATGGTTGTTCCGAAATATATATAGATGTGTCGACATGATAGGTCGAAACATTGTATACGTGTCTATGGTATCTCAAGATTACATAATATACAATACAAGTTGATTAAGTTATGGTTGGAATAGATTTGTTACCAATTTTCACGTAGCTAAAATGAGAAAAATTATCCAATCTTGTTTTACCCATAACTTCTTCATTTTAAATCCGTTTTGAGTGAATCAAATTGCTATGGTTTCATATTGAACTCTATTTTATGAATCTAAACAGAAAAAGTATAGGTTTATAGTCAGAAAAATAAGTTACAAGTCGTTTTTGTAAAGGTAGTCATTTCAGTCGAAAGAACGACGTCTAGATGACCATTTTAGAAAACATACTTCCACTTTGAGTTTAACCATAATTTTTGGATATAGTTTCATGTTCATAATAAAAATCATTTTCTCAGAATAACAACTTTTAAATCAAAGTTTATCATAGTTTTTAATTAACTAACCCAAAACAGCCCGCGGTGTTACTACGACGGCGTAAATCCGGTTTTACGGTGTTTTTCGTGTTTCCAGGTTTTAAATCATTAAGTTAGCATATCATATAGATATAGAACATGTGTTTAGTTGATTTTAAAAGTCAAGTTAGAAGGATTAACTTTTGTTTGCGAACAAGTTTAGAATTAACTAAACTATGTTCTAGTGATTACAAGTTTAAACCTTCGAATAAGATAGCTTTATATGTATGAATCGAATGATGTTATGAACATCATTACTACCTTAATTTCCTTGGATAAACCTACTGGAAAAGAGAAAAATGGATCTAGCTTCAATGGATCCTTGGATGGCTCGAAGTTCTTGAAGCAGAATCATGACACGAAAACAAGTTCAAGTAAGATCATCACTTGAAATAAGATTGTTATAGTTATAGAAATTGAACCAAAGTTTGAATATGATTATTACCTTGTATTAGAATGATAACCTACTGTAAGAAACAAAGATTTCTTGAGGTTGGATGATCACCTTATAAGATTGGAAGTGAGCTAGCAAACTTGAAAGTATTCTTGATTTTATGAAACTAGAACTTTTGGAATTTATGAAGAACACTTAGAACTTGAAGATAGAACTTGAGAGAGATCAATTAGATGAAGAAAATTGAAGAATGAAAGTGTTTGTAGGTGTTTTTGGTCGTTGGTGTATGGATTAGATATAAAGGATATGTAATTTTGTTTTCATGTAAATAAGTCATGAATGATTACTCATATTTTTATAATTTTATGAGATATTTCATGCTAGTTGCCAAATGATGGTTCCCACATGTGTTAGGTGACTCACATGGTCTGCTAAGAGCTGATCATTGGAGTGTATATACCAATAGTACATACAACTAAAAGCTGTGTATTGTACGAGTACGAATACGGGTGCATACGAGTAGAATTGTTGATGAAACTGAACGAGGATGTAATTGTAAGCATTTTTGTTAAGTAGAAGTATTTTGATAAGTGTATTGAAGTCTTTCAAAAGTGTATAAATACATATTAAAACACTACATGTATATACATTTTAACTGAGTCGTTAAGTCATCGTTAGTCGTTACATGTAAGTGTTGTTTTGAAACCTTTAGGTTAACGATCTTGTTAAATGTTGTTAACCCAATGTTTATAATATCAAATGAGATTTTAAATTATTATATTATCATGATATTATCATGTATGAATATCTCTTAATATGATATATATACATTAAATGTCTTTACAACGATAATCGTTACATATATGTCTCGTTTAAAAATCATTAAGTTAGTAGTCTTGTTTTTACATATGTAGTTCATTGTTAATATACTTTATGATATGTTTTCTTATCATAGTATCATGTTAACTATATATATATATATATCCATATATATGTCATCATATAGTTTTTACAAGTTTTAACGTTCGTGAATCACCGATCAACTTGGGTGGTCAATTGTCTATATGAAACATATTTCAATTAATCAAGTCTTAAAAAGTTTGATTGCTTAACATGTTGGAAACATTTAATCATGTAAATATCAATCTCAATTAATATATATAAACATGGAAAAGTTCGGGTCACTACAGTGCATGCATCTCCCGAGGTATGGATCATGGATATTGATTGTGTTCAGCCTGACAGGGACGTCGGGAATTTAAGTAGGGGAGTTTGTAACACCCTACCCCACATCGGATTGTGTAAGAAAGTTTGAGTCCCATATACGGTAAATCTCTTTCTTACAAGACACAACGCGTTTTGGGGCTACAAGCACATCGGATATCATGAGAACTCTGTAGTTAAGTGTGCTAAAGCTGGAGTAGTACTATAATGGGTGACCTCTTGGGAAGTCCTCGTGTGACCGCCTAGAATAAAACGTATGCCTACGGACAAAACAGACAATATTGTTGTTGTGTTAAAGAATGATGTTACACTCACGTTCTCCTTAGCTTCAATCGATTGAGGATTATCATCTACCATTTTTTGAGCGTGATCAAGTTCATGTCTGCATTTGATCACCAAATCATGAACGTTCCATGCTCTACATTAATTTACGCATGTGAGTCCCAAGCATGCACATTTTGATCACTGCTTTGTACATCGAATGACCCGTAACCTCTTTCTTCCAATCTTCCACCACAATCTTTAAGAAATCAACATGTTTTGTCGTGGAGTTGTAGAACTTAAAAGGCCCCGCTTCATAATAGTTGTCGGAACTTTTAGTACAACCGGACATTGATCCGAAATCCAGTAAGGTTGGAAAATAACGTAAAATTTGTATACTTGCTAATAAAACTATCGTTAGCCAACACCCGGTCAATCTTCTTTAGTTAATAATTTGAACAAAAATAAGGTGACTTTTAAATTCATTGATAGATGTATATATAAACCATTTATCATTTATATTGTTCCATTGAACTAGTTAATTTGTATTTAATTTATGACAATTAATTTAGTACATACAAACAAATATTATCCTCGCAATAACGCATGACTTCCTAGCTTGTTACTAAATGAAGCACCTAAACAATATTAATAAATATTTTATTGTAATGATATTATAATTTATTAACTTATATTAAATTATAAATAAAAAGGTTATATTAATCACTCGTCAGTCATACCTGTATATTTATCTTTCTTGACGGATTTTTTTTTTTTATTTTTATTTTTAAAACTATGTATGTACCTACAAATATTCGCAGGTTACATGTTCATTCATGAATATTATTATAGAATCCAATTATTTTATGAAATAATATAGTTTTATAGTTAAAAAGTATTACCTTTTCTAATGTAATACATAAACAAAATATTTAAGAAACCTCTAGTAGACATAATGGAACCTAATTTAAAACGTCCATGGTACTTAAGTTAAATATACCCCCTACAATCTTTATCCTCGTTCCTAACCATTTGTGCACAAAAGGCAAAATTTAAATTAAAAGTTATAACCCCTCCCCAGCTTAAAAATATAGACAAATAAGTATCTTAACGCCAAAACCAATTTCCCTCTACTTTGAAACCTCTTGCCATCTTCTTATTTTCTTATCTTATCTCCCTCTCCCTTGAAACCAGTGGTTTGGTTTTCTTCTCCGTTCTCTCCTTTTCTCCCTTATCTCTTGACCTTTGACTTTCCGTGGTCGTCCTTGTGGAGGTACCTGTATGATTCAAATAATCAAGGTAACCATTAAATAATGCAATCTTCTTCTGTAACTATCTGTGCACAAAAAAAGTATACCACAAATAAACATATGTATCATCAACACACAAACAATATATTAGCTTGAACTTTTGACTCACAAACAAGCACTTCTATCACTCCAAAAAAAAGGTACGAAACTATAGATATCTTTCAAAGTTCAACACCAGCATTACTAAAACTGCACTAAATGCTATAAGGTTTACTATTTGACAGTACCTGATTATAACTACCTACAATGGTCAACAAATTCTTCATTATGATCTCATTATGATCACAAATTGCATTTAAGATCAACAAAAGTGGCTATTTCAATTTAAGAAAGGATGTTTAATAGAATTCGTTATTTGAACCCAACTATTTAGTACTCCGTATCATATATAATCACTTTCTAGATGCCCTAATCACCAAACGCCGCATTAAAGAAAGTTATTTGCAGGGAGCAAAAAACAAGACAACTTGATAAAGAACTAACCTTAAACCCTCTATAAACGGGCTTCTTCTCAAAAAACTGATCGAACACGTAACAAACACTCTCCATAAACTTCAAATCCATTGTCTTATTATCATTCCTGAAATCATTCATGAAATCATTCCTGAACTCAATACATCGCCCAATCGTTGTAATCGCCTTCTCCCACTCCCCAACGTACCTAGTAACAATACTTCTACACTCTTCATTATACTTATCAATTCCCATATTAATCACATCCTCTCTGCTCTTAATCCCAAGCTTAATGTCAATCTCATGCTCCACCGGCAACCGATGGCAGTCCCAATCGAACGGTCTTGTAACATGGTACCCCGTCATGACCCGGTTCCGTGTGACGGTGTCCTTAATTTTTCCAGCTAAAATGTGCCCATATTGAGAGATACCTGTAGCAAACGGGGGGCATTTCAGTAGGTCCTTAGTTTTTTCAAGCTGAGTTTCAGATACTTTGACATCAGTCCCCAATTTTAAGATCTTCTCTTCCTGTTTCGGGAATGAGAAATCTTTCCCCTCGCATACATCATCCATTGCTTAAGATCAAAACCCTAAACCTTTAAGTATAAGAAATCTGACAACCATGTTTTAGTATTAGCAGGTAGTACGTGTTATCTGAACAAATAAAACGACTTGGAATACACACAAAATTGAGTAATCTTCATCGATAAATACTAAATAAATAAATGATTATATGATTTATAAATAAAATTGTAAGAAATTCGAACTTTTTTAGTAACAAGTTTTATTGCAACTATATTTATAGGTTTATTAACAACATTACACACCTAAATCTGCCCCAAACATTATATATTTATATAAACCATGGAACAATATGATGTAAATGCGAGATCATAAGAAATTGTACAGCATAATCTCTAATAAACAAAAAGAATTATGATTTCTTGATAAGTTTGTTTCATTCAGCTTTCTCCGTATATTACACAGTTCACTAACATAAACCCTAGCCTAGGCATACTACGGATAAAATTATTATTAACTTAATATTAGAGCAAATGTGAGTAAGAAGATAGCACATACATGGATACGATCGACGACAGTGGATGCGATCAGCGGTGATGAACGACGGCGGCTGTAAGTCGTTGGCTGCAGCGGTAGTCCGATCGAGAGGGGAAGTACTTTTGTGTGTTTCGTGGGGGGAAAGAGTGAGAGAACCGCGAGAGGGTTTTTAAGTTTTTTTATAACAAGAAAAAGTAGGCCGGGTCAGCTTTTTCGAGCCAAATTGGGTTACCGCTGAGAGTCGGTAATCGTTGTACAAAATTATTATTTGTTTTCTTAGAAAAATAAAATTAACTAAAAAATTAAACCTACTAAATTCGCATAAATCAGCTTTTCTTAGTTTAACTAATGAAATCCACATAGTTCAATTATTTAAATTGTTAAGCATAAAAGAATAATAGTTAAACAAAAGTAAATATTACTGATTATTATGTACAACTCATTGTATGCACAATTGAATAAGCTTGAAATAGATTGGGTTAGCCAAAGTGCAATCATAATACATAAACCTCCTCAATTGTTCCATTCAAAATTTATAACGTCATAATGACTTATTAGTTACCAAGTAGGCAATGTCCGAACGGTACCCCCAGCAAGTCTAAATTTCAAGAGGTCAATGGTTCGATCCCTGATAATGCCCAAATTGCTAGCTCGATTCTTTGGGGGGTTTTCCCAATGCGGTTTATCCCTGACGCGTGTATGGAAAATGATCACGAAATTGGTTAATTCCTCTCTGGGTGATGCCGATATCGTTATTAAAAAAAGAACTTATTAGTTTTAAAGTTGAAAATAGATTTGGTCACTAAATGTTTCAAATATTTGAACTTTTCAAATATCCATACCATGAATATCAAAATGATATATCATTAAGTCAAAATATTAACTATTCAAAATTCTTGCAATTTCACTATTCCCGTGATGATTAGAATTAGGTGTTGGAGTTCTTTTTTCCCAATTTCTTCATCATGGCTACCATCAGGATGGTCAAAGTTGGTTGCATCCCGCTCACGCTCTTTCAGATGACTGCTTGAAATAGTGACTACCTTTGTAGATAATATTTTTCGGAGATAAATCTGCACTTCCACAAATAGCGGACCACATCACAACTTCCAAAATCGGAAGAGTATAGAGATTGAACTAACTCGGCCAGTTGAAACCTTCTTCAGTTATATTGGTAGTTTGGTTTTCTTTTACTATATCTATATCTTGATCAAACAATATATCTACCACTATAAGATCCCAATTTTAAGGTACTTTTATATGTTAAATACCAGAATTCTTTATATATATCAGACAGAACAAGAAGGTCAAACTGGGTCAAGTGTTAGTACAATAAAATAAGAATCCTAGAAATAGGCCAGATGCGTCACTTCTGGGTTAGATGCCCCGCATCTTGTCCTGCAGGGGTCGTTTTTGATTGTTTGCAATTATTGAGGGATCACATGTGTAAAAACATAAAAAATGGGTTTAACCTTCAAATCTGGATTGAACCTTCACTTTGTCAAGAACACTTTCTGAAATTTGCTCTCAACTTAAAGAGTGGGACTAGACAGAGAAAGAGCTTAGGTTGCAAAATTTGTGTAACGACCCGTCAAAATTGCTATTGATGCGGCACGTTAATCATTGATTCCACAGTGAGGTTTTGACCTCTATATGATACGTTTTGATAAAATATTGCATTCATTAAAATAAGTGACTTTCTAAACATAGAAAGTTATAAACATGTGGGCGAGTGCTTAGGTATAAGCAAAACCCCAAAATACATAAGTCTTTAATTTACAGGTTGACATCACAGTCCAATTATTTATTACACAACGCAGTTTTATTTTGAATGCAATAAACTTTGTACAAAGCATGAGAGACTCCATGCAGGCAACAAGCACATCACAGCGAAAGCAGTCTAAGGACCTGAGAATAAAACATGCTAAAAAGTCAACACGAATGTTGGTGAGTTATAGGTTTAATTGCTCGAGTCATAAACATATATAAAGATAGACCACAAGATTTCATCAAAAGTTTATCAATAGATTCTACGTAACAGAGCACCATGGTAACTAAACTTTAACGTTATTATGATAATTACCCCATTCGTTTTAATACACGCAAACCAACGTGTCATAAACTCAAATAACATACGTCCGTTAAAAGGCTAGCGCTCTAGCTCGGACGGGGATGTCAAGCCCTATGGATCCATATACAATTATTCGCGCCCACCAGTCCATATCCTATGTACTGGAATCTACTAGTTACCAAAGCTAAGGGATTTTAGATTTAACTCAGTGTAGAATTTAGTATGTACTTGTGTCTTATTGCGTTTAAAATAAATTGCATGTATTCTCAGCCCAAAAATATTTAAAGTATTTAAAAAGGGACACTATAAACTCACTGTTCAATATTGAGGTTCAATATTGTAGGCAAACTACGTAGACGTAAAGATAGTGGATGCCTGTATGGTTGGTCTTGGATTCAAGAACAATACCCCGAACAATACCCAATATTTCCTTAGCTTAAAACGGTTTGAAACCCGAATTAAAAACACCCTCGTATATACCTTATTATTATTAAACTTAAATTTAAAATTATAATTATAATATAATTATAAATAAATTACAGAAGAAAGAAGTGTAAGGAATTCGTCGAGGAAACTGGCGTATTTATAGCACTTTTCCATTTACTGTAGCTCATGCGATCGCATGAGTTTTCAGTGTTTTTGCCATGCGATCGCATGGCCGCCTTATCCGTTTTTGTTTGCTAGTTTGTCGACATCAAATAGTGTTCACTTAGCAAATAGTGTTTACTGTAGCAAATAGTGTTTACTGTAGCAAAGTCGTTTCACTGTAGCAATTCACTGTAGCAAAGCCGTTTTCACTGTAGCTACTGTAGCAAGTCGTTTTTACTGTAGCAAATAGTGTTTTACTGTAGCAAAGTCGTTTTTACGGTAGCAATTAGTGTTTTACTTGTACATCTTATAATATATACATTTTCCGGGTCATTACAGTACCTCCCCGTTAATGAAAATTTCGTCCCGAAATTTTGAGTAGTACCTGTTTTATGAGCAATATCAGTGAACAAATGTGGATACTTTTGCTTCATTTGATCCTCACGTTCCCAAGTAAACTCGGGTCCTCGTCTAGCATTCCAACGAACCCTAACTATCGGTATTTTGCTTTGTTTTAATTGTTTGACCTCACGGTCCATGATTTCAACAGGTTCTTCGATAAAATGGAGTTTATCATTGATTCGTATTTCGTCAAGAGTAATTACGACATCCTCTTCAGCTAAACATTTCTTTAAATTTGACACGTGAAATGTGTCATGAACACTACTAAGTTCTTGCGGTAGCTTTAATCGATAAGCAACTGCTCCAATTCTTTCGGTGATTTCAAAGGGTTCTAGGTACCTAGGACTTATGTGATGATCACTCCAAATCCATATGGACGAACACGTCATTCATTGATTTTATTGCGAGGTATTTGACCTCTGTATGATACGTTTTGTAAACATTGCATTCTTTTGAAAAGGCACACCATAAATGAATATTTAAATCAAAGGTTTTCGACATCTGATGATTTCAACATATAGACAATCACCGTATATAATAGTTTTCAATAGTACTTCCGTTGACAATGCAGTCAAAATAAGGTACATGATGATGAATTGGTGAATGCAACGTTTTCTTGAAAAATATGCCGTATAAGACTCCATGCACATAGCTTGTCTATCATATAAACAAACAGCGGAAGACTTCTAGGGAACCTGAGAATAAACATGCTAACAAGTGTCAACACAAAGGTTGGTGAGTTCATAGTTTGTATGTTTCGCATAATCTGTATATGAAGATGGATCACAAGATTTCAGTTGTTTCATCCAGAAACGTTTATCAAAATATTCTACGAAATTGAGCACCCTGGTAACTAAACTTAACGTATATATAATTTGTACCTTTTGTATAATCATCTTAATAATACACGCAAACCAACGTGTACGCTTCTCAAATAGCATACGTCCGTTAAAAGGCTAGTGCTCTAGCTCGACGGGGATATCAAGCCCTATGGATCCATATACTACTACTCGCGCCCACCAGTTCTTATAACCGGCAGTTACTAGTTACCAAAGCTAAGGGATTTTCAGTTCAAACTCAGTGTAGAATTTAGTATGTACTTGTATCCATTGCGTTTAAAATAAAGTGCATGTATTCTCAGCTCAAAAATATATATATTGCAAAAGCATTTAAAAAGGGAGCAAATGAAACTCACCTTAGCAGCATATAAAGTTGTTCATCGTAATGTGACCGAAACTCGGTATATCAAATAATCGTAGATCTCAACCTAGAGGACATATGTTGGTCAATAAATGTCTATCAAGCTAGGTCAGGTCATAGTGTATCACAATCCTAATGCTCGAAATTGATATACAAAAATTATTCAAAGTTGTTTCAAAAAGTCAATTTTGACAATAGTTCAACAAACGAGACGTACCTTATATAAGGATTCATTTACTCGGTTGGTAATATTCAAAAATCCATTTTATCAATCTCGTAAACAAGTTGTTTAAGTATTAATTGCAGATTCAAAAAGCAATTCCAATTAATGTCAATTATAATTCAGTTGACCATATCTTTTGATTCGTTCCTCGAAACTATTCGATATCTAAATGAAAAGTTATTGATTTTTTGCCAGCTTTCTGAAAACATGTATATCATATACCTTTTACCCGTAATATATGTATTTAATTCGTGATTTATTATAAACTGTTTAACGATGAAATTTAGCATACAAGCATGTATAAATATATACACTCGAGCACTAGTATGTATACACTATTAATTTATAAAATATAAAATATAAATGCTTACGTATTAATATTGAGATTCAATATTGTAGAAAAGTACGTAGACGTAACGGAGATGATAAACACTAAGTTTGATTCACAATTATACCCCCGAACATTACCCATAACCTCCTTGGCAATAACCCATAATTTCCTTAGCTTTAATTCACTCGAAAATCATTTATGAAATCGTTTGAACATGACCTCGTCGTAGTATTTTATGTATAATACTAATAAAAATAATATTAATACTACTGATAATAATAAGATTAATATTAATATTAATCTTTAATAATAATAATTATAATAATTATAATAATAATATTATTAATAATAATAATAATAATAATATAAATAATATAAATATTACGGAGTATATATCTATATCTGTGTAAGTGTGTGTGATGTTCGAGCAAAACAATTGAATTTATAGTACCTTTTCTGAAAAAGCACCCCATGCGATCGCATGGGATTTGTGCTTCAAGGCCATGCGATCGCATGGCCCTCTGATCCAGCTCACAAACTTTTAACTTTTTGTTTGTCGACATAATTTTATATAATATATATAATATATTTAATTTATATAATTAATTATATATTATATTAAATTCACATGCATAGTTGACTTGTAATTTTTGTTCCGATAAGTCGTACGTCATCACTCGACTTATGTCCCGGTTCCGGTTTTTCAAATGTCCTTTTGTACGCTGAGAAAACTTGTATTTTACATTTCGTGTCACGTAGCTTTGTCAAAATATAGCCTTAAATTATCCCTAAACTATACCACTCAAAGTATATCTTAAACTTTCGAGTATTTTGATCATTTACTTCTATAAATCATCGTCTCGCTATTTGTTAATATATATATATATATATATATATATATATATATATATATATATATATATATATATATATAATAACAATTCGTTTTTATGACCAAGTTAATATTATATTTTATCGTATTGTTAAATATATATTTTCGATATTAATAAACACGTTTTAAAATACATATAGCAAGTTATTCATATATCTAATTCCAACAGTTGATATTCCTTATTATTGTATGTGTCCAAATTACGTTATTTAAACAAACACTTTACCATTTATTCCGAATACCATTAAGAATGAATGATTTCCCAAATCAACGTGGACCTTACAACAGAGACCCGTAATAATATCATAATCCTTAAGGGACTCAATAATTATCTTTTAATTCAATCGTTTGGCATAATCTTTTAACTCTGTATCTAAATATATCAATCAGATAATCAAACCAATAAGTTTAATGCACAGTATCATATACTCAACACTTTGTTACGTTTTCAAGTTATGGTATATATATGTATCTATTTACCTATAATTGTTCGCGAATCGTTGAGAACAATCGAAAGGTAATTGAATAGTTCAAAAATTTTGAGATTCAACTTTACAGACTTTGCTTATCGTGTCGGAAATGTTAAAGATTAAGTTTAAATTTGGTCAAAACTTTCTGGGTCATCACAGTACCTACCCGTTAAAGAAATTTCGTCCCGAAATTTGAGTGAGGTCGTCATGGCTGACAATAAAAATGTTTTCATGACGAATATGAGTTGGTAAATAGAATTTTATCACCATTGAATAATACGGATAAAACAATCCGATTACTCGAAGCGTATGAGAGAAGTTATCGTAATAGAGTGAAATGGAGAATAGAGATTCGTCTTATCTCTTGATGTAGTAACGATTGATTTCCAGAATTTGTAACATCCCGCCTTTTTCCGTCAACTTTTCTGTTTAACTATTTATGTTCCGTTATATGTTTATAACACGTCTCGTTGATACGTGTTTGAATTATCTTGTTTAGGTAATTCCCACACCCGTTTTAAAGTTAAGGGACCAAACTTGCCAAGGGTTGAAACTTTTGACTAGGTCAAAGAGTCAACCCTCATCCTCATCCATTCAATCTCATCTCTTTCACTCTTACTACTTCAACTTTTCTCTCAACTTCCATACAAAGATTCATCATCCAAAATCGAGCTAGCGGTCATCTTGCCAAACAAATTACATATTTAAACTCCTCGTGATCTCCTCTTCGATTCCATACCGACCTCATCAAATTTGGGTAACTTTCTAAAATCACTAATTTTATGTGTTCTTGAGATTTTTGAATTAAAAGGTTGTTAATTAGTGTCTATGGCTCAAGTCTAGTTTGATTATGTGTTTTGTATGCTTGTTCTTGCTATTTTAATGTAACTAGTTCACATTGAAAGTTCACATGCTTAATCTTGAATTTTAAGTGGTTATATGTTGTTTGATGTTAAGAGTTCATGTTTTAATCTTGTTCCTAGTGTTACTAGCTTCATTTGGATGTAAAGATTTATCAAGAAAACCTCTTAAACTTGATTATGAAATTTGGTGATTTTTGGTTAGGGTTTCATGAACTTGGAATGGATTTTTGATGCTTTAAATGCTTGAAAATGTCGATTGTAAGTGTTAGGTTGTGTTGTATGCTTAATTACCTTCGCTACGGCATATCGTTCGTGTAATTTGGTTGCCAAATCATTAAATTGCATTTATGACTTGTATGCATTGAATGGGGAACATTAATTGTGGTTTTTGGTTGTTATAAGTGGAAGTTTGATTGATGATATGTGTTTAGTTGCATTCCTCGTCAAAATACCTTTCCAACGATGTATGATAGGCGTTATAAGTGTTTGCGGGTCAAGAGTTGTGTTAGAATTGGTTTTGGCTCGTGCATAGTTTGAAAGACAGAAAAATAGCTGAACCACAGGTCGCGCGGCGCGCACCCTACCCCGCGCGGCGCGCCAAATGGCCTGGACAGATTCTGACCTCCATGTCCCTTTTAACGTGAAATGTTTGACTAGCTACCGACCTCCGATTCACATGAAACTTGTTTTAATATACTTGTATATGAATAATTAGCATGGAAATTTTGTCCGGGACCCGACCCGAACATGTTGACTTTTTCGTTGACTTTGACCCGACCAAGTTTGACTTTTTGTCAAACTTAACCAATTAATTATGCAATCTTCCTAACATGCTTTTATACTTGTATCTTGCATGAAACTTGACAATTTGCTTCACATGCTATATTAATCGAGTCGTATTGAGCCATAGGACTAATTGAACATCTTTGACCCTTCGTGACTATCGTTATTGATACAACCTAATTGTTTAGGTCGAGACTAGCATTGTTCTTTGCACGTTTACTTGTTGAAGTACTATTTCACTCTTGCAATCAAAGGTGAGATCATAGTCCCACTTTTACTCTTTTTGAACTTACTTTTGGGATGAGAAAACATAAACGTTCTTTTAAACTACGTGAACACAAGTACAGGGAAAACAAACATTCTACATACGAGTTTGAACACAAATCCTCAATTCGATTATCATTAGTTACATCAGATGGTGTAAGCGAGAACTTATGTTATATGGCCATATGGGTTTGACAAACCCTCACTTCGGACGGTTCGCTACCGTCTACGGGTGAAATATATTTTCGAGAAACAGTGTATGTTCTAACACTATTATTACGGGGTTCAACGGACGGAATGTTAAGCTTTGATAATTGAGTGCTCGTGAATATTAACTTTTAGAATGTACTATGACTTTATCGATGTTGCAAATCTTGTGGTTCAACTTACTTTTACTCACTTACTTATTTAAACCTATGATTTCACCAACGTTTTCGTTGACAGATTCTCTATGTTTTTCTCAGGTCCTTGAACTTAGGTGATACATGCTTCCGCTCATACTTTTTGATACTTGCATTGGATGTCGAGTATAATTGCATACGTGGAGCGTCTTTTTGACTACTTTTAATTGTGTCGCACGTGTTTCATACAAACTTTAAACATTGTTATGTACTTGTTATGGAAACTACTTTCGTAAACTTTGAAACATCCTTATTTATGAAATGAATGCGACATATTTTTCGGTCAAACTTTGTTATAAAGACTTACGACCATGTAATGGGACCATACGTAGATGATGCCGTCATTTGACGATTTGTCGGGGTCGCTACAAGTGGTATCAGAGCCTTGGTTGTAGGGATTTAGAGTTCATTGGTGTCAACCCCGAGTCATAGGGTACATTGGTGAGTCTAGACTACAACCGGCATATAGACTTGACATAGGAATTACTTGGCAAATTGTGCATTTATACTCTAACTCTTCTACTCATATCTACTCTTATTCTATCTAAATCTTGCGTTGTATAATTTAATTGACACGCCACCTTGACTATATGATGTAATGTCGAATGCACATATGAATTAGGGTAATATAATTCCCGGAAATTATATTACGGTGACTCATATGAACATACCGACATTATGCCATAAAGAATTTAAGGCGAGTCAAGGATAATTTTCTCTTTATCTTTATTCCATATCGCGGTTAGTATTATTTAGAATACTAACCAACGGTATTCTTTTGTTTTGAAGGAACAATGCCTCCTCGCCGTGTACGACGCAATGAAACTCCCGAACAAGCTTTGCAACGCATGATAGCCACCGCCGTGGATGCGGCCATGGCCGGTCACTCGTCCAACAACAACAATAACAATAACAACAACAACAACAACCAAGGAGCCGGTAACTCTAGCGAAGGGTGCTCCTACAAAGCTTTCATGGGGTGCAAACCTCACACTTATGATGGAACCGGGGGACCGGTTGTGCTTACTCGTTGGTTTGAACAAACCGAGGCCGTCTTTAGCATAAGCGGTTGTCGGGATCAAGACAAGGTCAAATACTCCACCCACACTTTCTCCGGAATTGCTCTAACATGGTGGAACACCTATGTTCAATCGGTAGGTACCGATGAAGCTCATGCCCTCTCTTGGGCCGATCTAAGGGAAAAGATGATTGTTGAATATTTTCCGCGCGAAGAAACCCGAAAGCTTGAGGAAGAACTAAGAGCTTTGAAAGCGGTCGGAAACGATCTTAAGGCTTATAATCAACGCTTCGCCGAACTATCCTTGATGTGTCCTAATCTTGTTAACCCCGAATCTCAAAGGATTGAGCTCTACATGCTCGGTCTTCCAAAAAGCATCAAACAAGGGGTGATGTCATCCAAACCCGCTACTCATCAAGCCGCTATGAACATGGCCCGTCAATTAATCGAAACGGTTGACGAAATCGTAGTGCCGGCTCCTAAGGCCGAGGACAAGTCGGGTGGCAACAAAAGGAAATGGGAAGCCACTCCATCAACCAACTACAACAACAACACCTTCACCAAAAAGCCTTTCAACAACGACGGCAAGAAGGGCTATGTCGGAAACTTACCTTTTTGCAACAAATGCCACAAGCATCATCACGGCGAATGTAACAAGCTAGTTTGTCACCGTTGCCAAGGTGTTGGTCATAGGGCCAACAATTGCACAAGCGCCGCCCCCGTTGCTCGAAAGGGGCCCAATCCTCCAAAAACGGTCACTTGTTATGAATGTGGCCAAACGGGCCATTATAAGAACGAATGCCCGAAAAAGAAAACCAACCCCAACAACCGAGGCCGAGCCTTTAACATCAACACCGAGGAAGCCCGAGATGACAATGAACTAGTCACGGGTACGTTTCTTCTCAACAACTCTTATGTTACTTGCTTATTCGATTCGGGTGCCGATAAATGTTTTGTGTCTAAGACTTTGGATCCTACCCTTTGCACTCCACCACACCCTTTAGTTACTACTTATTCCATCGAAGTGGCCGACGGAAAACTCTTAACTGCCGACACATATTACCGGGGGTGTACTTTGAACATTTTGGGTAAGGAATTTGAAATTGACTTGATACCCATGGAATTAGGGAGTTTTGATGTAATAATCGGTATGAATTGGATGGTCAAAAATAAATCTCACATTCTTTGCGATCTTCACGCAATCCGAATTCCTATCGAGAATGGTGAACCATTGATTGTCTATGGCGACAAAAATTGCACCGGACTCAATCTCGTTTCGTGCCTTAAAGTTCGAAAGCTACTTCGCAAGGGTTGTTTCGCGATTCTTGCTCACGTTAAGAAAGTCGAGGCCGACGAAAAGCGCATCGAAGATGTGCCAATTGTTAGTGACTTTTCCGATGTATTTCCCGACGAATTACCGGGTCTTCCACCTCATCGACCGGTTGAATTTCAAATCGATCTTATTCCAGGAGCCGCACCCGTAGCGCGTGCACCGTATAGACTCGCTCCATCCGAATTACAAGAATTGCAAAGTCAAATCCAAGAGCTACTTGACCGTGGTTTCATTCAACCTAGCCATTCACCATGGGGCGCTCCGATTTTGTTCGTCAAGAAGAAAGACGGATCCCTACGAATGTGCATTGATTATCGTGAACTAAACAAATTGACGGTTAAGAACCGATATCCTCTTCCTCGCATCGATGACCTCTTTGATCAACTACAAGGTTCTCGTGTATATTCAAAAATCGATCTCCGTTCGGGTTATCATCAACTAAGGGTTAAGGGGGAAGATATCTCCAAAACCGCTTTCCGGACTCGTTATGGTAGTTATGAATTCCTTGTCATGCCTTTCGGTCTCACTAACGCACCGACGGTGTTCATGGATCTCATGAACCGCGTGTGCAAACCTTACCTCGACAAATTCGTTATCGTGTTCATCGATGATATTTTGGTCTATTCTAAAAACGAAGAGGAACACAAAGAACATCTCCGACTCGTGCTTGAACTCTTGAGAAAAGAACAACTCTATGCCAAGTTCTCCAAGTGTGAATTTTGGTTGAAGGAAGTTCAATTCCTCGGTCATGTTGTAAGTGATCAAGGCATTAAAGTCGATCCCGCGAAAATCGAAGCCATTAGTAAATGGGAGACTCCTACTACTCCTACTCAAATTCGTCAATTCTTGGGTCTCGCCGGATACTATCGTAAATTCATCAAGGACTTTTCCTTAATTTCTCGCCCTTTAACCGCGTTAACTCACAAGGACCGAAAGTTCATTTGGTCATCCGAACAAGAAACCGCTTTTCAAATCTTGAAAACTAAGCTAACCACCGCTCCTATCTTGTCACTTCCCGAAGGCAATGATGATTTTGTTGTATATTGTGATGCCTCAAAAAACGGTTATGGGTGTGTACTAATGCAACGAAAGAAAGTCATTGCTTATGCCTCTCGACAACTCAAAGTTCACGAACGAAACTACACGACACATGATCTTGAACTCGGTGCCGTCATCTTTGCACTTAAGCTATGGAGACATCATCTTCTTGGTACCAAGAGTACTATCTTTACCGATCACAAAAGTCTCCAACATATCTTCGATCAAAAGCAACTAAACATGAGACAACGAAGGTGGATTGAGACCTTGAACGATTATAATTGCGAGCTTCGTTATCACCCCGGAAAGGCAAATGTAGTGGCCGATGCCTTAAGTCGAAAGGAAAGAGCGGTGCCTCTTCGCGTCCGAGCATTAAACATCACCATCCACTCAAACCTTAATAGCCAAATTCGTGTAGCCCAAGAGGAGGCTCTTAAAGACAACCACATCGGACGTGAACTTTTAAACATTCTCGTCTCCCGATTCGAAGTTAAGGAGACCGGACTTCGATATTACGCCGGAAAAATTTGGGTGCCTAGATATGGCGATCTACGAAACCTCATCCTAGACGAAGCCCACAAATCGCGATACTCGATTCATCCCGGCGCCAATAAGATGTACCATGACCTTAAAGACAATATTGGTGGCCGAACATCAAAAAGGAAGTTGCTAGATACGTTGCCAAATGTTTGACTTGCGCAAAAGTCAAAGCCGAACACCAAAGACCGTCCGGGTTACTTCAACAACCCGAGATCCCGCAATGGAAGTGGGAAAGGATCACGATGGATTTTATCACCAAACTACCGAAAACGTCGGGCGGTTATGATACAATTTGGGTCATTGTTGACCGTCTCACCAAATCCGCGCACTTTCTCGCCATGAAAGAAACCGACAAAATGGAGAAACTTGCACGACTTTACATTAAAGAGATTGTAACCCGACACGGAGTACCGTTATCGATTATCTCCGACCGAGATGGTCGTTTCGTTTCTAGATTTTGGCGTACGTTACAAGAAGCGTTGGGAACGCGTTTGGACATGAGCACCGCATATCATCCCCAAACCGATGGGCAAAGTGAACGTACAATACAAACCTTAGAGGATATGTTACGAGCCTGCGTTGTTGATTTTGGAAAAGCTTGGGACAATCACTTACCTCTCGCCGAATTCTCTTACAACAATAGTTATCACGCGAGTATTAAGGCCGCACCTTTTGAAGCGTTATATGGTCGAAAATGTCACTCTCCTCTTTGTTGGGCCGAAGTGGGTGACGTGCAAATTTCCGGGCCCGAACTCATTCACGAAACAACCGAAAAGATTCTTCAAATCCGAGATAGGCTTCGGACGGCCCGGAGTCGTCAAAAATGCTATACCGACAAAAGACGCAAAGACCTCGAATTTCAAGTCGGTGACCGCGTCATGTTAAAAGTCGCACCTTGGAAAGGTGTCATCCGTTTTGGGAAACGTGGGAAACTAAATCCGCGGTATGTTGGTCCTTTCGAAATCTTAGAGCGTGTTGGAACCGTTGCGTATCGTTTGGATCTTCCGCCTCAACTAAGCTCCGTCCATCCTACTTTTCATGTATCTAACTTGAAGAAATGTCTTGCCGAGCCCGATATCGTCGTTCCTCTCGAGGAACTTACTATTAATGACAAACTCCATTTTGTGGAGGAACCGGTTGAAATTGTGGACTACGTCGAGAAGGAATTGAAACAAAGCCGGATCCCAATTGTTAAGGTCCGATGGAACGCCAAAAGAGGACCCGAGTTTACTTGGGAAAGGGAAGATCAAATGCGAAAGAAACACCCTCATCTATTCCCGGTTCCGGAAACGTCAGATTCTGAGGAAGAAGCTACGATTACTACGCCTGCTTAAATTTCGGGACGAAATTTCTTTTAAGGTGTAGGTAATGTAACATCCCGCCTTTTTCCGTCAACTTTTCCGTTTAACTATTTATGTTCCGTTATATGTTTATAACACGTCTTGTTGATACGTGTTTGAATTATCTTGTTTAGGTAATTCCCACACCCGTTTTAAAGTTAAGGGACCAAACTTGCCAAGGGTTGAAACTTTTGACTAGGTCAAAGAGTCAACCCTCATCCTCATCCATTCAATCTCATCTCTTTCACTCTTACTACTTCAACTTTTCTCTCAACTTCCATACAAAGATTCATCATCCAAAATCGAGCTAGCGGTCATCTTGCCAAACAAATTACATATTTGAACTCCTCGTGATCTCCTCTTCGATTCCATACCGACCTCATCAAATTTGGGTAACTTTCTAAAATCACTAATTTTATGTGTTCTTGAGATTTTTGAATTAAAAGGTTGTTAATTAGTGTCTATGGCTCAAGTCTAGTTTGATTATGTATTTTGTATGCTTGTTCTTGCTATTTTAATGTAACTAGTTCACATTGAAAGTTCACATGCTTAATCTTGAATTTTAAGTGGTTATATGTTGTTTGATGTTAAGAGTTCATGTTTTAATCTTGTTCCTAGTGTTACTAGCTTCATTTGGATGTAAAGATTTATCAAGAAAACCTCTTAAACTTGATTATGAAATTTGGTGATTTTTGGTTAGGGTTTCATGAACTTGGAATGGATTTTTGATGCTTTAAATGCTTGAAAATGTCGATTGTAAGTGTTAGGTTGTGTTGTATGCTTAATTACCTTCGCTACGGCATATCGTTCGTGTAATTTGGTTGCCAAATCATTAAATTGCATTTATGACTTGTATGCATTGAATGGGGAACATTAATTGTGGTTTTTGGTTGTTATAAGTGGAAGTTTGATTGATGATATGTGTTTAGTTGCATTCCTCGTCAAAATACCTTTCCAACGATGTATGATAGGCGTTATAAGTGTTTGCGGGTCAAGAGTTGTGTTAGAATTGGTTTTGGCTCGTGCATAGTTTGAAAGACAGAAAAATAGCTGAACTACAGGTCGCGCGGCGCGCACCCTACCCCGCGCGGCGCGCCAAATGGCCTGGACAGATTCTGACCTCCATGTCCCTTTTAACGTGAAATGTTTGACTAGCTACCGACCTCCGATTCACATGAAACTTGTTTTAATATACTTGTATATGAATAATTAGCATGGAAAATTTGTCCGGGACCCGACCCGAACATGTTGACTTTTTCGTTGACTTTGACCCGACCAAGTTTGACTTTTTGTCAAACTTAACCAATTAATTATGCAATCTTCCTAACATGCTTTTATACTTGTATCTTGCATGAAACTTGACAATTTGCTTCACATGCTATATTAATCGAGTCGTATTGAGCCATAGGACTAATTGAACATCTTTGACCCTTCGTGACTATCGTTATTGATACAACCTAATTGTTTAGGTCGAGACTAGCATTGTTCTTTGCACGTTTACTTGTTGAAGTACTATTTCACTCTTGCAATCAAAGGTGAGATCATAGTCCCACTTTTACTCTTTTTGAACTTACTTTTGGGATGAGAAAACATAAACGTTCTTTTAAACTACGTGAACACAAGTACAGGGAAAACAAACATTCTACATACGAGTTTGAACACAAATCCTCAATTCGATTATCATTAGTTACATCAGATGGTGTAAGCGAGAACTTATGTTATATGGCCATATGGGTTTGACAAACCCTCACTTCGGACGGTTCGCTACAGTCTACGGGTGAAATATATTTTCGAGAAACAGTGTATGTTCTAACACTATTATTACGGGGTTCAACGGACGGAATGTTAAGCTTTGATAATTGAGTGCTCGTGAATATTAACTTTTAGAATGTACTATGACTTTATCGATGTTGCAAATCTTGTGGTTCAACTTACTTTTACTCACTTACTTATTTAAACCTATGATTTCACCAACGTTTTCGTTGACAGATTCTCTATGTTTTTCTCAGGTCCTTGAACTTAGGTGATACATGCTTCCGCTCATACTTTTTGATACTTGCATTGGATGTCGAGTATAATTGCATACGTGGAGCGTCTTTTTGACTACTTTTAATTGTGTCGCACGTGTTTCATACAAACTTTAAACATTGTTATGTACTTGTTATGGAAACTACTTTTGTAAACTTTGAAACATCCTTATTTATGAAATGAATGCGACATATTTTTCGGTCAAACTTTGTTATAAAGACTTACGACCATGTAATGGGACCATACGTAGATGACGCCGTCATTTGACGATTTGTCGGGGTCGCTACAGAATTTAAGGAATAGAAAATCTTCATAATTTAAATAAGAATTTGATTCTTCAGAATTTAAGGAAATTAGGATTTCCTTTGATTAAATGCGTAATCTGCCTCGATTGCTATGTCTGATATTTTGCTATAAATTAACCTCTTCCGTTTCATTTATTTTCACCACTCCTATAATCTTCTTTCTTATTTCATACTTACAAAAGATTTGTGAAAATGCTTCATCCAGTTCTGATTCTTGATATTTTCTTGGCTATCATATCATTCATTCTTCTTTTTCATCTGCCACCAGAGGAGGTTATTTTCTTCTACTATTACCTTGGGGTTATATTATTTTTCATTTTCCCGTGTCTTTATATTGCTATACGCATTGATATACACGGTTTGTAATTTCGGGGTTGTTTTCGGGCTTTATATTTTCCATTATATTTCGGAGCTTCATGCTTTCGTTTTCTCTTCCCGACTTTAAGTCAAGCGAATAATTGTCCAAAATTCGTAGGTATGGATTTTGAAATGAACATAATTAATGTTCTAAGAAAGAAATGGTAATGGCACAATCTGATTTGTCAAATTACCAGAATACCTCGAAAAAGACCGAATCATCAAGAAAAATATTTTCTTGATATGTTTAGAGGTTTTATAGAATGAAAGAGTTATGTAACATGGTTCATGATGAGGGTATGATCTGTGAACCTTTATCACGTTCCATTAGAAACTCAGCATGACTTACTGTAATATAATCACGTTGATCAAGTGTCATTATATTATACTAATTTATGCTTCAGTTCCCAACACTACATCAAAACATTCATATTTTAAACTTGAAGGTTTTAGAATTTAGAAACTAAAATAGTTTCTTTTATGATGTAATACAGATAGCGCAAAGAGATGAATGGTTTCAGATAAGAATAATTATGAAAATATCTTCAGAAATATGGAGGATATTTATAATGGAAGATACGATGATATCTTAGAATATTTAAGATAAGATGATGATGAAGAATATTATCCGTAAAGGTTTTAGAGTAAGGAGTAAGGTATTCGCTAATGATTTCAGAAGACACTGAATCATTTGGATTCTTTGAAGGCAGGTTTAGTCTTTATGATTTATCCACAGCCTCCTTCATACTTTGCTCAATCCGTTTTCCAGTTCCAAACCTTCTCTTTTTCTCAGCTTTACCACCATACTATTCTTTATTATCAAACTTTTGACTGTTAAGATCGTTTACAGTTTTTGCTGCTTCATCAGCATTTTTCCAAAATTCGGAGAACTAGTTTCGTAGTTTTGGGGTGTTTTTCAGAAACTTCACATTCGAAGTATGTAAGTCCAGGAGGTAGACGTTATATGTACACATATAACTGTTGGCGTAGACGTGCTGCAAGATTTCAAAATACTGATTGCTAATTCTCGGTGGTTGGTATGGAAATTACTGTTACAAGATGTGGATGAGTACATGATAGGGTTTCAATGAGTATAAGAATTTTTCGAAAGGTCAAGGATTAATAAAGTTGTTTGGTAAATTTACTGCTAATGTGGCGGAACATGAAAGGTTCCCCAGTAACAAAACGTATATATCAAGGTTACAATAAGGCTTAATCTGAAAAGTTGAAGTTGACTGGTTGGAAGTGTGATAAAACTGGATACTTTAAAAAGAAATTGCAAGATTATTTTCGGTAATAACAATGCTAAAGGATCTTTCACCGTTTTGAAGTCAAAGTATAGCTTTGAAAGATGTAGAGATCTAAGAATGATGTCACTTGTTAAATCTTGACGTGGATTCTGCTCTGTCAATATCAGAATATTTAATTGAATTTGTATGGAAATGATTGTATATCGCTGTGAGCATAGTTAATAATTTTTGAATCAAAATTGAAGAATGTACAGTGCAACATATTAATTGCGAACTTATATATTTCCCGGGTATTACCTACCCGTTAAAGATTTCACAATTAATACTTTGTACAAAAGAATTTTTATTACCGTCTTTATGAAAATATATGTATGTATATTTTCTTCAGATGTAACACAGATTTAATGAGTTAATATCATATTAAGCTCATTTAATTTTCGGCTTGACTTAGAAATGATTAATCTCTAAAACATTAAAGATTACATAATCTTTGCGGAGTATTTCGCTAATGTAATTGATACTTCATTATTTATTCTTATTGATATTCCTCGGTGAAGGATGTTGGTGCTCGTGGAATTTTTGTGAAGCTTACAAGGCACAGATGATGTTTTCTGAAAAGTTTCGAGTATATTGAAATTGAAAATGTAAAATCAATTATGTAATTGATTAATACACTTGGTTTATTATGAAATGGAATTCATGGAGTTGAAACGGAGATTGTAGTTAACAATGGTTAAGTTGTTAAGGAAGGATGTACATCATTGCATATTAGTAATATGAACTAACCGAGTAGTACCTACCAGTTAAGATTCACACGTAATAGCTTAGTATGAAAATATTTATTTTGATTTCAAAATTCATTTATATTAAATATACATAAAATTTCTTCAGGGGAAATGAGTTAATACTTCATCGGTTATTGTTGCTGGTATTTCTTGGTAACTACGGTGCGTATGACGTTGATGCTCGTGGAACAGATTGTGAAGTTGAGGTTTGCGATGCGGATGTTGTTGGTGGTGGTAATGGTACTGTTGGTGTTGTTGTCGGTGGTACTGTTAATGCCGGTGATGCTGCTGGTGTTTGTAACCTTTGCACCATATTATCTGTGACACCCCCAAATAGGGCCTGGGGTATTTGTGTCTAATTATATCAAATCACAGTTGTATAAACGAGAACGACTCTATATGAGCCGTTTTGTTGAGTTTTACAGCGGAAGATAAATATGTCTTTAATTGATATGATATGTAATGAAGACTCCAATCATAGCAAGCAATCATCATCAAAGCAGTAGATATACAGCGGAAGCAATATTTAAGTACCTGAGAATAAACATGCTTAAAAAGTCAACACGAGGTTGAGTGAGTTCATAGGTTTGTCATAAATAATGATTTCAGTAATAGTGTTAGACCACAAGATTTAGTTTGTAAAGTAGATCTCGCAAGATCCAAAAGTTGATCTCCCGCAGGATCAAATAGTTATGCCAGTGCGTGATATTTAGACTAAACGTTGTTTGCCCCGTGACAAGTTGTTCTGTCCTTGTCGTTTAATTTCATTATCAAGTAATACAAAGACTTAGTCAAATGTATCGGGGACGTTACTCCCGATAAGCCTATCCCCAATAATTAAGAATGCCGCAGCAATTAAAAAGATCACTGTAGGGACTTAGTCGGACATAGCCGGGTATAGCATAGTTTTAACAGTTGGTACTGATATTTAGACTAGACTTTCAAGTTTGCCCCGTAACAAGTTATCGTTTATACTTGTCGGTTGGGGACTTGCTGGTCATAGCCCAACATATCACAGTTTAATAGTTTGTACTTGTATTTAGACTAGACTTTCAAGTTTGCCCCGTAACAAGTTATCGTTTATACTTGTCGGTTGGGGACTTGCTGGTCATAGCCCAACATATCACAGTTTAATAGTTGATACGTGTAAAACAGTTATAAAAGTTGCGCATGTATTCTCAGCCCAAAAATATATAAAAAGGGAGCAGATGAAACTCACAATACGATAGTTTGTATGATATGCGTATGATAACACTTGAACAAGTACAGAGATGTCCTCGGTTTCACGAACCTATATCATTTGTATATATATTAACACATATACTCATAATCGAATAAGTTTATTTATATAAAGTTATTAGTTATGTTATTTTTATATTAATAACTTGTAACTTTCTTATATTTATTTTATATATTCTAAATAGATGAAAATATAAATTTTATTATGTTATGTGTAAATATATTTATATATGCATATATCATTTATTTGTTAAAATAGTAATTATAATAATACTAAAATAATATTAGTAATAATAATAATGATAATATAAATATCAATAATAATGATAATAATATTAATGGTTATATTGATGATAATTAAATTGATAGTTTTAATGGTAATGGCAATCTTTATTAAAAGTGATGATTTAATACAGTGATAATTTTAATACCTTTAATAATATGAACGATAATAATGATAGTAAAAATAATAATTTCAATAAAGATGGAAATTTTGATAAAATGATAAGTTAAAATAATACTTTTAATTATAACCATGTTTTTAATATAAATGTTAATAATGACTTTAATATTAGTAATAATAATAATATCGATAATTAATAATACTAATAATAATAATATTAGCGATGGTAATACTAATAAGTTTTTAAATGATAATAATACTTCTTTAACATTAAAGATAGTAATTCTTCTTTAACATTAAAGATAATAATGTTAATACTAATAATATTAATAATAATGATAATATAAACTATACTAGTGATACAAATTTTAATGTCCATGTTATTAATAATTAACAATAATGATAATATTTAGTAATACAATAGTACTAGTACTAGTAAATAATAATAATAATAATAATAATAATAATAATAATAATAATAATAATAATAATAATAATAAAAAATAAGTAAGAAACTACCTTAATAAGCTTTTCTTAAAAAAAAATGGCCACGAACGGGACTCGAACCCGAGACCTCTTGCTAAACACCAACACCCCTAACCAATAGACTGTCTTTATTTTTCTGTTTTAATTCCAACCCACTTATATATAAAACCGTATTAAACTGTTTTCTTTTCCTTCTTCTTCTTCACTTAATACTTCGACCCATAATCAACTCATTAAATCGAATACGAATACAGAACGGTTTTAAGGATGTTTAAAGAACTTATCAATTCGTGGTGTTTTGAAATTTACAAAAAAATCAGTAACAATATTAGCTGTAAGCTTCGAAGAAAAAAAAATAAAGAACTAAAATCGTGATTTTGATTTTTGGATGTTTTTAGACTATAATTATAATACAAAAAAGGTGTTAAATCCTTATTAGAAACTTTTCAAATGATCAATTTAACCTGAAAACCTCAAACAGAAATCGAATTTCTCTATGAACACTAGGTTGACTTTTTAAATTTTAAAACTTTGACTCACAAATTAATCTTCGATTTTGTAAATTAAGATTTGAAACTCTACAGAAAGATTCACGACATGCTTTAAATTACTTCTGGATTATTAGCTTTTAAAAATTGAATCGTATATGAGTTTAAAAAAAAATAGCACGCACAGGGGACTGGGTTTGAATTTTGTTCCTTTCGACTTGCAGCAGCAGTTTAATAGCAGTATTGAAATGATAATCGAATGTGTAAAGTATTAATCATGCTTGTTTGTTTAATGAAAGAAGATCACGATATAAGAAAAAATATTAAACAGATCGTGATTAGGTTTCTGTCTGTATCATAATTTTTTTTATATCTGTATTACTTTACCTAATTTCTATTATTATTTAATATTAATAAAGTAATAATACTTTTAATAATAGAATTAATAATAATTATAATATTGATAAACTTAAAAATGATAAGTTTAATAATAATTGATAATGATAATAATAAAAAAATGATAACTTAATAATCTATTACTTTAGTAAATTTATTAAAAATCTTTTTTTTATAATAATATTAATGATAATATTTAATATAACAAATTGTGAGTATAAAATCTGGTGTTAACATTATTATTAATGTTAATAAAAATGATGAGAGTGATATGATATATATATATATATATATATATATATATATATATATATATATATATATATATATATATATATATATATATATATATATACATATTGTTAATCATATAATAAATAATTATACATTTTTTTTATCTACAGTTATTTGTTCGTGAATCGTCGGAATTAGTCGAAGTTTAGTTTAAATTTAATCGAAAATTTTCCGGGTTGTTATAGTACCCACTCGTTAAAAGAAATTTCGTCCCGAAATTTAGTTGTTGCCATCAATCGGTGTTGCTCGTAATTAGACGAGAATATTTACGTTTTGTTTGGTCTTCACGTTCCCAGGTATGTTCGGGGCCTTGCGTGTTCTCCAACGGATAGAATATTGTTTTGTTTCAAGCGTTTAAGTCATACAAACCATAATCTCTATAGGTTCTTTTACGAAGTGCATTTTATCATTAATGCAGAGATCATTCAAAATGATGATGTTATGCAATTCATTTCAGTAAATTGGATACATGAAATGTGTTATGAATAATATTGAGCTCATTTAAAACCTTGAGCGTTTATGCTGCAATATTAGGGCAGACAAAACAGAGAGGAGTTCATGAAAATCATAGTCATGAAATTTGATAGAGATCGTCATTCTTTACAACAAGAATGATGAATTAGAGTTTTATCGACATTAAATAATATGGATAACGTAATTTGATTATAGAAAGAGTATAAACGAAGCTATCGCAAAAGAGTAAATGAGAAGATTAAATGTTCGCCTTAACTTTTGACATAGTTAAAGTTGATTTCCGAAATTTAAGGGATTTAAAGAAATCTTCAAAATCTTTATAAGATTTTATTCTCCGGTAATTACGGAAATTAGGATTTTCTTTAATTAAATGTGGTGAATTGCCTCAATTGCTGTGTCTGGAATTTTGCTATAAATTAGCTTCTTCCGTTTCATTATCTTCACTACTTCTATAATTTCTTTCTTCAATTCATATTTCCAAAAGATTTGTTAATATGCTCAATTCAGTTCTTGTTCTTGACCTTATATTGGTTATCGCCACAATCTTCCTTCTTTTCCAACTCCCACCAGAGGAGTCTGTTTACTTCTATTATGCTCTAGCATTTATTGTGTTTTTAGTTCTCCCGTGTCTTTATATTGTTGTACGCATTGATATACACGGTTTGTAATTTCGGTGTTGTTATCGGGCTTTATATTTTCCCTTATATGTCGAAGCTTCATGCTTTTGTAAAGCAAGTAACGGTCCAGAATTCATAGGTATAAAGTTTCGAATGATCATGATATTCAAAGCAGAAGGAAAGGTAATAGCACGATTTGATTTGTCATATTACCAGAATATCCGGAAAAGATAGAACTATCAAGAAAAATTATTTTCTTGATATGTTTAGAGTTTAAATAGAATGTAAGAGTCGTGTAACATGGAAAATGATGATTATAAAGTCTATGAATCATCATCTTCCATTAAAAATTTAGCATGACTTACTGTAATATAATCACGTTGGCCTGACGTCATTATATTATACTAACTCATGCTTCAATTCCCAACACTACTTCAAATCATTCAAAATTTAAACTTGAATTTTACAGAATATAGAAACTAAAACAGTTTCCTTTATGATGTGATAAAGATATCGCAAAGAGATAGTTAATTGCGGACAAGAATCGTTACGAAGATATCTTCAGAAATATAGAGGATATTTATAACGAATGATACAATGATATCTTAGAATTTCTAAGATTGAAGGATGATAAAGAAGATTTGTCCATAAAGGTTTAGAGTCAGGAGTAAGGTATTCGTTAATGACCTCAGCAGATACTCAATCATTTGGATTCTTTGAAGGCAGGTTTAATCTTTGTGATTTGTCCACAGCCTCCTTCATACTTTGCTCAATCCGTTTTTAAGTCCCAAATCTGAGCTTATACCATTCTTTATCATCAAAGTTTTGGCCCTTAAGACCTTCTACAATGTTTCCTCTGCATTTAATGCAGCCATATTTGAATCATCGGTTATCAATGGTTTCAAGAAATTTTATTTTTAGATGATTAAATGCTGATTGTAATCGTCAACGGATTTAATGGTTAACGAATAGGCGTTATTGATTTTAAAAGTAATGAATGATAATTTCGGTGGTTTGATATGATAATTCATCATAGAATATGAATGAATACAATTCATGAGAATCAAAATTGAAGAATGTACAATGTAACATATTAATGTGAGATATAAATATTTCTAGGGTATTACCTACCCGTTAAAATATTTTCACAATTAACAGTTTGTACAAAAGAGTTTTAATTACAGTCTTTATGAAAATATACATACATATATATTTTCCTTCAGATGTAATCATGGATTTAATGAGTTAGTATAATATTAAACTCATTTGATTTACGGTTGAAACGAGAATGAATAATCTCCAAAATCTTAGAGATTTCATAATTGTCGCGAAATATTTCGCTAATGAAGTTATGAATCAATACATTCATCGTTACACTTGATTTATTATGAAATGGAGTTTATTGTGTTGAAGCAGTGATTAACAATTGTTAAGTCATTAACGAAGGGTGTACATCATAGCATATTAGTGATATGAATTAACCAAGTAGTACATACTAGTTGAGATTCACACGTAATTGCTTAGTACGACACGATTTATTATTATTCCAAATCATATATATATATGGTATACATATATAATTCTTCACGAAGAATGAGTCAATACATCTTAACTCTTTATTGCTAATATTCCTTGGTATCTTTGGGGCGTATGATGTTGATATTCGAGGTACCGAGTGTGATGTTGAGATGTGGGATGCGGATGTTGTTATTGGTGGTGTTGATGGTACTGATGGTACTGGTTATGCTGCTGGTGTTTGTAGGTTTCGCACCATATTCTCCAGAGCCACTACTCGAGCGCGAAGCTCGTTGACTTCTTCTACTATTCCGGGATGATTGGCGGTTGGAACAAGGGGGTGAATAAGATCTAGAATCTTCGATATTATATATTCGTGACGGGATACCCTGGAAAGAAGAGATAAAATAGTGTTTCGGACTGGTTTGCCGGTAAGTGCTTCAGGTTCTTCGCCAAGAGGTGAATTTGGTTGGTGGAAGGGATCACCTTCTTCTTGCCTCCATTGATTGAGTCGGCTACGAACCCATCCCCAATTCATCCAGAATAGATGATGGCTGATTGGTTCGTTTGTTCCAGTTACACTGCCGTGGGAGCTCGAGGAGTTCGAGAAATTCATATTATGTGTTTGATATGAAATGAGTATTGAATACTGAATGATATATTCGTCTCCTTGAATACGTATTTATAGCAAAAAGATTTCCGTAATTTACGGAGGAAATTTAGGAAAAGTGGTAGACAAAGTTTACTGGGATAGACATGATAAGATATGATAAGATATGATGTGTCATCCATTTATGTAATAATGGTGGTATGACGTGTTGAGATTTGTAACCAGATATTGATTAAAGAATTTCAATTCGTATAATGTGATAACCCAATGACATTTTTTTTTCGCAAACCGATGCATAAAGGTATAAGATACGTGAATGTTTGGAGTAGTAGCAGGAGCTTGTGGACGAACCATTATCTTCAATAACATAAGGGTGTATAGAAGTTTGATAAATCTGATAGGTCATAAGTTTGAAAAAAATTTAAGTGGGATAAAGATGAATATGATATAAACGAAACACTTTATTTTATTAAGAACGAGGCTTTAAACAAGCCTTCTTATTACACGATTCGGGGATGGAAATAGTTTAAGGCCTATCTTTTACATAGATAGAAAATAGGAAAAATAACTAGGAAATATTAAGATTGAAGTAGTCTTCATATTTCTTTTTCTCGTCCTCAACTTTCTTCATAAACTTTTCAACTTTCTCGTTCTTCTCCTTTTGTTCCTCATAAAGATACTCGAGGTTATCATAAAGATTGGAAACATCATTGTTGATTACATGGTACATGTAGTCCCTCATAGAAAGTTGACTATTCATGTGGTCTTCCTCCATCTTAAATCTAAGGTCGACATCTTCTCTTAAATAGGCAAGAGATTGCTTTCCCCAGCGGGTATTGCGTTCTTCATCGTCCTTCACTTTCATTATCTTCTCCATCACTTTTTCTGTGTTATACTTTACAAGTTTTTCTAGCCTTTCGGTTTGGGTTTCGAAGGATTTTATGATGATTTCTTTCAGGATTTTGTTTTCTTTCTCTAGGTTATTTAGACACGCCTCTATCTGAGCGATGTTTTCACGAGATGGTGAGCTAGCCCTTTTTGATGGACCGGCTTCATCAGCAGTAGCGGTTTCGGTTTGCTTTCTCTTTAGAGATAAGTTTTTAGATAATTCCTCAATAGGCTCTTTTTCGGGCTCGTAGCCTGAGTAGTCACCATTGTAGTTAGGAAGGCTTTGAATTGCTTCCCATTCAGAAGTACTCATTGGTTTATATACCGGTGAGTGATTAGAGCCAGAGTCAGCAGAATCAACAAGTGTCGCATTTGAATGTGGTGGCATAATTAGAGAGTAGACAGAGTTCTCGGATTGGCTCGGCATTCTAAGAAATATTAAAGAATTTAATGAGCATAGTTTCTAAGGCATAGTGTAGTATTTAATAGTTAAAGGCAACAATTAAAGGTACTATGGTCAGGGAAAGTTGTAGTCCTACATTGCTAAGGTACCTAATTGTATAAGGCACACATAAAATGCAATCCTGGTTCTCTACAACAACCTGCTCTGATACCAATCTGTGACACCCCCAAATAGGGCCTGGGGTATTTGTGTCTAATTATATCAAATCACAATTGTATAAACGAGAACGACTCTATATGAGACGTTTTGTTGAGTTTTACAGCGGAAGATAAATATGTCTTTAATTGATATGATATGTAATGAAGACTCCAATCATAGCAAGCAATCATCATCAAAGCAGTAGATATACAGCGGAAGCAATATTTAAGCACCTGAGAATAAACATGCTTAAAAAGTCAACACGAGGTTGAGTGAGTTCATAGGTTTGTCATAAATAATGATTTCAGTAATAGTGTTAGAACACAAGATTTAGTTTGTAAAGTAGATCTCGCAAGATCCAAAAGTTGATCTCCCGCAGGATCAAATAGTTATGCCAGTGCGTGATATTTAGACTAAACGTTGTTTGCCCCGTGACAAGTTGTTCTGTCCTTGTCGTTTAATTTCATTATCAAGTAATACAAAGACTTAGTCAAATGTATCGGGGACGTTACTCCCGATAGGCCTATCCCCAATAATTAAGAATGCCGCAGCAATTAAAAATATCACTGTAGGGACTTAGTCGGACATAGCCGGGTATAGCATAGTTTTAACAGTTGGTACTGATATTTAGACTAGACTTTCAAGTTTGCCCCGTAACAAGTTATCGTTTATACTTGTCGGTTGGGGACTTGCTGGTCATAGCCGAACATATCACAGTTTAATAGTTGGTACTTGTATTTAGACTAGACTTTCAAGTTTGCCCCATAACAAGTTATCGTTTATACTTGTCGGTTGGGGACTTGCTGGTCATAGCCCAACATATCACAGTTTAATAGTTGATACGTGTAAAACAGTTATAAAAGTTGCGCATGTATTCTCAGCCCAAAAATATATAAAAAGGGAGCAGATGAAACTCACAATACGATAGTTTGTATGATATGCGTATGATAACACTTGAACAAGTACAGAGATGTCCTCGGATTCACGAACCTATATCATTTGTATATATATTAACACATATACTCATAATCGAATAAGTTTATTTATATAAAGTTATTAGTTATGTTATTTTTATATTAATAACTTGTAAGTTTCTTATATTTATTTTATATATTCTAAATAGATGAAAATATAAATTTTATTATGTTATGTGTAAATATATTTATATATGCATATATCATTTATTTGTTAAAATAGTAATTATAATAATACTAAAATAATATTAGTAATAATAATAATAATGATAATATAAATATCAATAATAATGATAATAATATTAATGGTTATATTGATGATAATTAAATTGATAGTTTTAATGGTAATGGCAATCTTTATTAAAAGTGATGATTTAATACAGTGATAATTTTAATACCTTTAATAATATGAATGATAATAATGATAGTAAAAATAATAATTTCAATAAAGATAGAAATTTTGATAAAATGATAAGTTAAAATAATACTTTTAATTATAACCAAGTTTTTAATATAAATGTTAATAATGACTTTAATATTAGTAATAATAATAATATCGATAATTAATAATACTAATAATAATAATATTAGCGATGGTAATACTAATAAGTTTTTAAATGATAATAATACTTCTTTAACATTAAAGATAGTAATTCTTCTTTAACATTAAAGATAATAATGTTAATACTAATAATATTAATAATAATGATAATATAAACTATACTAGTGATACAAATTTTAATGTCCATGTTATTAATAATTAACAATAATGATAATATTTAGTAATACAATAGTACTAGTACTAGTAAATAATAATAATAGTAATAGTAATAATAATAATAATAATAATAATAATAATAATAATAATAATAATAATAATAATAATAATAATAATAATAATAAATAAGTAAGAAACTACCTTAATAAGCTTTTCTTAAAAAAAAAATGGCCACGAACGGGACTCGAACCCGAGACCTCTTGCTAAACACCAACACCCCTAACCAATAGACTGTCTTTATTTTTCTGTTTTAATTCCAACCCACTTATATATAAAACCGTATTAAACTGTTTCTTTTCCTTCTTCTTCTTCACTTAATACTTCGACCCATAATTAACTCATTAAATCGAATACGAATACAGAACAGTTTTAAGGATGTTTAAAGAACTTATCAATTCGTGGTGTTTTGAAATTTACAAAAAAATCAGTAACAATATTAGCTGTAAGCTTCGAAGAAAAAAAAATAAAGAACTAAGATCGTGATTTTGATTTCTGGATGTTTTTAAGACTATAATTATAATACGAAAAAGGTGTTAAATCCTTATTAGAAACTTTTCAAATGATTAATTTAACCTGAAACCTCAAACAGAAATCGAATTTCTCTATGAACACTAGGTTGACTTTTTAAATTTTAAAACTTTGACTCACAAATTAATCTTCGATTTTGTAAATTAAGATTTGAAACTCTACAGAAAGATTCACGACATGCTTTAAATTACTTCTGGATTATTAGCTTTTAAAAATTGAATCGTATATGAGTTTAAAAAAAAAATAGCACGCACAGGGGACTGGGTTTGAATTTTGTTCCTTTCGACTTGCAGCAGCAGTTTAATAGCAGTATTGAAATGATAATCGAACGTGTAAAGTATTAATCATGCTTGTTTGTTTAATGAAAGAAGATCACGATATAAGAAAAAATATTAAACAGATCGTGATTAGGTTTCTGTCTGTATCATATTTTTTTTATATCTGTATTACTTTACCTAATTTCTATTATTATTTAATATTAATAAAGTAATAATACTTTTAATAATAGAATTAATAATAATTATAATATTGATAAACTTAAAAATGATAAGTTTAATAAGTTTAATAATAATTGATAATGATAATAATAATAAAAAAATGATAACTTAATAATCTATTACTTTAGTAAATTTATTAAAAATCTTGTTTTTTTATATAATAATATTAATGATAATATTTAATATAACAAATTGTGAGTATAAAATCTGGTGTTAACATTATTATTAATGTTAATAAAAATGATGAGAGTGATATGATATATATATATATATATATATATATATATACATATTGTTAATCATATAATAAATAATTATACATTTTTTTTATCTACAATTATTTGTTCGTGAATCGTCGGAATTAGTCGAAGTTTAGTTTAAATTTAATCGAAAATTTTCCGGGTTGTTATATTCTCCAAAGCCACTACCCGAGCACGAAGCTCGTTGACTTCTTCTACTACACCGGGATGATTGGCGGTTCTGACGAGCGGATGAATAAGATCCAGAATTTGAGATAGTATATTATCATGACGAGATACTCTGGAAATGAGAGAGAAAATGTTGTCTCGAACAGGTTCGCCGGTAAGTGCTTCAGGTTCTTCGCCAAGAGGGCAATGTGGTGGATGAAAGGGATCGCCTTCTTCTTGTCTCCAATAATTAAGTAGGCTACGAACCCATCCTCAATTTATCCAGAATAGATGATGGCTAATTGGTTGATCCATTCCGGTTACACTTTCTTCAGAGTTCAGGTGAATATCCATATCGGAATAGCTGTCGGAATTTAAGGAATTTGAACTAGATACGGGATCCATCTTGTATAATTAGATAGATTATTTTTGATATGAAATAGATTATAGAATTTAGATTGGTACTCTTCAATACCTAATTTTCATATGTATATATAATACCAAAATTCCATAAATCACGGAGAAATTTTTGGAAGATGTCAGGAAAAGTTTACAGTAACAGATACGCTAAGATATGAATTTTGTCTATACACTATTCATGCAATTAATGCAGTAAAATGTGTCTAGACTAGGAATGATAAGCAGGTAATTTCCGACAAGAAATGATAAGCAAAACTTTTATAATGCAGACACGGTCGAAGTCCAGACTTACTAATGCATCCTAACAACTATCAGTTAGACACACTCATGCAAGACCTGGTTCACTAGGACCAATGCTCTGATACCAACTGTGACGATCGCTCCAAATCCATATAGACGAACACGTCATTCATTGATTTCATTGCGAGGTATTGACCTCTGTATGATACGTTTTGTAAACATTGCATTCTTTTGAAAAGGCACACCATAAATGAATATTTAAATCAAAGGTTTTCGACATCTGATGATTTCTACATATAGACAATCACCGTATATAATAGTTTACAATAGTACTTTCGTTGACAATGCAGTCAAAATAAGGTACATGATGATGAATTGGTGAATGCAACGTTTTCTTGAAAAATATGCCATATAAGACTCCATGCACATAGCTTGTCTATCATATAAGCAAACAACGGAAGACTTCTAGGGAACCTGAGAATAAACATGCTAACAAGTGTCAACACAAAGGTTGGTGAGTTCATAGTTTGTATGTTTCGTATAATCTGTATATGAAGATGGATCACAAGATTTCAGTTGTTTCATCCAGAAACGTTTATCAAAATATTCTACGAAATTGAGCACCCTGGTAACTAAAATTAACGTATATATAATTTGTACCCTTTGTATAATCATCTTAATAATACACGCTGATAAGGCTAAAAAGGAACATATATTTCATAGCAATATCCCTCCTAAATAATAGATTTTTATATGTAATTGTATTATATTTTCATTGTAATTGTTTAAATAAATAAATGTGAAGACGAAGCACGAAGATTAAAGAATTGAAGAAAAAGTGCCACTAAAAAGTGAGTAAAAGACTCGCACGGATTTTGAAATTGAAGGAGAACAATTTTTGTACAAATTACAAATCGCGAAACGTAAAGTGCACGATATAAAATAGTACGAAAGGACGTTCGAAAATCCGGAACCGGGACATGAGTCAACTATCAACGCCTGATGCAACGGACTAAAAATTACAAGTCTACTATGCATAAGAATATAATATAATATATAAATAATTATATTAATTATTTATATTTTATATTTATATATATAAAACGTCGGCAAAGAAAATCCAAAAGGGTGTGAGCTGTATCCCATTTCCCCGCGACTCGCGGAGTTCTCAGGCACAAAGTGCCGCGACTCGCGGAGTACAGAAATTTCAGAATGCCTATAAAATCTCACGAATTCTGCGAGTAAAAATAACATAATAATAATAATACTCCGTAGTATAATATATATATATATATATATATATATATATATATATAATATAGATTAGTGTTATATTAGATTAGTTCGGGTTATGTAAAGGTTATTTTACGGGTTTTAAAGTCGGAGCTCTGTCCGTGTAACACTACGCGATAAATAATCAATGTAAGCTATGTTCTCCTTTTTAAATTAATGTCTCGTAGCTAAGTTATTATTATGCTTATTTAATCCGAAGTAATCATGATGTTGGGCTAATTACTAAAATTGGGTAATTGGGCTTTGTACCATAATTGGGGTTTGAATAAAAGAACGACAGTTGTGGAAATTAGACTATGGGCTATTAATGGGTTTTATATTAACTAAACAATACCTTGTTAATTTAATATACAAACTTATAATGCGACGTATTTATATATAACCACATACGCTTAATCGGACACGATGGGCGGGATATTTATAAGTACGAATTATTGTTCATTTGCCGGACACGGGGATGGATTAATAGTCAATGGACTCATTAAAACAGGGGTGGATTACATTCAAGGGTAATTGGTGTAATTGTTAACAAAGTAGTAAAACCTTGGTTTACACGCAGTCGATAACCTGGTGTATTCATTAAACAAAGTATTAAAACCTTGTTACAATTCGAATACCCAATTAGTTGGAATATTTGAATTCGGGAATAAGAATAGTTTGACGAAGGCTTTCGCTCTTTATAATTATGACCGATGAACTATTATGGACAAAAACCAGATAGGTTTCAAATACATCCAGGACAAAGGACAATTAACCCAGGACAATAAATTAAAATCAAAACGTCAAACATCATGGTTACGAAAGTTTAAATAAGCATAATATATTTTATTTCATAATTCCTCGTACTTTTATTTATTGTCATTTTAATTATTATTATTTATTTTATATTGTTATTTAAATATCGTCATTTACTATACGCTTCGCTTAAAATATAAATCGACAAACCGGTCATTAAACGGTAAACCCCTTTTATATATTATTATATATAATTATATATATTTTGTACAAATATAGTTGTTTAAAAATATAGTATGCAATAAGCCCGCTCCCTGTGGAACGAACCGGACTTCCTAAAAACTATACTACTCTACGATTAGGTACACTGCCTATAGTGTTGTAGCAAGGTTTAGGTATATCCCATTTGTAAATAAATAATTAAAACTGGTGTAAAATTGTATCGTATTTAATAGTATTTCTTCTAAAATTAATAAGTATTTTATACCCCTTAGCTTTAACATCAAGTTTTTGGCGCCGCTGCCGGGGACTCGGCGAAACTCTATATTTTTAATTCATTTTTGTATAAATATATATTATTTTTAGAAAAACAATATAAAATCCTAAAAAAAAAAGAAAAAAAATATAAAAAAAAACCGAAAAAAAAACATATATATATAAATTTTTAAGATTTTTATAAAATTATAAAGTATTTCTATTTTTAATTTAGTTTTTTTTTAAAAAAAAAAAATAATAATAATAAGTTTTTATTTAATTTATATATTTTATTTAACTATTAAAACAGAAAAATAAAAAAAATATATATAATAAAACTGACCTGTCGAAACTTGACCTGTTTTTGAACTGGAATTGAACCCTCCGCGACTCGCGGAGGTTTTGCACTGGGTCAACGCGACTCGCGGAGCCGCCACAGACAGAAACCCTAAACATCATTAATTACGGGGTATTTATTATTTATTATTATTATTAACCCTATTTACTTATTATTATTATAATTAGTTTTAAGTTTTTAATTTAATTTGTATTTTAAATATTAATTAGTATTATTAAATATATATATAAATTAATACTTTTATAAAATAAATAATATAAAAATAATATTTTTATAAAAATAAATAATTTTTATAACTTTAAGTTTATTTTTATATTTTGTATCTTTTCATTTGTTTTAGCGTAATATTTGTATTTTTATCGTTCATATCTAGTTTTAAGCTTAGTATTTTGCCGTAGCTTATTTTTATTTCTAGATTTTTAGGCTTTGTCGTAAAATCCCTTAAGTGCTATTTCTTTAGACTAAGATTTAGGTGCTTTAGAATTTTGCGACGATTTTAAAATTTTAGTGCCTTTTAAGTCACGACTCGCTACTTTCTTATTTTTATTTTTTGACGTTTTTCGACGCGCATTCTTTTTCTTTCTTATTTCTCGACGCTTTAGTTTTTAGGACTTAGAAATTTTCTCTATTTCTTATCTAATATCTCAAACGGAAAGAAAAATTATTTAAGTGGTTAAATTAATGGACGTTGACAATTTTCTGCTTCGTAGTAATAGTTGGATTTGTTAGTGGCTGAGTTTCCGATTTAAAGGGTTCTGGCTCCCTGCTGCATCTTTTGGCTATTCGAAACGTGGGCAAAAGCAGAAAAGTCTATTATTTGGACAACATATATAAGTTTTTCTATTTTTATAACTAATAGGATAATTAGTAAATGCACCACATTGTAGCTAAAATTTGGCCATCGCAATAAAATGGAAAATTTTGAAAACAAGGCTATGGAAACCCTTTTTGATATCCAAAATCAATTAAATCAATACTCTCAAACAAGTGTTGATGACAATTCGTTCGGTCAATCTTGGATTACGAATGACGAAACAATAACTGGTTGTGAAATCTGTGGAGATTATCACTCAACATGGGAATGTTATTATTACGTTCCTATGGAAAATTACGCACCCACGGAACCTGAATGGAATGATTATGAAGAATACAATTCAAATTGGGATTATTCCCAAGAATATATCCAAACTCAACAACCAGTAGACGAGGAAAATTACGTGTCTGAAAATTTATTAGACAATATGAAAATCAAACTCGAAGAACTCAATGCTCAAAATGAACAAATGAGAGAGTTTGTAAACCGGCAAGCTGAAACTCTATCAGACTACACACCTGTTGATCTGAGGAGTATTGTGCAAGAAAATCTCATATCATCGAATTTTGATGAATTCGAGAGCTCCGAAATTACCAACTATCCCGATGATACTTTTTATTCAGTCTTACCAATTTCACAACATATCGACACATTAGCCTCTACCGACGAAATCATCGATCCATCAATGGATAAAGAAGAAGTAAGGGTGACAAATTGGTACTCTTGGGAAAACGATAACGTTGAAAATTTTACCCCCGAGACCAAAATGGTGAGACCAATAAGTACCGTTAATGAAGAAGAATCTACTCCAATCCCAAAATTCACCATTCCATAACCTTCCAACCCAATATTCTCAATAGATGAGTCATCTACCGAAGACGAACTACGAGCTTTAATAGATAATGACACCTCGAATTTCACCCAATTGGGTAATAGAGGTGAAACCTTTGATCCCGAGAATGAACGGAAGGAAATGTTAGGAATTATCCACCCTATAGAAATATGTATGTCGATGTATATCGATCCATTTGACCAAGAACTAGAAAAAAGACATATCCATTTACTAAAAGCTACACTTAAAAAAGAATTAAGTAGTGACGATCGGGAGAGTCTAAACTTTAAACCCATTGATATATTATACACCACCCGAGATGTAAATAACTGGCTCACTATTCTAATTCATGGTACTTATTCTACCGACTTCACATGTCGTCAGCTAAGTATGGGGAAGTCTAACCCCACTTAACGTTAAATTCAGGGTTCGGGTTAGTGCATAACTCGTTAATAAAAATGCACAATTAGGGTAAAAGACGCATTTTCAAATATTAGCAAACAGTTCAGAAAAGCATCCGTTTTTGAAGAAAAACATGTGTGAAATAACAAAAGAAGGAATGAACGATGAGGCACGCCATCTATCATTCGACGAGCTTTGTAATTACAAACTGGGTATTTTTAATTACTTTTCTACACTAATCACCCTCATGAATTTATAATTATAGTCTGATTTCATGCAAATGAGGGCATTGCATGATCTCAAGTGTGGGGAAGGGTTATAAATTCTCTCGGGTTTATACTTGGTTTATTTGCCAAATTTTATGAAAATTTGAAAAATTTTCAACTAAATGAATTTAAAATCATGTTTATATATATTTATGAACGGTGAAAACTTGGTGTTAATACCGAAATTATCGTTACCTCGGAAAGGACATAAATTAAGAAACACCCTAAAACGCTTGAATTCATTTAAAATGAAATAAAGGAGAATAAAAAGGCAAAGAAAGAAACTAAGTGTGGGGAGAATGTACCAAGTTATTCAATTAAAAACTATCTATCACATGTTTCTGTAAAGTTTATTGCAGGTGCTTTTGTTTTGGACTAAATTAACTGTTTTACCCGATTTACTGTAATGAAAGATGGATCTACACGATGAATCAATTCCATCATTTAAAGGAAGTAAAGTCTTCCGAAAAAGAAACGCGCTTCTTGATTTAGGTCAAGAAGTTGTCGTCCAGACCAGCTGTAGGTTGACGAAAAATCTAGAAAAGTCAACACTAAAATCAGCAGGAAATCCACGGACCTCAGCATAAAACAGGGTCGCCATGTGGTCAGACTTATCCTAACCATGAGAGGATCTGTCTCGTAAAATGGGGAGGGCGCCGTGCAAATTAGCTTGATAAGACTAATGAATCAGACCCCCAGAAAGGATAATCTCCTTAAAGATTAAAAATCAGCTTTTAAGCCTGATATTACTCAATCCTTGAGATTGACCTTAAAGATTGAGAATTACAAACTCATGGAATTCGATGATATCTAAACTCGAGCTTGAACGAGAAAATATTTTGATCAAAATTATAAACCGATTTGTTTTCTGAAAAACCATTTTCAATGCGTTCATTACCATTGAACGTAAAATCCTAGGAATTCACCTGGAATTCATTAGGTCACCTGAACCAAATCGGGTGTCAACCATAAGAATGGTGGTCGCATAGCATGGTCGGAGACAGGACCTTGTGCCAGACCGAAAAATTATAAGGGTGAGCTTTACTGTTGCTCCTACAAAGGATAGTAATTGCGTCCAACACGTTATAGACCATAATTAAAAGCATGTCAGGGGACATTGCCTTAACAGTTGCTTGTTCAACGCTTTCCTTTACAACCGGACGGTAGTTTACCAAAAGGTAATATATGGAGCAAGTAAACTGGACGTGTTGCTTTCCTAATACAAGGTTAGCAAGTGGGTGACACAAAACCATAAGTTTTGAGCTAAAATTTTCAAATCTGAAACCCACAAAACCCACAAAAATATCTTGCAAACACCGGTGAAGGGTTATTCCGGAAAACTTATCTAGGGTAAAAGCTAGATTGAATTTTCAAAAGATCAAATGTTTTCATAAAGATCCAATTTCCTTAAGGATCTACATTTTCATAGTCATGTGGGACTGTAAACCGCCTTTCAAATGTGCACACTGCTTTGGAAACTGAAAGTAAATCGGCTATTTGATTGCAAGTGTCGTTGACCTAAACTCGAGGCAACTGTGGATGACACACCCACCTTTAACCATGGTTCTATCGTTACTATCATTGTTTATACCACCATATCAAAATCACTAATGTACAAAGTGTGATGAATAAAAAAGTGATTCATGTATGTTTTTATTTCAAAGTTCTGTATTGCTTGAGGACAAGCAACGCTCAAGTGTGGGAATATTTGATAAGGCTAAAAAGGAACATATATTTCATAGCAATATCCCTCCTAAATAATAGATTTTTATATGTAATTGTATTATATTTTCATTGTAATTGTTTAAATAAATAAATGTGAAGACGAAGCACGAAGATTAAAGAATTGAAGAAAAAGTGCCACTAAAAAGTGAGTAAAAGACTCGCACGGATTTTGAAATTGAAGGAGAACAATTTTTGTACAAATTACAAATCGCGAAACGTAAAGTGCACGATATAAAATAGTACGAAAGGACGTTCGAAAATCCGGAACCGGGACATGAGTCAACTATCAACGCCCGATGCAACGGACTAAAAATTACAAGTCTACTATGCACAAGAATATAATATAATATATAAATAATTATATTAATTATTTATATTTTATATTTATATATATAAAACGTCGGCAAAGAAAATCCAAAAGGGTGTGAGCTGTATCCCATTTCCCCGCGACTCGCGGAGTTCTCAGGCACAAAGTGCCGCGACTCGCGGAGTACAGAAATTTCAGAATGCCTATAAAATCTCACGAATTCTGCGAGTAAAAATAACATAATAATAATAATACTCCGTAGTATAATATAAATATATATATATAATATAGATTAGTGTTATATTAGATTAGTTCGGGTTATGTAAAGGTTATTTTACGGGTTTTAAAGTCGGAGCTCTGTCCGTGTAACACTACGCGATAAATAATCAATGTAAGCTATGTTCTCCTTTTTAAATTAATGTCTCATAGCTAAGTTATTATTATGCTTATTTAATCCGAAGTAATCATGATGTTGGGCTAATTACTAAAATTGGGTAATTGGGCTTTGTACCATAATTAGGGTTTGAATAAAAGAACGACACTTGTGGAAATTAGACTATGGGCTATTAATGGGTTTTATATTAACTAAACAATACCTTGTTAATTTAATATACAAACTTATAATTCGACGTATTTATATATAACCACATACGCTTAATCGGGCACGATGGGCGGGATATTTATAAGTACGAATTATTGTTCATTTGCCGGACACGGGGATGGATTAATAGTCAATGGACTCATTAAAATAGGGGTGGATTACATTCAAGGGTAATTGGTGTAATTGTTAACAAAGTAGTAAAACCTTGGTTTACACGCAGTCGATAACCTGGTGTATTCATTAAACAAAGTATTAAAACCTTGTTACAATTCGAATCCCCAATTAGTTGGAATATTTGAATTCGGAAATAAGAATAGTTTGACGAAGGCTTTCGCTCTTTATAATTATGACCGATGAACTATTATGGACAAAAACCAGATAGGTTTCAAATACATCCAGGACAAAGGACAATTAACCCAGGACAATAAATTAAAATCAAAACGTCAAACATCATGGTTACGAAAGTTTAAATAAGCATAATATATTTTATTTCATATTTCCTCGTACTTGTATTTATTGTCATTTTAATTATTATTATTTATTTTATATTGTTATTTAAATATCATCATTTACTATACGCTTAGCTTAAAATATAAATCGACAAACCGGTCATTAAACGGTAAACCCCTTTTATATATTATTATATATAATTATATATATTTTGTACAAATATAGTTGTTTAAAAATATAGTATGCAATAAGCCCGCTCCCTGTGGAACGAACCGGACTTCCTAAAAACTATACTACTCTACGATTAGGTACACTGCCTATAGTGTTGTAGCAAGGTTTAGGTATATCCCATTTGTAAATAAATAATTAAAACTGGTGTAAAATTGTATCGTATTTAATAGTATTTCTTCTAAAATTAATAAGTATTTTATACCCCTTAGCTTTAACATCACACGCAAACCAACGTGTACGCTTCTCAAATAGCATAAGTCCGTTAAAAGGCTAGTGCTCTAGCTCGGACGGGGATATCAAGCCCTATGGATCCATATACTACTACTCGCGCCCACCAGTTCTTATAACCGGCAGTTACTAGTTACCAAAGCTAAGGGATTTTCGGTTCAAACTCAGTGTAGAATTTAGTATGTACTTGTATCCATTGCGTTTAAAATAAAGTGCATGTATTCTCAGCCCAAAAATATATATATTACAAAAGCATTTAAAAAGGGAGCAAATGAAACTCACCTTAGCAGCACATAAAGTTGTTCATCGTAATTTGACCGAAACTCGGTATATCAAATAATCGTAGATCTCAACCTAGAGAATATATGTTGGTCAATAAATGTCTATCAAGCTAGGTCAGGTCATAGTGTATCACAATCCTAATGCTCGAAATTGACATACAAAAGTTATTCAAAGTTGTTTCAAAAAGTCAATTTTGACAATAGTTCAACAAACGAGACGTACCTTATATAAGGATTCATTTACTCGGTTGGTAATATTCAAAAATCCATTTTATCAATCTCGTAAACAAGTTGTTTAAGTATTAATTGCAGATTTAAAAAGCAATTCCAATTAATGTCAATTATAATTCAGTTGACCATATCTTTTGATTCGTTCCTCGAAACTATTCGATATCTAAATGAAAAGTTATTGATTTTTCGCCAGCTTTCCGAAAACATGTATATCATATACCTTTTACCCGTAATATATGTATTTAATTCGTGATTTATTATAAACTGTTTAACGATGTAATTTAGCATACAAGCATGTATAAATATATACACTCGAGCACTAGTATGTATACACTATTAATTTATAAAATATAAAATATAAATGCTTACGTATTAATATTGAGATTCAATATTGTAGAAAAGTACGTAGACGTAACGGAGATGATAAACACTAAGTTTGATTCACAATTATACCCCCGAACATTACCCATAACCTCCTTGGCAATAACCCATAATTTCCTTAGCTTTAATTCACTCGAAAATCATTTTTGAAATCGTTTGAACATGACCTCGTCGTAGTATTTTATGTATAATACTAATAAAAATAATATTAATACTACTGATAATAATAAGATTAATATTAATATTAATCTTTAATAATAATTATTATAATAATTATAATAATAATATTAATAATAATAATAATAATAATAATAATAATAATAATATAAATAATATAAATATTACGGAGTATATATCTATATCTGTGTAAGTGTGTGTGATGTTCGAGCAAAACAATTGAATTTATGGTACCTTTTCTGAAAAAGCACCCTATGCGATCGCATGGGATTTGTGCTTCAAGGCCATGCGATCGCATGGCCCTCTGATCCAGCTCACAAACTTTTAACTTTTTTTTTGTCGACATAATTTTATATAATATATATAATATATTTAATTTATATAATTAATTATATATTATATTAAATTCACATGCATAGTTGACTTGTAATTTTTGTTCCGATAAGTCGTACGTCATCACTCGACTTATGTCCCGGTTCCGGTTTTTCAAATGTCCTTTCGTACGCTGAGAAAACTTGTATTTTACATTTCGTGTCACGTACCTTTGTCAAAATATAGCCTTAAATTATCCCTAAACTATACCACTCAAAGTATATCTTAAACTTTCGAGTATTTTGATCATTTACTTCTATAAATCATCGTCTCACTATTTGTTAATATATATATATATATATATATATATATATATATATATATATATATATATATATATATATATATATATATATAATAACAATTCGTTTTTATGACCAAGTTAATATTATATTTTATCGTATTGTTAAATATATATTTTTGATATTAATAAACACGTTTTAAAATACATATCGCAAGTTATTCATATATCTAATTCCAACAGTTGATATTCCTTATTATTGTATGTGTCCAAATTACGTTATTTAAACAAACACTTTACCATTTATTCCGAATACCGTTAAGAATGAATGATTTCCCAAATCAACGTGGACCTTACAACAGAGACCCGTAATAATATCATAATCCTTAAGGGACTCAATAATTATCTTTTAATTCAATCGTTTAGCATAATCTTTTAACTCTGTATCTAAATATATCAATCAGATAATCAAACCAATAAGTTTAATGCACAGTATCATATACTCAACACTTTGTTACATTTTCAAGTTATGGTATATATATGTATCTATTTACCTATAATTGTTCGCGAATTGTTGAGAACAATCGAAAGGTAATTGAATAGTTCAAAAATTTTGAGATTCAACTTTACAGACTTTGCTTATCGTGTCGGAAACGTTAAAGATTAAGTTTAAATTTGGTCAAAAATTTCCGGGTCATCACAACTTAGCTTTTCTCGTTTTTCGAATCGTACAACGCCTTTCCAGGGTGACACTTTCAACATGACTTTGTCGCCCACTTGAAATTCTAGCGGTTTTCTTCTTATATCAGCATAACTCTTTTGGCGACTTTGAGCTGTTTTCAGTCTCTCTTGTATTTGGACGATCTTCTCAGTTTTTTCGTGTATGATCTCAGGACCTGTCAGTTGACTATCCCCTATTTCAGTCCAACATACGGAAGACCTGCACTTTCTGCCATAAAGTGCTTCAAAAGGCCCGACCTTTATGCTCGTGTGGTAACTGTTATTGTATGAGAATTCTGCCAGTGGTAGATGTTTATCCCATCCGTTTCCAAAATCGATGACACATGCCCTTAGCATGTCTTATAGGGTTTGAATGGTTCTTTATCTTTGGCCATTTGTCTGGGGGTGATATGCTGTACTCATATCCAAACGTGTCCCCATTGCTTTCTGTAAAGTTTGCCAGAACCTTGAAGTAAATCGGCTGTCGCGATCAGAGATGATGGACACAGGCATGCCGTGTCTATAAATAACTTCCTTTATGTAAACTTGTGCCAATTTTTCCATCTTATCGGTTTCTCGTATCGGTAAGAAGTGAGCAGACTTAGTGAGACGATCCACAACAACCCAGATGGTGTCGTAACCTCCCACTATTTTTGGTAGCTTTGTGATAAAATCCATGGTAATACATTCCCACTTCCATTGAGGAATCTCTGGTTGTGTCAGCAGTCCTGACGGTTTCTGATGTTCAGCCTTGACCTTGGCACAAGTCAGGCACTTTCCAACATAAGTAGCAATGTCGGCTTTCATGTTGGGCCACCAATAGAACTTCTTGAGATCGTGGTACATTTTCCCGTTTCCCAGGTGAATTGAGTACCTCGTTTTGTGTGCTTCATCCAGTACTAGTTGCCTTAGGTTACCATGTTTTGGTACCCACATCCTACCTGCAAAATACAGGATTCCATCGGCTTTTACTTCAAGTTGTTTTTCTAACCCTTTGCTCATTTCGCCCTTTTCATTTTCTTCTTTTAAAGCTTCTAACTGTGCTGCTTGAATTTTCTTTGTGAGATCGTTACGAATTGTAATGTTCAAAGCTCGGACCCTAAGAGGTTTTACTCTTTCTTTTCGACTTAGGGCATCAGCTACAACATTAGCCTTTCCGGGGTGGTAACGGATTTCGCAATCGTAATCGTTCAACAACTCTATCCAGCAACGTTGCCTCATATTGAGTTGTTTTTGATCAAAAATATGCTGAAGACTCTTATGATCAGTGTACACTGTACACTTGGTGCCATATAGATAGTGTCTCCATATTTTGAGTGCAAAAACTACTGCTCCAAGTTCCAAATCGTGCATCGTATAGTTCTTTTCATGAATTTTTAGTTGTCGTGAGGCATATGCGATAAATTTTGTGCATTGCATTAATAGACATCCTAAACCTTGGCACGAAGCGTCACAATAGATCACGAAATCACCATTTCCTTCTGGTAATGACAAAATGGGTGCAGACGTTAACTTCTTCTTTAATAACTGGAATGAGGATTCCTGTTCCGTGGACCAATCATACTTCTTTCCCTTTTGAGTCAATGCAGTTAAGGGTTTGGCGATTCTAGAGTAATCTTGAATGAATCTTCGGTAGTAACCAGCAAGACCTAAGAATTGGTGGATTTGTGTTGGAGTCTTCGGTGTTTCCCATTTACTAATGGCTTCGATCTTGGCAGGGTCAACTTTAATTCCATGTTTACTGACAACATGGCCCAAAAATTGTACTTCTTGTAACCAGAAATCACACTTCAAAAATTTTGCGTACAGTTCTTCTTTCTTGAGTACTTCCAGTACCAGTCTTAAGTGTTGCTCATGTTCTTCCTTGTTCTTCGAGTAAATCAATATGTCGTCGATAAAAACAACGACAAATTTGTCTAAATACGGTCTACACATGCGATTCATTAGATCCATGAATACTGCTGGAGCATTAGTCAATCCAAAAGGCATGACTAGAAACCCATAGTGACTGTAACGGGTTCTGAACGCGGTTTTAGGAACATCTTCTTCCTTTACTCTCAGCTGATGATATCCGAAGCGTAGATCAATCTTGGAATAAACACTTGATCCTTGCAATTGATCAAACAAATCATCAATCCTAGGTAATGGGTACCAATTCTTGATCGTTAATTTGTTTAATTCTCGGTAATCTATGCACATTCTCATATATCCATCATTCTTCTTGACGAACAGAATAGGAGCACCCCAAGGTGAAAAACTGGGACGAATAAATCCACGGTCCGATAATTCTTGCAACTGGTCTTGTAATTCTTGCATTTCTGAAGGTGCAAGTCTATATAGAGATCAGGCTACAGGTGCAGCTCCTGGTATGAGATCAATCTGGAATTCTACACATCTATATGGAGGTAGCCCCGGTAATTCTTCTGGAAATACTCCGGGATATTCTCTTACAACCGGCATGTCATCAATGCTTCTTTCTTCAGTATCGATCTTCTTTACGTGTGCCAGAATAGCATAACAACCTTTTCTTATAAGTTTCTGAGCCTTCATACAGCTGATAAGGTTCAGCTTCGAGTTGCTCTTCTCACCATAAATCATTAATGACGTTTCATCCTTACGAGGGATGCGGATTGCTTTTTCAGCGCAAACAACTTCCGCTCTTATTTTGGACATCCAGTCCATGCCAACGATTACGTCAAAACTTCCTAATTCTACGGGTATCAAATCGATTTTGAAGGTTTCACCAGCGAGATTTATTTCGCAACCATGACAAATTTTATCGGCTTTTTTCAATTTACCATTAGCTAATTCAATAGTATATTTATCGTCTAGAGGTAATGATGCACATTTTAGTTTAGAACTAAAGTCTTTACACATATAACTTCTATCAGCACCCGTATCAAACATAATAGAAGCTAGTTGATTATTAACGGTAAACGTACCCGTGACAAGATTAGGATCCTCACGTGCTTTACTGGCACTAACATTAAATGCCCTCCCATGTGCGGGTTCTTTGTTCTTCTCCTTATCAGGGCATTGATTTATAAAGTGACCAGACTTCCTGCATCCAAAACATTTCTTGACATCGGTCGGTTTTGTCTTTACTTCAGAAACGGTGACATAACAATCTTTCGCCACATGTCCTTTCTTGTTGCACTTATCACAGACCACTTGGCAATAACCTGCATGATGTGTGTAACATCTTTTGCAGAACGGATGGGGTCCCTTATAGCTTGGACTTGCAGTTGCCCCATCTTGTTTACCTTTAAAAGTTTCTTGTTTCTTCAGGTGAGTACTTTTGCCCTTATAGTCTTCCCATTTCCTCTTTTCTTCAGTTATCTTGACTTCGGTAATTGGTGTCTTAATCGAACTCTCTGTGATCTGGTCCATGAGTTGGTGTGCCATTGTCATGGCTTCCTGCATCGTATTTGGTTTGGACGATGTAACATTTCCTTTGATATTGATCGATAAACCGTCAATATACATTTCTATCTTTCGTTTCTCGTTTGGCACCAATTCGGGACACAACAAGGCAAGTTCCATGAAACGCTTTTCATAGTTATTGAGATTCGCGCCGAAAATCTTTAGATTACGTAACTCAGATTCCATTTTTCTGATCTCGTTTCGAGGACAGTACTCCTCGATTAGCATCTTTTTCAGTTCTTCCCAAGAGATATCATATGCCGTATCTACTCCTTCTGCTTTAGCATAATTGTTCCACCAAGTAAGTGCACCGTCTTGCAACGTGCACGAAACATACTTTGACTTGTCTCCATCCGCACAATTACTGATTTTGAAAACGGACTCCATCGTTTCAAACCATCGGGTTAGACCGACTGGTCCCTCGGTTCCACTAAACGTCTGTGGTTTGCATCCTTGAAAATTTTGTATGAGCATCCGTTTCGTGAGTTTGTGTTTACGGCTGCTGCTTTGGCTGCTGCTTCGGCTGTTGCTTTTGCTGCCTCAGCTGCAGCAATTCTTTCATTCACACGTTTCTCAACTAGTTCCTCAAACTCAGCATCCGACATTTGAGACATGTTTCTTCAATAAATACAACAGAGATAATTTAATCATATAGAATATTATAGGTAAAATGAGTTGTCAATAGTTAATCGTAGCATATTAATAATATGAACCAATTATTATAAAAGCCTTTTCTTCTTATTAGCATTTTATAATTATTTCTAGGGTATTACCTACCCGTTAAGATCATACATAATAGCTAGTACAAGGAATTAACTACTAAAATCCTAATAATATTCCACTATGAAAAATTATAGCGAGTTACTACGTTATTATGTAATAATAATAATAAGAAGTAGTAATAATACAAATAATCATTCCATGCATTTATTATTAATAAACCAAAATAATACAATACCATACAATACCGATATTTTACATATGCTTATTCTACATAACAAGATAGAGTAGCACTCATAAGCAATAGAATAGCGCATGGAAGATTTATGGTTGCGAGGTCATTTATTCAGAACTATCAGAAACTTCTTCCCATTTGGTTCTCTCTGCCAATTGTTTGTGTGTGCAAGGTCCGACAGACATTCTAGCAGTGTATTTAATTTTTGGTTGGAGTTTTGAGGTACCCGTTGCCTCAATGGGTTTAATACAATAAGGGTGGTTACGGATCGAATGGCCCTGTTCCTTTTTAATAATTAAGGACTTTTTATTATTGTGGTTGTTTTTATTATCTATAGCAAGTTGAAATTTCTCCTTAGTGACTTCTTTTATTTCATTAGCGAAATCCTCTTCCTCACTGATCTTGTCTGATGACGAACTGTCTGAGTCATGTGTAGGAGAATATGATGACGAACTGTCTGAATCATGTGTACGAGAATATGTACCGGTGGTCATGAACCGAAATTTGCCAGGCGTAATCGGCACAACCCGCCCGTCGGCGGTGTATCTGGCCCAATGTCCATGTTCGTCTAGAAATGGACGATCCTCGTTTACTCCAGGGATCATGGGTCCATGCCAACGATATTGTGGCTGCGGAAAACTAAAGCTGGGTGGAGCTGGGACCTCCTCTGGGTTAACCTGAAGTTGAGATTCCCCATCTAACACAATTTCTTCTTTAAAATGTATTGGAACGCTCTTTTCAGTTGTGGATAGAATAGATTCAGTGTCTGATTCCGAGTCGTACAAAATGATAGGATTAGAAGAAGTCATCTATCACATAATTGAAACAACAATTACGTTAGTATATAAATATATCACATATAATGTTTTTGACAAAATGATAAGCAAAAATCGGTAAAAACAGATATGGTCATAGTCCAGACTCACTAATGCATACTAACAATTACCAGTTTAACACATTAATGCAAATTCTGATTCCCTATAACCTCAAGCTCTGATACCAACTGTAACGACCCGTTAAAATCGCTATTGACGCGGCACGTTAATCATTGATTCCACAGTGTGGTTTTGACCTCTATATGATACGTTTTGATAAAATATTGCATTCATTAAAATAAGTGATTTTCTAAACATAGAAAGTTATAAACATGTGGGCGAGTGCTTAGGTATAAGCAAAACCCCAAAATACATAATTCTTTAATTTACAGGTTGACATCACAGTCCAATTATTTATTACACAACGCAGTTTTATTTTGAATGCAATAAACTTTGTACAAAGCATGAGAGACTCCATGCAGGCAACAAGCACATCACATCGGAAGCAGTCTAAGGACCTGAGAATAAAACATGCTAAAAAGTCAACACGAATTTTGGTGAGTTATAGGTTTAATTGATCGAGTCATAAACATATATAAAGATAGACCACAAGATTTCATCAAAAGTTTATCAATAGATTCTACGTAACAGAGCACCCTGGTAACTAAACTTTAACGTTATTATGATAATTACCCCATTCGTTTTAATACACGCAAACCAACGTGTCATAAACTCAAATAACATACGTCCGTTAAAAGGCTAGCGCTCTAGCTCGGACGGGGATGTCAATCCATATGGATCCATATACAATTATTCGCGCCCACCAGTCCATATCCTATGTACTGGCAGCTACTAGTTACCAAAGCTAAGGGATTTTCGGTTTAACTCAGTGTTGAATTTAGTATGTACTTGTGTCTTATTGCATTTAAAATAAATTGCATGTATTCTCAGCCCAAAAATATTTAAAGTATTTAAAAAGGGAGACTATAAACTCACTGTTCAATATTGAGGTTCAATATTTTAGGCAAACTACGTAGACGTAAAGATAGTGGATGACTGTATGGTTGGTCTTGGATTCAAGAACAATAACCCGAACAATAACCCGAACAATACCCAATATTTCCTTAGCTTAAAACGGTTTGAAACCCGAATTAAAAACACCCTCGTATATACCTTATTATTATTAAACTTAAATTTAAAATTATAATTATAATATAAATATAAATAAATTACAGAAGAAAGAAGTGTAAGGAATTCGTCGAGGAAACTGGCGTATTTATAGCACTTTTCCATTTACTGTAGCTCATGCGATCGCATGAGTTTTCAGTGTTTTTGCCATGCGATCGCATGGCCGCCTTATCCGTTTTTGTTTGCTAGTTCGTCGACATCAAATAGTGTTTACTGTAGCAATAGTGTTTACTGTAGCAAAGTCGTTTTCACTGTAGCAAAGTCGTTTTCAATGTAGCTACTGTAGCAAGTCGTTTTTACTGTAGCAAATAGTGTTTTACTGTAGCAAAGTCATTTTTACGGTAGCAATTAGTGTTTTACTTGTACATCTTATAATATATATATATATATATATATATATATATATATATATATATATATATATATATATATATATATATATATATATAGTGGTAGGATCAAGAGGGAAGTAACCATTCGGGGGGAAGCAAATTTTTTTTTCTTTTCATTTTTTGAAAAAACTTTGTTCACGAACATTATAGATGAGATGAAAATATGAACATTTAGTAGAGACACTTTGTAATAAATGTTTTTATTTTGGCTGGAAAACGCTCGAAGAAGTAATATATAACAATTGTCGTGTTTTTCGAGCGTATTTTGAGGTTTTAGCTATTGGGGTTTAGATATTAGGGTTTAGATATTAGGATTTATAGGGTTTAGATATTAGAGTTTAGAAATTTAGGGTTTAGGGTTTAGATTTAGGATTTAGATTGAGTTTTTAACACGAGCGGTTTAGAGTTTAGGGTTTTGGGTTTAGGGTTTGGTGTTTTGGGTTTATGGAATAAACCCAAAACACCAAACCCTAAACCCTAAACCCTAAACTCTAAATCGGGCTAAATTTTACTTCACAAAACATGAAGAAAAAAAACGTTCATATTTTTCACGAACAATATTATCTTGAATGTTATTTTTGTCGATCGTTTTTCCGCCTAAATAATAACATTCATCACGAAGTGTCTCTTCTAAATGTTCATATTTTCGTGTAATCTTGATGCCGGAAAAAAAAAATTCAAAAAAAACGAAATTTTTTTTTTTTTGCTTCCCCCCGCTTCCCCCCGATTGGTTACTTCCCCATTGATCCTGCCCATATATATATATATATATATATCGGTTTACATAATATTAAATCACTGTAGAGAATTGGTTTAAATTAGTCGAAATTTTCCGGGTCATTACAATTTGCTATTCGGGGATCAATCGGCCGGGACTTTGGAAGGAGTAACCGGTAATTCGGGGTTTAGTCAGGGATTAATCGAATTGTACTTTTTATACATTTAAATAAAAGATTTTAAAATTATATCGTTCATTTTGTTCAAAAAGAAAAACTCTAAAATTTTAAAATTTTAGTTTAAATTCTTTGTAAAATGTTGACCAGTTTTGACTTTGACGGACCTTAATCAATAAATCCAATTTTGATTCATTAAACGACGTTGACTGATTAACTAAACGGATTTTGAAAAACTGGAACAGACTGTTTTTAATAACAAGTAATCGAAGATTAATCGGGGAGTAATTGAGTTTTTTACAACAGTAGAGGATGGCGAAAGAAGGAGTAATTGACCCATTGTGTGCTTTTGTTTCTACAAGCTAGGGCATCCTTTCTACACTAGCGATAGCTTCATGATCCGAATTTCATAGATTATGATTGTTGATAGGGTTTGTAGGTAAGTTAAAGCACGAGATCTCTGTAACCTATGAAAATAATAACTTTTCTTCTGATTGACCGTGGATTAAATTATAGTAACATTGGATATAACCACGTTAAATTTCTCATGTTTTTTACGTTTCTTGCATTCAATTTACTTATTACTTTGTTATTATACACTTGTTGTACGGTGGGTAATAACTGAACGTTATAGCTCTTGTTGGAGGCACTCAATTTCCTAACGAGAAGATCATAATATTGTTTAAATACTATCCCTTTTTATCTCGAGCACAAAACTTGATACTTCATAACATGTTCCGTCAAAACATCACATATCCTACTTTCCTACTTTTATTTAAACAAATAATTCTTACAATTTGAAATGATATTGTGTAACTGCAAAAAACTTACTGTAGTGTAATAATCATGTAGACCTTTTAGGACAGATGTATGTGTTTCAGGCTTTATTAAGATTGATAACCATTGAAAAAGATATTTACTCCACATCGGTAATTATTTGGAAATCAAAATATTAAGATACATACGTTTCAAGTTGTATATGCCCAAATTAAAATGATATAGTTTTTTTTTTTTTTTTTTTTTTGCGAAAAAACGAATGCTCATATAGAAACGAGGTCGTTTTCCAAAGAAAAACGGCTTCAACAAGGAATACAAAATGACATAGCTTATTGATCAAGGGCTTTTGGTAAGCGTAAAGTTGAAGTTCGAGCAAGAAGTGTTCTTGTCTAACAACGACGAACTGAATCCAAAAGCAGAATTCTTTACATCGAATTCTAGAAAGTTATCTTCGAACTGAAATGTCCCAATAACGATTGCAGGTTCACTTGTTTCACCGCCATCAACAAATGCTAGACACGCAACGTCTTTTGTTACTTGCTTAATTGAATTAGCCATGGATATAGTCCATTTATTCCCATCTTGGAGACTCAAATCAATATCAGGATATTTTATACCAACTTTGGTACCATTTGTAAAGGTACTAAAACAAACGCCAAAAGGCGCCACCGGCTTTGCACGAGGGATTCGCTTCGTAACCTTTGAAAACGCCCAAACCACTTGATTATAGATGTCTGTTTTAAGAGTCGTATAAGGGACAATTGTACTAATCTTGGTAATGGATGAATTTTCGGGAACGTTAATAGATATGTGTTCGATAACAATTCTATTGACTCCGATAAAGTATCCAAACGAATCTTGATACTTTAGTAACGGCGTATAAGTAAGTAAACTCCTTACATCAATATCCGATTGAGGAAGAAGGTAATATGGACCGTCTCCAACGAATAAAACCCCATGATCCGACAAAGTACTAGGAAGACATAAAGCTAATGATTTCCCAAATGTTGGATAAAAGTAAGCGGGTCGTGCGTAAGGTGAGGACGAAAGCGCCATAATGCCAGTAACATTAGCAGGAAATGATGTAAATGAAGAAGATGAATTAGCACATGCCGCATTAGCGTAACGGCCGTATAAACCAGTATAAACATTCCTACCATCACTTGCATTCAACGTGAAATCGTCTTCGTAGTTGAGCAAGCCTTGGCCACACGATCCGGTTGCAGGGCTGACCACGTTTACAGGGCACGTGCAAAAGTTCTGAACCAGGTAAAGTTGAGCTATTGGTTTCTGGTGGACATTTGGGATGAGTGTGATCGTACGAGTAAGTAGTTCGAATATCCGTACATTGATCTTCTTGACAAGAAACAGCACCCGCACAAAGGTTGTCTCCGGAGCAACCATCGTTCGAATCTTCAAACCATCGAACAAGACAGTTGTGAAATATGAAGGGGGCGTCAATGTCGATAATGAGGTTTTCATGCACGTAGCGCGCGTTTACAAATGAGGTTATGATTTGAACGCTATAGAGAGGTTTGGCAGCATCGGTATGTTTGGTAACAGGAGCAACTATTGAAGTGTATGGTGGAACAGAAGCTTCATTTTGATGTGGGATGAAAGCTAGAATTATCGTTGTAACAGTTAGGCGTAATAGCAACTGCATTGTGGATCAATTGTGATTTTGAAAAGGATGTTGATCTGATTTATATAACTGTACCAGTATTTTTTTTTTTTTTTTTTTTTTTTTTTTTTTTGAAAAGCCAAACTTTTATTAAAGAAAAGAAATTACAAAGGAGGGTCCGAAGACCAATATAGGAAAACTCGTACAAAAGGCCTATGCTAAGAACAACACGAAGAAAAAGCTATGCTAAAACAACTATAAAAAAAAGAACAGAGACTATACAATGCGGGCTGTAGATATTCTCGCAGGTTAATATTTATGTTCAGGAAAAAGCCTTCATCTACCGAAATCCGCCTAGGCGGGGAGCAACTTGTAATAACAAGCAGGAATAGGAATCAGAGTGCAGTACTGTAACAAACAGCGACAAAGCACTTGACCCTACCCCTCTTAGCCCCCGCCAAGGAAGAGAACGAAAGAATCCGGCATAAAAAACCTGAAAATTAACCTATGCCAACTTTTGTGTGAATAGCATCGAACCATCTCGGATTGGTTAACCATTTAGACCACTCTAGATTGCCTTTCTTCCAACGACTATTAATCCATTCGAAGCTCTTAGATTGGATTTCAGACACGATTTTTGAAGTGCTAAGATTCTTCTTACCGAAAGCTCGATCATTACGATGTAACCATATGTAATAGCTAGTAATCCATACTACCGATTGCCAAAGAGCGGAACCGAGATTAGTGCTAATCTGAGCGTTTGAAACGTTTGCAAGATCCGATAAACTTGTGATGTGTAACTGTACCAGTATTAGTAATTATTTATTTTCTAAATCGTGTTCGATTTGTAGATGACTACTTGTACGTCTTAAGCTACTAAGCTTTGTCTTTTTTATTAACATTATTACTCGTACTATATTACTATTAGCATTTACGAATATTATTTATTTATAAAATCAGTGTATACTTATTGACTATACATATTTTAGTTATTTTGTTTCAGAAATATTTAAAAGTTTAGTTGAAATTACATGCTTTTATTAGGTGAGATTCCGGTTAAAGTAAAAGTTTGGTTCCTTTGATTTTAAAGTTTGGTAAATTTCCATAAAGTATTTCAATTTTCAACTCGTTTTGGTTAACGATTACTCGATTAGTGTGGATCACAATGGACACACATGGTCCTAGTCAGCATTGGCTTTTGATGAATTTCGTTTAGAGTTTTAGAAATCGTAATTGGTTTTTTTTTTTTTTTTTCAACCGTAAACATACAGGGGATTATATAGGCTTAACAAACCTATTAGAATTAGCCAAGGATACTAAATACTAAGCCCACTAAGCAATAAATCCTTAGCCCATTGCAACTCTATTAATAAAACAAATACATCTCAACACTCCCCTTCAAGTTGGAATGTGAAGGTCTCGAACACCCAACTTGTTACGCAAGAACTGAAACTGGTCCGTCCCTAACGCTTTAGTAAAAATGTCAGTTGTTTGCATTTTTGTACCAATCTTGCATGGTTTGATTTCGCCATTGTTGACTCGTTCTTTAACAAAATTGCAATCCATCTCCACGTGCTTAGTTCGTTCATGGTAAACTGGATTTTCAGCTATATGCTTTGCAGCTTCATTGTCACATATTAATGGTGTCGCGGAGTACTGTTTTGCATCAAAATCCTCTAAAAGCCATCGCAACCATATAACCTCACAAACGGTCGTAGCCATGGCACGATATTCGGCTTCAGCAGATGAACGTGACACCAAACTTTGTTTCTTTGTTCTCCAAGATACAGGTGCTCCTCCAAGGCTAATGTAATATCCAGTGTTAGACTTTTTAGTTATCGGACAGCTTAACCAACTAGCATCACAGTAAGCTAATAAATTTAGTCTTCCTGGTGAAGGGAAAAATAATCCTTGTCCCGGTGTGCCTTTCAAGTATCGGAGTACATGGAAGGCTGCATCCATATGTGTTTGTCGAGGACAACTTAAGAATTGGCTTAATTGATTAATAGAGTACGCAATATCTGGACGTGTAACGGTAAGATAGAGCAAGCGACCTACTAATCTACGATATTGTGCAGCATCAACTTCTTTACTCGTATCTTCATTTGTAAGTCGCAAGTTTTGCTCTATTGGAAATTTACAAGGTCGACATCCTTGTACACCACAGTCTTGTAAGATATCCAGTGTGTATTTTCTTTGGCTGATCACAAATCCTTCTTTGGAACGTGCAACTTCAATGCCCAAGAAATACTTCAATGGCCCTAAATCTTTAATGCTGAACTGTTGATGTAGATGAGTCTTAACTGACTCAATTGTCTTGATGTCGTTACCCATCAATAGTATGTCATCTACGTATATAAGAGCAATCATATGTGTAGTTCCTTGTCTGAAAATAAACATGGAGTGATCTGCCTTTGACTGTTGGAATCCAATGACAATAAGTGATTTTGTGAACTTTTGATACCAGTTTCTTGAAGCCTATTTCAATCCATAAATGGATTTTTGCAGTTTGCATACACTACCTTCGTTTGCCTACCCAAATCCTTCCAGCATCTTCATATAAACTTCTTCATCAAGATCACCCTGCAAGAAAGCATTGTTTACGTCCATTTTATGAACAATCCACTCTTTCTTCGCTGCTACTGCTAATGCACATCGTACTGTTACTAGTTTAGCGACGGTTGCAAAAGTTTCATGGAAATCAATGCCTTCAATTTGAGTGTACCCCTTTGCAACAAGTCGTGCCTTGTATCTCTCCACCTCTCCGTTCAGTTTATATTTTATTTTATAAACCCACTTTGATTCAATAGCTTTCTTTCTTGGAGGAAGTTTAGTTACAACCTGTGACGACCCTGAAATTTCAGATCAAATTTAAACTTAATCTTAATATGATTTTGACACGATAAACAAAGTCTGTAATGTTGAGTCTCAAAATTTTTGAACTGTATTCGTAAATTCATATACCCTCTGACTATTTTCGACGATTCACGAACAATTGTGTGTAAATAAATATATAAATATTATTATAAGAATGACTAAAACTATAATTTTAATTATTATTATGATCATTGTCATCTAAACATATTATTATTATTATTATTATTATTACTTTCCTTATTATTATTAGTATCTTTATTATTATTATTATTATCATTATTAACATGAATATTGAAAATCTATCATTTTTATTTAAAATTATTATTATCATTATTTAATTTAATTTATTTTTATCATTATTCTTATTATTATTAATATTATTTTGATATTATTATTAATACTATTATTTCTATTATGATTATTATTAATATTTTTTATTATTATTAATATATTTATATTTAGTTATATTAAATATAGTATGTAAAAGCAAATTAGAACGTACAAGTTGTTACATATCATAATCAAACAAATATTTATATCTCTCTTTTCTGTATTTCTGTTTTACCCGTGATTATATGTCGAATCTTTCCATCACTATATGACAATCGAGTTAGTTGAATAATTCAACTTCACACTATCAATATTATATTACAATGGAATACTTTTCGATTTCTGTTTTCTTTCATGTCAATCTCGAGCACCATTATTATTGATTGTGATATTATTATTATTACTAGTAACTTTAACTTTACATCTATATATCTATATGTAATATTTACACAGAGATACATAATCAAATTTTTTTGTTTCTTGCTCTCTATTTTCATCGTCAAAATTCACATAACCCTAACAATCACCTTCATTAATCATCCTTGTTTTACTACCACTTATGTACAACTTGTAATACCATTCTCCAAGACCACTCATCACCGTTATGCTACTGCTGCATCCTTTCTTTTCATTTCCACTTCGAATGATTCGCATCAAGAAACCATATACATACGCAAAACTGTTGTTCTTCTATCTTGTTCAAATCACAAACCAAATAATGCTACATGATCACAACTTCTGTTTGTTTCATAATTCACCATACCCGCCATCTTGACTTACGACAACTACCACCAATGAGCCACCACGTCTGCCACCCTAGCCGTCCTTCACCCATCTAAACCATAAACAACCACCACTACCACCTCATTCTTTCTTTCTTCTTTTTCTTGATGACAACCGCCACTACCACCCATATTATCACTACTCTAAAACCACTATGACCACCACCATTAAACTACTATTAAGACCGCTGCTACTACACTCATATATATATATATATATATATATATATATATATATATATATATATATATATATATATATATATATATATATATATATGGGCATGATCAATGGGGAAGTAACCAATCGGGGGAAGCGGGGGGAAGCAAAAAAAAAATTCGTTTTTTGAAAAAACTTTGTTCACGAACATTATAGATTGGATGAAAATAAGAACATTTAGAAAAGACACTTCGTGATGAATGTTATTATTTTGGCGGGAAAACGATCGAAAAAAATAACATTCAAGATAATATTGTTCGTGAAGAATGTTAACGTTTTTTTTCTTCATGTTTTGTGAAGTAAAATTTAGCCCGATTTAGAGTTTAGGGTTTAGGGTTTAGGGTTTGGTGTTTTGGGTTTATGGAATAAACCCAAAACACCAAACCCTAAATCCTAAACCCTGAACTCTAAATTGTTCGTATTAAAAACTTAATCTAAATCCTAAATCTAAACCCTAAACCCTAAATTTATAAACCCTAATATCTAAACCCTATAAACCCTAATATCTAAACCCTAATATCTAAACCCTAATGTCTAAAACCTCAACATACGCTCGAAAAACACAATAATTGTTATATATTACTTCTTCGAGCGTTTTCCCGCCAAAATAATAACATTCATCACGAAGTGTCTTTTCTAAATATTCTTATTTTCATCCAATCTATAATGTTCGTGAACAAAGTTTTTTCAAAAAATGTAAAAAAAAAATAAAAAAAAATTGCTTCCCCCCGCTTCCCCCCGATTGGTTACTTCCCTCTTGATCCTACCACTATATATATATATATATATTCGGTTTCTATTCGTCAATAAAACACAACCGTAGCCATCAACAATTAACCACATTGACTATAACAGGTTGCTGCTACTTGTTGATTGATGTATTGACCGAGAACCCTCACTACCTAGGCCACTATTGCTGCTGTAAACCATGATCCAAACCATCGCCACCGTCCTTTTTGAATTCTGTTTACAGCTACACACCACCACAAGCTCGATCCTTCTTATTTCTTGTCCGAGAACTGACATCACTAAGTTCATCATTCGACTGTCTTGTTGACGATTGGGAACCAACCAAAACCGTCACCTTTTAACTCCTTCTCGCCTTCTCTCCCTCTCTGTAAGCATAAACCACGAAATCCTACTACATCACATGGTAATTAACCAATTGATACTTTTATTTAATGTTGACACCCACTATCACACCCCACTACTACATTTATCGTCATTTAGAGCCCCATATTTAGACGTGTTAATAAATTAACACGTCTACATAAACCAACTGACACATCTAATTAGCATAATATTGATAAAAAGGGCGGAACACATCTAAATAAGTCATTTTTTAGACGTAATGACACGTCTAACTTAACATCATATTGATAAATGAGCGGAACACGTCTAAATAAGTCATTATTTAGACGTGTTGACACGTCTAATTGACCAAATTGGAGGAACACCTCCAAATAATAACTTAATTAGACGCGGTGTTTACACCTTAAATTAAACTATTTAGATGTGTTTGACGATCAAGTGCTTAAATCATTTGTGCTATACGCTTTGCCAATTGTAAACACAAGTGAATACCCTCCTCTAAAACTTAACCCTCCAGAAGAATTCACCAAACTCTCCAAACCTAAATACTTAACCACCAAGTTTAAAACATCAAACATATACGTTTCCTCCCGTCTCAAGTACAACCACCGTCAAGACATCAGAGCCCAGATTCGTCATCTTCATCGTCTCAAAACGTCCGCTGTTTATTTTGAGATTGTTACGATCAAACCATGTATCCGATGCGAGTAGATCAAGTGACTCATTGAAAAACAACCCCAATCGGGCATATGATATTTGTACGAATCTCATCGATAATCAGGTATTAACTATTCTCATTTTATGTATATCATGTGCGTGTTGATTTTTATAATCACTTTCACCCAGTTTTGGATCGTCTTAATTAGGGGTTTCTTTTTTGCAGTTGATTATTTTTATAGTCTTAATTGGGGATTCCTAAGCATATAGACGATTTGTATTTATCAGACTAGGGTTTTTATATATGTGATTTATCTTAACTAGTAACGTTAGAATTTCATTGAGTTTTTAGATTCCACCTGTAGCGACCCGACCAAATCGTCATTGAAGGCGCCGACTACTTAGGTCCCATTGCGTGGTCGTAAGTCTTTAAAATGACGTTTGACCAAAAAAAATGTCGCCTTCATTTCTTACATAAAGATTGTTCCCAAGTTTACAAGAATTGTTCAACCAAAAGTTTCGTTACAAAGTTATAAGTACAAATGAAACCTAGGCGACACAGTTTTAAATAAAGTCAATAGACGCTCCATGTATGCACATATACTCGACATCCAATGCAAGTATCAAAATAATGAGCGGAAGCATGTTTCACATATCATTCAAAGACCTGAGAAAAACATAGAAATCTGTCAACGAAAACGTTAGTGAAATCATAGGTTTAAGTAAGTAAGTGAGTAAAAGTAAGTCGAACCACAAGATTTGCAACATTGATGAAATAGTAGTACATTCTAAAAGTTAATATTCACGAGCACCAAATTATCAAGGCTTAACATTCCGTCCGTTGAACCCCATTAATAGTGCTAGAACAACACTGTTTCTCGAAAATATATTTCATCCGTAGACGGTAGCGAACCGTCCAAGATGAGGGTTTGTCAAACCCATATGGCCATACAACATAAGTTCACGCCTACACTTACACACTGCAAGAGTAACTAATGATAATCGAATTGAGGATTTTGTTCTAAACTCGTATGTAGAATGTTTGTTTTCCTCTACTTGTGTTCACTTAGTTAAAAAAGAAATGTTTATGTTTTCTCATCACAAATGTAAGTTCAAAAGAGTAAAAGTGGGACTATGATCTCACCTGGAGTGCGAGAGTAAAAAAGGTACTTCAACAAGTAACGTGCAAAGTACAAACGCTAGTCTTGACCTAAACAATTAGGGTTGTATCAACAACGGTAAACACGATCGGTCAAAGATGTTCAATTAGTCCTATGGCTCGTTCGACTCGATTATGTAGCATGTGAAACAATTTGTCAAGTTTCATGCAAGATACAAGTATAGAAACAAGTTAGAAAAGATTGCATAATCATTTGTTGGTCGGGTCAAAGTCAACAAAAGTCAACACGTTCGGGTCGGGTCCCTAACTATTTTTCTGTGCTAGTTATTCATATATAAGCATGTTAGAACAAGTTACATGTGAATCGGAGGTCCATAGCATGTCACATATTTTTATTATTTTGACCAAGGAGGTCAGAAGCTGTACACGGCTTAGGTCGCGCCGCGGCATTGGTCGTGTGCTGGTACCTGGTCAGTCTCAATTGTTCAAGTCCCAAATCAAAACTCTTTCAAGCATATTTTACAAACCGCTAACACTTAGAACTCGCACCTTATATCGTTAGAAAGCTAATTTGACAAGGAACACAACTAACTACTTTTCATCAAGCGAAAACATCATTTACAATAACCGATTTCTTGCCAAGTGGTCATTCAAGGTCCATTTTCAAAGCTTCAAGTTCTTGAAATGCATTACATGATTCGGGAATCCAATCCACACATGTGATATGCCGTTTCGAAGGTAATTACTCATGCAATACAACTAAACACTTACTAACAACATTTCATGGCATTCAAAGTATCAAAAGTTCATTTCAAGTTCATCAAACCCTAATCAAAATTCACAAAAATCACTAATCATGTATTTGAAGTTTTCTTAATCAACCTACGCATCAAAATGAAGCTAGTGATACTAGTAACACAATTAAAACATGAACTTGAACAATTTAACAACATTAACTCATCCAAAATCAAAGATTAAGCAAACTCATTTTCAAGTTCATGCTAGTTACTCCAAAACAACAAATCGAGCATACAAGTCATATATTAATGTTAGACTTGAGCCATAGACACTAATTAACAACTTTATAATTCAAAAATATCAAGAACACAAAATCTAGTGATTTTAGAAAGTTACCCAAATGAGATGAAATTGGTACCAAGTTATAGAGGATGAAGAGAGGATTCTAAATATGTAATTTGTTTTGTTGCTAGCCTCCTAATCCGAATTTAGATGTTGAATTCTTGTTTTGAAGATTGAGAGAAAAATGGTGAAAGTATTTAAGAAAAAGGAAATGAAATGGAAAATGAAAGAAGGAGGTGGGTGTTGACCACTTTGACCTAGTCAAAGGTTTGGTCTTTTGGCAAGTCTAGTCCCTCTAGTTTATAAGCGGGTGCGTGAATTACCTAAACGAGATATTTTAGATACGCGCATTAACGGGAGATGTTATAATCCAATAACGAAAATTATTAAGAATGTTAGCTAACGGAGGATACGAATCTAGTCACGAAGGATATTATTTAAAATAAAAAGACGGGCGTTAAAATAATTTAACGGAAAAATGCGGGATGTTACACCACCTACTCTGTTGCATTATCCAAGTTAGGTAATTTTGACTTCTATTGAAATACAGTATGAGATTGGAATAGAGTTGCTTGAGATTCATTAATCAAAAAACTTTAAAACCCAACTAATGTTTATGGTGATATAGTCTTTTTTGCAACGGTGTATGATATATTTCTCTTAATTTGATATGAGTATGTTTCAAGACTCATAAAAATTGAATCTTTAGCAGCTAATTTCTTTTTTCTTGAGTTCCATAAGTTTGTTTTTGATTGATATAGGTATGTCTAAAGACTCATAAAAAAACTGTGAAATAAGTTTGTGCTGCGAATTTCCCGATTGAACGATTTTGAATTGGCACTGTCGACATGAAAGTTAGGGTTTTGGTTTGTATCGATTAGCCGTTCTCAGATTTATTAGTTTCTATTTCCTATATTAGATGCAATTTGTTGAATAAGTATCTTATAATAAGGCTATATTTCAATGACGACCACATGTAACTTAACCTTTTCAGCAATTTGCCATTTTGTTTGACATATAAGTATTTTAATTTCAATGATCCAAAGTGTTGTCGCTTAACATTTGATATTCAAATACTTGGAAGTGGGAACGTAATTATTGTATTTTTGCGTAGGTAAGCATTAACATTGTACGTAATCTGACTTCTTTCGTTTGTATGTCTCTGGATTTAGTTTCATTCTAGGAGAAGCAAATTGTAGTAAAGCTATCGATCTCGACAAAAAGGTACATTTTCTTGATTATAATAGTGTTTGAAACAACTAGCATCTTATTTTGGCATTAACAAAGTATCAGCTGAAGCAATATTGTGTTGGTTTCTATAGATTGAATCTCACATTGTCTTCCATGTTCGAGTGACTTCAAAAAACAACCCATTCAAATCAGTGAAGGCAGTAAGAGGGGACTGCTATTTGAGGGATGTCATGTTGGATGGGTGCCCAAAAAACCAGCTATAGATACCTTATATCAGTGTTTTTAGTTTAGAGTTTCCTCCATTGTAAATTATATTTATGACTTTTTTTGTAAATACTTTAAAGATATTTATATATATTTGTGAATACTTTTTTTTGTAAATAGTTTGGTTTTGTAGTAAATTTAATTTGGTATATATGGTGCATTTGTTATTTGGCGGGTATTATGTGAAATATATGATATTTGGTGGGCATTATTTGAAATATTTGAGATTTTAACCAAGGTTAACTTTCACCGGGAACACGTCTAATTGATACCGAGAACACGTTGGGAACACGTCTGATTTAATCAAGTAGACGTGTTAATTTACAATTAGACGTGTTAATGTAATCAATTAGATGTGTTGCGGAACACGTCTGATTGATAAAAAAAAGGAGGAACACGTCTAATTGAGTTTTTTAGACCGGTTCAAGGAACCGCACTAATTAGCATCATCAATTAGTGCTGTGCCATCTAGACGTGTTAAATAACACGTCTAAATGAGCTTTTTCACACGTGTAAATGAGCCAAAATGTAGTAGCGTCCACTAATATACTTTCATAGATAATAAAATAAAAATGAAAAGATGTAGGGCTACTAAACAAAGTGGCTTAGTTAAATGTTTTGGGAGCATATTAAACCCACTTGGACGTTTGTTATGTCTATTATTTGTTTATGGGACCATGGTGGATAAAAATTATAAGAAAAGGTGGAGTAGGTTACATGTCTAGTAGGTTGTCATGATAAGTGGGATTAAATTATATTAGATATTGGATAATGGTGAATGACGTAGATTAGATATTTGATGATGAATAATAGGCGAGACATAGAGTGTTGATATCGTGATGATGATGATTACTCGATAATATAACGATGATCACGAGATGATTTGATGAAGAAGGAGAATGTAAATGATTGATGATGATATAAGGATAATAACGAGGATGATGTTAGTAGTTAGGGATTATGACTAGGTGATGTCATTATAATGAATACGGTTTGGATAGTGAGGATAATGATAGTGTTAAGATAATGATGTAAGTGATTAACGATGATGGAGGCATGATTTTAGGTGATTGATTAGTTGTTACCTCATAACCAAGAAGTCATCAAATTTTTTTTTTTTTTTTTTTTTTTTAGTTTTTCTGCCGTGGCCAAAATCTCAGCCACAACCCAACAACTCTTTTAGTGGACTTTTGATTTATAACTTATTGGACTTCAAATAATTTGGAATGTTAGGCCTTTGCAAACATATAATTCTTCTTTAAAAACCAAGGTATTATGATTATACTTATGAACGTATGATGATGATGGAATGGTAAATGAAGGGGATAAAAGTTTGATGATGGTGGCGATAATTGATGATGATGTTATGATCATAAAAGATGATTGTGGTTATGAAGTTGATTAGATGAAAATGATGATGATGTTAGTTTAAGAGTACGATTTCATGAGGATTAGGATTATGATACATGATAAACAATTAAGAATGATGATGATTCACGTAAGAGAGATTAGTGAAGAAGAGGAAGAAAAGGGAGAAACAGAATAAAGGGTTATATATTTTTAGTTCATGATTTGATTCAGAAAAGCAGAAACAGAGCGATGGTTAAGGAGTGTTTTGGTTTAACTAAGAGGTCTCGGGTTCGAGCCGGGCAGTGGCGTAAATTTTTTAGGAGGTTGTATTCTGAAATTATTTTTATTATTAATATAATTATTTTTTTTATTATTATTATCATTATCATTATTATTAGAGTTAGAATTATCATTGTGAATATTATATAAGTATTAATATTAAAACTAACATTATTATTATTAAAATTATCAAAAGTATCATTTTTATTATTGCTATCATTATTATTATTATTTTAATTATTATTATCATCATTATTATCAATATTATTATCATTAAAAGTAATATTATTATTATTATTATTATCATTATTAAGTATATTTACTAATATTATTATTATTATTATTATAAAACAATACAACTTTTTATTTATTATTATTAATACTATTTTACCAAATAAATATTTGTTATATAAAAATATATATAAATACATATAACATAATTATATTAATACTTTTATAATAAATACTAATTATGTATCTAAAGTATATAGAATAAAAATAGTTAATTAGGTTATTAATGAAACATATAATTTACTAATATAACAAATAATAATAATACCTAAATCTGTTCAATTACGATTATATGTGTTAATATATATATAAATGATATAGGTTCGTGAATTCGAGGCCAACCCTGCATTGTTCAATGTCGTCATATTATTTTTACTACAAAATACAGTATTGTGAGTTTCATTTGCTCCCCTTTTAAATGTTTTTTACAATATATATTTTTGGGACTGAGAATACATGCGCCGCTTTTATAAATATTTTACGAAATAGACACAAGTACTTAAAACTACATTATATGGTTGGATTATTAAACCGAATATCGCCCCTTCAAGTCTGGTAACCTAAGAATTAGGGAAATGGCCCCTAATTGACGTGAATCCTAAAGATATATCTATCGGGCCCAACGAGCCCCATCCAGGGTATGGATGCTTTAGTACTTCGAGGTATTATTTAGTATATTAGCTGCGCGCTGTATACTGGGGATATTCTATATGCATCTTGTTAAGGTCTGTTACCAGGTGTTCAATCCATATGAATGATTTTTTATCTCTATGCAGTTTGCGAAATGCCTGATACGAGATTATGTTTATGAAAGATGGAATTTAAATCTTGTGGTCTATTAAAAATATGAAATTGATGGATTATGATAAACTAATGAACTCACCAACCTTTTGGTCGACACTTTAAAGCATGTTTATTCTCAGGTATTAAAGAAATCTTCCGCTGTGCATTTGCTCATTTAGAGATATTACTTGTAGTCATTCATGACATATTTCAAAAGACGTTGCATTCGAGTCTGTAACGACCCAGAATTTTCCGATCGTTCTATACTTATGAGATTAATATTTACATAAATTAAACCTTACCAACATGATAAGCAATCCAAACTGTTGAGACTTATATTTTTGAAAAGAGTTTTACACAACGTTTGACCGTCCAATTTGACCGATGATATCACGAACTATATAACACACGATAATTATACGATTATGTATATGTACATATCTATACATATTTAACATGATTTAAGGATGGTTTAACATTTCATTGTGAACTAACAACAATGAGTTATAAGTATACTTTGAGACCACTAACTTAAGTTTTCAAAACGATAACTATATGTAACGTTCTTTGACATATATACTTACAATCTATAATGTGTTGTGATTTATGTCACCAATATGATTTAAGTGTAATGGGATTAATTTGTAACCAAAATAATCTTGATAAATATCGAACAAGTTTGGGGAAGTGTGGAGTGCACACTTGTTTGAACTTATCTTGATTATGACGGAGGTTCGGGGGCAGCGCCCCCGATAAGCGGGGTCCAAGGGGTGGCAACCCCTGGCGGGGTCCAAGGGGCAGAGCCCCTGGCTGGGGTCGAGCTGCCAGGTCAGCTTGGAAATTTTTTTTGGGCTAACATTGCTTTATTAAAAATGTCTTAAAATTTTATTTTTGGCCGGTTGGACCCAAAATAAAAGCCCGATTTTGAGCTTCTTTTACCGTATCATACCCATCATCTATACGTATTTACTATTGGTAAATACACATCAAATCAATATCCTTATCAGCCTTAGATCTGCCCTAGATAAGAGGGAATCTTATTTGTAAGCTAGCATACATTATTACTCAAAAATTCAACACAATAATTTGTCCTTGTTCCCTCAACAACCAGAGTGTCCTATAAGTATCACCATCACCTTGGTTTTTCATTTCATTCTTACAACCATCTTTCTCTAACCAAAAACACACTCTTAGGAACTCTAAGTGTTCTTCACAATCTCAGCAAATACTCATGAAGAACTAGCTTCATGAACAACCTATAATCATCATAAGAAAGTTTGATCAAGATTATTTTCTATCTTTTCCAATAGCTTTATCCAAGTAACTTGAGGTAGTAACCTTATTCATAATCTTATTCGATTCATATTTGTATAGCTATCTTATTTTGTGTTATAAAATTTTTAACAACAAGAACATAGTTTGAATGATTTCAAACCTGTTCGCAAACTAAATAGATCCTTCTAATTTGATTTTTAAAACACTTCAAAACCTGTAATATATCATATTATGACAAAATTGGATTAATCATATCTTGGCTAATTAACATAATATTTAATATATATTTACTTATGATTTGATTTTATATATTTCAGGACCACCCGTAAACAACACGAGAAGATTAATCATAAGACCTCATGATTGTACGCAACACGTCATCTGACAACACGGTACTTTATGTACGCAACACGTCATTTGACAACATGGTACCATGGGTCGAGATTAATTCTGATCAATACGAATACGATGGGGTCTTTATTTATTTTATTGAGCAACTAATTGTGGACCATTAACAACAGACTGCTAACTACGGACTAAGAAAATATTAAAAGTATTATAAGTATATATATATGTAACGATTACTTGAAAAGAAAATATGTTGATATATTATATATATGGTTAGGTTCGTGATATCTATCGGAGACCAAGTCGAGTTAAATACCTTCAAGGAAAAGGTGAGTATATAGTCCCACTTTTAAACTCTAAATATTTCGGGATGAGAATACATGCATTTTATGATTTACGTTATGGACACAAGTGATTAAAATTATATATTCTACGTTGAGTTGTACCAATGGCATATCTCCCTGTAACTTGGTTACTACTATTTACATGCGGTATTGTAAACGCGAATCCTGTTGATAGATCTATCGGGCCTGACAAACCCAACCGGACTGGACGACCAGTATTCAACGGTTGCACAGTACTTCGTTTCGGTGACTACACTTGGTACGGTGTAGTAAGATTTCATAATAAAGGGAATATGCGACGTTGATTAAATGTTAAGTATGGTTATCAAGTGCTCAACAACTTAGAATATTTTTATTAAAACGTTTATATATGAAATCTTGTGGTCTATATTCATAACGCTGCCGGCATTAAACCTATATCTCACCAACTTTATGTTGACGTTTTAAGCATGTTTATTCTCAGGTGATAACTAAAAGCTTCCGCTGCAACATGTTGAATTTAAGCAAGATCTTGAGTATGCATATTTGTGTCAAAAATAAAACTGCATATCGGAGGATTTGTAATGTAAAATATGTTGGAAGTCGTATTGTTATTATCACATGTAAAGTTTGTAAGTCTAAGATTATCGCTAAACGATAATCATTATTATCTTATTTAAACCTTGTATTTGTAATAAAAGTTATGGTTTGTATTGTAAAAACGAATGCAGTTTTTGAAAAACGTCGCATATAGAGGTCAATACCTCGCGATGAAATCATATGTTATTGTATTCGTCCTTATGGTTAAGGTCGGGTTTTGACAGAGTCGTTGAGTTCTACAAGATTACTATTAAGTCATTTATAGTTTGGACATATTATGAAAGGGTATGCATACCTGTCAACATTCGATGTAAATGAAAGTTTGTCTTTTAAAACGAATGCAATGTTTGTAAAATATATCGTATAGAGGTCAAATACCTCGCGATGTAATCAACTATTGTGAATCGTTTATATTGTATATGAACGGGTCCTTTCACAACCCATGTCTTATTTTCTTCAAGTGCTTTTATTTCCTTTTTCATTGCCTCACACCATTCTTTATGTTGAACAGCTTGCTTATATATTTTGGGCTCATCATGTGATGTGATCGCCTTGAGAAAAGCTCGATGTGAACTAGAAAATTTATTATAAGAAATATACTTGGAAATAGGGTGTACCGTAGTGGGACCTGATGTGCGGATGGGCGAAGCATGATCCAATGAGGGTGGCAAATCCGTGACAAATTCTTCCAAGTGTTTTGGCTTTGTTTTATGTTGAGTGCTTTGTCGTACATTATCATTAACTTGCACGTCTTGTGGCCCATCTTCGGTGCGTGTCTTTAACTCATTTGTTACATTTGTATCAATATCTCTTTCCTCTTGTTGAGTTTGCACTTGCTCCTCATCATCAAACTGATTTGTTTAATGATTATATGTTTCATCAGAATGTTCATTTTCTTGAATTTCATCTTGCATTTGTTGCACCCTTGACAAAGCTTCTTCCAAATGTTCTTTCTCAATGCTTTTGTGACCTTGGTAATTTATATCAAATGGAAAACGATCCTCAACAAAGGTGACGTTACGACTAACACACGTGTTTCGTTCTTTAAATCATATAATTTATATCCTTTTTGACCATTTGGATATCCTATAAACACACATGGCCTCCCCTTTTCTCCAAACTTATCTTGTTTGTAAAAGTTATCATGTACATACGTTAATCAACCAAAAACTCTAATATGATCATAAGACGGCTTCTTACCAAGCAAAATCTCATATGGGGTTTTATATTCTATGGCTCGGCTAGGTAGACGATTTATTATATATGTTGCAGTTAGAACACAATTGCCCAAAATTCAATAGGCAAAGACGCTTGAAAACGTAAAGCACGACTCATCTCTAGTAAGTGTCGATGTTTTCTTTCGACAACGCCATTTTGTTGTGGCGTGTAAGGACATGAGGTCTCCAAAACAATTCCTTTTTCTTTATAGAAATCGAGCATATAGTTCGATTGAAATTCCGGACCATTGTCCGTCCTTAGTCGTTTTATCTGTGCATTAAATTGGGTATTTACCATGTTATAGAAGGTGGTTATGATTTGTCCCACTTCTGTATTAGTTTTCATTAGATAAACCCACAACCCTCTACTATGGTCATCCACAATAGATAGAAAGTAATTCGCACCATTCATAGAAGAGTTTTGATATTTACCCCATATGTCAACATGAATGAGTTCAAAACATGACTAGCTTTTGAAGTGCTAATAGAAAACGGAAGTCTATTTTGTTTGGCACGTATACATGAATCTCAAAAATGGCTACTAGTATCTATATCAACTAAATGACTCAACTTTCTAAGTATAAGATCGGGAGCGTGACCTAATCTTCGGTGCCAATCAACTTGTCTTCTAACCGCTGCCATTGCCATGCCCCTCTGTTTGATTGGCCTTAGATATTAAAGCCCTTCATGCTCCTCACCCATCCCAATCAGGTTCCTCGAATGTAAGTCCTGTATAAAACATTTTTCGGGAATGAATGTGAGAGCACAATTGAGATCATGACTTAATTTACTTACGGATAAAAGATTGCATTTAAAGCCTGGTACGTTCAAAACATGTTCCAATTTTAAACCTTCAGGTAACTCTATGTTACCGTTGTTTTTGACTGGGACAGTATTCCTATCAGGGATGACAACAGGCAGGTTTCCCTTTTTTATACTTGTGGGTTCAAACCATTCCTCATGGTGTGTGATGTGCTCACTCGCACCCGAGTCAATAACCCACGAATTAAAAGTGTCAATTTTACCTTTAGCCATACCTGCCATATTGACCATGGACTTATCATTTTGTTTTGTGGACTTGATTAATTGTAGCAAGTGTTCATACTCTTCTCTTTTAAGGTTATAACCAGCCTTTTCTTCATTAACTGCAGCAGCCTTTGGTTGGCCTCTCATTCTATTCGCCTGCACTCTTTGATTTCCTGCTGACTTCTTTGGCCACCATTCGGGATATCCGATGATTTTGAAACATCCCTCCACGGTGTTGTGACAACCCGAAAATTTCCGACCAAATTTAGACTTAATCTTAATATGATTTCGACACGATAAGCAAAGTCTGTAAAGTTGAATCTCAAAATTTTTGAACCATTTTAATGTATTCGGTTAACCTTTGACTATTCCCGATGATTCACGAACAATTGATTGTTAATATATATATATATATATATATATATATATATATATATATATATATATATGTATGTATATATATATATATATGTATGTATATATATATATATATGTATGTATACATGTATATATATGTATGTATACATGTATATATATGTATATATATATATATATATATATATATATATATATATATATATATATATATATATATATATATAAGTATATATAATAATTTAAAATAATAAAATATAATTTAAACATTAGATTTAATTATGTAAAAACAAAATAATTATGTTATAATTTAAAAAGAAACTATATATAAATAGATATGATTTGTGTGTATAATTATTATTAAATGTATATTGTAATATATATATATATAGTGTATAAATGTTCAAATATATATTAGAAGTAATTACAAGTTTAAATATAAATGTATATTAATATTATTATTATTACTTTCATTATTATTATTAATGTTAATAATGTTAATGTTAAATATTAAAATTTGTGATATTAATATTATTATTTCTAATATAAAATTTAATACATATAACTTGTTATATCTAAATTGTTAATTGCATGATTATTAGATATTATTATTACCTTTATCATTAAAAAGCATTATTATTATCAATAATAATATTATTATTTTTATAATTATTATTATAATTATAATTATCATTATTTAGTATTACTAATACTAGTATTATTGATGTTATTATCATTATTATTATTTCTATTATTATTATTATCATTATTATTAGTATTTGTATTATTATTAATAATATTATCAGTATTATTGTTATTAATAATATAATTATAAATTTATATTAATCAGATACGAAATTATGTACATAAAACTAAAATCAGTGTTCCATGTCTATCCATACTGTAATTAATTTTTGTAATTCTCGGATTATTGTTACAAGTCGATTTCAGTCAATTCAGTCATGTTTCTATCTCAATTATTCGATACATTATATATAACCTTAACTGTAATTAGAAATTAAAGAGAGAAAAATCAGATACAGATACGTAAACCTCTGTTCTTGGTTCAAATTATCAACAACTCGAATTCATTTTGTTTTTCAAAATCTAAAAATGCCAAGTTGTTAGGAATGATCTAATTAAACGCTCTAAGATGATGAACTAGGATGAATGAAATACTAGATATATTTGTTTGGGTTACAATATAAATCAGAAAAACTGGAATGGCAGAATGGTTAAGTGTGTTTGCGGGTGAGCGAGAGGTCTCGGGTTCGAGCTCTGTTCGAGACATATTTTTTTTAGAAAAGCTTTGAAAGGTTCGTGAATCTGAGGCCAATCTTGCACTTGTTCAATGCCATCATATGCATAATTACTACGAAATACAGTATTGTATTAAGGAAATCTTTCGCTGTGCATTTGCTCATTTTAAAGATATTACTCGGAGTCATTCATGGCATATTTCAAAAGACGTTGCATTCGAGTCGTTGAGTTCATCAAGATTGATAATAAGTCATTCATAGTTTGGATATATTATGAGATAGTATGCATGCCTGTCAACTTTCGTTGAAATGAAAGTTTGTCTTTAAAAAAAAAAACGAATGCAATATTTGTAAAATGTATCATTTAAAGGTCAAATACCTTGCAATGTAATCATATGTTATTATATTCATCTTTATGGATTAGGACGGGTCGTCTCAGATGTGGCATTTTTCTGTAAGTATGTAAATTCCTTTTCATCACTCTTAAAACGATCATCCTTCTTTTGCCAATTTTGTCCATTATACTTTCCTGGAAATCTTCCAGCCCTGTTATTGCTCCTTCCATTGATTTGAAAGGCAGCCACATCTCTACCAATATCAGCACTGTTATTTCTCGAAGCGCCAATACACTTTTGTTGTTCATCTTGGTTTACAATATGAAAAGCAGCTCCAACAGATGGTGTGGGTTTAGTACTCAATATTTGAGTTCGAACGGTACTAAATTCCTCATTTAAACCCATTAAAAAATCGTATAACCTATCTTTATCTCGCATTGCAACAACAGATTTACCAATGTCACAAGTGCATCTCTTGCAACTACATATAGGTATGGGACTAACAGATTGGATTTCATCCCAAATACCCCTCAATTTAGTATAGTAGGCTGATACAGACAAGTTACCTTGGTTGATGGTAGTGATGGTTCTTCGTAGTTCATAGGCACGAGGAGCGTTTTCTTTGCTGAATCTTTCTTCAAGATCAGCCCAGATTTCTCTAGCAGTGGTTGCGTACTTCACGCTATTCTTAATTTCTTTTGTCATCGAATTCGAGAGCCACCCTTTAACCATGGCATTACATCGCTGCCAATTCATCAAATCTTTCGCTCCCTCATCAGGAATTGGCATCGATCCATCTACGAATCCAGTTTTATTTTTCTGTTACAACGAGCATCACCTCTCAACACTTATCTTGTTTGAATTATCAAACAACCGCCACCCTAATAATTATCTTTTGCTGCTACCTTGTTAACTAAATGAGAATCACCTAAAAACCAATCACCATTAAAACCACCGTAACATCACAACCCTCACCCTCGTAATATTCGAACACCACCACCACTTTTTATGCTTTCTATTTCTTGTAATATTCGAACACCACCACCACTTTTAGTTAGACTGTTCAACGACAACCATACACTACCCACAATCCCACACACATACATCTCAACCATCATCTTCTTCATAACATTAACCGGCTACTCTATCATCCTCACCATTGTTTATTAGCACCACCATGTCGACCAACTCACAACCACCTTCACACTCTCCTTCCACCACTCTCATCGCCACACCACCATCATTTTCCGTTTTCTTCAACCAATAATAACCTTGAAACCCATTTTTATCAAACCATGGAAAAACCATAAAAACTATTTCAAACCTTGCTATATTATTTTTTTCTGTTGGGAATCGAAAATATCACCTTCTTGTTCTGGAAAGTTGTGGTGATATTTTATGAAAACAAATCGGTTTTATTTTTGATCAAAATATTTTCCCGTTCAAGCCCGAGTTTAGATATCATCATCTCATTCTTCCAATCTACATAGTTCCCGTCATGAAGAAGGTTCTCCCCAACGAAGTTTTGACCGGGATGATCTGCAGATGTCAGATAATAGGGTGAAGAGATGTCGATGGTGTTCTTTGTGCTTGTTTCTCCTTCGTCTCCAGCCATTGATCCAATAGTTTAACTGAATATTGGTTTTGACGATTATAGGTTTTGAAACTCAGAACGATGTGAATAATCGTTGGAATTCTGAAAACGGTATGAATAATCGTTGGTTTCTGAAACGATACGGTAATCGTTTATCGAATTGGGAATTTAGGGTTTCGGTTTCAGACTCTCTGCTCTGATACTATGTTGAATTTCGTTTAGAGTTTTAGAAATCGTAATTGGTTTTTTTTTATTTTCAACCGTAAACATACAGGGGATTATATAGCTTAACAAACCTATTAGAATTAGCCAAGGATACTAAATACTAAGCCCACTAAGCAATAAATCATTAGCCCATTACAACTCTATTAATAAAACAAATACATCTCAACAGCTTTCAGCAAAAGTACCAAATTAAAAAAGATAAAAAAAAAAAAATTCCAGCCCTCAACTGATCAATAAAAAAAATTCCTCTCAAAACACCCTAGCACCCTTGTTTTACTTTACGCCACCTCAACCATCTGTAAGCCTAATCATTCACCTCCTTCATCTCTGTTGACGGTTTCTTTGGTCGTTTTGATGCTCTAGGCTTCGTTCCTTCTCCAACCACCGGTATCTAGCTCGCCGGGGTTTAATCAATATATAAACGCACAAAGTTTTTTCTCTCACATGTTGGCCGTCATCTGACCAATCGGTGTGGGGCCGCCAGACAGACGGTTTTACCTTTTTTAATGTTAAATTGACTTATGAATTCATTTTATTAAGGTTTCATTTGATTATATTGCATCAAACATATAACAAATGAGGCGGCGTGCAGTGGAGGAATATAGTGATACCCAAAGGGGTATCCGCATCACGGATTTAACGGGAAAAAGATTTATACATTAAAAAATAATTTTTTTTATCTAAAAATAAGGTTTTTTTAGTGTTTAACCCTGCTGACAATGAAAAATTTATTAAAATTTTACACCCGCTCCATCTGTATCCGGGTTCAAGTTCCGCCACTGGCAAACATTAACACGATTTATTATTTATTATATTGATTATTTGGAAAGCAAAATATTGAGACCGAAATGCATCTATACCAAGTTTGATATGTCCTTATTACAGTAGCTTTAATTTAATTAATTAAGGCCTTTTTGGTAAGCGTAAAGTTGAAGTTTGAGCAAGAAGTGTGCTTGTATAACAACGACGAGCTGAATCCAAGAGTGAAATTCTCTAAGTCAAACACCAGAAAGTTATCCTCAAGCTGAAATGTCCCAATTACAATTGCAGGTTCACTTGTTGCACCACCATCAACCAACGCTAAACACGCTACATCTTTTGTTACTTGCTTAATCGAGTTTGCCGTCGATATAGTCCACTTCTTCCCATCATGTAGAACTAAATCAATATCGGGAACTGTTAATCTAGCTTTGGTATCATTTTTTAACGTACTGAAACAAACGCTAAAAGGCGCCACCGCCTTTGCAGAGGGGATCCTTTTTACAACCTTTGAAAACCTCTTAATAACGTTATTATAAATCTCAGTTCTAAGAGTGGTGTAAGGATCAATTGTACTAAGTTTAGCGGTGGTATTCGTAGGAACGATGATAGATCTGTATTTAATAACAATGCTATTGACACTTATATAGTATCCAGATGAATCTTGATTCTTTAGCAACGGTATATAAGAAAGATAACTCCTTACATCCACATCCGATTGAGGAAGAAGGTAATAAGGACCTTCTCCAATGAATAAAACCCCGTGGGAAGACAAAGTTCTCGGTAAACATAAAGCTAATGAATTTTTAAACGGTGGAAAAACGTAAGCGGGTAGAGCATAAGGCGAAGATGAAAACGACATGACACCCGTAACGTTAGCAGGGAATGATGCAAATGAAGTAGAAGGAGCGCATACCGCATTAGTATAACGACCGATAACAGTAAAAACATTCCTACCGTTAGTTGTATTAAAAAAGTAAGCGTCGTCATAATTGAGCAGGCCTTGACCACACGATTTAGTCACGGGGTTGACCACATTGACTGAGCATTTGCAAGGAAAAGTTGAAGTGTTGGTTTCGGATGGGCAGACAGGATGATTATGATGATAAGAGTAAGTAGTTCGAGCATCTGTACATAGGTCGTCTTCACAATAAACACCGCCGATGCAAAGCCTGATGTCATCGCAATAACTGTTTGAATCTAAGTCCCATTGGACAGCACAGTCATGCCATGTGAAGGGAGCATCGATGTCTATAAGAAAGTTTTCGTGCACTTCTTGCACCCTGTTTGGATATGCAGTAATCATACTCACGCTAAAGAGAGGTTTCGTAGCATCTGTATGTTTGGTAACGGGAACAACTATGCGAATGTAACCTGCATTAAGGTCAGCTATAGCTTCATGTTCATGTGAAATGAAGGCTAGAAACATAACAAAGAGGTATAGGAGCAAAAACATCTTTAAGTTTTGTATGTTATGTTGTAAAGTGTACTTATAAAAGGGAATCAAACAAGTGATTTATATAAAAACTAGAAAGGGCATAAGGGTCTTATTTAATCAGGCTGCCTTAAAATCATATCAAAAATCTTAAGAATCATATCAACATGACATTTAAATATCAACCCAAACTTGAAGTGTAAGCTTTGCAACATGACTATGTGCACTTCTTTACATGAATCTGCGCATAAATTGCCATCAAACTATCAAAGTATGAATTGGTATAATAATGATCATTTTAGACTTGGGGTGTGTCATTTTAGCTTCTATACTCAAAAAGCTCGTATATAGTGAAAAACTTCGTTCGGTTAAAAGAACTTTAAACTTTAAGACGGAGGGAAAAAGCTAAAAGTTACTAGAACTGACATTTAAGATAAAATTCCTAACTTTTTGTCATCTTTATTTCAACGGTTCCAACTTGAATATAAATGAAAAACTAACAGCTAGTTAACATACCCTTGACAATTTCAAACATGTCATTTATCGGATGAAGTCCTACCCATGAGGCCATAGCACAATTTTGCAGTATAAGCTTTGGAACATGCATGTCCATATTTAAAATACACAAATTTCAAACCCAAGCTTTGTATCAGGTCAAGCAGTCATTAGAATATGTAATTAAACACTTTTTGCCCTGCTTAAGCAATTAAAATTTAAACAATGTGTTTTTCTGCATACATTAATAATAAGATAAGAATGATCATTTCCGCTAGACAATTATTTATATTATGAAATTGACAAACATTGTAACATTGATAAGAGCCTGACCAATTCAACTACATATAAAACATAGTGAACAACACAACACATACATTTCAAATTAAACACTCCTTTTCGAAATAGCTTCAAGGGCTAGGGCCTAGGGGTAAGCGTAAAGTTAAAGTTTGAGCACGAACTCTGCTTATGCAACAGCGAAGAACTAAACGCAAAACCGAGTTCTCTAAATCAAACACCGGAAAGTTATCTTCAAACTGAAACGTTCCAATCACATAGCACCGCCATCAACAAACGCTAAACACGCTACATCTTTTGTCACTTGGTTAATTGAGTTAGCCGGTCGATATCATCCAGTTTTCCCACCTTGTACACCAAAATCAATATCCAGAACTTTCACACTAACCTGGTTAGACGTGTTATAACAAAGACCAAAAGGTGCAACCGCCTTTGCAAGAGGGATCCTTAGCGTTAACCTTTGCAAACCTTCGAATCACACCATTGTATATATCAGTTCTTAGAGTGGTATAAAGCTAGGTTGTATTAGTTTTCGCAGCGGTGTTCGTTTGCATATCAATAAATCTCGCTTTTATAACAATCGAATTCACATCGATAAAGTATCCGAAAGAATTAAGTTGTTTTAGTAATGGAGTAAAGGAAAGATAACCTCTTACAGCAACATTGGAAAAAGGTTATAAGAACTGTTTTCGTATAATAGTACACCAGGAGTAGACACATTGCCCGGCAAACATAGCGCGATTATTCTTTTAAGCGGGTCGTATAAATAAGCTGATAACCCGTAAGGTGAAGATGAAAGCGCCATCAAACCAGAAACATTCACAGGGAACGATGAAAATGGCGAAGAAGGAACCCACACGTGGTTAGGATAAAAACAGTATAAACCATCACGAACATTTCTACTGGGTTAACCACATCGACTGGACATGTGCAGTAACCCCAACCAGATACAAGGTGACTTAAGGCAAAGAAATTTAAATAAAGATATATAATACAATTAATCATCTATGAAACGGTACTGAAAAGGCATGCACGTGTATATGCGTATAAGTAGATATAATACTGTAATTGGCCAAAGCAACATCAACTTCAATAACAGTTAATTATATAAGTATTAATATTACCAATTACCAGTTCTATAATTGAATTAGAAAAATTAGCCACTTACATTCATTAAAGAAACACAACAATAGCATAAGTTATTACAGTAAGATTTTATAATCCAGTGATCGATGAACATCGTCAACAAGTGTCATATTAAGCATCAAGTTATAGCTACCCTTTCAAATAAACCTAATAATCAAGTTTCAAGTAGAAGGGGACAAGGGGTTTAGAGATAAAGCACACTTGAAACATTAAAGATGCACATTTAAGGTAACGTGATCGCCTGTCTTATCTGATGTATATAACTTCTCCCTTTTCGTAGTGTATGAACATATAACAAACACAGTGCTTATCTCATACAATCCTATTCCTGGATTAGTTAATAAGTTACTGCTAACATGAAGATATGCCTACATTATTGCATGTATGTTCAATAAGGTAAAAAATCTTAAGATGAGATCCGGACATACGACATACCAGAAACGTGTGACAGCCAGTTCCATAAAATCCCAAAGGCAAAGACAATGACAGAAGAATAGACAACAAAACAGTCTAAGAGAGTTGAGTCAGGAAAACATAGAAGAAAAGTTCCATTTCTAACCTTATAGTTTGAATTAGCTTCAAAATTGGACGGTGGAGTCTTTCAGCCAGTACTGTATGGCATCACCTGTTAAAGAAACGCAACACCACAGTTATTATAGTACTAATATAAACATAAACATATGTATAATATAAACACAAATAATATTAATAAATATGCGTAAAGTTTTAACTTCTAATCTTCATTTGGTGATAACTCTACTTAGAAATAAGCACTTCAATTACTTCGAAAATAGACTAAAAATTCAAGGAACTATGTATATCCTCTAAAGTTTAACACCAACATTATTCAGTCTGCACTAAATACTATGAAGTTTACTCGTTGAACGTGCATTATCATATTATCGCAATAATCCATTTCTACATCTTAGAATCAAAGAACCGGATTATGTCTACTAATTCTACCGTAAACAAATCAGTTAATAACATTTGGCCAAAAGACCAAAATACTTCAACCAAACAAAACAACGCTAATTTTGATCTCTCTACCTATTAATTCTTCAAATGATCACAAATTGCATTTACGATCATCAAGAGTGGAAATTACAATTTACCAAAGGATTTCTAATAAATATCATTATTTGATCCTAACTATTTGGTATCATATAATCGCGTTCTAATTGTACTAATCACAAAATGTTGGATTAAAGAGAAGCTTATTTGCAGGAAGCAAGACAACTTGATAAAGAACTAACCTTAAACCCTCTATAAACGAGCTTCTTCTCAAATAACTGATATAACACGCACCAAACACTGTCAATAAAATTCAAATCTATCGTCTTTAAATCAATCCATCTCCCAGTTCGAAGACTTCGATTTTAAAGTAAAAACGTCGATTGTGAATCCTAAACTAGAGTCCAAGTCTGAGCAGGAATTATCAGATTTACATAAACCAACGTCCTTGTCGCAGGATTGAATATAAAAACAATGTCTGGATGTCTTGAAGAGTACCTAGACTCATCAATTCATTGGGAAGAAAAACACATCAGTCCCTGTGAGATGCGTATCAATTTATAATCCTCGAATTTGTGGTTGTTTATGTAAAGTGAGATAGGAGTAATTAACTTTGCATGGTCTTTCTCGTGAGACTCCATGTGGTAGATTGCAACAAATAAAATGTCGTATTCGCGAGTGTTGTACCTTACGATCACATAATTGGTTTGAAAATTCCGCTTGGTATAACGAGATACAAAGTCTGCATTAACGGTCATTGAGTGTAAAAACTTCGAAAACAATCTGAATCCGAGTAGAGCTTCAGTGGTAAACCGGAGCAAGATTGCTTCTTGAATATGATAAGAGATCGAATCTAAAATTGAATCCTACATAAGAAGAACAGACAACGGAATCGATATCTCTTATCATATTCAAGAAGCAATCTTGCTCTGGTTTCTCATTGAAGCTCTACTTAGATTCAGACTATCTTCGAAGTTTTTTCACTCAATGACCTTTAATGCAGACTTAGTATCTCGTTATGCCAAGCAGTATCTTCAAACCAATTACGTCATCGTCAGGTACAACTCTCGCGAAAACGACGTTTAATTTGTTGCAGTCTACGCTATGAAGTCTCGCGAAAAACCATGCAAAGTTAATAACTCGTATCTCATTTCACATAAACTGACACAAATTCGAGTATTATAAATTGATAGCTGTCTCACAGGGATTGGTGTGTTTTTCGCCCCAACGGCTTGATGAGTTTAGGCATTCTTCTAGACATCCAGACACCGCTTTTATATTCAATCCAGTGTCAAGGCCGTTGGTTACTATAAATATGTCAAATCCTGCTCAGACTTAGACTCTTAGTTTGGGATTAGTGTGCCCACAGACCTATCAACCTAAAATTGTAATGATATTTGATACTAGGTCGATTCTACAAGTCGGCGTCTTTAGTTTAAAAATTGAACTCTCGTAATCACCTTCTCCCACTCCCCAACGTACCTAGTAACAATACTCCTACATTCTTCATTATACTTATAAATTCTCATCTTAATCACATCCTCTCTGCTCTTAATCCCAAGTTTAATGTCAATCTCATGCTCCACTCTGGTAACCCATGGCAGTCCCAACCGAACCGTCGAAGTGGCATGGTGCCCCGTCATGGTTTGGTACCGTGTGATGCTGTCCTTAATTGTTCCAGCTAAAATGTGACCATAGTGAGAGAGACCTTTAGCAAACGGAGGCGGATCATAGAAGATGTATTCCGGTAGGTCTTTAGAATTTTCAAGCTGAGTTTCAAATGCTTTGACATCAGTCCACCATTTTAAAATCTTCTCTTCTTGTTTCGGGAATGAGAAATCTTTCCATTCGCATACACTATCCATTGCTTAAGATCACAACTCTAACCCTTCGGGTGCTGGAAATTAAGATTCTGATATCTGATATCTGAAACCATGTTTCAATATTAGCAGGCAGTTCTCAGACAAATAAAACAACTTGGAATATAAAAAGAAATAAGTAAACTTCATTGATAATTATATACCATTAGGTGATATTTCCAAACACAATTTTGATAGATCCACCATAATTAATATTAATATTAACATATTAACTATTACCCACAAAAATGGTGAATAGTACCGCGGGTATTTTGGACATTTCACCTTTTTTTTTTCTTTTACCTAACTTCCATTTCACCACAAACACCCACAAACTTTGTTCAAAAATTAAAATCGACCCCCAAAACAGGGGGTTAAGTGTCAAAACAACATTTTCATAAAAAATCTTAAATAAACTCTACTCAAATATTCAACGGGTCATATATTCTCGCTCGCAACGAGTTAAATTTTTCCGACACCATCGTTAAACTCGAAATAAATTTACGAACACAATGTCACTAACTATACGCAAAACGGACATTTTTTAAAAAACGTTAAATATTTGAGGTACTTTTCATACACGTTGATTTTTCACTCGCAGGCTCCATAACTATTTTCATCTATTAACAACAAACACATATGGGTCTTATTATTATTTTTTAATTATTTAGTAAATTTTTAGATATATCTCAGTAAATCTTCTACTCTTAAATCATACGAAGTATTAATATAAGATAACGACTTAATTGCGTTATATTATGAAAAGTCAACAATTCCATAGCGAAAGGCGGAGATACACATATATTGTTATTTTAAAATAACATTAAATCTTTGACGGGTTACAGCTTTTAGTTCGACTCGAGTTGCGCTTCAAAGACATGATCGTTAGCCACGAAATAATTTTACAAACTAAACACAATAAAATACATTGAAAACCGAACACCCGGCGCGAAGCGAGGGTTCGAAAACTAGTTTGATGCTACTTTCCAAAAATACCCTTAATAAAATTCTATCAAAAAATATTTGTAAGACATAAATTAAGGGTATGCTAGTAACTTTGAGTGGATCTATCAAAAGTGGTGTTGGATGACATTCAAACTTTTTCTACTATCAAATTTAAGGGCAAAACGTTTCTTCAAAACATTACACACCAAAATATGCCTTAACATATTACATAAATAATCAAACATAAAATGTATCTATACAACCATGAAACAATATAATGTAAATTAATTTAAGTACTACAGCATATAAGAAATTGTACAGCTCTTAATCGTTAGTCAATAAATTAAGTAAGGAATTCATTTCTTGATAAGTGATAACTTCGTTTAATTCACCTTTCAACATTTATTTACACAGTTCACAAACATAAACCCTAGTGTAGCTAAATTACGGATATTATTGTTAACTTAATATTAAGCAGATGTGAGTGAGAAGGTAGCACATACAGGGATACGATCGACGGCGGTGGAAATGATTAACGGTGATGAATGACGGCGGCTGTAATTCGGCGGCTGCAGCGGCGGTCCGATCTGGAGGAAAAGTACTTTTGTGGGTTTTATTTATGATGGTTTACGGGAGACATTGTTCTGGAGTTCCACGTTCTTTTTGCATACACCACCAAAACAATTATTTAAACAGTTTTACCACTTCTTTGGAGAAGTTAAGGGGAGTTAGTGATGAACAAAAGGAAGGATAAAAATGTTCAAAAAATTTATTTAGTAGTGTATGGCAAAATAGAGGTAGTGTACGGATCACCTCCAGTATGTTATAGTTAGTAGTTTACAACTTCATTTGGTGGCCTATTATTTAGATATTTCTATTATCATATTATCATCAGAAGAATGATAGAAAGAGAGAAATTGAAGAGTATATTCAAAGTTTTGGTGCCTCTATCTTGCATACATTGATCTATATTTATACTACTTAAATTTACTGTTTCCAGTCACGCGTGCCTTCTATATTGGACTTTATGAATTTTGATTCAAATTGCCAGCCACCCTATCTTGACTTTTTAGTATCATAACACTCCCCTTTGGATGACAATTTGTTTTCAATAGAGATCAACTAGTATTGACCCGTTAAAAACCTTACTAAAAAAAACTCAGTGTGAAAAAACTTTAGCTAAGGAAAAAAGAGTGCAGCATGGAGTTGACTCCCCCTCAAGTAGACATCGCTTCAGCTGTTACATCATTTGAACATGTCTCATGCCAATGTTATGAACGTGTGTTCTGAAAATAGCAGTTGGAAGTGCTTTCGTGAAAAGATCAGCAGAGTTTTTGCTGGATTGAACATATCTCATTTCAATCTGGTTGTCCTTAATGAAATTTTGAGTGTATGAGAAGAATCTAGGAGGTATGTGTTTTGTTAGGTCACTTTTGATATAACCTTCTTTCATCTGTGCTATGCAAGCTGCATTATGTTCATAGATAGTTGTTGGACTTTTATCGCGTTCTAGTCCACAAGAATTAGTAATGAGTTGTGTCATTAATTTCAACCAAAAACATTCCCGAGTAGCTTCATGTAATGCAATCACTTTGGCATGATTGGATGTTGTTGCAACAAGTGTTTGTTTTTGAGAACGTCATGATATTGCAGTACCTCCATTTAGGAATACATATTCAGTTTGAGATTTAACTTTATGTGGATCAGATAAATAACCTGCATCTATATAACCAAATAAATCTTGTTTTGGATTGTTAGAATAAAATAATTTTAAATCAGCAGTTCCTCAAGGATATCGAAACATGCATTTGATCCCATTCCTGTGTCTTTTGGTAGGAGCTGAGCTAAACCTTGCCAGCAAAGTAACTGCAAAAGAAATGTAAGGTCTTGTACAATTTGTAAGATACATAAGAGCTCCAATTGCACTAAGATATGGTACTTCTGGTCCCAAAATATCTCAATGATCTTCACAGGGACGAAATGAATCAGTATCAACATTAAGAGATCTAACAACCATAGGAGTACTTAAGGGTTTTGCCTTGTCCATATTGAAACGTTTTAAAATCTTTTCTGTATAAGTTGTTTGATGTACAAGTAAACCATTAGGCATATGCTCAATCTACAAACCAAGGCAATACTTGGTTTTTCCGAGATCTTTCATTTCAAATTCTTTCTTTAGAAGTTGAATGGCTTCATGGATCTCTTTATTTGTACCTATGATGTTAAGATCATCGACATAAACAGCTATGATCACATATTCGGATGTTGTTTTCTTAATGAATACACATGGGCAAATAAGATTATTTGTATACCCTTTGCTTATCAAGTAATCATTTAATCGTTTATACCACATACGACCCGATTGTTTCAACCCATATAAAGACCTTTGTGATTCAATGGAATACATTTCTTTGGGTTTTGCATTAGATGTTTCTGATACCTTAAACCCTTCATGGATATTCATGTATATATCACTATCAAGTGATTCATTTAAATAATCAGTAATAACATCCATGAGATGCATTTCTAAATTTTTAGGAACTGTTAGGCTGATTAAGTATCTAAAAGTAATTGCATCCATAACAGGAGAATAAGTTTTTCTCATAATCCATTCATGGTCTTTGAGAGAAATCTTGAGTTACAAGTCTAGCTTTATCTTGTAATTTCATTTTTTTCATTTCTTTTTCGGATAAAAAAATTCATTTTTTATCACATACGTTTAACATCTTTAAAAATGATAACGATTGATCCGAAAACTTTTCTTTTATTGAGCGATTCTAATTCAGCTAGAAATTGCTCCTATCCATTGAGTCCAATCATGTCTATTTTGACATGTAATGACAGATTTTGGTTCCAGATCATCATCTTTATTCATGATGTCATTGTAACATTATATGAAAAATCAATATTTGTCATTTTGTTTCGGTTCCATAATATTGCATAATTTATTGCAATTTATGTATTTACATCGTCAATATCCTCTGCAGAAGGAATATTGATTTGTGGTTCTTCTTGAACACATTTACCTCATTATCAGCTGATTTTCCTTTTCGGGGATTTTTATATTTGGAACTAATTTGTCATCCACGTTTCAGACGTAACAAAAGACTCATGAGTGACATTATTGCCAGCTTTTGGAATTTTAATTTTTGCTAGAGCATTTACTGCTGATATATATGATTTAGTCACTTTTTTTTCATCTGTAAATGCATCGGGCAATTTATTCGCAAGTTCTTGCATATGCATTATTTTTTTGAATTTTTGCTTCGCATTCTTTTGTGCGAGTATCAAGATATCTTAATTGATGTTCACATCATGAAACATCATTTTATATATTTTATTCATTTCTCCCCTTAATCTAGGGAACAATTTTTCATTAAAATGACAATCAGCAAAAACGTGTTGTAAAAACACCACCCGTCATGGATTCAATATATCTTATGATTGAAGATGATTCATATCCAACATATATTTCAATCCTTCTTTGAGGAACCATTTGTTGTGGTAGTGCACTTAAAAATACACTGCACAACCAAATGTTCTAAGATGAAAAATATTTGGCTTTCGACCAAAATTAAGTTGGTAATGGAGAATATTTATGACTTGCACTTGGTTTAATGCGAATTAATGTCGCATCATGTAAATTTACATGTCCCCATATAAATATTGAGAGTTTTGTACTCATTACCAATTGTCTAGTTATTAGCTGCAAGCGTTTATCGATTGATTCAGCTAAACCAATTTTGTGTATGCACATGAGCAACTGGATTTTCAACGACAATCCATGTAGACATATAATAATCATTAAATGCTTGAGATGTTAACTCACCAGCATTATCAAGTCTCATCCTTTTAATGGTGTAATCAGAATAATGTGTTCTCAATTTAATAATTTGTGCAAGAAACTTTGCAAATGCCATATTACGGCTTGATAACACACAAACATGAGACCATCCGCTAGATGCGTCTATTAGAACCATGAAATATCAAAATGGTCCACATGATGGATGAATTGGTCCATATATATAACCTTGAATTCTTTCAAGAAACATTGGTGATTCTTTCTCAATATTCTTTTCATTAATCACCATATGTGCTTTTCATTAATCACCATATGTGCTTTTCATTAATCACCATATGTGCTTTTCATTAATCACCATATGCGCTTTTTTATTAATCACCATATGCGCTTTTTATCATATATCCTTTTCACCATATGCGCTTTTAATCATATGCCCTTCGCTTTTCATCATATGCACTTTTCATCATATGCACTTTTAATCATATGCGCTGCGCTTTTCATCATATGCACTTTTCATCATATGCGCTTTTAATCATATGCGCTGTGCTTTTCATCATATGCGCGGCGCTTTTAATCATATGCGTTGCGCTTTTCATCATATGCGCTTTTCGGTGCTACGTAGGTATTTCTCATTTCCGGTTATCATTGACTGATAATCATATCCATTATAATATATATAAAAGAAACTTAACAAATTTCTCTTTGATTTGGGAGAAAACAAAGCATTGTTTATCAGAAAATTCGTACCATTTGGTAATATGAATTTTTGCTTTTTTCGTTCCTTATATCAAGTTTGCAAGATCTGATATAGTATTTATAATTCCTTCATTTGATTTAAATCAATGAAATATTTCTTAGATTTGATCATAGTGTGTATGTTACCACTATCTGCAATACATAGATCTTTACCATTTAATTGATGTTGTATTTCAGCAGGATTCATACTAAAACTTCAAATAAGATAAGCAAATAATAGTTATATTTTAGCAAGGTAATCAAATTATATTACCTGCAAACAAATTACTGATGTTAAAGCAAAGGGGTACGTAAAAGATTATATTTTTACTATGAAATACTACGAAATATGATACAAGTTTTAATTAATTTACGGATGGGATATACCTAAACCTTGCTACAACACTATAGGCAGTGTACCTAATCGTAGAGTAGTGTAGTTTTTAGTAAGTCCGGTTCGTTCCACAGGGAGCTGGTGATTATGTACTATATTTTTTTACAACTATATTTATAATAAATATATATAATTATATATAGTAATATTATTATTATAAAAAAAGGGGGGGGGGGGTTTACCGTTTAATGACCGGTTTGTCGATTTTAAAACTTTAGTCGCAGTTAAAACCTAATGTAAAATATTAAAAATAAAAATAACTTAATTTAAAGCGTAAAGTAAATAACGATAATTAAAAGTGCGATAAATAAAAATGATGGTAAATAAAATTGCGATAATTAAAAAGTACGATAATTAAAAATGCAATAAATAAAATGACAGTAAATAAAAGTGCGATGAAATATGAAATAAAGGAATTGTGCTTATTTAAACTTCCATAATCATGATGTTTGACGTGTTGATTTTAATTTATTACCATGGGTTAATTGTCCTTTGTCCTGGATTATTCAATATGTCCATCTGGTTTTTTTGTCCATAACAGTCCATCAGTCATAAATATAAAGTGCGAGTGTTCTCGTCAAATTATCCTTATATCCGAAGTCAAATATTCCAACTAATTGAGGACTTAAACTATAATTACACCAATTTTCCTTGTATATAATTCACCCCTGTTTTAATAAGTCCATTGACTATTAATCCATTCCCGTGTCCGATTAAATGAACGATTATTAGTACTTATAAATATCCCGTCCATCGTGTCCGATCGAGTATATATGGTTATTTATAGGTACGTCCAATTGTAAATCTTTATATTAAATTAATGAACTATCATTCAATTAAACAAATATAAAGCCCATTAATAGCCCATAGTCTAATTTTCACAAGTGTCGTTCTTTTGTCCAAACCCCAATTATGGTACAAAGCCCAATTACCCAATCTTAATATTTAACCCAACATCATGATTATTTCGGCTTAAATAAGCATAATAATAACTTAGCTACGAGACATTAATTTAAAAAGGTTGAACATAACTTACAATGATTAATAATAGCGTAGCTTTACACGGACAGAATTTCGACTTACACACTTACAACATTCGCTAACATACCCTTATTATTATTAATCTTAAATTAAAATTAAAATATTATATATATATATATATATATATATATATATATATATATATATATATATATATATATATATATATATATATATATATCAGAGAGATAGAGAGGATAGATGGTGTGTTCAAGGTGTCTACTGATGTCCTCTATTTATAGTACAAGAAGTTGATACTATTACACCATCGAATATTAGCTGGAAGCAATTTGTTGACTAAATTATTGATCGATGGCTGCTATGTATCATTCTTTGATTTATATTATATTAATTATATTATTATTATATTATTATTATTATTATTATGAATTATATATATTATATTATATTCTTGTGCATAGTTGACTTGTAATTTTTGTTCCGTTGCGTCGCGCATTGAAAGTTGGTTCATGTCTCGGTTCCGAATTTTCGAACGCCTTTTCGTATAATTTAATATCTTGTACTTTGCGTTTTGCGGCTTGTACTTTTGTAATTTTGAGACGTTTCTCATCAATAAATTGAACCACTTGAATTGTACTTTGTACTTTTTAGCTTTTTGGTCATTTGCGTCTTCAAATCGTCGAATCTGTCTTTTGTCTTCACCTTTTATTATTTAAACGAATATCACTTGTAAATAGAACAATTGCAACTAAAAGCTTGTCTTTCTTAAGGGATAATGCTATGAAATATATGTTCGTTTTTAGCATTATTAAATATTCCCACACTTGAGTTTTTTTAATGCTACGAAAATTATCGGATGGGATATACTAACATACGGCAAATTATCATTATATATATAAAATAACCTTTATATTTGTTTAATTGAATGATAGTTCGTTAATTTAATATAAAGATTTACAATTGGACGTACCTATAAATAACCATATACACTCGATCGGACACGATGGGCGGGATATTTATAAGTACTAATAATCGTTCATTATATATATAATGAAGATGCACGGGCTTTGTCCTCGACGCAACGGACTAAAAATTACAAGTCAACTATGCACATAAATATAATATAATATATAAATAATTCTTAAAATTATATATATATATATTATATTATATATATAAATCGTCGGTAAAGAAGAAAACAAAGACATGTGAGCTGAAAAAGTAGGCCATGCGATCGCATGGCCAGGAAGGCCAAAAACCATGCGATCGCATGAGCTCCTGTAGCAGGCCACACTTCTATAAATTGCAGTTTTCTTGCCGAACCTCAACACATCTTTTTCTTCTCTTCATCTCACACGTATATATATATATATATATATATATATATATATATTATAATTTTAATTTTAATTTTAATAATAATAAGGGTATGTTAGCGAATGTTGTAAGGGTGTAAGTCGAAATTCTGTCTGTGTAACGCTACGCTATTATTAATCATTGTAAGTTATGTTCAACCTTTTTAAATTAATGTCTCGTAGCTAAGTTATTATTATGCATATTTAAACCGAAGTAATCGTGATGTTGGGCTAAATATTAAAATTGGGTAATTGGGCTTTGTACCATAATTGGGGTTTGGACAAAAGAACGAAAATACTTGATGTTAAAGTGCAATAAATTTTACAAAGCTAATTTGTAAAATGAACGATTGTAAATCTTTATATTAAATTAACGAACTATCATTCAATTAAACAAATATAAAGCCTATTAATAGCCCATAGTCTAATTTCCACAAGTGTCGTTCTTTTGTCCAAACCCCAATTATGGTACAAAGCCCAATTACCCAATCTTAATATTTAGCTCAACATCATAATTATTTCGGCTTAAATAAGCATAATAATAACTTAGCTACGAGACATTAATTTAAAAAGGTTGAACATAACTTACAATGATTAATATTAGCGTAGCTTTACACGGACAGAATTTCGACTTACACACTTACAACATTCGCTAACATACCCTTATTATTATTAATCTTAAATTAAAATCAACACGTCAAACATCATGATTATAGAAGTTTAAATAAGCATAATTACTTTATTTCATATTTCATCGCACTTTTATTTACTGTCATTTTATTTATTGCATTTTTAATTATCGTACTTTTTAATTATCGCAATTTTATTTACCGTCATTTTTATTTATCGCACTTTTAATTATCGTTATTTACTTTACGCTTTAAATTAAGTTATTTTTATTTTTAATATTTTACATTAGGTTTTAACTGTGACTAAAGTTTTAAAATCGACAAACCGGTCATTAAACGGTAAACCCCCCCCCCCCTTTATAATAATAATATTACTATATATAATTATATATATTTATTATAAACATAGTTGTAAAAAAATATAGTACATAATCACCAGCTTCCTGTGGAACGAACCGGACTTACTAAAACTACACTACTCTACGATTAGGTACACTGCCTATAGTGTTGTAGCAAGGTTTAGGTATATCCCATCCGTAAATTAATTAAAACTTGTATCATATTTCGCAGTATTTCATAGTAAAAATATAATCTTTTACGTACCCCTTTGCTTTAACATCAAGTATTTTTGGCGCCGCTGCCGGGGATATAAATACTTGATTAATTTTAATTTAAGATTAATAATAATAAGGGTATGTTAGCGAATATTGTAAGTGTGTAAGTCGAAATTCTGTCTGAAAGGACCCGTCCTAATCCATCCGGACGAAGTCCATATTGATTACAAACGATTCCCAATAGTTGATTACATCGCGAGGTACTTGACCTCTATATGATACATTTTACAAACATTGCATTCGTTTATAAAAGACAAACTTTCATTTACATCGACAGTTAACAGCAAGCATATCATTTTATAATATATCCATCTATAATTGACTTAATAATAATCTTGATGAACTCAACGACTCGAATGCAATGTCTTTTGAAATATGTAATGAATGACTCCAAGTAATATCTCTAAAATGAGCAAATGCACAGCGGAAGATTTCTTTCGTACCTGAGAATAAACATGCTTTAAAGTGTCAACCAAAAGGTTGGTGAGTTCATTAGTTTAACATAAATAATCATTTCCATCATTTTAATAGACCACAAGATTTCATATTTCCATTTCTCATAATCATATGTCCCATGCATAGAGACAAAAATATCATTCATATGGATTGAACACCTGGTAACCGACATTTACAATATGCATATAAGAATATCCCCATCATTCCGGGATCCTCCTTCGGACATGATATAAATTTCGAAGTACTAAAGCATCCGGTACTTTGGATGGGGCTTGTTGGGCCCGATAGATCTATCTTTAGGATTCGCGTCAATTAGGGTGTCTGTTCCCTAATTCTTAGATTACCAGACTATAAAGGGGCATATTCGGTTTAATAATCCAGCCATAGAATGTAGTTTTAAGTACTTGTGTCTATTTCGTCAAACATTTATAAAGCAGCGCATGTATTCTCAGTCCCAAAAATATATATTGCAAAAGCATTTAAAAAGGGAGCAAATGAAACTCACAATAATGTATTTTGTAGTAAAAATACATATGACGACATTGAACAATGCAGGGTTGGCCTCGGATTCACGAACCTATATCATTTGTATATATATATTAAAACATATAATAGTATTTGAACGAATTTATATTATCTTCAATTATATATTATATATATATTTAATTTGTGTATAACTTAAAAGTGATTAATATTTATATATATATATATATATATATATATATATATATATATATATATATATATATATATATATATATATATATATCTGATTAGTATTTTATGCCTATCTTGTTATATATGATTATTTATATAAAGATTGTTATTATGATTAATTTATACATATATGTAATATTACTTTTAAGTATATTTTATATACCTAGTAATATTAATAATATTAATAATAATGACACTAGTAGTAAAAAAGATAATATTAATTATATAGTTGTAATGACAACAAAATAACAATTTTTGTGAAAATTGGTAATAATATTAACGATTCTATTAATAATAATATTAATGTTAGTGTTAATAATAAATCTTATAATAATGATAATAACAGTAATTTTTAAATAAAATGAAAAGTTTATTAGTAATGGTAATGAAAAATAATAACTTTTATAATAATACATAATACTTAATGATAAGCAATTATTAATAACAATTCTTATATTAATCGTAGTCACAGTCTTCATATTTACTTTCTAAACTAATAACTAAGGCTGTTATAACAAATTCGTAACCATAATCATGATAATACTTATGTTAATACATAATGTTTATTAATAATAATAATAAACAAAAATATAATTTTATGATAAAGAGAGTTATACCCTCCTAAACGTCATCAATCCTAATCGTCATTCATCATCACCGTCGTCCATGATCATCACGACCTTCATTATTGTCATCGTCATACTCGATTCATAATAAAATAATAATAATATTAATAATAGTTACGATAAGATAATAATAATAATAATAATAATAATAATAATAATAATAATAATAATAATAATAATAATAATAATAATGATAAAACATATACCATTATCATTATCATTTTCAAGCTTCAATATCATTATCATCACATCCCCACGGCATCATCATCATCATCATATCTCGGCATCATCATCATCATCATCATATCTTGGCATCATCATCATCATCATAATCATATCTCGGCATCATCATCATATCTCGGCATCATCGTCATCATCATATCTCGGCATCATCATCATCATTATCATACACCATCGTCATCATCATGTATCATTCATCTCACCATCTTCATTATATCGCGAGATCACCATCATCACCATTGAATGATCATCATATCTCATCCATCATCATCACGACATCAACAATATCATTAAACATCGTAATTCATTATTTGGATCATTATTTCACCATATAACAGAATTACCATCATCTTACTCGTTTCACTATTCATCGTCTCTTTCACTCATCATCACCACATCCTGATCAACTAACTATCACGATCATCGAATCATCATTCTCATCATCATCGTCTTTGCGTGTCTTCCACCATATTAACATATCGTAAACATCATCAAACATCACGTTATCTTGTATCACTTCACAACATTATCATACAATATCATCTTAATCAACAACACAGAAACAAGTTTCATGTAACCTTACTAGTCTGGGTTGAATGAAAACAAACGAGAAAGAAGAAAAAGGAAAGAAAAAAAAATGGGTGTTGCATTTATGGGTGGTAACCGGTGGTAGTTATGGAGGTGAGGTGACGGGTATGGTGGTTTAAGGTGGTGGTGTTCTGGTGGCGGCGAGTCTGGTGGCGAGTCTCTCTTCTGCTCTCTTACGGTGTACACATACATATACATATATTACATATATATAGATATATATTATGTATTATATATAATATTTAATATTAATAATAATAATTAAAAAATAAAATGGAATGATTAAAGTACTATAGAGTATGCAGAAACATTTTCCACTGCCGACAGTTATCGAGGATAGGTATATCGTGTTCATTGCTAAACAGTTAACGTATAAAAATGTTCCTAAAAGGCCCAAATTTTTAGATTAAATTTATTTAATTATTTCACTCATTAACTGTTTGAAACCTGTTCAAAAAGGTTCGACAAACATTTATTTTCTGTTCCAACAATTTATATGTACGGAGTACTAATATTTAAATTTAAAAAAGTAAAAATATTTTTAATAAATCTACAATCTTCGTAATCAATTTACACTCCAACTTTTATTTTAACACCTCATAAACTCATGTTAAATCTATATGAACGCTAATGAAATGTTACCCGAGTAATACAAACTTGACAAATTAAGCTCGAATTTAATTATATTCAATATACTATACAAATACATTTTAAGATCAGGTTTTATTATATATCTATATATATATATATATATATATATCTTCAAATAGATCTAATATTTAATCTTATATATTTAAAATTTAAATTTATGTATACATATCTATATATATATTTGTATTTAATAAGATTTCTCATTACATCGTATTTTATTTCAAATTAAGATTCAAATTAAAATATAATTATATCTATATCTATATATATATATATATATATATATATATATATATATATATATATATATATATATATATATATATATATATATATATATACATATTTAAATATCTATGTATCTATTTACAATTAGTCGTTCGTGAATCGTCGGGAATAGTCGAAGGGTAATTGCATATATGAAAACAGTTCAAAATTTTGAGACTCGATATTACAGACTTTGCTTATCATGTTGGAAACATATAAAGATTAAGTTTAAATTTGATCGAAAATTCCCGGGTCATCACAGTACCTACCCGTTAAAGAAATTTCGTCCCGAAATTTGAGTGAGGTCGTCATGGTTAACAATAAATATGTGTTCCTGACGAATATGAGCTGATAAATAGAGTTTTATCATTATTGAATAATTTAGATAAAACGATTACTCGAAACGTATGAGTGAAGCTATCACAAAAGGTGGAGATAAGGTAATAGATATTCGTCTTTACTTTTGATGTAGTCATGGTTGAATTTAGAAAATAAGGTATGTCTTAACTTTTGACGGAGCCAGGGTTGAATTCCAGAATTCAATGGATTTAAAGAAAATCTTCGAAATCTAAAAGATTTGATTCTTCGGCGAATAAGGAAATTAAGATATCTATAATTAAATACGGTGATCTGTCTCGATTACTCCGTCTGATATTTCCATTATAGATTAAACTCTTCCGTTCCATTATTCTCATCATTCCTATTCTTTCTTTCTTAGTTCGTACATCCAGAAGATTGTGAAAATACTTAATCCCATTCTAATCTTTGATATTTTCCTAATTATCATTCTGTCATCCTTCTTTTCAATCTTCTACCAGAAAAATCTGTTTACTTCTAAAATTACCTTAGGGTGATACTATTCTTAATTATACCGTGTCTTTATATTGCTAATCGTATTAATATCCACAATTTGTAACCTCCGTGTTGTTATTGGGCTTTATATTTTCTCTTATATTTTGGAGCTCTATGCTTTTGTTTTCTCTTCCCGACTTCAAGTCAAGCGAATAATGGTCCAGAATTCATAGATTTAGAGTTTCTAATTGAAATGTCCCGTTCTTATTGATTAAAAACGTTCCATATTAATTGATTTCTTTGCGAGGTTTTGACCTCTATATGAGACGTTTTTCAAAGACTGCATTCATTTTTAAAACAAACCATAACCTTTATTTCATAAATAAAGGTTTAAAAAGCTTTACGTAGATTATCAAATAATAATAATCTAAAATATTCTGTTTACATACGACCATTACATAATGGTTTACAATACAAATATGTTACATCGAAATCAGTTTCTTGAATGCAGTTTTTACACAGTATCATACAAACATGGACTCCAAATCTTGTCCTTATTTTAGTATGCAATAGCGGAAGCTCTTAGTATTCACCTGAGAATAAACATGCTTTAAATGTCAACAAAAATGTTGGTGAGTTATAGGTTTAACCTATATATATATCAAATTGTAACAATAGACCACAAGATTTCATATTTCAATATACATCCCATACATAGAGATAAAAATCATTCATATGGTGAACACCTGGTAACCGACATTAACAAGATGCATATATAAGAATATCCCCATCATTCCGGGACACCCTTCGGATATGATATAAATTTCGAAGTACTAAAGCATCCGGTACTTTGGATGGGGTTTGTTAGGCCCAATAGATCTATCTTTAGGATTCGCGTCAATTAGGGTGTCTGTTCCCTAATTCTTAGACTACCAGACTTAATAAAAAGGGGCATATTCGATTTCGATAATTCAACCATAGAATGTAGTTTCACATACTTGTGTCTATTTTGTAAATCATTTATAAAACCTGCATGTATTCTCATCCCAAAAATATTAGATTTTAAAAGTGGGACTATAACTCACTTTCACAGATTTTTACTTCATCGAGAAGTAAGACTTGGCCACTGTTGATTCACGAACCTATAACAATATATACATGTATATTAAAGTATGTTCAAAATATATTTACAACACTTTTAATATATTTTGATGTTTTAAGTTTATTAAGTCAGCTGTCCTCGTTAGTAACCTACAACTAGTTGTCCACAGTTAGATGTACAGAAATAAATCGATAAATATTATCTTGAATCAATCCACGACCCAGTGTATATGTATCTCAGTATTGATCACAACTCAAACTATATATATTTTGGAATCAACCTCAACCCTGTATAGCTAACTCCAACATTCACATATAGAGTGTCTATGGTTGTTCCGAAATATATATAGATGTGTCGACATGATAGGTCGAAACATTGTATACGTGTCTATGGTATCTCAAGATTACATAATATACAATACAAGTTGATTAAGTTATGGTTGGAATAGATTTGTTACCAATTTTCACGTAGCTAAAATGAGAAAAATTATCCAATCTTGTTTTACCCATAACTTCTTCATTTTAAATCCATTTTGAGTGAATCAAATTGCTATGGTTTCATATTGAACTATATTTTATGAATCTAAACATAAAAAGTATAGGTTTATAGTCAAAAAAATAAGTTACAAGTCGTTTTTGTAAAGGTAGTCATTTCAGTCGAAAGAACGACGTCTAGATGACCATTTTAGAAAACATACTTCCACTTTGAGTTTAACCATAATTTTTGGATATAGTTTCATGTTCATAATAAAAATCATTTTCTCAGAATAACAACTTTTAAATCAAAGTTTATCATAGTTTTTAATTAACTAACCCAAAACAGCCCGCGGTGTTACTACGACGGCGTAAATCCGGTTTTACGGTGTTTTTCGTGTTTCCAGGTTTTAAATCATTAAGTTAGCATATCATATAGATATAGAACATGTGTTTAGCTCCTGGTACAAGATCTATTTGAAATTCAACGGATTGATGTGGGGGTAATCCCGGTAATTCTTTCGGAAATACATCGGGAAATTCTTTTGCAATGGGAACATCATTGATGCTCTTTTCTTCAGTTTGTACTTTCTCGACGTGTGCTAGAACAGCATAGCAACCTTTTCTTATTAGTTTTTGTGCCTTCAAATTACTAATAAGATGTAGCTTCGTGTTGCCCTTTTCTCCGTACACCATTAAGGGTTTTCCTTTTTCTCGTATAATGCGAATTGTATTTTTGTAACAAACGATCTCCGCTTTCACTTCTTTTAACCAGTCCATACCGATTATCACATCAAAACTCCCTAACTCTACTGGTATCAAACCAATCTTTAATGTTTCGCTAACCAGTTTAATTTCTCGATTCCGACATATATTATCTGCTGAAATTAATTTACCATTTGCTAATTCGAGTAAAAATTTACTATCCAAAGGCGTCAATGGACAACTTAATTTAGCACAAAAATCTCTACTCATATAGCTTCTATCCGCACCCGAATCAAATAAAACGTAAGCAGATTTATTGTCAATAAGAAACGTACCCGTAACAAGCTCCGGGTCTTCTTGTGCCTCTGCCGCATTAATATTGAAAACTCTTCCGCGGCCTTGTCCATTCGTGTTCTCCTGGTTCGGGCAATTTCTAATAATGTGGCCCGGTTTTCCACATTTATAACAAACTACATTGGCATAACTTGCTCCGACACTACTTGCTCCGCCATTACTCGTTCCGACACCATTTGTTCCTTTCGTTCTATTAACCCCTGGTCCGTAGACCTCACACTTCGCCGCGCTATGACCATTTCTTTTACACTTGTTGCAAAATTTGGTGCAGAACCCCGAGTGATACTTTTCACACCTTTGGCATAGCTGCTTCTGATTGTTGTTGTTGTTGTTGTTGTTGCGGTTATTATTGTTGTTGGGATGATTGTTGTTGTTGTTGTTGGGCCGTTTGTTGTAGTTGCGATTGATGTTGCGATTGTTGGGATAATTGTTGCGATTATTGTTGTAATTGCTGTTGTTGTTGTATTGGTGATTCTTATCGCCGTTTTCCTCCCACTTTCTTTTGACTTGCTTCACATTGGCCTCTTCAGCAGTCTGTTCTTTAATTCTTTCTTCAATCTGGTTCACTAGTTTGTGAGCCATTCTACATGCCTGTTGTATGGAGGCGGGCTCGTGTGAACTTATATCTTCTTGGATTCTTTCCGGTAATCCTTTCACAAACGCGTCGATCTTCTCTTCCTCATCTTCGAATGCTCCCGGACACAATAGGCACAATTCTGTGAATCGTCTTTCGTACGTGGTAATATCAAATCCTTGGGTTCGTAACCCTCTAAGTTCTGTCTTGAGCTTATTGACCTCGGTTCTGGGACGGTACTTCTCGTTCATCAAGTGCTTGAATGCTGACCACGGTAGTGCGTACGCATCGTCTTGTCCCACTTGCTCTAGATAGGTATTCCACCATGTTAACGCAGAACCTGTGAAGGTATGCGTAGCGTACTTTACTTTGTCCTCTTCAGTACACTTACTTATGGCAAACACCGATTCGACCTTCTCGGTCCACCGTTTCAATCCGATCGGTCCTTCGGTTCCATCAAATTCCAAAGGTTTGCAGGCAGTGAATTCTTTGTAGGTGCATCCTACACGATTTCCTGTACTGCTAGATCCAAGGTTATTGTTGGTATGTAGCGCAGCCTGTACTGCGGCTATGTTTGAAGCTAGAAAAGTACGGAATTCCTCTTCATTCATATTCACGGTGTGTCGAGTAGTCGGTGCCATTTCCTTCAAAATAGTCAAATGGAACAAGTTAATCATACAGAATATTAAGAGTAGTTAATAGTATTTCGTAGCATAATATGAACTCATTTATAAAAGCTTTTTCTTCATATTAGCGTTTTATAAGTTTAAATTCGGGTAGTACCTACCCGTTAAGTTCATACTTAGTAGCTAATATACATTTCAACTACTACAATTCTATATGAAAAACTGATTATAATAATATTCCGCGTTCAAACTTTTATACAATATTTTACAAACTTACAATATCGCTTATTTTACATAAAGCATGAAATATAGCACACAATAACTTTGATACAAGATAGTTGTGAAGATAATTCTAGCTAGTACACAAGTCGTTCAGCAAAGGCAATAAAGACACGTAATTCATACGTCCAGAAACAAGTCATGCATTCTGGTTTTACTAAGACTACTTCCCATCCTTGGTCTTGTGGAACATAACCGTTATGGCCGTTGATAAGACAGCGTGTTGTAACGTCGTCAAAGGGACGAGGGTTACGTAATGTCCAACAGTCCCGTAACAATCTAAAAACCTCATTTCTTACCCCAATTACCGACTCCGTCACTTGTGGGAACGTTTTGTTTAATAGTTGTAGGCCAATGTTCTTGTTCTCACTTTGGTGAGAAGCGAACATTACTAATCCGTAAGCATAACATGCTTCTTTATGTTGCATGTTAGCCGCTTTTTCTAAATCACGAAGTCCAATATTCGGATATATTGAGTCAAAATAATTTCTTAACCCATTGCGTAAAATAGCATTTGGGTTCCCCGCAATATATGCGTCAAAGTAAACACATCGTAACTTATGGATTTCCCAATGTGATATCCCCCATCTTTCAAACGAAAGCCTTTTATAAATCAAGGCATTCTTGGAACGTTCTTCGAATGTCTTACAAACTGATCTCGTCTTAAATAGTTGTGCCGAAGAATTCTGACCGACTCTAGACAAGATTTCATCAATCATGTCTCCGGGTAGGTCTCTTAAAATATTGGGTTGTCTATCCATTTTGTGTTTTTATACTGTAAAATAGACAAGAGTTAGATTCATAAAAAAAAATACTTATTAATACAAGCAATTTTTACATATATCATAAAGCATAAGCAAACTATATTACATATATTACACCACACGAATACAACTATCTTATTCCGACTCGCTTGTTTCTTCTTCTTCGGTTTTGGTTCGTTTTGCCAAGTTTCTAGGGATATATGATGTTCCCCTAATACGAGCCGTCGTTTTCCACATTGGTTTAGAAAAACCTGGTGGTTTAGAGGTTCCCGGGTCATTGTTACAACTTAAGGACTTCGGGGGTTGACGATACATATAAAGTTCATCGGGGTTGGAATTAGATTTCTCTATTTTTATGCCCTTTCCCTTATTATTTTCTTTTGCCTTTTTAAATTCAGTTGGGGTAATTTCTATAACATCATCGGAATTCTCGTCAGAATCCGATTCATCGGAGAATTGGTAATCCTCCCAATATTTTGCTTCCTTAGCGGAAACACCATTGACCATAATTAACCTTGGTCGGTTGGTTGAGGATTTTCTTTTACTCAACCGTTTCATTATTTCCCCCACCGGTTCTATTTCTTCATCCGGTTCCGATTCTTCTTCCGGTTCCGATTCTTCTTCTGGTTCCGACTCTTCTTCCGGTTCCTCTTCGGGAACTTGTGAATCAGTCCACGAATCATTCCAATTTACATTTGACTCTTCATTATTATTAGGTGAGTCAATGGGACTTGTTCTAGAGGTAGACATCTATCACATAATATCAAACGCGTTAAGAGATTAATATATCACATAATATTCACATGTTAAAAATATATAGTTTCCAACAAAATTTGTTAAGCAATCATTTTTCAAGTCAACACGGTCGAAGTCCAGACTCACTAATGCATCCTAACAAACTCGATAAGACACACTAATGCAAAATTCTGGTTCTCTAAGACCAACGCTCTGATACCAACTGAAATGTCCCGTTCTTATTGATTAAAAACGTTCCATATTAATTGATTTCGTTGCGAGGTTTTGACCTCTATATGAGACGTTTTTCAAAGACTGCATTCATTTTTAAAACAAACCATAACCTTTATTTCATAAATAAAGGTTTAAAAAGCTTTACGTAGATTATCAAATAATGATAATCTAAAATATCCTGTTTACACACGACCATTACATAATGGTTTACAATACAAATATGTTACATCGAAATCAGTTTCTTGAATGCAGTTTTTACACAGTATCATACAAACATGGACTCCAAATCTTGTCCTTATTTTAGTATGCAACAGCGGAAGCTCTTAGTATTCACCTGAGAATAAACATGCTTTAAACGTCAACAAAAATGTTGGTGAGTTATAGGTTTAACCTATATATATATCAAATTGTAACAATAGACCACAAGATTTCATATTTCAATATACATCCCATACATAGAGATAAAAATCATTCATATGGTGAACACCTGGTAACCGACATTAACAAGATGCATATATAAGAATATCCCCATCATTCCGGGACACCCTTCGGATATGATATAAATTTCGAAGTACTAAAGCATCCGGTACTTTGGATGGGGTTTGTTAGGCCCAATAGATCTATCTTTAGGATTCGCGTCAATTAGGGTGTCTGTTCTCTAATTCTTAGACTACCAGACTTAATAAAAAGGGGCATATTCGATTTCGATAATTCAACCATAGAATGTAGTTTCACGTACTTGTGTCTATTTTGTAAATCATTTATAAAACCTGCATGTATTTTCATCCCAAAAATATTAGATTTTAAAAGTGGGACTATAACTCACTTTCACAGATTTTTACTTTGTCGAGAAGTAAGACTTGGCCACTGTTGATTCACGAACCTATAACAATATATACATGTATATTAAAGTATGTTCAAAATATATTTACAACACTTTTAATATATTTTGATGTTTTAAGTTTATTAAGTCAGCTGTCCTCGTTAGTAGCCTACAACTAGTTGTCCACAGTTAGATGTACAGAAATAAATCGATAAATATTATCTTGAATCAATCCACGACCCAGTGTATACGTATCTCAGTATTGATCACAACTCAAACTATATATATTTTGGAATCAACCTCAACCCTGTATAGCTAACTCCAACATTCACATATAGAGTGTCTATGGTTGTTCCGAAATATATATAGATGTGTCGACATGATAGGTCGAAACATTGTATACGTGTCTATGGTATCTCAAGATTACATAATATACAATACAAGTTGATTAAATTATGGTTGGAATAGATTTGTTACCAATTTTCACGTAGCTAAAATGAGAAAAATTATCCAATCTTGTTTTACCCATAACTTCTTCATTTTAAATCCGTTTTGAGTGAATCAAATTGCTATGGTTTCATATTGAACTCTATTTTATGAATCTAAACAGAAAAAGTATAGGTTTATAGTCGGAAAAATAAGTTACAAGTCATTTTTGTAAAGGTAGTCATTTCAGTCGAAAGAACGACGTCTAGATGACCATTTTAGAAAACATACTTCCACTTTGAGTTTAACCATAATTTTTGGATATAGTTTCATGTTCATAATAAAAATCATTTTCTCAGAATAACAACTTTTAAATCAAAGTTTATCATAGTTTTTAATTAACTAACCCAAAACAGCCCGCGGTGTTACTACGACGGGGTAAATCCGGTTTTACGGTGTTTTTCGTGTTTCCAGGTTTTAAATCATTAAGTTAGCATATCATATAGATATAGAACATGTGTTTAGTTAATTTTAAAAGTCAAGTTAGAAGGATTAACTTTTGTTTGCGAACAAGTTTAGAATTAACTAAACTATGTTCTAGTGATTACGAGTTTAAACCTTCGAATAAGATAGTTTTATATATATGAATCGAATGATGTTATGAACATTATTACTACCTCAAGTTTAGTAGGTAAACCTATTGGAAGTGACAAGAAATGATCTAGCTTCAAAGGATCTTGGATGGCTTGAAAGTTCTTGAAGTAGGATCATGACACAAAAACAAGTTCAAGTAAGATTTTTACTCGAATTAAGATAGTTTATAGTTATAGAAATTGAATCAAAGTTTGAATATGAATATTACCTTGAATAAGAAAGATAACCTACTGTATATAACAAAGGTTTCTTGATCTTAGATGATTACTTGGAATGGATTAGAAAGCTTGGAAGTAAATTAGTAAACTTGAAGGGATTTTTGAAGTGTTCTTGAAGTGTTCTTCCGATGATGATTATAGCTTGATTCTTGAAGTGATTTTTGATGAAGATGATGATTAACTACAGGAAAAATACGTTCATAATAGTGTGTGTGTGTTGAGAGAGAATTAGAAAGAGAATTGGAAGTGAAATGGAGTGAATGATTAGTGGTAATTGGTGAGTGGTGAGTGGGGTTAAAAGGAGTTCTAGTTAGTTGACTAGCTCATGGTAGAAGTTAAAATTGATTAGTCATACATGACATAATCAAGAGTGGAATCCCATGCTAGTTCCTATTGGTATATACCCATAGTAAGTACGTTTTGAAGCTGTGTATAATACGGGTAAGAATACGACTAGAATTCTTGATGAAAGAAAAGAATGGGAAAGTAACTGTAACCATTTTCGTTAAGTATGAGTGTTTTGATATATGTCTTGAAGTCTTCCAAAAGTATTTTAATACATCTAAATACACTACATGTATATACATTTTAACTGAGTCGTTAAGTCATCGTTAGTCGTTACATGTAAGTGTTGTTTTGAAACCTTTAAGTTAACGATCTCAATTAATGTTGTTAACCCATTGTTTATTATATCTAATGAGATGTTAAATTATTATATTATCATGATATTATGATATATTAATATATCTTAATATGATATATATACATTTAAATGTCGTTACAACGATAATCGTTACATATATGTCTCGTTTCGAAATCCTTAAGTTAGTAGTCTTGTTTATATGTATATAACTCATTGTTAATATACTTATGGAGATACTTACTTATCATAATCTCATGTTAACCATATGTATATCCATATATATATCGTCATGTCGTTTTTACAAGTTTTAACTTTCGTGAATCGCCGGTCAACTTGGGTGGTCAATTGTCTATATGAAACATATTTCAATTAATCAAGTCTTAACAAGTTTGATTGCTTAACATGTTGAAAACATTTAATCATGTAAATATCAATCTCAATTAATATATATAAACATGGAAAAGTTCGGGTTACTACACTAATGATTATAATGTTCTAAGCAGGAAGGAACGTGATTGCACGATTTGATTTTTCAAATTTATCAACATCACGGAAGATAGAACCGTCAAGAATACATTTTCTTGATTTGTTCAGGAGTTAAGTAGAATGAAAGAGTTATGTAACATGACACATGATGACGTTATAATCTGTGAATCATCATGTTCCATTTAGAAACTCAGCATGACTTACTGTAATATAATCACGTTGATCAAGTGTCATTATATTATACTAACTCATGCATCAGTTCCCAACATTACTTCAATAACATTCATATTTTAAGCTCGAAAGTTTACAGATTATAGAAACTAACAGTTTCTATATGATGTAAAACTGATAGCACGAAGAGATTAATGATTTCAGATAAGAATATTTATAAAAATATCTCCAGAAATATGGAGGATATTTATAATGAAAGATACAATAATATCTCGGAATATCAAGATCAGCGGATGATAGAAACTATTGTCTGCAAGGGTTTAGAGTAAGGAGCAAGATATTCACTAAAGACGTTAGTAGACATTGAATCATTTGGATTCTTTGAAGTCAAACTTATTCTGTGTGATTTGTCCACGGCTTTCTTCCTAGTTTCGCATAATCTGCTTTTCGGTACTAACCTTTCTATTGAATGTTTCCAATATAATGATACACAGGAAGCACGAGGAGGTATATAATTTCGGACAAGAATATTTATGCAAATATCCTCAGAAATATCGAAGATATTGATGATGATATTTTGGAATCTCTAAGTTCGATGGTTGATGGAGAAAGATTTTCCACAAGATTTTAACATGAGTACGGAGCAAGATATTCGTTGAAGGTTTCATCGGATCCAGAATTACCTAAATTCTTTGAATATATGGTATAGTCCTTGTATTTGTCCTTGGTCTCCTTCGTGGTTAGCTCAATCCGTTTTCCAGTTCCAACTTTTCTAAGCTTTTCCAACATACTATTCTTTATCATCAAACTTCCGATGATTAAGGTTGTTTACGGTTGTCTATGGTTTCTGCTGCTTCATTCATCTTTTTCAACATTCAGAGTATTGATTTTTTTTTTTTGTGACTGAGTGTTTTTTTTTCTTTCAGAATTTCAGAATGAGAGATCATAATTCTAAGAGATAAATATCATATATATATATAACTGTTGATGTAGATATGCTGTGAGTTTTCAAAGTACTGATTACTGATTCCCGATAATTGGTATGACAGTTCTCGTTACAAGATGCAGATGAGTATATGATAGGGTTTCAATGAATAAATATAATGATTTATCAGAAAGATTTAAGCCAAGAAGCATCGAGGTTATTGGTACGTCTGCTGGTAATATGGTGGAATATAAAAGAATTCTCCGGTATCAAAAGGGTAATCGTATATATCAGGATTATAGTAAGACTACTTCGAATGAAAAGTCGAAGTTGACTTGGTGGAGCTGTGACAAAATTGGCTACTTTGAAAAGGGATCGCAAAGTTATTTTTGCTAATAAATGCCAAAGGATCTGACGCGGCTACGTGTTAAACTTTTACTCAGTTGCTGAGAGTTTCTCAGGTGCATAATTATATGCATAAATCTTTTCTTCCATAGATGAAGTGCGTTTGATTCATCCTCTCGATTGAGGTGTTTTCAAGAATCATGAAAGGTTTGAACGTAAATTAGAATTGTCAAGATACAAATGGCGTTTAAGATGAAATCAAGTGGCAAACTTGAAGAATTGTTTAGTTTCATATATTATAATTAATATTTTAATTCATTTTAATTGTCTAATGTTATTAGTCCACAGTCGATAGTCCACAGTTGACAGTCCAATAATTCATATATATTATTTAATATATAATATTCGAATTAATTAATACGTGTCGTGACCCGTATACGTCTCAGACTCGATCACAACTCAAACTATATATATTATTGTAGAATCAACCTCAACCCTGTATAGAGAACTCGATCATTACTGCATATAGAGTGTCTATGGTGACTCCAAATAATATATATAGATGTGTCGATATGATATGTCAAAACCTTGTATACGTGTCCCGATATTTAAAGTGCGTAAAAATAAATAACATAAATTTAAATGACAATAAATAAAGTGCGTAAAGTAAATAACAGAAATTAAATGACGATAAATAAAATTGCGAGAATATAAATTGCGATAAATAAATGGTATTACGGAATTAACAGTTAGCTAGAAACAGTTAGCTAGGATTTTGTTAGCGTGGATTCTTAATAGAATTTCATATTGTTAATTAATCTGTTTCTAATCAATTTTTATTGTGTCCATTATTTCTTCGTTATGCCACTTGATGGATTCTAATAGATCAAAATCCAAATATGTAATTGGATGAATATGGTTATTCTGTGGTGAACGGATTTGTATATTGATAGATGTAAGTAGGATAGTATATGACTTGTTGAAACAGATTCGAAGAACGTACAATGTAACCTATTAATGTGAAATTTAAATATTCCTCGGGTATTACCTACCCGTTAAAATATTTTCACCATTAACAGTTTGTACAAGAGAATTTTTACTTACAATCTTTATGAAAACATATATACATATATATTTTCTTCAGATGTATTCATGGATTTAATGAGTTAATATGATATTAAACTCATTTGCTTTTCAGTTGGAACTAGATTAAATAATCTCTAAAACTTTAGAGATTACATATTCGTCATATCGAACGAAGATAAATGAGGTAGAACGATACGTAGAACGAAGATCATACTCAAAGTACAGATGATGATATTGAAGCATGGATTGTTGATGGTACTGGTGCTATTATTGATGGTACAGCTGGTGCCGGTGATGTTGCTGAAGCTGGTACATTTTGCACCATATTCTCCGAATTGATTATTCGAGCGCGAAGTTCGTTGACTTATTACTCCAGGATGATTGTCGGTCGGAACGAGCGGATGAATAAGGTTCAGAATTGTGGATAGAATATAATCTTGTCGAGTTACCCTGGAAATGAGACTGAAAATGGTGTCTCGAATAGGTTCGCCGGTAAAAGCTTCAGGTTCATTGTCAAGAGGTGAATTCGGTTGGTGGAAGGGATTACCTTCTGTGCGTTTCCATTAATTAAATCGACTACGAACCCATCAGATGAATCGATAATGGCTGATTGTTTGATTCATGCCGATGACGCTGTTTTTGGAGCTTAGGTGAACATCTATGTCGGAATAGTTGTCGGAATAACTATCGGAATAGCTATCGGAATCTGAGGGACTCGAACTGGTTGCAGGATTTATCTCGTACGATCAGATGGAGGATTTTTGATAAGAAATAGATTATAGGATGTAGATTAGTACCCCTGCAATACATAATTTACATATGCATATATAATACTAAAATCCCATAAGTTACGGAGGAATCTACGGAATCTGTCAGGCAAAGGTAACAACAACAGATATGCTAAGATATGAATTAGCAGATACGCTAAGATATGAATTTTTTTTTGTCTATACACTATTCATGCAATCAATGCAGCAAGACGTGTCTAGACTAAGAATGATAAGCAGATGATTTCCGACTAGAAATGATAAGCAAAACTTTTGACATGCAGACACGGTCGAAGTCCAGACTCACTAATGCCTCCTAACGACTTATCAGTTAGACACACTAATGCAAACCTGGTTCACTAAGACCTCCGCTCTGATACCAAATGAAAGGACCCGTCCTAATCCATCCGGGCGAAGTCCATATTGATTACAAACGATTCTCAATAGTTGATTACATCGCGAGGTACTTGACCTCAATATGATACATTTTACAAACATTGCATTCGTTTATAAAAGACAAACTTTCATTTACATCGACAGTTAACAGCATGCATATCATTTTATAATATATCCATCTATAATTGACTTAATAATAATCTTGATGAACTCAACGACTCGAATGCAACGTCTTTTGAAATATGTAATGAATGACTCCAAGTAATATCTCTAAAATGAGCAAATGCACAGCGGAAGATTTCTTTCGTACCTGAGAATAAACATGCTTTAAAGTGTCAACCAAAAGGTTGGTGAGTTCATTAGTTTAACATAAATAATCATTTCCATCATTTTAATAGACCACAAGATTTCATATTTCCATTTCTCATAATCATATGTCCCATGGATAGAGACAAAAATATCATTCATATGGATTGGACACCTGGTAACCGACATTCACAATATGCATATAAGAATATCCCCATCATTCCGGGATCCTCCTTCGGACATGATATAAATTTCGAAGTACTAAAGCATCCGGTACTTTGGACGGGGCTTGTTGGGCTCGATAGATCTATCTTTAGGATTCGCGTCAATTAGGGTGTCTGTTCCCTAATTCTTAGATTACCAGACTATAAAGGGGCATATTCGGTTTAATAATCCAGCCATAGAATGTAGTTTTAAGTACTTGTGTCTATTTCGTCAAATATTTATAAAGCAGCGCATGTATTCTCAGTCCCAAAAATATATATTGCAAAAGTATTTAAAAAGGGAGCAAATGAAACTCACAATAATGTATTTTGTAGTAAAAATACATATGACGACATTGAACAATGCAGGGTTGGCCTCGGATTCACGAACCTATATCATTTGTATATATATATTAAAACATATAATAGTATTTGAACGAATTTATATTATCTTCAATTATATATTATATATATTTAATTTGTGTATAACTTAAAAGTGATTAATATTTATATAGTTATATTAATATATATATATATATATATATATATATATATATATATATATATATATATATATATCTGATTAGTATTTTATGCCTATCTTGTTATATATGATTATTTATATAAAGATTGTTATTATGATTAATTTATACATATATGTAATATTACTTTTAAGTATATTTTATATACCTAGTAATATTAATAATATTAATAATAATGACACTAGTAGTAAAAAGGATAATATTAATTATATAGTTGTAATGACAACAAATAACAATTTTTGTGAAAATTGGTAATAATATTAACGATTCTATTAATAATAATATTAATGTTAGTGTTAATAATAAATCTTATAATAATGATAATAACAATAATTTTTAAATAAAATGAAAAGTTTATTAGTAATGGTAATGAAAAATAATAACTTTTATAATAATACATAATACTTAATGATAAGCAATTATTAATAACAATTCTTATATTAATCGTAGTCACAGTCTTCATATTTACTTTCTAAACTAATAACTAAGGCTGTTATAACAAATTCGTAACCATAATCATGATAATACTTATGTTAATACATAATGTTTATTAATAATAATAATAAACAAAAATATAATTTTATGATAAAGAGAGTTATACCCTCCTAAACGTCATCAATCCTAATCGTCATTCATCATCACCGTCGTCCATGATCATCACGACCTTCATTATTGTCATCGTCATACTCGATTCATAATAAAAAAAAATAATAATATTAATAATAGTTATGATAAGATAATAATAATAATAATAATAATAATAATAATAATAATAATAATAATAATAATAATAATAATAATAATAATAATAATAATAATAATAATGATAAAACATATACCATTATCATTATCATTTTCAAGCTTCAATATCATTATCATCACATCCCCACGGCATCATCATCATCATATCTTGGCATCATCATCATCATCATATCTTGGCATCATCATCATCATCATATCTCGACATCATCATCATATCTCGGCATCATCATCATCATCATATCTCGGCATCATCATCATCATTATCATACACCATCGTCATCATCATGTATCATTCATCTCACCATCTTCATTATATCGCGAGATCACCATCATCACCATTGAATGATCATCATATCTCATACATCATCATCACGACATCAACAATATCATTAAACATCGTAATTCATTATTTGGATCATTATTTCACCATATAACAGAATTACCATCATCTTACTCATTTCACTATTCATCGTCTCTTTCACTCGTCATCACCACATCCTGATCAACTAACTATCACGATCATCGAATCATCATTCTCATCATCATCGTCTTCGCGTGTCTTCCACCATATTAACATATCGTAAACATCATCAAACATCACGTTATATTGTATCACTTCACAACATTATCATACAATATCATCTTAATCAACAACACAGAAACAAGTTTCATGTAACCTTACTAGTCTGGGTTGAATGAAAACAAACGAGAAAGAAGAAAAAGGAAAGAAAAAAAAATGGGTGCTGCATTTATGGGTGGTAACCGGTGGTAGTTACGGAGGTGAGGTGACGGGTATGGTGGTTTAAGGTGGTGGTGTTCTGGTGGCGGCTGGTCTGGTGGTGGCGAGTCTGGTGGCGAGTCTCTCTTCTGCTCTCTTACGGTGTACACATACATATACATATATTACATATATAGATATATATTATGTATTATATATAATATTTAATATTAATAATAATAATAATTAAAAAATAAAATGGAATGATTAAAGTACTATAGAGTATGCAGAAACATTTTCCACTGCCGACAGTTATCGAGGATAGGTATATCGTGTTCATTGCTAAACAGTTAACGCATAAAAATGTTCCTAAAAGTCCCAAATTTTTAGATTAAATTTATTTAATTATTTCACTCATTAACTGTTTGAAACCTGTTCAAAAAGGTTCGACAAACATTTATTTTCTGTTCCAACAATTTATATGTACGGAGTACTAATATTTAAATTTAAAAAAGTAAAAATATTTTTAATAAATCTACAATCTTCGTAATCAATTTACACTCCAACTTTTATTTTAACACCTCATAAACTCATGTTAAATCTATATGAACGCTAATGAAATGTTACCCGAGTAATACAAACTTGACAAATTAAGCTCGAATTTAATTATATTCAATATACTATACAAATACATTTTAAGATCAGGTTTTATTATATATATATATATATATATATATATATATATATATATATATATATATATATATATATATATATATCTTCAAATAGATCTAATATTTAATCTTATATATTTAAAATTTAAATTTATGTATACATATATATATATATATATATATATATATATATATATATATATATATATATATATATATATATATATTTGTATTTAATAAGATTTCTCATTACATCGTATTTTATTTCAAATTAAGATTCAAATTAAAATATAATTATATATATATATATATATATATATATATATATATATATATATATATATATATATATATATATATACATATTTAAATATCTATGTATCTATTTACAATTAGTCGTTCGTGAATCGTCGGGAATAGTCGAAGGGTAATTGCATATATGAAAACAGTTCAAAATTTTGAGACTCGATATTACAGACTTTGCTTATCATGTTGGAAACATATAAAGATTAAGTTTAAATTTGATCGAAAATTCCCGGGTCATCACACTGTCCGTGTAAAGCTACGCTATTATTAATCATTGTAAGTTATGTTCAACCTTTTTAAATTAATGTCTCGTAGCTAAGTTATTATTATGCTTATTTAAGCCGAAATAATCATGATGTTGGGCTAAATATTAAGATTGGGTAATTGGGCTTTGTACCATAATTGGGGTTTGGACAAAAGAACGACACTTGTGGAAATTAGACTATGGGCTATTAATGGGCTTTATATTTGTTTAATTAAATGATAGTTTGTTAATTTAATATAAAGATTTACAATTGGACGTACCTATAAATAACCATATACACTCGATCGGACACGATGGGCGGGATATTTATAAGTACTAATAATCGTTTATTTAACCGGACACGGGAATGGATTAATAGTTAATGGACTTATTAAAACAGGGGTGAATTATATACAAGGACACTTGGTGTAATTATAGTTTAAGTCCCCAATTAGTTGGAATATTTGACTTCGGATATAAGGATAATTTGACGAGGACACTCGTATGAAATTTTTATTTATCGCAATTTCATTATCGTTATTTACTTTACGCTTAAAATTAAGTTATATTTATTTTTAATATTTTACATTAGGTTTTAACTGCGACTTAAGTTTTAAAATCGTACGATAGTTTTTTTTGATTAAAGTTAATAAATAAGGATATTTGAGAGGATAAATGGATTAATAAGTTAATAAATAAGGATAGATAGAGAGGATAGATGGTTATTACACTTGGTGTAATATATAGGTCAAATATCAAATCTGGTTTTTACTAACCTTAGCAAACTTTACTTCTTCCATCTTCCTCAGTCTTCACCAGTTCACAAAGTAGCATTCTCCACTACCCGTGCATCTTCAATTACATGGCATTAAAGACTCGGACATCCACATCCACAACTTTTGAAGTCCATGTTATCTAAATATCATTTGCCTTTACAAAATAAGTTTACAACCACCTTTTGTGATTCATGTAATGTTGGAAAATCCTCTAAACTTCATCTATTACCATCTACTTATAAAAGTTCGCACATTTTGGATTTAATCTTTTGTGATGTATGGGGACCTGCGCCTGTTACCTCCTTCGATGGTCACAAATACTTTTTGCTGTGTGTTGATCACTTTTCACATGATTATAAATATCCCGCTGCCGGGGATGGTTATTACACTTGGTGTTAAAGATAGGTTTTTGTGTGAATTACATGATTTTGAGTGATTTTAATTTTTTTTTGCATACCATTACATTCACCAATCTGTAACCAACCTCCATGTACTGACCAAACGCGAAAACAACTGAAAAACAATAGTGCGCGCCGCGCACCCCTCAGATGTGCGCTCAGCGCACTTTGCAAAAACTGGGTCAGAAGGTTTTTTTAGCTCGGATCACTAGTGTGCGTCGCGCACCCATAAATGTGCGCTTGGCGCACTCTCTCAAAATTCTCGGATCAGCTTCAAATTTTTGTGGGGTCCACGATTTTAACTCCTCATTACCACCACACACTCGTTTTTCACTCACTCCTCACCCAAAATTGCAGATTCATTCTCTCTTTCACTCTAAAACACTCCAAACCCTAATTTCATTTCTTCCAATTTTAACCAAGTCTTCTCAAATCAAAGCCTAAATCAAGATGCCTAGGGTATGTTCATGTGATTCCACTTAATTTTCTTTCCAATACTTCGATTTCATGCTTAATTTTTCGGATTGTTTAAGAAATTTATGTGGGTTTTGTTGAATTGTTAATTATTATGAACATTAACATGCTTTAGGTTGTTATAATTGCCTTGTATGCCTTGAAATCATGTTACATTGTGTTTTTAGGGTATATTCATGATTCTAGGGTTTATATAGAATTTAAATCCGAATTTTGGCTTTGAATTAGGTTGAATTTGGTTCCTAGCTAAGTGTTTATGAATGTTTGAGATAATTTGTGTACTTCATAAGTATGTATCACATTTTGAGCATGACATGGTTAATGTTTTGGAAATCTAACATATTTTGGTTCTTAATTGATATAAATACTTGAAAATTGTTAAGTTTCCATTACTTTGTGTCTAATGTGGTAGTTTGGGGGATGAGAATGATATGAGGTTCATGTTCAAATTTGGTTTCTAGAATGCTAGACTAGTTATGTTGATCTTGGATCTTTTGAGAAAATGTTTACATGAATGATTAACATGATTATGTGCTATATGTATTTTTGAACATATACTTGATTTATGATGAACTCACACTAATGCATACTATTGTCTATGCCCCTCTTTTGTTTTGGTGTATGTTTTATGGGTGCAGTACAACTTTAGATCAAGGGGAAGTCAACAACAAGAAGAACCTTCCCACCGGTACCGAGAATAACAAGATTCTTCAGATGAACAAAATTCTCTACCAAATGAACGACAATCTTCAACTGAAGGATCACCAGATCAAAATGATCCAAGGGTTTGGTTAGCTTATGTCCAGGATCATCCGGATTACGCAAGTGCATATAATTGGGTAGCGAACAAAACATGTGATGCCACTTGGTATTTTGACCCGACTCCGTTGATTGAAGCAAGGGAATATGATAGAGTGTCGAGAATGTTGGAGGTTAAATACCGGCTTTTAACTGGCAGGTTAATAACAATCAGGGCATGGGAAAGAATTATGGGATTCAATGATGTCATATACCCGGAATTATGCAAAGAATTCATAGCATCTTTACGTTTTGATCTCATTATGGACCCGACAAATCAAAACTTCATGAGATTTCGTTTAGGTGGGATCGATCGGGCACTTAGTCAAATCGAGTTTGCCCGACTATTTGATCTGTATATCGAACTAGATGATGCCCAACTCAATGCTTACTTACGGTCAGCCGAGTATTATGACGATTCTTATGATCCACGCCCATTTTGGAACGATATGAGCGACACTCAATTCTCCTCTAGCCGAAGCAAGTTCACCGATATAAATGATAAAGACAAAAGAATGCTTCATCGACTAGTTGAATGTACGTTTAATGCAAGAAAACATGGCACAAATAAAGTAACACGTCAAGATGTTTTTCTTGTAGACAAAATCTACAACCAAAGTAGTGTCAACATTCCATCTACTTTGGCGGATTATCTTGACAACTCGCGGGGAGATAGAGGGTTGAATCAGATTGTTGGTGGGCATTACATTGGTGGGCATTACATCACCCAAATTGCCAGGCATTTTGGTGTCGATTTCTCTCGGTTGATTCCAAACAGTATGTAAACATTTGAGTAATAAATAACAATGAAGCCTTTAAGCAAGACTTATTATCTGAATGCAGAATTTTTGAGCTACAACAATCATCAAAGGCTTATTCCATTTGTCCCGAGGGTAAACAAACCACCACGTGCCCATGATCATGAAGCGGGTGGTAGTGGTGTTGGAAGAGATGAAGCGGGGGAAGAGGTTCACATGGAAGAGCCTGAAACTGAAGAAGAGTTACCACAAGCTCAAAGGCGAAGGCGTAGGCGGACACAAAGGTCAAGGGAAGAAGAGTTGGATGAAGTGATTTCCCGTTTTCATGATATGAGGGTAGGTTATCAACACAAGGATAACCAATATGAGGAACAAAGGCAACAATTTAACCAATATCATGAAGAACAACGCGAGCATAATATGGTGGTAAGGTATGACCAAAGGTGGGGGAATTACAGGGGCGATTGGCTTCGCCATAATGTTGGTTTATATATGCAAAACCCACAAGAATATTATGCTACTTCCTACCAGCATCCGACCTATTACAACACCCCAAACCGAATTTCGAGTCCTCCATTATATGAGGAACAGGCGGCCATACAAGATGCTCAAAGACGCTTTGAGGAGCAATACCCGCAGGGAAGACCTAGGAATGATGGTTCGGGAACCTACTCTGGCTGGCCTTTTGGTAACTTCTTTGGTGACAATTAGAGGGCTCATGTGCCCTATTTGGTAATGTTTGGTAACATTTGGTAATTTTTCAGAATTGTTTCTTTTAAGACAATGGTGTATAATAATTAGAATATTTATGTTGTACGCTTGACATTTGTGGTGGTTGTGTTACATACACCACTTTTATCTATTCTATTTTGTGTGTTTGTTTATTTCTTATTGTTAAGGTTTAGTGATGCTGGCATTAAGTTTAGCGAAGTACAATCAATTGGGAATTTGTGATAGAGATCAAGGATTGAACGATGTTCTTATGCTGGCATTAAGTTCAGCGCCATCGCTCACCTACATTTCACGATCTCCGGCTTTATGCTAAGGTTTTTCGAACTCTTTTCACACTAATGTCCTCGCGAATTTTTAAATTATTTCTGATTTTAAGTAATGAGGGCCTTACTTAATCTTAAGTGTGGAGGAGGGGGTAATTCTCTCGGATATGCAATACAACTTGGTTTATTGTCACATTTTATGAAAATTTTAAATTTTAGAACTAAAAGTATTAGCGAAAAAGCCAAGTGTGGGGGATGTTACTAATCTTTTTCGAATTATTATCACAAATTTTTTGCAAAGTTAAAACAATTAAAGTACTTTTGGCTTGGAAATAAAAGAAATAAAAGTCACTGAACGAAAAGGATGAATCAAGTTCATCCCTTAAGGAAGTAAAGTCTTCCAAAACGACACACTTGCTAACTTATGTTAGAAGATGTAGTCCAAAACAGCTGTAGGTTGACGAAAAAACTTGAAAAGTCATCTCTATCATCGGCTGGAAATCCACCTCACCTCAGCATCAAACAGGGTTTTTGGTGGTCAGACTTATCTTAACCATGAGATGGATCTGTCTCGTACAATGGGGGGAGGCACATTGCAAATTAGCTTTTAAGACTAATAAATCTAATCCCCAGATGGATGATCTCCGTAAAGATCAACCGCATCTATGTTTGACCGCGGTCAACATACATATGCCATAACAAATTGAGGTATGCAAACTCATGGTTCACCGATGATATTTGGACACGATATAAGTTTCTTCTAAAAATTATGCTATTTTATGAACTATATTGTGTAAAACCATTTTTAGGGCGCCCGGTTAAGAGTTCCATGATACTACAATCATGGGGGCGGATAGCTTGCTAATCGCCGACTGAGACTTCGGTTTTCAGTTACCCTCGACCGGAATTTGAGGTTAAAACCGGAAAACGTGTTTAGTTTAAAAACTAGCATTGACATTTTCAAAATCTTAAAACATTTTCTCAAAGATCCAATTTTCCCTAAGGATCCAAACTTTTAAAAAGAGCTTTCACCAAAGTTCGTCTCTCCCAAATAAATCCAAATGTGTGCGTGTGTTTCATAAATTGTGTATGTACCTAAACGAGTGTGTATTCCAATGGTGTAAACTTGTGTACTATATCGTGTGAGTATGTATTCCATTTGTGTTTTATGGGTTTCATATAGTGTGAGTTTGAGTGTGTTTTGCGTGATTCGTGTGATTTGTGTAATTTGTACCTCAAATAATGCGTATGATTCATTGATGTTTGTGTTTTGTATATGAATGATTAGAACAAGACTTGCTTGAGGACAAGCAAGAGTTAAGTATGGGGGATTTTGATATTACTCAAATTAGTCATATCTTTAGTCGTAATATCGCGTCTTATTATTATTTATTTCATATGTAAACATTGTAATTCCGTTTGTATTTCATAGTATTGTAATATAGTCCAGAATCATTGTAAACTTGAAGAAATATGAAGATTATGTATGATAATAGCTCAGAGATCTAAAACAAGACCAGAAACCCAAAGACAGAAGAGTGCGCTCAGCGAACCACAAAATGTGCGCTCAGCGCACATTGCATAAATTTGATCAGAGGATTTCTTGGCCAACACCAAAGTGCGCCAAGCGCACTTTTTGATGGTGCACACCGCGCACAGTAGTGCGCTCAGCGCACCCGTACGTGCACTTTTAACAGAAAAGCAGATTTGAACGTGCGTAGTCGAGCTGTAAAGTAAAAGGTGAAGTAGGTGAGAGTGCGCTCAGCGCACCCTTACTGTGCGCGCCGCGCACAGTGCTTTTCACCAACTTTCCAGCTTATTTAATTCCATTTCCAGTTTCATTTGAAGAGTACCAGTTTTCTTTCTGTTGAGAGACGAAAACATACGATTCAAAGCAGTTCTTGGGCTTATCAAAGTGCATCTAAGCACTCAAATCATTGAAGAATTCAAGATCATTCAAGAGCTTCATCCAAGATTACTCCTAAAAGGTTATTCTTGTATTTTCAATGAATTCTATCTTTGTTACTGTTATGTTTAAGTTTTCAAGCATGATTGTTGGCTAGTCCATTTTATGTTCATCTAGATAAATAACCGAGATATTGAATGTTTACTATTGATTGATTGTAATTATGCACGATAGTTTGATGTTTGAATACAAGAACCATTCTTGTTAAGTTTAATCCTTTCGATTCAACTAGTTGATATGTTCATTTGATTAAGAAACATCATCTTGTTAAGTTAATGTATTGATTTACACCTAGTGACATGTGTTTATTCGTCTTTTACCAAAAGGGATAAGTTGAGTTCAAATGGTTAATTTACATAAGAATGTAAGAACGACTCTTGTAGATACTTTGGAATAGCTTAGTTAGTATGTGTAATTGTCTAGGAGAATGACCAATTCCTTAGAATCTATTATACACACTTTCAACTATCTAGTTACATCAATTAACACGTGTTAGTGATTTGCCTTATCTAGTGACGTTTATAGGGATCTTATTGTAACACTTAGTTAATTATTTGGGTTGGGTGAATTAAGCATTTAACCGGACCAAGGGAATGAACTAAGTTAAACCTTTAGTTGATATAGGAGTGGATCATGTACAACACACCATTGACTTGATCATTCTTCAAGTCTTCAAACTAGTTGAATTAGTTGATTACAAATAGGAGGTCTTAGATGACAAGAACATCACTTGCATCATGTAATCCCGTTTGAGTGTTTACACAAGACTACTCTTGGTGAACCAATTAATTAGTTCTCGTGCATAACCAATCAATCCGATCTTAATCCTAAATAACATTCAACATTAAGGGTAAAAAGTCTAGATGAGCATATTTCTTTAATTTTAATTCAAAACTATCTTTCTGTTTTCATAAACTAAAAATATCAAAAATATTGTCTTTTTAATCTTATTCATCACTTGATTCGCCTATCGTAAAAGGGCAAACCAAAATATATCTTGTACTTGTAATTTTCTTAGTCAATCACAATTTAGTCTATAATCCTAATTTGATTTAGATACTGTCCTTGGAACGATACACGGATTTTACCATTTACTATACTACTACACGATCGGGTACACTGCCCGTTAGTGTGTAGCAATCTCTAATCGGTATTTTTCCATACTATTTCATACGATAAATCATATACCACATTTTGCACATCAAGTTTTTGGCGCCGCTGCCGGGGGTGATTTTGAGGGTTGAAGTTTTTGCCGCCGCGCTGCTATACCACGTTTTGCACATCAAGGATAATGTCCGATCGAGGGTAGTGTCCGAGAATATACACTAATTAAAAGTGCAATTAAATATCGCTAACATACCCTAATTCGCCGCTGCCGGTAATAAACTAAAATCAATACGTCAAACATCATGATTACGAAAGTTTAAATAAGCATAATTCCTTTATTTCATACATGTATATAGGTCAAATATAGATAGCGATATTTAATTGCACTTTTAATTAGTGTATATTCTCGGACACTACCCTCGATCGGACATTATCCTTGTAAATAAGTTATACACTTGGTGTTAAAATGAATGATTTTGGTGTAATATTTTTAGTCCTTCTTTAAATTCTTTTGAACTTCTGATTCTTTTATCATGCCATTTCTTCGTTCTTTCCTTATAGATTAACGAATTTTCATATGCTTCATGTCTTAATTCTTCTAATTCGTTTAGTTAGCTTAACCGTAGACGTCCAGCTTCATGTAAATCAATAATAAGGAAAGAATACTGCGACTAAAGGACAGATCCTATATATTCATACGTGTATATATTACACCAAGTGTAATAACCATCTATCCTCTCTATACATGATTTTATATTATGCATGTGGTTATATATAATCGTTTATATTTATATTCAAATCATGTTAAATGTACAAAAATTATCATATTTAATATAAACCTTGCTACAACACTATAGGCAGTGTACCCAATCGTAGAGTAGTATAGTTTTTAGTAAGTCCGGTTCGTTCCACAGGGAGACGGCTTATTACGTACACTATATTTTTAAACAATTATATTTGTATAAATATATATATATATATATATATATATATATATATATATATATATATATATATATATATATATATATATATATTAGTAATATAGTATTATTATTATTATTATTATTATTATAAAAAGGGGTTTTTACCGTTTAATGACCGGTTTTTCGATTTTAAATAAAGCGTAAAGATAAATGACGATAATATAAATGACAGAATTTAAATTGCGATAAAGTAAATTGCAGTAATTAAAATGACAATAAATAAAGGTACGATGAAATATGAAATAAAAATATTATGCTTATTTAAACTTCCGTAATCATGATGTTCGACGTGTTGATTTTAATTTATTACCCTGGGTTAATTGTCCTTTGTCCTGGATTATTCGATATGTCCATCTGGTTTTTGTCCATAACAGTTCATCAGTCATAAATATAAAGTGCGAGTGTCCTCGTCAAATTATCCTTATATCCGAAGTCAAATATTCCAACTAATTGGGGACTTAAACTATAATTACACCAATTTTCCTTGTATGTAATTCACCACCGTTTTAATGAGTCTATTGACTATTAATCCATTCCCATGTCCGGTTAAATGAACGATTATTACTACTTATAAATATCCCGCCCATCATGTCCGATCGAGTGTATGTGGTTATTTATAGGTACGTCCAATTGTAAATTTTTATATTAAATTAACGAACTATCATTCAATTAAACAAATATAAAGCCCATTAATAGCCCATAGTCCAATTTCCACAAGTATCGTTCTTTTGTCCAAACCCCAATTATGGTACAAAGCCCAATTACCCCGTCTTTAATATTTTAGCCCAACATCATGATTACTTCGACTTAAATAAGCATAATAATAACTTAGTAACAAGACATTAATTTAAAAAGGAGAACATAACTTACATTGAGTATTTATAGCGTAGCTTTACACAGACAGAACTTCGACTTTAAAACCCGTAAAATAACCTTTTACATTACTCAAACTAATCTAATATGAAACAAAACTAATATATATTATATATATAATATATATATATATATATATATATATATATATATATATATATATATATATATATATATATATATATATATATATATATATATATATATATATATATATATATATATATATATATATATATATATATATATATATTACAGAGGGAGTATTATTATTATTGTGTCTTATTTTTATTGCACTTTTAACCCATGGTAATAAATTAAAATCAACACGTCAAACATCATGATTATGGAAGTTTAAATAAGCATAATTCCTTTATTTCATCGCACTTTTATTTACTGTCATTTTATTTATTGCATTTTTAATTATCGTACTTTTTAATTATCGCAATTTTATTTACCGTCATTTTTATTTATCGTACTTTTAATTATCGTTATTTACTTTACGCTTTAAATTAAGTTATTTTTATTTTTAATATTTTACATTAGGTTTTAACTGAAACTAAAGTTTTAAAATCGACAAACCGGTCATTATCTAATATAAAACTAAGACTAAAGTTTTATTTTTAATATATAACATTAAGTTTTAAAATTGACAAATCGACAAACCGGTCATTTTTATTTATCGCAATTTCATTATCGTTGACTTTGGTCCCGGTTCTGGATTTTCGAACGTCCTTGCGTACAATTTAATATCTTGTATTTTGCGTTTTGCGGCTTGTACTCTTGTAATTTTGAGATGTTTCTCACCAATAATTTGAACCACTTTGATTGTACTTTGTACTTTTGAGCTTTTTGGTCGTTTGCATCTTCAATTCGTCGAATCTGTCTTTTGTCTTCACCTTTTATTATTTAAACGAATATCACTTGTAAATAGAACAATTGCAACTAAAAGCTTGTCTTTCTTGAGGGATAATGCTATGAAATATATGTTCATTTTTAGCATTATCAAATATTTCTACACTTGAGCGTTGCTTGTCCTCAAGCAATATAGCCTTGAAATAAAAATACTAGAATCACTTCTTTATTCTTCACACTTTGTACATCAGTGATTTTCTATACGGCGGTATGAACAATGGTAGTAACGTTGTGGTTTACAGTCCCACATGACTATGAAAATTTAGATCCTTAAGGAAATTGGATCTTTATGAAAACATTTGATCTTTTGAAAATTAAATCTAGCTTTTACCCTAGATAAGTTTTTCGGAATAACCCTTCACCGGTGTTTGCAAAATTGTTTTTGTGGGTTTGGTGGGTTTCAGATTTAAAAATTTTAGCTCAAAAATTGCGGTTTTGTGTCACCCACTTGCTAACCTTGTATTGGGAAAGCAACACGTCCAGTATACTTGCTCCGTATATTACCTTTCGGTAAACTACCGTCCGGTTGTAAAGGAAAGCATTGAACAAGCAACTGTTAAGGCAATGTCCCGTGACATGCTTTTAATTATAGTCTATAACGTGTCGGATGCAATTACTATCCTTTGTATGAGCAATAGTAAAGCTCACCCTTATGGTTTTTCGGTCTGGCACAAGGTCCTGTCTTCGACCATGCTATGTAACCACCGTTCTTACGGTTGACACCCGATTTGGTTCAGGTGACCTGATGAATTCCAGGTGAATTCCTAGGATTTTACGTTCAATGGTAATGAACGATTTAAAAATGGGTTTTCAGAAAACAAATCGGTTTGTAATTTGATCAAAATATTTTCTCATTCAAGCTCGAGTTTAGATATCATTGAATTCCATGAGTTTGTAATTCTCAATCTTTAAGGTCAATCTCAAGGATTGAGTAATATCAGTCTTAAAAGCTGATTTTTGATCTTTTAAGGAGATTATCCTTTCTGGGGATCTGATTCATTAGTCTTATCAAGCTAATTTGCAGGGTGCCCTCCCCATTTTACGAGATAGATCCTCTCATGGTTAGGATAAGTCTGACCACTTGGCGACCCTGTTTGATGTTGAGGTCCGTGGATTTCCAGCTGATTTTCGAGAAAACTTTTCAAGGTTTTTCGTAGACTCTACAACTGGTCTGGACGACAACTTCCTGACCTAAATCAAGAAGCGCGTATCTTTTTCGAAAGACTTTACTTTAACATCAACATCAAACATTTACATAAAATATTATATATATATATATATATATATATATATATATATATATATATATATATATATATATATATATATATATATATATATATATATATATATATATATATATATATATATATATATCAGAGAGATAGAGAGGATAGATGGTGTGTTCAAGGTGTCTACTGATGTCCTCTATTTATAGTACAAGAAGTTGATACTATTACACCATCGAATATTAGCTGGAAGCAATTTGTTGACTAAATTATTGATCGATGGCTGCTTTGTATCATTCTTTGATTTATATTATATTTATATTATTATTATTATTATTATTATGAATTATATATATATTATATTATATTCTTGTGCATAGTTGACTTGTAATTTTTGCTCCGTTGCGTCGCGCGTTGAAAGTTGGTTCATGTCTCGGTTCCAAATTTTCGAACGCCTTTTCATATAATTTAATATCTTGTACTTTGCGTTTTGCGGCTTGTACTTTTATAATTTTGAGATGTTTCTCATCAATAAATTGAACCACTTGAACTATACTTTGTACTTTTTAGCTTTTTGGTCATTTGCGTCTTCAAATCGTCGAATCTGTCTTTTGTCTTCACCTTTTATTATTTAAACGAATATCACTTGTAAATAGAACAATTGCAACTAAAAGCTTGTTTTTCTTGAGGGATAATGCTATGAAATATATGTTCGTTTTTAGCATTATCAAATATTCCCACACTTGAGCGTTGCTTGTCCTCAAGCAATATAGTCTTGAAATAAAAATACTAGAATCACTTCTTTATTCTTCACACTTTGTACATCAGTGATTTCTATACGGTGGTATGAACAATGGTAGTAACGATGTGGTTTACAGTCCCACATGACTATGAAAATTTAGATCCTTTAGGAAATTGGATCTTTATGAAAACATTTGATCTTTTTTGAAAATTCAATCTAGCTTTTACCCTAGATAAGTTTTTCGGAATAACCCTTCACCGGTGTTTGCAAAATGTTTTTGTGGGTTTTGTGGGTTTTGTGGGTTTTAGATTTGAAAATTTTAGCTCAAAACTTGCGGTTTTGTGTCACCCACTTGCTAACCTTGTATTAGGAAAGTAATACGTCCAGTATACTTGCTCCTATATTACCTTTCGGTAACTACCGTCTGGTTGTAAAGGAAAGCGTTGAACAAGCAACTGTTAAGGCAATGTCCCGTGACATGCTTTTGATTATGGTCTATAACGTGTCGGATGCAATTACTATCCTTTGTAGGAGCAATAGTAAAGATCACCCTATAGTTTTTTTTTTCGGTCTGGCACAAGGTCCTGTCTTTGACCATGCTATGCAACCACCGTTCTTACGATTGACACCCGATTTGGTTCAGGTGACCTAATGAATTCCAGGTGAATTCCTAGGATTTTACGTTCAATGGTAATGAACGCATTGAAAATAGGGTTTTCAGAAAACAAATCGGTTTGTAATTTTGATCAAAATATTTTCTCGTTCAAGCTCGAGTTTAGATATCATCGAATTCCATGAGTTTGTAATTCTCAATCTTTAAAAGTCAATCTCAAGGATTGAGTAATATCAGTCTTAAAAGATGATTTTTGATCTTTAAGGAGATTATCCTCTCTGGGGGTCTGATTCATTAGTCTTATCAAGCTAATTTGCACGGCGCCCTCCCCATTTTACGAGACAAATCCTCTCATGGTTAGGATAAGTCTGACCACTTGGCGACCCTATTTGATGCTAAGGTCCGTGGATTTCCAGCTGATTTTCGAGAAAACTTTTCAAGGTTTTTCGTAGACTCTACAACTGGTCTGGATGACAACTTCCTGACCTAAATCAAGAAGCGCATTTCTTTTTCAGAAGACTTTACTTCCTTTTAATGATGGAATTGATTCATCATGTGGATCCATCTTTTCTTTTATCTTTATTATAATATTACGGGTAAAACAGTTAATTTAGTCCAAAATAAAAGCACCTGCAATAAACTTTACAGAAACATGTGATAGATAGTTTTATTAAAATAACTTGGTACATTTTCCCCACACTTAGTTTTTTTTTTTTTTGCCTTTTTATTCTCCTTTATTCCATTTTAAATGAATTCAAGCGTTTTAGGATGTTTCTCAATTTATGTCCTTTCTGAAGTAACGATAATTTCATTATTAACACCTAGTTTTCATCGTTCATAAATATGTATAAACATGATTTTGAATTCATTTAGTTGAAATTTTTTTAAATTTTCACAAAATTTGGCAATTAAACCAAGTGTAAACCCGAGAGAATTTATAACCCTTCCCCACACTTGAGATCTTGCAATGCCATCATTTGCAAGAAATCAGTAAAAATTTAAATTCATGAGGGTGATTAGTGTAGAAAAATGATTAAAAATACCGAGTTTGCAAACCTATTGTTTTATATCACATTTGATATTTTACGTCTTGTCGTTAAAATTAGTAGCTTTTGCTGAACATAATGTCAGTTTTTGAAAGTGTGCTATTTTACCCTGTTTTGTACATAATATAAACTACAAACAAATATATACATAATATTTTTTTATATATAAAACCTTTATTTATTAAAACAATTTAAATGAATAATTTTTAACATTTTGTTTCCTTTTACTTTAGGCAGAGGTAGTTTCGGTACGTTTACCTAGTCCGTCCCTCGATAAAATTTTAAAATTTGTCATTTTAAAGTGATTGTTTTAAAAGCAAAGATTTTTGGGTTTTTTTTTTTTTTTTTAATGTTTTTGGCATACTTTAGATCAATAAGATTAAAAATAATGATAACAAAATTTCTCGTCCCTCCCTTGGGTAAAGCAATTTCGGTTCAACGACCTAGTTTTTAACTCACGACGAATTTTTAGAAATCACATTTTTAACTTAATGAAATAAAGTAAATTTTTGTTTTTAAAATCACACCAAACTTATATTTAAAATGCATAAAATTAAAAATTCATATTATTAAAATTAAAAATTCACATCAAATTTATATTATATTTTTGTTTTTATACATACAAACTTATATTAAAAATATTAATTTTTTAAATATTTACAAACTTAAATATATTGATTTTAAAAAGTTTACAATGTTATTTTAATATTTAATATATTAAAAACAAGGTAAAAATAAAAAATAAAAAAAATATTTTTGGTCTTTTATCCCACTTTAATCAATCAAATATTATCAAAAATATACGCCCCTCTTTTTGGTAAAGTAATTTCGGTTCCATAACCTAGTTTTACTCCTGACGAATTTTTTAAATATTTTGGGTTGATTGATTAAAGATATTTATACATTAAGAATAAACGGTAAATTTCGCAGTGATGTAATAAATTTTTGTACGATATCAATAATTTCGGTTACGCATACCTAATTTTATTGAATACCAATTTAATACTTTATAGTGAACGATTCAGCGTTTATTATCAAAAGGTTAAAAGCAATAAAAAAAATAAAAACTGTACATAGTTACCTGTGAGATAGAGTAACAAATTCGGTATTTGAATATGTTTGATTGTTTGAACATTTACCTTCGTGTGACCATTTTCCGCATTTATAACATCCTTCAAGGTGTCGTGCTCTTCTTTTTGTTGCGGATTTTGATTTTCCTTTTCCAAAATGCATCTTATGATGATCTTTCCTGAGTTCTTTCCTTACTTCGTCACATCTGCTTCTTATTACTGACACCAGGTCACTCGGGAGTGTGTCATTATTACGTTTAGTAATCAAAGCGTGTAGCATTAGACCATGGTTCAGATCAAAGGAATTATTCATCTCGTAAAACCTAAAAAAAATAAAAATTCAGAATGGAGGGAGAAGACTAGTTCTTTAAGGTCTGCTAGGGAAAGACCATTAGGATTCCATTCTCGGAAACTACACGAAAACAGAATATCTAACTCTAACAGAAATAAATATTATCCTTAAAAGACTTGATTCTCTCCACACTTAGTTAGCTGTGGTGTCGAAATTGTGATTAACTTCGTTGTCAACTTCCATTGGATCATGTATGTAATGTTTAACTCTGTGACCATTAACTTTAAATTCAATCCCATTTGAATTTATTAACTCTACTGTTCTGTATGGGAAAACTCTTTTGACTATGAATGGTCCAGACCATCTTGATTTCAATTTTCCAAGAAATAGCTTGAATGGTGAATTGAAAAGAAGAACTCTGTCTCCTTCTTTAAATTCTTTTGAACTTATGATTCTTTTATCATGCCATTTCTTTGTTCTTTCCTTATAGATTAACGAATTTTTGTATGCTTCATGTCTTAATTCTTCTAATTCATTTAGTTGACTTAACCGTAGGCGTCCAGCTTCATGTAAATCAAGATTACATGTCTTCAAAGCCCAAAATGCTTTGTGTTCAATTTCTACTGGAAGGTGACATGCTTTTCCGTAAACGAGTCTAAAAGGTGTGGTTCCAATTGGAGTTTTGTAGGCTGTTCTAAAAGCCTAGAGTGCATCCTCCAATTTCATGGACCATTCCTTTGGATTTGATCCTACAGTTTTCTCTAGAATACGTTTTAAAGCTCGGTTGGTATTTTCAACTTGTCCACTTGTTTGTGGATGATAAGCGGTTGAGATTTTATGAGTTACTCCATATCTTTTGAGAACTTTCTCAAGTTGATTATTACAAAAATGAGTACCTCGATCACTTATTAAAGCTTTCGGTGTTCCAAACCTTGCAAAAAGACGTTTTAATAAGTTGACTACAACTCGTGCATCGTTAGTTGAGAGAGCTTGTGCTTCCGCCCATTTAGATACATAATCAATGGCAACGAGAATGTAGAGATTATTATGAGATTTTGGAAATGGACCCATAAAGTCAATACCTCAAATGTCAAATACTTTACATACTTGAATGACATTTTGTGGCATTTCATCACGTTGACTTATTTTTCTGGCCCTTTGACAAGCATCGCAGGATTTACAAAGAAGGTGTGCGTCTTTGAAAATTGTAGGCCAATAGAATCCAACATCGTAAACTTTTCTTGCTGTAAGTTGAGGCTCATAATGCCCTCCTGTTGGTCCTGTGTGACAATAGTTTAAGATTTGACTGGCTTCATCCCCGAATATACATCGGCGTATTATTCCATCGGGACAACTTTTGAATAAATGTGGATCTTCCCAAAAATAGTGTTTTATATCACTAAAGAATTTCTTTCATTTTTGGTACGACAACCCTTTTTCAAGGAATCCACATACTAAGTAGTTTGCATAGTCTGCAAACCATGGAATTTCATTATAATCTATCTTCAATAGATATTCATCAAGAAAGTTATCTTGTATGGCTGATTCATTTAGAACTTCTAATTCAGGATTTTCAAGACGAGAAAGATGATCAGCGGCGAGATTTTCTGCTCCCTTTTTATCTCGGATTTCAATATCGAATTCTTGTAAGAGTAAGATCCAACGGATTAATCGTGGTTTGGCATCTTGTTTCGAAAATAGGTATCTAAGAGCAGAATGGTCAGTATAGACCACCGTTTTAGCTAGAACGAGATATGAACGAAATTTGTCAAAAGCAAAGACAATAGCAAGGAGTTCTTTTTCAATAGTTGTATAATTCGTTTGTGCTCCTTGTAACGTCTTACTAGTGTAATAAATAGGTTGAAATCGTTTTTCAATCCTTTGTCCTAAAACGGCTCCCATTGCAAAATCACTTGCATCGCACATGAGTTCAAACGGTAGATTCCAATTTGGAGTTATCATGATCGGCGCATTAGTGAGTTTTTCTTTAAGAATATTAAAAGATTTGATGCATTCATCCGAAAAGATGAATGGAGCATCTTTTTCTAGGAGTTTATTCATAGGAGTGGCAATTTTAGAAAAATCTTTTATGAAACGTCGGTAAAAACCGACATGCCCTAGAAAACTCCTAACTCCTCTAACATTGGTGGGATGTGGAAGTTTAGTAATTACATCTACTTTAGCTCTATCCACTTCAATTCCTTCCTTTGAAATTTTATGACCAAGAACGATGCCTTCTTTAACCATGAAATGGCATTTCTCCCAATTAAGAACTAGATTTGATTGTTCGCATCTAATAAGCATTCATTCAAGATTGACTAAACATGTTTCAAAAGTATCACCGAAGACTGAAAAAGTCATCCATGAATACTTCCATGCATTCTTCTATCATGTCGTGAATAATCGTCATCATACACCTTTGAAAGGTTGCAGGAGCGTTGCAAAGTCCAAATGGCATGCGTTTGTAAGCAAAAGTACCATAAGGGCACGTGAATGTGGTTTTCTCTTGGTCCTCGGGTGCTATTGGAATTTGAAAATATCCGGAAAAACCGTCAAGAAAACAATAGTAACTATTTCCGGCTAATCTTTCCAACATTTGATCAATGAAAGGTAAGGGAAAGTGATCTTTTCTGGTGGCGTCATTTAATTTTCTATAATCAATACAAACACGCCATCCTGTTACAGTCCTAGTAGGAATAAGCTCATTTTTTTCATTTGTGATGACAATCATGCCACCCTTCTTAGGTATGCATTGAACTGGGCTTACCCATGGACTATCAGAGATTGGATAAATTAAACCTGCATCTAGCAGTTTAATAATTTCTTTCTTAATAACATCTTGCATATTAGGATTTAGTCTTCGTTGGCGTTGCACATACGTTTTATGACCTTCTTCCATAAGGATTTTATGTGTGCAATACGAAGGACTTATGCCTTTAATGTCATGAATCTTCCATACATTAGCTGGTTTATGAGCTTTTAGCACAGTAATGAGTCGAGATTTTTCATTTTCCGTAAGAGAAGACGATATTATTACAGGTAATTCAGATTCACCATTTAAATAAGCGTATTCCAAATGGTTTGGAAGTGGCTTTAATTCTAATGTCGGTGGTTCTTCTATCGATGATTTGTATCGATATCTGTCTTCTTCTCTTAGCATTTGAATTTCTTCTATTGTTGGTTCATATCCATTAGCCATGAGTGTAGCTAACATTTTAGCTTCATCAATTGGTTCAGTTCCTTCTCCTAAAGAACATTCTCCTATTCCTTGTAATTCTGGAAATTCTTCTAACAATTCTGCATGTGAATCTATAGTTTGAATATAATAACATGTATCATCTGCAGATTGCGGTTGTTGCATGGCTCTATCAATAGAAAAGGTAACACTCTCGTCCTCTATACTTAGGGTCAGTTTCTTAACCGAACACGTCTATTATTGTTTTAGCCGTGTTTAAGAATGGTCTTCCTAATATGAGAGGAACTCGAGAATCTTCTTCCATGTCCAGAATAACAAAACCTACTGGAAATACTAAAGTACCAACTTTAACTAGCATGTTTTCCATTATCCCTCTAGGATATTTTACTGATCGATCGGCTAGTTGTATGCTTATTCTTGTTGGTTTCAATTCTCCAAGGTCTAGTTTAGCGTATAGTGAATACGGCATTAGATTTATACTAGCACCTAAATCTGCCAATGCTTCTATTGAACTAAGACTACTCAGAAAACATGGAATTGTGAAACTTCCTGGATCAGATAATTTTTCTGGTATCTTATTCAACAGCACTGCAGAACAATTAGCATTCATTGTAACAGCCGAGAGTTCTTCCATTTTCTTTCTATTTGTGATTAGATCTTTCAAGAATTTAGCATATCTAGGCATTCCTGAAATCACATCAATGAAAGGAAGATTTACATTTATTTGTTTAAACATATCCAAGAATTTGGATTGCTCGGCTTCAAGTCTTTCTTTTCTCATTTTACTCGGGTAAGGAAGTGGTGGTTGGTATGGTTTAACATAAGGTTTAGCCTTAACTGTGTTATCTTCATTAACCTTTTCAACTACCGGTTCTGTTTCCTTATCTTGTTCAGGTTGTGGTTCTTGTGGAGTAGGAATAGAGTCATCAGAAATTACAGGTATTTCAGGTGGTTTAAGTGTAATACCACTTCTTGTGGTAATGGCTTTTGCCGTTTCATTCCGGGGGTTAGCATTTGTATCGCTAGGTAGACTCCCTGGTTTTCTTTCACCTATCAACCTTGCTAGGTTACTCACTTCTTGTTCCAGATTTTGGATAGAAGCTTGTTGATTTCTAAATGCTTGAGCATTTTGTTCATTAGTTTGTTTATGAGATGTGAAAAACTGCGTTTGAGATTCAACTAGCTTTGATATCATATCTTCTAAATTTGGCTTTTTATCATCTGTTTGTGGTGGTTTAATTGGAAAAATAGGTCTTTGCTGATTGTAAGTATTATTAGGTACTTGTTGAATGCTAGGACCTTGTTGGTTGTTGCATGGAACATTTCGGTTATAATTCTGATTTTGATTGTAGTTTGGTCTTGGCGGTTGATAATTACCTTGATAATTATTTCCAGGTCTTTGGTTTATGTATGGAACATTCTCTCTTTGTTCCATTGTTTGTTCAATACTGAGACAATCTTTTGTCAAATGTGGTCCTCCACACTGCTCACAACTAATTCGTATTGAGTGAATATCTTTAGTCATCTTTTCCATTCGTCTCTCGACAACATCTAACTTTACGAAAATGGAATCAAAGTCATGGCTAGAATCGGCTCTAGCCGCTTTAGATGATCTAACGATATCTTTTTCTTGGTGCCACTCATGTGAGTGGGAAGCAGTGTTATCAATAATTTTGTAAGCTTCAGTTGCGGTTTTCTTCATAATAGAACCACCAGCTGCTATATCGATGTCTTTTCGTGTAGTGATGTCGCATCCTTGGTAGAATATTTGTACTATTTGATAAGTGTCTAAACCATGTTGCGGACATCCTCTCAATAACTTTCCAAATCTTGTCCATGCTTCATATAGAGTTTCATTTGGCTTTTGCGTGAACGTAACAATTTCTCCTTGAAGTCTCACGGCTTTAGATGCCGGAAAGAATTGTTTAAGAAAATTTTCAACTAAAACATCCCATGTATCAATCGCCCCTTCAGGTAACGATTCTAACCAATCTTTGGCTTCTCCCTTTAAAGTCCAGGGAAATAACATGAGATATATCTGTTCATCCTCCACTTCTCGGATTTTGAATAGAGTACAGATCCTATTAAAGGTTCGAAGATGTTCTTTTAGATCTTCCTTCGGCGCACCACTAAATTGGCATTGATTAGTTACCATGTGTAGGATTTGTCCTTTGATTTCATAATCTGGCGCATTAATGTCTGGTTGAGTAATGGCATGACCTTGGCCAGTGCGTTTAGCTCTCATTCGGTCTTCCATACTCAGAGGTTCCAGATTTTCCATGATTGAGTTTGTTGCATCTGAATCGCTAGAAGATTCTGACTTAATGGTTTCTTCCTCGACAATTTCTGGATGAGTGATTTGTGGTTCAAGAGGAATGATTAGTGGTTCAGGATCTCTGATTTGTCCCTGAATATCCTCCGGGTTATCAATTGTGAAGTCGAGTTCAAAAAATGGATTATCGTAAATTTGAATTGGAGTACTTTGTCGACTGGATGACGATTCTAAAGAAAAATCAACGGTGACAATGTTGGCTAGATGTCTTGATCAAGTTACAGGTGATGAACGTATAAAAGGTGGTGAACGTTTTGCTCGGTGCATTCACTGAATATCCTATTAGTTATAAAAATAAAAATTATATAAGTTATCAAATTAATAGACTTTTCTGATTTTAGGAGTGAAAAAAGGTTATCATGGTGGGGAACCTTTAACCCCATGCACCCTTTGGATGCCAACTGTACGCGGGTCAGCACAGCCCCGGGCAAGTGTGGTTGGAACCAACCCCTGTCTCAGCGCCTAATATAACTGGTGGCCGAACCGAGATTCGAACCTTCACCATTTAGGAGTGAATTGCCAATTGACTAGGTTAACTGAGCATTTGCGGGGCACCCTGGCCACCCAGGCTATTGCCCACGTTTCGAATAGCCAATAGATGCAGCAGGTAGCCAGGACCCTTTAAATCGGAAGCCCACAACTCGCCACTAACAAATCCAACTATTACTATGAACCAGAAAATTTGGATGTCTACCAATTTAACCACTTAAAATAATTTTTCGTTTTGAAATTTTAGAGAAGAAATAGAAAAAATTCTAAGTCCTAAAAACTAGAGCGTAGAAATGAAAAAGAAAAAGCGTGTCGAAAAATAAGAGGTCGAAAAATAATCGTCGAAAAACAAAATAAACTTACAAATTAAAGTTTTACGTCTAAAGTTTAGCGTCTACAAACTTACAACTAAAAGTTGCGACAAAAGTCTAAAAATCTAAAGGTAATAAAACTTAAATTAAAAACACTTTTTATTTTTATAGACAAAATCTTAAAAATATATATATATTTTTTTATTATTATTTTTTTAAATTTGGAATTGCATGTTCAAAACCGAAATTGCGTGTGTAAAATCCAAAATTGCATGTTCAAGACTGAAATTGCGTGTTGAAAATCTGAAATTGCGTGTTGAAAGTCCGAAATTGCGTGTTCAGAACCGAAATTGCGTGTGTAAAATCCGAAATTGCCTGTTAAAAATATGAAATTGCGTGTTTAAAACTCGAATTCCCTGTTGAAAAAATGAAATTGCGTGTTTAAAACTGGAATTGCATGTTTAAAATCTGAAATTGCCTGTTGAAATTCGAAATTGCAGGTTCAAACTGGTTTGGCCCAAATACTATAAATTTTTTTTTAAAATTTTTTTTTATTTTAAAAAAAAAAATTCTCTTTTTTTTACGAAATTAATATTTATTTTAAATTTTTTTTTTTAAATTATTTATTTTTTTACGTTTTAATTTAAAAAAAAAAATTTTAAAATTTTTTTTTAAAAAAGTTTTTTTTATTGTATTTTATTTTTTTATTTAAAAAAACGAGATTTTTTTTAATTATTTTTTTAAATAACCACGAGTTCCCCGGCAGCGGCGCCAAAAATACTTGATGTTAAAGCAAAGGGGTACGTAAAAGATTATATTTTTACTATGAAATACTACGAAATATGATACAAGTTTTAATTAATTTACGGATGGGATATACCTAAACTTTGCTACAACACTATAGGCAGTGTACCTAATCGTAGAGTAGTGTAGTTTTTAGTAAGTCCGGTTCGTTCTACAGGGAGCTGGTGATTATGTACTATATTTTTTTACAACTATATTTATAATAAATATATATAATTATATATAGTAATATTATTATTATAAAAGGGGGGGTTTTTACCGTTTAATGACCGGTTTGTCGATTTTAAAACTTTAGTCGCAGTTAAAACCTAATGTAAAATATTAAAAATAAAAATAACTTAATTTAAAGCGTAAAGTAAATAACGATAATTAAAAGTGCGATAAATAAAAATGACGGTAAATAAAATTGCGATAATTTAAAAGTACGATAATTAAAAATGCAATAAATAAAATGACAGTAAATAAAAGTGCAATGAAATATGAAATAAAGGAATTATGCTTATTTAAACTTCCATAATCATGATGTTTGACGTGTTGATTTTAATTTATTACCATGGATTAATTGTCCTTTGTCCTGGATTATTCAGTATGTCCATCTGGTTTTTTTTGTCCATAACAGTCCATCAGTCATAAATATAAAGTGCGAGTGTTCTCGTCAAATTATCCTTATATCCGAAGTCAAATATTCCAACTAATTGGGGACTTAAACTATAATTACACCAATTTTCCTTGTATATAATTCACCCCTGTTTTAATAAGTCCATTGACTATTAATCCATTCTCGTGTCCGGTTAAATGAACGATTATTAGTACTTATAAATATCCCGCCCATTGTGTCAGATCGAGTGTATATGGTTATTTATAGGTACGTCCAATTGTAAATCTTTATATTAAATTAACGAACTATCATTCAATTAAACAAATATAAAGCCCATTAATAGCCCATAGTGTAATTTCCACAAGTGTCGTTCTTTTGTCCAAACCCCAATTATGGTACAAAGCCCAATTACCCAATCTTAATATTTAGCCCAACATCATGATTATTTCGGCTTAAATAAACATAATACTAACTTAGCTACGAGACATTAATTTAAAAAGGTTGAACATAACTTACAATGATTAATAATAGCGTAGCTTTACACGGACAGAATTTTGACTTACACACTTACAACATTCGCTAACATACCCTTATTATTATTAATCTTAAATTAAAATTAAAATATTATATATATATATATATATATATATATATATATATATATATATATATATATCAGAGAGATAGAGAGGTTAGATGGTGTGTTCAAGGTGTCTACTGATGTCCTCTATTTATAGTACAAGAAGTTGATACTATTACACCTTCAAATATTAACTGGAAGCAATTTGTTGAATAAATTATTGATCGATGGCTGCTATGTATCATTCTTTGATTTATATTATATTTATTATATTATTATTATTATATTATTATTATTATTATGAATTATATATATATTATATTATATTCTTGTGCATAGTTGACTTGTAATTTTTGCTCCGTTGCGTCGCGCGTTAAAAGTTGGTTCATGTCTCGATTTCGAATTTTCGAACGCCTTTTCGTATAATTTAATATCTTGTACTTTGCGTTTTGCGGCTTGTACTTTTGTAATTTTGAGACGTTTCTCATCAATAAATTGAACCACTTGAATTGTACTTTGTATTTTTTTAGCTTTTTGGTCATTTGCGTCTTTAAATCGTCGAATCTGTCTTTTGTCTTCACCTTTTATTATTTAAACGAATATCACTTGTAAATAGAACAATTGCAACTAAAAGCTTGTATTTCTTGAGGGATAATGCTATGAAATATATGTTCGTTTTTAGCATTATCAGTTACAATTTGAAGTACATAAAAGATAACAATTAATAAACATATGCGTTATGGTCTAAAACCATTTATTTATGAGTGATACATAACAAGCTAGGCATCTTAGAAAATTCAAACCATTCAAGTCTCAAGGTAGCTCAGGGTTTATTTAATCAAGATTTTTCAACAGATTCACTCTCGTTTTCTTTTCTTTTGGGACTTATTTGTAGAGATAAACAAGATGTTCATGTATTCAAGAAATACTAGACTGATGATCCACATTACCAGATCACTAATAAGAATCTTCGGGATTCTTATAAGAGGGTCTACTAACATCTTCAATTTTATTCTTTCATGGATCACTGTTATTTCTTGATAATTAATATCGTATCTATCTTTGAGTATTTTCCATAATACACTTGGATCTTCGATCATATAATATGTAGATTCTAAGGACTCGTCAATATGTTTGCTAAGAAAAATACTTGCTATTGCTTTCTCTTGTTCGGAACAATTGTTATTTTCATTCAGGGTTTCTAAAATACCGATTGATTCGAGATGTTTTTCTACATTCATAACCCATGTTAAGTAGTTGTTCCCACTTGATTCTAAAGGAGCAAATTTAAGCCTTTTAAAATTCGACATTTTCTATTATCAAAAAGATGAACAACATAAATCATAATCATAATCAACTTCTATTCAAAGATAAACAATAAAATGAAATTAGAATCATTTTAAATTCATAAGTAGCAAACAACAGAATAATGGCATGATTAAAAATGATAAAACCACAAGAGCAGGATAGAATATAGGTTCAGCCGGTGGTATATTAGCAACAATGATGATAGTTAGTATGACTAATATAATAGGAAAAATCATCCTTGTGTGAATCATCTTTACAAAAAAAAAACTTTTTGAGAGTGGTGATCTGAGAAAATGAAGATTGATTTGTGAAAATGTAAAAACGGAGATGTTTATTTTATATTTGAAAAATATAGTCATTGTAATGTCGTCAGTTGACGTTAACAACCGTTATGTATATATGACCGTTGTAACGTCGTTAGTTGACGTTAACAACTGTTATGTACTCGTTGTATTAATAATAATTTTAATAAAATAATTTTATTAGTACAAATACGATTACTATAAATACATTTAGTATAAATACGTTTAGTATAAATTCGAAGATTAAGAGAATAAATATATTATCCACAAATAATAAATTTTAAGAATAAACATTAGTACGCATGAAATAAATAATGATTAATTGCATAAGTAATCATAAATGTTAGATAACATAAATATAAATGTTAGTGAAGTTAATAAGAGTTAGATTACAGAAATATAATTCAGGTGGTATAACCGACCATATATAACTTAAATAACATAAATATAAATGTTAGTGAAGTTAATAAAAGTTAGATTAGATAAATATAATTCAGGCGGTATAACCGACCATATATAACTTAAATAACATAAATATAAATGTTAGTGAAGTTAATAAAAGTTAGATTACATAAATATAATTCAGGTGGTATAACCGACCATATATAACTTAAATAATGTAAATATAAATGTTAGTGAAGTTAATAAAAGTTAGATTACATAAATATAATTTTACTTATGATGATAATAATATTTACCTTGCTAATAAATAATAGAAGATATCGTTAAAGAATTTCTTACCTTGATTAGTGACTTGTGCTTGCTTAGATAAACCTTGATTATACGGAGCACTTCGTGCTGATAACGTGTTATGAGTTAGTAGTTTATAACTACATTTGGTGGCCTATTATTTGGATATTTCTATTATCATCAGAAGAATGACAGAAAGAGAGAAATTGAAGAGTATATTCAAAATTTTGGTGCCTCTATCTTGCATACATTGATCTATATTTATACTACTTAAATTTACTGTTTCCAGTCACGTGTGCCTTCTATATTGGACTTTATGAATTTTGATTCAAATTGCCAGCCACCCTATCTTGACTTTTTAGTATCATAACACTTTGTTATTATATAAGGTTGTGTTCTAAGTTTTTTTAGGTGAAAAGAATAGGAAGGAGGAGAAAAGCGAGTATAACGATGGAAATAAGTGTAATATAAAATATACTAGGAGGCAATGTCAGTGCGTTGCACGACTAGTCAAATATTTCACTATTTTGAAATTCGTGTTTCGAATGATTAGAGTTATGGAGGGAGTTGGTTGAAAACATATTAACCTTGAAGTGAAAGTTGATGTTGGTCTCTATGCAAGTGGTCAAGTAAAATTTTGTGCATATGTTTTATTTGCCACTATGGAAATCTACACATTCGGGTCATATGTATTAACCATGAAACTATATATAAACAAACGTTTACTAAAAGTGGTCAAGTGAGTTAACAAATGATGCTAAAATACATTATAAGACTTACATATTGTAGTACGATTCACAATATTAAAACATATATTACCTTTACAATTTACCATTAAATTTTGAATGTCGTTCTTTATGAATTTATATGTGACAATAAGTAGATACAAAATAATTAGAGCACATAAAAAACTTCTAAATATAAACATGAACCGTTACGTATTACTACACCACACAATATAAAACTCAAGAATAGAATAAAATTTGAGGTTCATAACATTGAATAACAATTGATATGAAATTAACAATTATTTATTAACTATTATAATAAAGATATGTAACACCACCAAGAGTAGTTAACCTTATAAACTTTTCAATAATCGTTATCTTTTTATTTTTCTTAATTTAACTTTAGTTATAAAATTCATTCGTAATAAGTAAATTTTATATGTCATAAATTATATGATTAACTTCAATCTTTTCATTTTCCTAATCATAATTTTGTCAACAAATTTAGAATTAAGCCGTGACATAAATAATAACAATAGTTTCAAACTTTTTATTTTTCATATTTACATTGATAGATATCATTGCATATATATATATATATATATATATATATATATATATATATATATATATATATATATATATATATATATATATATATATATATATTGTGACAACCCGGAAATTTCCGAACAAATTTAAACTTGATCTTTATATGTTTCCGACACGATAAGCAAAGTCTGTAACGTTAAATCTCAAGAATTTTAAACTGTGTTCATACATTCATTTAACCTCGACCAAATTTCGACGATTCACGAACCATTATATAAATGAATATGATTATAGATGTATATGTGTATATATTATAACCTAAAATATTAACAAAGTATTAAACGAATAATACTTTACATGAACGTATTTGTTTCAATATGTCTATCAATGGAATTATAAGATAATATCAAATGATTGAGTTATCAGATACATTGAATTATGATTACGAGTCTCTGTTGAGAGGTCCACATTGATTTAGGAAACCCTTCTTTAACGGTATCTGAAATATTTGGTAAAGTAATTTACATGTAAGAACAAATGTGTATATTGACGAAGGTTAGACAAAAGTTAGTGGAAAACTGGATTTCATAATATTCGACTGTCATATTTTCAAACGTAAGAAAACGATTTCAAAAACTGAATTATTGCAATCTGTTATTTATAAAGGTAAATTGATTATATAGAATTATCAGAATTTAAGCTTTATATTATAAAGCTATATATATAGTTCCTTAAACAAAAATGTTTTTCGATATAATAGACTTTTATTATTAAGAATGTATTATGACATAACAACTTCTACTATTATAAACTTGATAATAAAATGATTTTGAATATAAAATAATTTGATTATTAAAATGTCTTTGTAAAGGTTTGTATATAAATGAAGTATATCAATTTTTAAACTTTAAAAATACAAATGTTACGAAATAATATTTCTTATTACTTAAACGATTTCAAAATATATAAGTTTTGAATATCATTAGTTTTGAAAAACTATATATATTAATTATTGTTAAATAAATATTCCAAATTTATATTTCCAAATGAAAATATAAATATACATATATTTTAACTTAGTCATAAAACGTTTCAATAATATGTATATACAACGAGACGAGGATTTATAGAAGCTAATGACCAAAACACTCAAATGCATAAGTTACACTTCGTGTAATATACCTTACTAATGATTTAGATCTATATTTTGATAAGAGTACGAGTCATTAAACATAAAGTACTAGTTTTCTAAGCGTACGAAAATGCGTTCGAGAAACCGAAACCGGATCATAAGTCGAGTGACAACGTACGAGTCATCGGAACTAATTTTACAAGTCAACTATGCATGTGAATATAATATAATATTTAATTAATTATATAAATTAAAATATATATATATATATATATATATATATATATATATATATATATATATATATATATATATATATATATATATATATATATATATATATATATATATATATATATATATATATATATATATAATATTATATAAACCGTCGGCAGCCTTGAAATCATTGGGAATGAGTTGGACAGAAAAGCTCCGCGATCGCGGAGCATTTAGGCACAAAACCTCCGCAATCGCGGAGGTGTCAGTTTCAGGATTTGTGTATAAAGCTCGATCGTTTTGCTGCTCGATTCAATCCATCCATCTCTATGATCTACTCCGTAATATTTATTATTATTATTATTATTATTATTATTATTATTATTATTATTATTATTATTATTATTAAGATTATTATTATTAATAATCTTATTATAATTATTAGTATTATTATTATTCACATAAAATACTACGACGAAGTTTTGAGCGAGATATTTCAAGACGGATTTTTAGAGTAGGATAGGGCTAAGGAAATTATGGGTTATAGCTATGGAGGTGATGGGTAATGGAGGGTATGCTCGTGAGGTCAAACTAGTGTTTATCATCTCCGTTGCGTCTACGTACCTTTCCTGCAATATTGAATCTCAATATTGATACATGAGCACTCATAACTTAACTTTTATATATTATTAGTGTATCCCTGACTAGTGTCTAGTATATAGGATTATGCATGCTTGTATTTTTGATATTGTCGTTAGATAGGTTATGTTGAACCCTGAGTTAGTTACATATGGGGTTGAGATAAGGTATAAGATATGCATGTCGTTGGAAAGCTAGTGAAAAATTAAGAACTTTTCATTTAAATATCGAATGGTTTCGATGAACGGATTAGAAGTTATAGTCAATTGAAATTTTGTATTATTATTAAAAATGATTATTATTATCGTCGTTATTATCGTCGTTGTAGTTTTTATCTTATTATTATTATTATTATTATTATTATTATTATTATTATTATTATTATTATTATTATTATTATTATTATTATTATTATTATTATTATTATTATTATTATTATTATTATTATTATTATTATTATTATTATTATTATCATTATCAATAAAAGGTATTATCATTAAAAATTGTTATTTTTTTTTACTATCGTTATTATCGTTAAAGTTATAATTAGTATTATTATTATTATTATCATTAAAATAGTTATTAGTATTATCATTAATATTATCATAATATTTATTATTATTAGTATTATTATAATTAAAAACTAATTTTAGTAACACCTAATTATTATGATTACTATTATTATCATTAATATGAACGTGATATAAAAGACGATTTAAAAGATATTAAACGAATCGATTAGGAAATAATGAGTATGGGTATCATGATGAAACTTAAAATATCGTAAGGTATTGATTTAGATAGAATTATTGTTTTTCATTATTTTTATCCCTATTATTAATAGAAGTATTATTAATATTAAAACTATCATTTTTACAAAAATTATTATTTTTAATAGGAATATCATTGTTAATATAAAAATTTCATTATTATTATTATTAATAAGAATTAGCAATTTATCATAATACCATTTTTCATAAATATAAATATTATTATTATTATTAGTAGAATAATAATAATTATTATTATAAAACAATACAACTTTTACTTACTATTATTATTATCGATATTATTTTATCAAATAAATATGTGATACAAAGATATTTTCTACGTGTAAAATAATTACATTAATAATACCTATCATATTATTTTTATGATATTAAATGAACTTTATAAATTTTATTACTTAAGATATATAAAAGTATATTTTTTATTATATAAATTTTAATCTAAAATTTTATTATTTAATAAATGAATTATATTATTTACTCTAATAAATCTGTTAAAAATATTTAAAAATATAAAACGACTATATTTAAACTATATAATAATCATGTATAAACTTTGGAAATCATTTTGAGTCAAATTGACTTTTGTTGACTGTTGCATAGTAGTCTCGAGCATTAGGATTGTGATACACTATGACTTGACCAAATTTGTTAGACAAATATTGACCAACATATAAATATATAAAATTAATATAGGTTCATGAATCCGAGGCCAACCTTGCACTTGTTCAATGACGTCATATGTATTTTTACTACGGAATACAGTATGGTGAGCTTCATTTGCTCCCTTTTTAAATGCTTTTGCAATATATATTTTTGGGACTGAGAATACATGCGCTTTTATAAATGATTGACGAAATAGACACAAGTAATCGAAACGTTGAATTGTTATACCGGATATCACCCTTGTTGAACTTGGTAACCTAAGAATTGGTGTTTATTATAATTGCCACCAATTGACGCGAATCCTAAAGATAGATCTATGGGCTGTGACACGCCCAGTCAGAGAATTTGAACTGGTTTAGTACTTCGATGATTATATATGGGGATATTCTAGATGCATTTTGTTAAGGTCGGTTACCAGGTGTTCAATCCATACGAATGAATTTTAAACACTTACGAGTGTATGATTATTGAATAAATGAAATCTTGTGGTCTATTAAAATTATGGAAATGATTGATTATGATAAACTAATGAACTCACCAACCTTTTGGTTGACACTTGAAAGCATGTTTATTCTCAGGTATTAAAGAAATCTTCCGCTGTGCATTTGGTCATTTTAAAGATATTACTTGGAGTCTTTCATGGCATATTTCAAAAGACGTTGCATTCAAATTGTTGAGTTCGATAAAGATTATTGTTAAGTAAATGACAGATTAGGTCATTCATAGTTTGGATATTATGAAATGGTATGCATGCCTGTCATCTTTCGATGTAATGAAAATTGTCTTTTAAAAACGAATGCAATGTTTGTAAAATGTATCATATAGAGGTCAAATACCTCGCAATGTATCCATATGTTATTGTATTCGTCCTTATGGATTGGGACGGGTCATCTCATGTGGTATCAGAGCGGTGGTCTTAGCGAACCAGGTCTGCATTAGTGTGTCTAACTGATAGTCGTTAGGATGCATTAGTGAGTCTGGACTTCGACCGTGTCTGCATGTCAAAAGTTTTGCTTATCATTTATGTCGGAAATTACCTGCTTATCATTCTTAGTCTAGACACGTCTTACTGCAGTAATTGCATGAATAATGTATAGACAAAAATTCATATCTTAGCATATCTGCTAAATCATATCTTAGCGTATCTGTTACTGTAAACTTTGCCTGACATATTCCGTAAATTCCTCCGTAATCTACGAAATCTTTTGCTCTATATATATAGATATTCTATGTAATTAGAATACCACCCGATAGCCGAAAAATCATTTCATGTCGAAAACTTCTTTATTCAATTGTAAGAAATGGAATTCGTCATTAGTTCAAGTCACTTGGATTCCGAAATGGAATCCCACTCAAGCTCCGAAAGCAGTGTGACCGGAATGGATCAACCAATCAGCCATCATCTATTCTGAATTAGGGATGGGTTCGTAGCCTCCTCAATCATTGGAGATAAGAAGAAGGTGATCCCTTCCACCCACCACATTGCCCTCTTGGTGAAGAACCTGAAGCACTTACCGGCGAACCTATTCGCAATACCATTTTCTCTCTCATTTCTAGAGTATCTCGTCACGATAATATACTATATCAAATTCTAGATTTTATTTATCCACTCGTCCGAACCGACAATCACCCCGGTGTAATAGAAGAAGTCAACGAGCTTCGCGCTCGGGTAGTGGCTTTGGAGAATATGGTGCATGAAATGTCCCGTTCATATCGATTTATAAACGTTCCATATTAATTGATTTCGTTGCGAGGTTTTGACCTCTATATGAGACGTTTTTCAAAGACTGCATTCGATTTTAAAACAAACCATAACCTTTATTTTATTGATAAAGGTTTAAAAATATTACGACGATTATCAAATAATGATAATCTAAAATATAGCGTTTTCAAACGATTATTACATAATGGTTTACAATAATATTACACATCAATTTAAGTCTTCGAATGCAGTTTTTAAACAATATTATACAAGCATGCTGACTCCAACTCTTGTCCATGAATTAGCATGCAACAGTGGAAGCTCTTAATAATCACCTGAGAATAAACATGCCTTAAACGTCAACAAAAATGTTGGTGAGTATCACACCCCCAGTTAGGGCCTGGGCGAAATGTGACTTAATATTAAACAACCAACATATTATAATAAACGAGAACAATACTAAATAATAAAATCAAACTTTATTGAGAGTACGCAGTGAAAAATGAAATGTCGTTACAAAGGAATAAAGTAAATGTTTAAATGCAATAATAATAAATGCGATATCTCTTGATCATATGTCCAAGTAGCATCACATAAGTAGTAAGTATAAGAGCTTGAATCAAACAGCACCTGAGACAAAACATGCTAAAGTGTCAACCAAAAAGGTTGAGTAAAGTTCATAGGTTTAACAAATAAGTTTGACCGTTATTTTAGACCACAAGATTTAGTTTGTAAAGTTGATCTCCCGCAGGATAAAAAAGTTATGCCAAGGCGTGATATTTAGACTAAACGTTCAAGTTTGCCCCAATGACAAGTTGTGTTTATCCTTGTCGGTTTAATTTCATTATTAAGTAATACAAAGACTTAGTCAAATGTATCGGGGACGTTACTCCCGATAGGCCTACCCCCAATAATTAAGCATGCAATCAACGAGCAATTAAAAATATCACTGTAGGGACTTAATCAGACATAGCCGGGTATAGCATAGTTTAGCAGTTGGTACTTGTGTCTAAATTGTAAATATTAAAAGCAGCATGTGTCTTACCCCATAAAGTAAATAAGTTGTGCACAAAGTAAAATGAGGCTATGAATTCATCTTAGTAAGTAGAGAGATGAGCTAGTTATTCCTCGGAATAGAAAGTTGGAATGAACAGAAAGTCAACCTATTGACATTTAAGAGTAGTAAATGTTTTTGCCCATGTTTAAGTAAATGTTTAAGTATGATAGTGTTGTAAGTATAGTTCGTTTTCATTTTCTAGTAAGTTTCTATTTTTAGAAAGTTTCCACTCTTAGTAGGTTCCTTATTTTAGTAAGTTTCTATAACTAGAAAGTTTCTACTTTTAAGAGTGTTTTCCATTTTAGGATACTTGCCGTATTAGATAAGCTTCCAATCACCCCTTTCCTTTCGAATGGCCATTTCAGGTCTAGGGGCTTGAGCTATAGGACCATTTAAATCGGAAAATCCAAACCCTTCCACCTAGAGTTTCGTAGAAACCATTCGTCAAGAAAGTTCGAAGATCTATACATCTCTAATACATATCCCAAAATGCTTTTATGTGTTATAATATAAGTAGTAGGTTATCGGTGTCAGTAATAGTAATAGTGTATACATGTTAATTAATAGTATGAGTAGTATTAGGGTTTCATTAATTAGGGTTAGTTAATTAAAGTAATATTTAATAACTAGGGTTTAGTAATTAATGCCCTAGGGTTTAATAAATTAGGGTTTAGTAAATTAGGGTTTTTTTTTTAATGTAGTAATGATTAGGGTTTTAATAATTAAAGTGGTATTAAATAATTAGGGTTAGGTTTAATGAAATAGGGTTTTTAATAATTAATTAGGTTTAGGGTTTAAGTAATTAGGGTTTAGTATATATATATATGTATATTTTCGTGTGTATATATATATATATAATAAAAATATTTTTTTACGTGTATATATATGTATATGTCGATATATATGTATATATATATATATTTATTTTGTTTCCTAAATTAACCACAAACAAATCTTTATCTAATCTCCTAGCTTTTAATGATCAAACTTCCTTTTCCCTTTTTTTTTAAAAAGTCGACATGTATGTATATGTATATTTATTTTTTTTACATGATCAATATAAATGTATATGATCTAGGTGTGTTTATGTATATACTTATGAATAAACAAGTTTATATTATGAATATGAATTAACAAAGATCAAGCTTATGTAAATAGTTTAGGGTTTATGTTATACCTTTGAAGATTCAAGGTAACTAACAAAGAAGTGATGAACACGATGAAGATTGAAGATCAAAGCCTTGAAAAACTTGAAGAACTCCTTGAAGATTCTTGAAGAACACGAAGAACGCGAAGAACACTTGAAAAACCCTTGAAGATTGGTGGTGGATTTCGATGGTGATGATGATGATTTCGGTTGTGTTGGCCGAAATCAAGAGAGAGGGGAGAGAGATTTGGGAGAGAGAATTGTTGTTGTGATTTGGTACATTGAAAAGGTTTAGGTTAGGCCTCTATTTATAGGAGCGTTAGGATTATTCTAGAGTTAGGGTTTAATAAGGAATTACTTAGGGAACAAGTTAGCTTGAAGAGGGGGTTAAGGGTTGTTGATTGGGCCGAACATTAGAGGGGTAGAAGGGTAATTTTACCCTTTAAAATTCGGCTAGGGTTTATTAGGGTTAGGGTTTAACTTTTTCACTTTAGACCTTGCACTTTAATTTAGCTTAAATGGTTCCTTAATTATCCAAGTTTAATTATTTTTAATACACAAATTTTAATGTTATTTATTTATTCACAAAAGTTAATAAGCTTATTATTTTTATCTTGTATTAACTTGTCGTTAATTATTATTATTCTTAACAATCGTTAAATAAAGTCTTAATTGTTAAGTTTAATTATTTAATTGGGCATTTAATAAGGAAAAGTATTGAATGGAAAAATGAGAAATATAGAATGGAAAAATGAGGGTCGTTATAGTACCTTCCCGTTATTGAAAACTTCGTCCCGAAGTTTTTAAGTAGATTCCTCGTTTGCATCAGCAGTTGAGAAGAGATGGGGATATTTCTGTTTCATGTGATCTTTGCATTCCCAGGTATATTCGGGGCCTCTACGCGAATTCCAACGGACTTTAACGATAGGTATGTTGCTTTTACGCGTTTGTTTGACCTCTCCTTCCATGATTTCTATAGGTTCTTCAACGAAGTGCATTTGTTCATCAATGCGGACATCATCCAAAGGAATAACCAGTGTGTCATCAGCAAGACACCGTTTAAGATTTGAGACATGAAACAGATCATGTACTTGACTAAGTTCAGTTGGTAGTTCTAATCGGTACGCCACGGGACCGACTCTTTGAGTGACTGTGAAAGGTCTAACATATCGTGGACTGAGTTTACTTCATTTACCGAAGCAGACAACACATTTCCAAGGGGATACTTTCAACATGACTTTATCTCCAACTTGGTATTCGATGTCTTTTCGTTTCTTATCGGCATAGCTCTTTTGTCGACTACGGGCAGTTTCTAAACGTTGCTTAATCTGAGCGATCTTTTCAGTAGTTTCGTGAATGATTTCAGGACCAGTTAAATGTCTGTCCTCGAGTTCGTCCCAACACAAAGGGGATCTACACTTCCGTCCATATAAAGCTTCAAAAGGTGCAACTTTAATACTGGAGTGATAACTGTTATTGTAAGAAAATTCAACCAAAGGTAGATGTCTATCCCAACCTTTACCGAAATCGATTGCACAAGCATGTAGCATATCTTCCATGGTTTGAATAGTTCATTCACTCTGATCATCAGTTTGCGGATGATATACTATACTCATGTCGAGTTGAGTTCCAAGAGCATATTGTAAAGTTTTCCAGAATCTGGATACAAATTGACTGTCGCGATCAGAAGTAATCGAGATAGGAACACCATGACATGAGACAATTTCTTTAATATAAAGTTGCGATAATCTCTCCATCTTGTCGGTTTCCTTGATCGGTATGAAATGAGCAGATTTAGTAAGGCGATCAACTACGACCCAAATAGTATCGTTACCATTTACAGTCTTAGGTAACTTAGTAACGAAGTCCATAGTGATACATTCCCACTTCCACTGCGGAATATCGGGTTGTGTCAACAGACCAGAAGGCTTTTGATGTTCGGCCTTGACTTTCAAACAAGTGAGACACTTACTAACATAAGTAGCAATGTCGGCTTTCATGTTAGGCCACCAGTAGAATTGCTTCACATCGTGATACATCTTACTGGAACCGGGATGAATAGAATATCTAGTCTTATGTGCTTCATCCAAGACTAGTTCACGGAGATTACCGAAGCCAGGGACCCAAATTCTGTTTCCAAAGTACCGTGTATCATTAGCTTTCACTTGAAATTGGTTCTCAAAACCCATAGGTCCTTCACCTTCGATAAGTGTCGGTTTAATAGCTTCCAGTTGAGCTTCACAGATTCGTGATATAAGATTCGATTTGATTTTTAGATTTAGAGCATGATCACGTTTGACATCGTCCTTTCGACTAAGGGCATCGACAACTACATTCGCCTTGCCAGGATGATATTTCAGCTCACAGTGATAATCGTTCAATAACTCGAGCCATCGGCTTTGCCTCATGTTCAGATGTTTTTGATCAAAGATGTGTCGAAGACTTTTATGATCAGTGTATACCGTAAAATGGGTACCATACAAATAATGTCTCCATATCTTTAATGCAAATACCACGGCACCTAACTCAAGGTCATGTGTGGTATAGTTCTCTTCGTGTTTCTTCAACTGCCTAGATGCGTAGGCAATAACCTTTTCTCGTTGCATTAAAACACAACCAAAGCCTTGCTTCGAAGCATCGCAGTAAACAACAAAGTCATCAGTACCTTCAGGTAAGGATAGAATCGGGGCTGTGGTCAATTTCTCCTTCATAATCTTGAAAGCAGATTCCTGTTCTTCGGACCACTCAAACTTCTTTCCTTTTTGAGTTAGCTTCGTAAGAGGTTTAGCAAGTAGAGAAAAATCTTTTATAAACCTTCGACAGTAACTGGCAAGTCCCAAAAATTGACGAATATGCTTCGCAGTCTTTGGTATCTCCCAGTTCTGAATAGCAGTAATCTTAGCTGGATCGACATGTATTCCATCTCTATCAATAACATGTCCAAGGAATTGTACGGTTTTGAGCCAAAACTCACACTTAGAAAATTTAGCATAGAGTTGTTCCTTTCGTAAGAGTTCAAGAATCATGCGCAAATGTTGCTCATGTTCTTCCTCACTCTTTGAATAGATCAAGATGTCGTCAATGAAAATAATGACAAACTTGTCAAGATACGGCTTACAGACACGATTCATAAGATCCATGAACACAACAGGAGCATTGGTCAAACCAAAAGGCATGACACAACACTCATAGTGTCCATAGCGAGTGCGAAAAGCAGTCTTAGGAATATCGGATTCCTTGACTTGGAGTTGGTGATAACCAGATCTCAAATCAATCTTTGAATAGATGCTTGACCCTTGGAGTTAGTCGAATAAATCATCAATACGTGGCAACGGGTAACGGTTCTTGATAGTAAGCTTGTTAAGTTCGCAATAATCAATGCACATCCTTAACGTATCATCCTTCTTCTTAACAAACAGAATAGGAGTTCCCCATGGGGACAAGCTTGGATGAATAAAACCTTTATCCAATAGCTCTTGGAGCTGGTTGGATAATTCCTTCATCTCGGAGGGTGCTAAACGATATGGAGATTTAGCAATAGGAGCAGCACCGGGAGTTAAATCAATTTGAAATTCAACTTGTCGAGGAGGTGGAAGACCAGGAAGATCTTCGGGAAACACATAAAGAAAGTCTTTAACCACTGGTACATCTTCAATACGCTTCTCTTTCGATTCAATCATCTTAACGTGGGCTAGAATAGCTGGATAACCTTTCATAAGGTATTTACGAGTTTTAATACAGGAGATGATGTTGAGATTGGAACCACTCTTTTCACCTTGTATGATGAGAGTCTCTCCATTTCCCAATGGAATTTGGACAGTTTTATCATAACACATGATAGCAGCATGTAGTGGACGTAACCAATCCATTCCAACTACGACGTCAAAACTTCCGAGCTCGACCGGTAAAAGGTCTATCTTAAATTCTTTTTCGGCTAAGATTAGGTTGCAGTTTTTATAGATTTTATCGACTTACATGATCTTTCCATTGGCTACTTCTACTAATCGTTTAGTTTCTAAGGATTGAGGCTTTTTAGTAAATAGGGTACAAAAATCTCTAGACACATAACTTCAGTCGGCACCAATATTGAATAAAATAGTTGCATAACAATTATTGACAAGATACGTACCCATGAAGACCTCATCCTCATCTCGGGCTTCAGCAGCAGTAATAACAAACGCACGACCCTTCGCAGCAGTAGCATTAGCTCCAGTAGCAGGATTATCCTTCTTCTTAGGGCAATTTGAACTAATGTGTCCCTTTTCTCCACAAGTATAGCAAGTTGGAGGAGCTTTGGCTGGAACAATAGCCTTATTCCTTGGAGGAGTCTTACGCGTCTTAGCAACGTGTCCCACTTTCTTACACAATGCACAAACAGCAGTACACTGCCCCGGGTGATGCCTCTCACAATGAATACAGAAAGGATAGGAACCCTTATAATTTGACTTTGTACCATCCGCAGGCTTCTTATTAACATTCTGAGTCGAACCTTGAGATGGCTCAAACTTCCTTTTACCATCATTACCCTTAGTTTCAACCTGCTTATTAGCCGACGCTCTCCTTCTCTTGGCTAACATCAAACTTTGTGCCATGAGAATTACAGCATCAAGAGTAACCTTCTCAGCAACAATAACATTCCCTTGAACATCCTCGGGAAGTCCTTCAATATACCTTTCAATTCTTCTAGCTTCGGTAGGAAACATTTCAGGACATAGAGTAGAAAGCTCAAGATAACGGTTGGTGTAGCTTTCAATATCCGTTCCCTTCACCTTGAATTCCCAGAACTCAGCTTCAAGTTTCTGAACTTGACTTCGAGGGCAGAATTTATTAACCATCATGCTTTTGAGTTCGTCCCATGGAATTTCATTAGCATTGTCAATTCCCACGGACTTGGCATGAGCAGTCCACCAAGTTAAAGCATTGCCACCCAATGAGCTAGTGGCATACTTTACTCGATCGTTATAACCACAGTTGCAAATACGGAAAATGGATTCCATCTTCTCGAACCAGCGAACTAGTTCGACAACTTCTTCATTTCCCTTAAATGCAGGAGGATTACAGTTTGTGAAATTCGAACAAGGTTTCGGTTGAGGATTAACATTATTAGCTTGATTGTTGCCTTGTGTGCCAGTGAGTAGTTATTGGAATTGCTCGGTAGTCAATACGATATTGTTAACAGTAGGTGCAGCTGTCGCTACATAAGTGAACATAAGTCGAATAAGTTAACAAGTTATAGGGTTGAGCAATTACAAGTAGGAGTAGGATAAAGTATCGATATCACATGATATAAATAAAACACTTTATATTATTAAGGAACGAGGCATTAAATAAGCCTTTTTAATACACGATTCGGAAATAGAAATAGTTTAAGGCATAGCCTTTACATAGATGGAAAAATAACTAAAGAATATTAAGATTGAAGTAGTCTTCATGTCTCTTCTTCTCATCCTCAAACTGCTTCATCACTTTCTCCATGTTATCCTTCACAAGTTTCTCTAGCCTTTCGGTTTGAGAATCGAGGGACTCTTTGATAATTTCCTTCAAAATTTTGTTTTCTTTTTCTAGGTTGTTTAGACGCACTTCTATTCGAGCAACATGACGTCTACTAAACTCCCTATTCTTCTCACAACTACTCTGAAGGTTGATGATATCAGACTTCACCCTTACGTGTTCCATGTTATTACAAAATAATGGACTGGTAGCGGGTTCCGGTTGCTTCCTTTTTAGAGTTGAGTTTTCAGAAGATTCTTCAATAGGCTCTTCTTCAGGTTCGTAATTTGAGAAGTCACTATCATAGTTAGGGAGGTTTTGAAGAGCATCCCATTCAGGAGTACTCATCGATTTATGTACTAATGAGTGAAAAGAGTCAGAGTCAGCAGAATCAGCAGGGCTTTCTCCTTCGCTTTCAGATCCTTGAGTTGAGTGAAATTTAGGAGAAGCAGGTAGAGTATCCGGACTATAGTTTGGTGAGCAGGGACCACCAAAGCCATAAGGTGGACTTTGGGCTGATTTTTCAGTGGAAGACCCTTTAGTATCTTCTTCGGTTGGCTTGAAAAGAGTTGGTTTATTAACGCTTGAGCTTGACATCCTAACATTAGGAAAGAGACTTTGATTAGAATCTTTAAGTGAAGTGTAGTAAAGCATAAGTGTTAAGATTATAGGGCAATCCTAAGTGCTTTAAAGTCTAAGGCAGGAAAGGTTATAGTTTCCTAGATTGCTAAGGCACCCTAGCTAACAAGTAAGGCACACATAAAGATGCAATCCTAGTTCTCTATAACAGCCTGGTTTGCTCTGATACCAATCTATCACACCCCCAGTTAGGGCCTGGGCGAAAGGTGACTTAATATCAAACAATCAACATATTATAATAAACGAGAACAATACAAAATGATAAAATCAAACTTTATTGAGAGTACGCAGCGAAAAATGAAATGTCGTTACAAAGGAATAAAGTAAATGTTTAAATGCAATAATAATAAATGCGATATCTCTTGATCCTATGTCCAAGTAGCATGTGACGACCCGAAAATTTCCGACCAAAATTTAAACTTAATCTTTATATGATAACATTATTCCGACATGATAAGCAATAAATTTTGACAAGTTTTAAAACTTTTGAAATGAGTTTCATACAAATAATTGACCAACCATTTGTTAGACGATTCACGAACGTCATAACTTGTAATAAATATATATACATATATATGGATATATGGATTATATCTAACTTGAATATATGATAGTTAAGTATCTCATTAAGTATATTAATAATGAGTTATATATATATAAATTGAGACTACTAACTTAAGGGTTTCGAAAACAATATATATATATATATATATATATATATATATATATATATATATATATATATATATATATATATAGTTACATTTAACGATGTAATAACCCTTATGTTAAAATGAATATATATGTATTGTATTAAGATGTATTAATACACTTTTGAAAGACTTAAATACATATATTAACATAAGTATATTCAACAAAGATAGCTATACTCATATTCGCATTCTATTTCCTCATGAATTCTATTCGTATTTTTACGGTATTTTTACCCGTCTAATACGTAGCTTATAGATGTATAACTATTGAAAAATACACTCTTTAGCAGCCCCATTTTTGGATCCTAGCATCTTTTATCTTATTAATGAGTCATGAGACAAAAACTCACAAGTTTACTAACCATTTTGGCAACATATAACTCCATTATTAACTTAAAATTCGTCCATATGTACCACCCCATTTTTTCATTCTTTACTCCAAATTACTCTCTCAAAATACTTCTATCTTCATACTAGATCATCACCAAGCATTTTCCTCATCATCTAGCTTCAAAATTAAGGTAGAACACTTCTTAAAACTCTTGTTAAATTCCTAATCTATTGCTATCTTAATAAGTTTATAAAACTTGTAAAAACTAGAACTTGTTTTGGTGGAAACCAAGCATGTTTATAAACTAATGTAACCTTACTAACTTGACTTTAAAAAACACTTATTTATATGTATTATGACATTAGATTAAGTTATTATAAGAATTTATAACTTGTATATATGTATAACACCTTAGAACTTAATATACAACAATTGGTCTCTTTCGGTTCTTGAAAACTATTTTGACACATGAATTTAAAAGCTATCTTAAACTTTGTTTTAGAGCATATAACTCTGGATATATGTTAATATATATGAATCAAGATTTTTGTAATTTTTTTATGATTAGACGAAGTGAAAGTATTTTTCAAAAATTCATTAGTTGACTGATGACAGATTTTATCTGAATCTGTCCACCGTTACAAGTTAAGGGCATAAGCCTAACTTCGACTATGAAACCAAAACTTTTCGATTATGTTTTGAAAACAAAACATATTAAGGAGTCTCCTGCAACTTGATTCATTAAAAACCATGTAGTAACAAATAATTTATGAACCGAAAGATTTGGCTAAGATTAATGTTGTATGCTTAATCAATCTAACTCAAAAATTATGCTAACTAAGACATGAGCTATTTTCCTTGATAACACAAGTTAGTGTATATGTTAATAACTAAAATATAGAAGGAAAATTAAAAATATTGAGTTTAGCTATTTTTCATAGCCTACGGACTATTCCTATGACGAATTATTGAACTGTGCGGACAGATTTACACACCTGTGACAAAATAAAATTTTAACTAACCTATACTCCAATTCAGAACATATGCCAATTATGGCTGGTTATAGGACTCAAATACCTTTCCAATGATGGCTCTTACACCTATAGAAGTCGAACACACTATGAGATATACCTATCGGGAGTTGACTATTTAAAATCAGGAAATCTATATAAGATTTAAAATAAGACTAACAACTAATTACTAACTTAAACAAGTAAAAATATTATATAAATAATATATAAACTTGTTTTATCAATATTATATGTTAATAAATATATATAATTGATATAGGTTCTTGAATTCGAGATAAGCTCTGCACTTGTTCAGTGCCGTCATATACATAATTGCTACGAAATACAGTATTGTGAGTTTCATTACTCCCTTTTTATATATATTTTTGGGCTGAGAATACATGCAATGTTTTATAACTATTTTACGAAATGGACACAAGTACTTAAAATATATTCTACGTTGAGTTGTACCACCTTGCATATCTTCCCTAATAGCTTGGTAACTAATATTTACATGTTGTAAGAACATGTAAGCGCGAATCCTATTGATAGATCTATCGGGTTTGACAACCCCAACCGGGCTAGTCGCTCTAGTATCGTAAACGGTTGCATAGTACTTCATTTTTACTACACTTGGTACAGTGTAAGGAGATTTCATAATAAAGGGAATATGCCACATTAATTGTTAAGTATGGTTACCGAAGCGCTCAACAACTTATAGAATACTTTTATACACTTGCGAGTGTATGGATATTTATGGAAACTAAAATCTTGTGGTCTATTACTATTACGGAAATGATTGATTATGATAAACTAATGAACTCACCAACCTTTTGGTTGACACTTTAAAGCATGTTTATTCTCAGGTATTAAAGAAATCTTCCGCTGTGCATTAGTTCATTTTAAGGATATTACTTGGAGTCATTCATGACATACTTTGAAAGACGTTGCATTCGAGTCATTGAGTTCATCAAGATTAATATTAAGTCAATTATAGTTGGATGTAATATGAAATGGTATGCATGCTGTCAATTTTTGATGTAAAGAAAGTTTGTCTTTTAAAAACGAATGCAATGTTTGTAAAATGTATCATATAGAGGTCAAATATCTCGCGATGTAATCAACTATTGTGAATTGTTTATAATGTATATGAACGGGTCCTTTCAGTTGGTATCAGAGCAGTGGTCTTAGCGAACCAGGTATGCATTAGTGTGTCTAACTGACAAGAATGGTGCGTGATTTACAAGCTAGACTTGTTCTATCAGCAGTATCAACAGTACCGTTAGCATCACCAGCACCATCAGTACCGTCAGCATCATCAGCACTAGCAGCACCTATAACATCACAAGCTCCAACAGTTCAAGAATCACCGTGGACATCATTACTAATCAACAACACGTATAATGAAGTATTAATTACAGTAGTGAAATACTCTGTGAAGAATATGAAATCTCTAATGTTAGAGATTATTCATTTCTAATTCCAGCCTAAGATCAAATGAGCTTAATTTAGTATTAACTCATCAAATCTGTATTACATCTGAAGGAAATATATATATATTTTCATAAAGACTGTAATAAAATTCTCTGGTACAAAACATTATTTGTGAAATTTTTTTTACGGGTAGGTAATACCCGAGAAATATATAAATTCACAATCAACATCTTACACTATACAATCTTCGATTCTGGTTCAGCAAATCAGCAACTATACTCACTACTTTCACAACAATATACATTCTTTCATAGAAATCCAAACAACCATACTCATTCAAGTTCAAATACATATCCTGATTTTGAAATTACAGAATTCAATTCGGGACATAACCGGTATCATCACTCTTAGAATTCTTATATCTTTCAAAACTATACTTTGACTTCAAAACTGTGCTAGAACATCATATGTATATTAACGATTACAATCTGTGTTCTAACCCTTCAAAATTCTTGAAGACACTTCAAATAATGAATAATCGAGATGATGATCCAACCACATGTTACCCACAGTTTTGTACCTGAAAAAAAAAACATCGAAACCAAAGTCATAGTTTAACACGTATCCGTGTCAGACCCTTTGGCATTTATTAGCTAAAATAATTTTTCAATTCCTTTTCAAAATAGACAGTTTTGTCACAGCTCCAGCAAGTCAACTTCAACTTTTCAGTTGAAACAGCCTTATTATAACCTTGATATATACGTTGCCCTTTCGCCATCGTTACCGGGGAACCGTTTATGTCCCACCACATTAGCAATAAACTTACCAACAACTTCACTGATCTTTGACTTTCCGAAAAGTCATTATATTTATCGAAACCCCATCATTTACTCATCAGCATCTTGTAACAAGAATTTTCATACCAATTACTGGGAACCAGCAATCAGTATTTTGAAATCTCGCAGCATGTATACACCAACAGTTATATGTGTACATATAACGTCTATCTCCAAGACTTGCATACTTCGAATGTGAAGTTTCTGAAAAACACCCTAAACCACGAACCAGATCTCCGAATTTTGGAAAAATGCTGATGAAGCAGCAAAAACTATAAACGACCTTAACAGTCAAAAGTTTGATGATAAAGAATAGTGTGTTGGCAAAGCTCAGAAAAAGAGAAGGTTTGAAACTGGAAAACGGATTGAGCAAACTATGAAGGAGACTGTGGACAAATTACAAAGACGAAATCTACCTTCAAAGAATCCAAATGATTCAGTGTCTGTTGAAATCCTTAGTAATTACCTTGCTCTTTACTCTAAAACCCTTGCGGACGATATTCTTCATCATCCTCTTATCTTAAATATTCTAAGATATCATCGTATCTTTCATTATAAATATCCTCCATATTTCTGAAGATATTTTCATAACTATTCTTAACTGAAATCTTTTATCTTTCCGTGATTTCAGTATTACATCAGAAAGGAAACTGTTTTAGTTCCTAAATTCTGAAACCTTCGAGTGTAAAATATGAATGTTTTTGAAGTAGTGTTAGGTACTGAAGCATGAGTTAGTATAATATAATGACACTTGATCAACGTGATTATATTACAGTAAGTAATGCTGAGTTTCTAATGGGACATGACGATTCACAGACCATACCATCATCATGTGCCATGTTACATGACTCTGGTATTCTATTAAACCTCTAAAAATATCAAGAAAATATTTTCTTAATAATTCAGTCTTTACCAGGATATTCTGGTAATTTGACAAATCAAGATCGTGCCATTTCAATTTCTCTCTTAGAACATTAGTCATTGTTCATTCGAAACTCCATACCTACAAATTCTGGACCATTACTTGCGAAGAGAAAACAAAAGCATGAAGCTTCAAAATAGAAATGGGAGTATAAATCGCAGCAAATATGAGAAAGCATTAACTGTGGATGTCAATGATTATAGAAAGACAGAAGCAGAGATTCCAAAATATAAGGGAAGAAATAAAGCCCAACAACAACTCAGAAATTACAAACCGTGTACATCGATGCATATAGCAATATAAAGATACGGGAGAACTAAAAACACTAGAAAATCAAGAATATAGTAGAAGTAAATAGATTCTTCCGGCGGCAGATGAAAAAGAAGAATGACAGATATGAAAGTTAGGAGTATATCAAGAATCAGAACTGGATGGAGTATATTGACGAATGCTTTAAAGTATGAATTGAGGGAGGAAGAATAGAAGGTATGAGCTGTGGAAATAAGGAAATGAAGAGGGTGGATTTATACTGATATATCTGACAGGGCAATCAAAACAGATTATCGCATTTAACCAAAGAGGATCCTAATTTCCTTAATTTTTGAAGAATCAAATCTTATTTAGATTTCGAAGATTTTCTTCTAAAATTTCTTGAATTCCAAAAATCAACCGTGCCTACGTCACCGGATAAGACGAACATGTATTTACTCATTTTCACTCTTTTGCGATAGCTTCACTCGTACTCTTCACAAAATCAAATTGATTTATCTATATTACCCAATGATGATAAAACTCTAATTTTCAGCTCTTATGCGTCATGAAAACATACTTATTGTCAGCCATGACGATCCTAATCAAATTTCGGGACGAAATTTCTTTATCGGGTAGCTACTGTGACGACCCGAAAATTTCCGACCAAAATTTAAACTTAATCTTTATATGATAACATTATTCCGACATGATAAGCAATAAATTTTGACAAGTTTTAAAACTTTTGAAATGAGTTTCATACAAACAATTGACCAACCATTTGTTCGACGATTCACGAACGTCATAACTTCTATTAAATATATACTTATGTATATATATGGATATATGGATTATATCTAACTTGAATATATGATAGTTAAGTATCTCATTAAGTATATTAATAATGGGTTTTATATATATAAATTGAGACTACTAACTTAAGGGTTTCGAAAACAATATATATATGTAACATTTAACGACGTAATAACCCTTATGTTAAAATGAAAACATATGTATTGTACTAAGATGTATTAATACACTTTTGAAAGACTTAAATACATATATTAACATAAGTATATTCAACAAAGATAGCTATACTCATATTCGCATTCTATTTCCTCATGAATTATATTCGTATTTTTACGGTATTTTTACCCGTCTAATACGCAGCTTATAGATGTATAACTATTGAAAAATACACTCCTTCCCATTTTTGGATCCTAGCATATTTTGTCTTGTTAATGAGTCATGAGACAAAAACTCACAAGTTTACTAACCATTTTGGCAACATATGACTCCATTATTAACTTAAAATTCGTCCATATGTACCACCCCATTTTTCCATTCCATTTTCTCATTCTTTACTCCAAATTACTCTCTCAAAATACTTCTATCTTCATACTAGATCATCACCAAGCATTTTCCTCATCATCTAGCTTCAAAATCAAGGTAGAACACTTCTTAAAACTCTAGTTAAATTCCTACTCTATTGCTATCTTAATAAGTTTATAAAACTTGTAAAAACTAGAACTTGTTTTGGTGGAAACCAAGCATGTTTATAAAATAATGTAACCTTACTAACTTGACTTTAAAAAACACTTATTTATATTTATTATGAAATTATATTAAGTTATTATAAGAATTTATAACTTGTATATATGTATCACACCTTAGAACTTAATATACAATAATTGGTCTCTTTCGGTTCTTGAAAACTGTTTTGACACACGAATTTAAAAGCTATCTTAAACTTTGTTTTAGAGCATATAACTCTGGATATATGTTAATATATATGAATCACGATTTCTGTAATTTTTTTATGATTTTAGACGAAGTGAAAGTATTTTTCAAAAATTCATTAGTTGACTGATGACAGATTTTATCCGAATCTGTCCACCGTTACAAGTTAAGGGCATAAGCCTAACTTCAACTATGAAACCAAAACTTTTAGATTATGTTTTGAAAACAAAACATATTAAGGAGTCTCCAGCAACTTGATTCATTAAAAACCATGTAGTAAAAAATAATTTATGAACCGAAAGATTTGGCTAAGATTAATGTTGTATGCTTAATCAATCTAACTCGAAAATTATGCTAACTAAGACCTGGTCTATTTTTCTTGATAACACATGTTAGTGTATATGTTAATAACTAAAATATAGAAGGAAAATTAAAAATATTGAGTTTAGCTATTTTTCATAGCCTACGGACTATTCCTATGACGAATTATTGAACTGTGCGGACAGATTTACGCACCTGTGACAAAATAAAATTTTAACTAACCTATACTCCAATTCAGAACATATGCCAATTATGGCTGGTTATAGGACTCAAATACCTTTCCAATGATGGCTCTTACACCTATAGAAGTCGAACAAACTATGAGATATACCTATCGGGAGTTGACTATTTAAAATCAGGAAATCTATATAAGATTTAAAATAAGACTAACAACTAATTACTAACTTAAACAAGTAAAAATATTATATAATTAATATATAAACTTGTTTTATCAATATTATATGTTAATAAATATATATAATTGATATAGGTTCGTGAATCCGAGACAAACCCTGCACTTGTTCAGTGCCGTCATATACATAATTGCTACGAAATACAGTATTGTGAGTTTCATTACTCTCTTTTTATATATAATTTTGAACTGAGAATACATGCGATGTTTTATAACTGTTTTATGAAATGGACACAAGTACTTAAAATATATTCTACGTTGAGTTGTACCACCTTGCATATCTTCCCTAATAGCTTGGTAACTAATATTTACATGTTGTAGGAACATGTAAGCGTGAATCCTATTGATAGATCTATCGGGTTTGACAACCCCAACTGGGCTAGTCGCTATAGTATCGTAAACGGTTGCATAGTACTTCATTTTTACTACACTTGGTACAGTGTAGGGAGATTTCATAATAAAGGAAATATGCCACATTAATTGTTAAGTATGGTTACCGAAGCGCTCAACAACTTATAGAATACTTTTATACACTTGCGAGTGAACGGATATTTGTGGAAACTGAAATCTTGTGGTCTATTACTATTACAAAAATGATTGATTATGATAAACTAATGAACTCACCAACCTTTTGGTTGACACTTTAAAGCATGTTTATTCTCAGGTATTAAAGAAATCTTCCGCTGTGCATTAGCTCATTTTAAGGATATTACTTGGAGTCATTCATGACATACTTTGAAAGACGTTGCATTCGAGTCGTTGAGTTCATCAAGATTAAAATTAAGTCAATTATAGTTGGATGTAATATGAAATGGTATGCATGCCGTCAATTTTTGATGTAAATAAAGTTTGTCTTTTAAAAACGAATGCAATGTTTGTAAAATGTATCATATAGAGGTCAAATACCTCACGATGTAATCAACTATTGTGAATTGTTTATAATGTATATGAACGGGTCCTTTCAGTTTGTATCAGAGCGATGATCTTAGCGAACCAAGTCTGCATTAGTGTATCTAACTGCTAGTCGTTAGGTTGCATTAGTGAGTCTGGATTTTGACCGTGTCTGCATGTCAAAAGTTTTGCTCATCATTTTTGTCGGAAATTACCTGCTTATCATTCTTAGTCTAGACACATCTTATTGCATTGATTGCATGAATAGTGTATAGACAAAATTCATATCTTAGCGTATCTGCTAATTCATATTTTAGCGTATCTGTTACTGTAAACTTTGTCTGACATAATCCGTAAATTCCTCCGTAATCTACGAAACCTTTTGCTCTATATATATAGATATTCTATGTAATTAGAATACCACCCGATAGCCGGAAAATCATTTCATATCGAAAAATCCTTTATTCAATCGTACGAAATGGAATTTGTCATTAGTTCAAGTCCCTCGGATTCTGAAATGGAATCCCACTCAAGCTCCGAAAGCAGTGTGACTGGAATGGATCAACCAATCAGCCATCATCTATTCTGGATGAATTGGGGATGGGTTCGTAATCTCCTTAATCATTGGAGACAAGAAGAAGGCGATCTTTTCCATCCACCACATTGCCCTCTTGGCGAAGAACCTGAAGCACTTACCGGCGAACCTGTCCGAAACACCATTTTCTCTCTCATTTCCAGAGTATCTCATCACGATTATATACTATACCAGATTCTAGATTTTATTTATCCGCTCGTTCGAACCGACAATCACCCTGGTGTAATAGAAGAAGTCAACGAGCTTCGCGCTCGGGTAGTGGCTTTGGAGAATATGGTGCAAAGGTTACAAACACCGGCAACAGCACCAGCAGCATAACCAGTACCACCATCATCATCGCCAACAGTACAATTACCACCCCCAACCACAACCGCGTCGTAAACCTCAACTTTACAATCTGTCCCACGAGCACCAATGTCATACGCTCTGTAGATACCAAGGAATACCAACAACAACAAACGATGAAGTGTTGATTCATAATTTCATTGGAGAAACACTCCGCGGCAATTATGTAATCTCCAAAGTCTTAGAGATTATCTATTCTAGCCCTAACCATAAATCAGATGAATAAACCAAAATAGAAATCCTGACAAGAATGGTACATGATTTACAAGCTAGACTTGTTCTATCAGCAGCATCAACAGTACCGTTAGCATCATCAGCACTAGCAGCACCTATAACATCACAAGCTCCGACAGTTCAAGAATCACCGTGGACATCATTACTACTCAACAACGCGTATAATGAAGTATTAATTACAGTAGTGAAATACTCTGTGAAGATTATGAAATCTCTAATGTTAGAGATTATTCATTTCTAATTCCAGCCTAAGATCAAATGAGCTTAATTTAGTATTAACTCATCAAATCTGTATTACATCTGAAGGAAATATATATATATTTTCATAAAGACTGTAATAAAATTCTCTGGTACAAAATATTATTTGTGAAATTTTTTTTTACGGGTAGGTAATACACGAGAAATATATAAATTCACAATCAACATCTTACACTATACAATCTTCGATTCTGGTTCAGCAAATCAGCAACTATACTCACTACTTTCACAATAATATACATTCTTTCATAGAAATCAAAACAACCATACTCATTCAAGTTCAAATACATATCCTGATTTTGAAATTACAGAATTCAATTCGGGACATAACCGGTATCATCACTCTTAGAATTCTTATATCTTTCAAAACTATACTTTGACTTTAAAACTGTGCTAGAACATCATATGTATATTAACGATTACAATCTGTGTTCAAACCCTTCGAAATTCCTGAAGACACTTCAAATAATGAATAATCGAGATGATGAACCAACCACATGTTACCCACAGTTTTGTACCTAAAAAAAAACATCGAAACCAAAGTCATAGTTTAACACGTATCCGTGTCAGACCCTTTGGCATTTATTAGCTAAAATAATTTTTCAATTCCTTTTCAAAATAGACAGTTTTGTCACAGCTACAGCAAGTCAACTTCAACTTTTCAGTCGAAACAACCTTATTATAACCTTGATATATACGTTTCCCTTTCGCCATCATTATCGGGGAACCGTTTATGTCCCACCACATTAGCAATAAACTTACCAATAACTTCACTGATCTTTGACTTTCTGAAAAGTCATTATATTTATCGAAACCCCATCATTTACTCATCAGCATCTTGTAACAAGAATTTTCATACCAATTACTGGGAACCAGCAATCAGTATTTTGAAATCTCGCAGCATGTATACACCAACAGTTATATGTGTACATATAACGTCTATCTCCAAGACTTACATACTTCGAATGTGAAGTTTCTGAAAAACACCCTAAACCGCGAACCAGTTCTCCGAATTTTGGAAAAATGCTGATGAAGCAGCAAAAACTATAAACGACCTTAACAGTCAAAAGTTTGATGATAAAGAATAGTGTGTTGGCAAAGCTCAGAAAAAGAGAAGGTTTGAAACTGGAAAATGGATTGAGCAAACTATGAAGGAGACTGTGGACAAATTACAAAGATGAAATCTACCTTCAAAGAATCCAAACGATTCAGTATCTGTTGAAATCTTTAGCAATTACCTTGCTCTTTACTCTAAAACCCTTGCGAACGATATTCTTCATCATCCTCTTATCTTAAATATTCTAAGATATCATCGTATCTTTCATTATAAATATCCTCCATATTTCTGAAGATATTTTCATAACTATTCTTAACTGAAATCTTTTATCTTTCCACGATTTCAGTATTACATCAGAAAGGAAACTGTTTTAGTTCTTAAATTCTGAAACCTTCAAGTGTAAAATATGAATGTTTTTGAAGTAGTGTTGGGAACTGAAGCATGAGTTAGTATAATATAATGACACTTGATCAACGTGATTATATTACAGTAAGTCATGATGAGTTTCTAATGGGACATGACGATTCACAGACCATACCATCATCATGTACCATGTTACATGACTTTGGTATTCTATTAAACCTCTAAAAATATCAAGAAAATATTTTCTTAATAATTCAGTCTTTACCAGGATATTCTGGTAATTTAACAAATCAAGATCGTGCATTTCAATTTCTCTCTTAGAACATTAGTCATTGTTCATTCGAAACTCCATACCTACAAATTCTGGACCATTACTTGCGAAGAGAAAACAAAAGCATGAAGCTCCGAAATAGAAATGGGAGTATAAATCGTAGCAAATATGAGAAAGCATTAAATGTGGATGTCAATGATTATAGAAAGACAGAAGCAGGGATTCCGAAATATAAGGGAAGAAATAAAGCCCAACAATAACTCGGAAATTACAAACCGTGTACATCGATGCATATAGCAATATAAAGACACGGGAGAACTAAAAATACTAGAAAACTAAGAGTATAGTAGAAGTAAATAGATTCTTCCAGCGGCAGATGAAAAAGAAGAATGACAGATATGAAAGTTAGGAATATATCAAGAATCAGAACTGGATGGAGTATATTGACGAATGCTTTAAAGTATGAATTGAGGGAGGAAGAATAGAATGTATGAGATGTGGAAATAAGGAAATAAAGAGGGTGGATTTATACTGATATATCCGACAGGGCAATCAAAACAGATTATCGCATTTAACCAAAGAGGATCCTAATTTCCTTAATTTTCGAAGAATCAAATCTTATTTAGATTTCGAAAATTTTCTTCTAAAATTTCTTGAATTCCAAAAATTAACCGTGCCTACGTCACCGGATAAGAGGAACATGTATTTACTCATTTTCACTCCTTTGCGATAACTTCACTCGTACTCTTCACAAAATCAAATTGATTTATCTATATTATCCAATGATGATAAAACTCTAATTTTCAGCTCTTATGCGTCATGAAAACATACTTATTGTCAGCCATGACGATCCCAATCAAATTTCGGGGCGAAATTTCTTTAACGGGTAGGTACTGTGACGACCCGGAAATTTCCGATCAAAATTTAAACTTAATCTTTATATGATAACATTATTCCGACATGATAAGTAATAAATTTTGACAAGTTTTAAAACTTTTGAAATGAGTTTCATACAAACAATTGACCAACCATTTGTTCGACGATTCACGAACGTCATAACTTGTATTAAATATATACTTATGTATATATATGGATATATGGATTATATCTAACTTGAATATATGATAGTTAAGTATCTCATTAAGTATATTAATAATGGGTTTTATTTATATAAATTGAGACTACTAACTTAAGGGTTTCGAAAACAATATATATATATATATATATATATATATATATATATATATATATATATATATATATATATATATATATATATATATATATATATATATATATATATGTTACATTTAACGACGTAATAACCCTTATGTTAAAATGAATATATATGTATTGTATTAAGATGTATTAATACACTTTTGAAAGACTTAAATACATATATTAACATAAGTATATTCAACAAAGATAGCTATACTCATATTCGCATTCTATTTCCTCATGAATTCTATTCGTATTTTTACGGTATTTTTACCCGTCTAATACGTAGCTTATAGATGTATAACTATTGAAAAATACACTCTTTAGCAGCCCCATTTTTGGATCCTAGCATCTTTTATCTTATTAATGAGTCATGAGACAAAAACTCACAAGTTTACTAACCATTTTGGCAACATATAACTCCATTATTAACTTAAAATTCGTCCATATGTACCACCCCATTTTTTCATTCTTTACTCCAAATTACTCTCTCAAAATACTTCTATCTTCATACTAGATCATCACCAAGCATTTTCCTCATCATCTAGCTTCAAAATTAAGGTAGAACACTTCTTAAAACTCTTGTTAAATTCCTAATCTATTGCTATCTTAATAAGTTTATAAAACTTGTAAAAACTAGAACTTGTTTTGGTGGAAACCAAGCATGTTTATAAACTAATGTAACCTTACTAACTTGACTTTAAAAAACACTTATTTATATGTATTATGACATTAGATTAAGTTATTATAAGAATTTATAACTTGTATATATGTATAACACCTTAGAACTTAATATACAACAATTGGTCTCTTTCGGTTCTTGAAAACTATTTTGACACATGAATTTAAAAGCTATCTTAAACTTTGTTTTAGAGCATATAACTCTGGATATATGTTAATATATATGAATCAAGATTTTTGTAATTTTTTTATGATTTTAGAAGAAGTGAAAGTATTTTTCAAAAATTCATTAGTTGACTGATGACAGATTTTATCTGAATCTGTCCACCGTTACAAGTTAAGGGCATAAGCCTAACTTCGACTATGAAACCAAAACTTTTCGATTATGTTTTGAAAACAAAACATATTAAGGAGTCTCCTGCAAATTGATTCATTAAAAACCATGTAGTAACAAATAATTTATGAACCGAAAGATTTGGCTAAGATTAATGTTGTATGCTTAATCAATCTAACTCAAAAATTATGCTAACTAAGACATGAGCTATTTTCCTTGATAACACAAGTTAGTGTATATGTTAATAACTAAAATATAGAAGGAAATTTAAAAATATTGAGTTTAGCTATTTTTCATAGCCTACGGACTATTCCTATGACGAATTATTGAACTGTGCGGACAGATTTACACACCTGTGACAAAATAAACTTTTAACTAACCTATACTCCAATTCAGAACATATGCCAATTATGGCTGGTTATAGGACTCAAATACCTTTCCAATGATGGCTCTTACACCTATAGAAGTCGAACACACTATGAGATATACCTATCGGGAGTTGACTATTTAAAATCAGGAAATCTATATAAGATTTAAAATAAGACTAACAACTAATTACTAACTTAAACAAGTAAAAATATTATATAATTAATATATAAACTTGTTTTATCAATATTATATGTTAATAAATATATATAATTGATATAGGTTCTTGAATTCGAGATAAGCTCTGCACTTGTTCAGTGCCGTCATATACATAATTGCTACGAAATACAGTATTGTGAGTTTCATTACTCCCTTTTTATATATATTTTTGGGCTGAGAATACATGCGATGTTTTATAACTGTTTTATGAAATGGACACAAGTACTTAAAATATATTCTACGTTGAGTTGTACCACCTTGCATATCTTCCCTAATAGCTTGGTAACTAATATTTACATGTTGTAGGAACATGTAAGCGTGAATCCTATTGATAGATCTATCGGGTTTGACAACCCCAACTGGGCTAGTAGCTCTAGTATCGTAAACGGTTGCATAGTACTTCATTTTTACTACACTTGGTACAGTGTAGGGAGATTTCATAATAAAGGGAATATGCCACATTAATTGTTAAGTATGGTTACCGAAGCGCTCAACAACTTATAGAATACTTTTATACACTTGCGAGTGTACGGATATTTATGAAAACTAAAATTTTGTGGTCTATTACTATTACAGAAATGATTGATTATGATAAACTACTGAAATCACCAACCTTTTGGTTGACACTTTAAAGCATGTTTATTCACAGGTATTAAAGAAATCTTCCGCTATGCATTAGCTCATTTTAAGGATATTACTTGGAGTCATTCATGACATACTTTGAAAGACGTTGCATTCGAGTCGTTGAGTTCATCAAGATTAATATTAAGTCAATTATAGTTGGATGTAATATGAAATGGTATGCATGCCATCAATTTTTGATGTAAATAAAGTTTGTCTTTTAAAAACGAATGCAATGTTTGTAAAATGTATCATATAGAGGTTAAATACCTCGCGATGTAATCAACTATTGTGAATCATTTATAATGTATATGAACAGGTCCTTTCATAACATCACATAAGCAGTAATTATAAGAGCTTGAATCAAACAGCACCTGAGACAAAACATGCTAAAGTGTCAACCAAAAAGGTTGAGTGAAGTTCATAGGTTTAACAAATAAGTTTGACCGTTGTTTTAGACCACAAGATTTAGTTTGTAAAGTTGATCTCCCACAGGATCAAAAAGTTATGCCAAGGCGTGATATTTAGACTAAACATTCAAGTTTGCCCCAATGACAAGTTGTTTCTGTCCTTGTCAGTTTAATTTCATTATTAAGTAATACAATGACTTAGACAAATGTATCGGGGACGTTACTCCCGATAGTCCTACCCCCAATAATTAAGCATGCAATCAACGAGCAATTAAAAATATCACTGTAGGGACTTAGTCGGACATAGCCGGGTATAGCATAGTTTAGCAGTTGGTACTTGTGTCTAAATTGTAAATATTAAAAGCAGCATGTGTCTCACCCCATAAAGTAAATAAGTTGTGCACAAAGTAAAGTGGGGCTATGAATTCACCTTAGTAAGTAGAGAGATGAGCTAGTTATTCCTCGGAATAGAAAGTTGGAACGAACAGAAAGTCAACCTATTGACATTTAAGAGTAGTAAGTGTTTTTGCCCATGTTTAAGTAAATGTTTAAGTATGATAGTGTTGTAAGTATAGTTCGTTTTCCTTTTTCTAGTAAGTTTCTATTTTTAGAAAGTTTCCAGTTTTAGTAGGTTCCTTATTTTAGTAAGTTTCTATAACTAGAAAGTTTCTACTTTTAAGAGTGTTTTCCATTTTAGGATACTTGCCGTATTAGATAAGCTTCCAATCACCCCTTTCCCTTCAAATGGCCATTTCAGGTCTAGGGGCTTGAGCTATAGGACCCTTTAAATCGGAAAATCTAAACCCTTTCGCCTAGAGTTTCGTAGAAACCATTCGTCAAGAAAGTTCGAAGATTTATACATCTCTAATACATATTCCAAAATGCTTTTATGTGTTATAATATAAGTAGTAGGTTATCGGTGTTAGTAATAGTAATAGTGTATACATGTTAATTAATAGTATGAGTAGTATTAGGGTTTCATTAATTAGGGTTAGTTAATTAAAGTAGTATTTAATAACTAGGGTTTAGTAATTAATGTCCTAGGGTTTGATAAATTAGGGTTTAGTAAATTAGGGTTTTATTTAATGTAGTAATGATTAGGTAATGATTAGGGTTTTAATAATTAAAGTGGTATTAAATAATTAGGGTTAAGTTTAATGAAATAGGGTTTTTAATAATTAATTAGGTTTATGGTTTAAGTAATTAGGGTTTAGTATATATATATATGTATATTTTCGTGTGTATATATATATATATATATATATATATATATATATATATATATATATAATAAAAATATATTTTTTTACATGTATATATATGTATATGTCGATATATATGTATATGTATATATATTTATTTTGTTTCCTAAATTAACCATAAACAAATCTTTATCTAATCTCCTAGCTTTTAAAGATCAAACTTCCTTTTCCCTTTTTTTTAAAAGTCGACATGTATGTATGTATATGTATATTTATTTTTTTTACATGATCAATATAAATGTATATGATCTAGGTGTGTTTATGTATATACTTATGAATAAACAAGTTTATATTATGAATATGAATTAACAAAGATCAAGCTTATGTAAATAGTTTAGGGTTTATGTTATACCTTTAAAGATTCAAGGTAACTAACAAAGAAGTGATGAACACGATGAAGATTGAAGATCAAAGCCTTGAAAAACTTGAAGAACTCCTTGAAGATTCTTGAAGAACACGAAGAACGCGAAGAACACTTGAAAAACCCTTGAAGATTGGTGGTGGATTTCGATGGTGATGATGATGATGATTTCGATTGTGTTGGCCGAAATCAAGAGAGAGGGGGGAGAGATTTGGGGGAGAGAATTGTTGTTGTGATTTGGTACATTGAAAAGGTTTAGGTTAGGCCTCTATTTATAGGAGTGTTAGGATTATTCTAGAGTTAGGGTTTAATAAGGAATTACTTAGGGAACAAGTTAGCTTGAAGAGGGGGTTAAGGGTTGTTGATTGGGCCGAAAATTAGAGGGGTAGAAGGGTAATTTTACCCTTTAAAATTCGGCTAGGGTTTATTAGGGTTAGAGTTTAACATTTTTTACTTTAGACCTTGCACTTTAATTTAGCTTAAATGGTTCCTTAATTATCCAAGTTTAATTATTTTTAATACACAAATTTTAATGTTATTTATTTATTCACAAAAGTTAATAAGCTTATTATTTTTATCTTATATTAACTTGTCGTTAATTATTATTATTCTTAACATTCGTTAAATAAAGTCTTAATTGTTAAGTTTAATTATTTAGTTGGGCATTTAATAAGGAAAAGTATTGAATGGAATAATGAGAAATATAGAATGGAAAAATGAGGGTCGTTATAGTGAGTTATAGGTTTAACCTATACATTTATCAAATCGTAATAATAGACCACAAGATTTCATATTTCCATTTCTCATAAACAACATACAATCTGCATAAAAATCATTCACATGATGAACACCTGGTAACCGACCTTAACAGGATGCATATAGAATATCCCCATCATTCCGGGACTCTCATCGGACATGATAAATCGAAGTACTAAAGCATCCGTAACTCGGATGAGGCTTGTTGGGCCAAATAGATCTATCTTTATGATTCGCGTCAATTGGTGGCAATTATAATAAACACCAATTCTTAGGCTACCAAGCTAAAAAGGGGCATATTCGGTTCGATAATTCAACATAGAATGTAATTTTGATCACTTTTGTCTATTTTGTAAAACATTTATAAAAATGCATGTATTCTCATCCCAAAAATAATAGATTTTAAAAGTGGGACTATAACTCACTTTCACAGATTTTTCCTTCGTTGGAAATAAGACTTGGCCACTGGTCGATTCACGAACCTATAACAAATATGTACATATATATCAAAGTATGATTTAAATATATTGACAACATTTTTTTATTACGTTTTTATGATTTAAGTTTGTTAAGTTAGCAGTCCTCGTTAGTAACCTACAACTAGTTGTCCACATTTAGATGTGCTGAAATAAATCAATATATATATATATTATCTCGAATCAATCCACGACCCAGTGTATGCAAGTCTCAGGCTAGATCACAACTCAAAGTATATATATTATTTTGGAATCAACCTCAACCCTGTATAGCTAACTCAAATATTACTGCATATAGAGTGTCTATGGTTGTTCCGAAATATATATATAGATGGGTCGATATGATATGTCAAAATATTGCATACGTGTCTTTGGTATCCCAAGATTATATAATATGTATAATACAATAAAAATTAGTTAGGACATATTTAGTCTAGATTTGTTACAAAATTTTCGTAGCTAAAACTAGCAAATTTATCCAATTTTGTTTTACCCGTCATTTCTTCGTTTCAAATCCGTTTTGAGTGATTCAAGTTGCTATGGTTTCATAATGAACTGAAATTTATGAAACTAAACAGAAAAAGTATAAGTTTATAATTGGAAATACAGGTTACAAGTCATTTTTTAAAGAGGTAGTCATTTCCGTCGAAAGAACGACATCTTGATGACCATTTTGAAAAACATACTTCCACTTTGTGTTTAACCATGATTTTTGGATATAGTATCATGTTCATATGTAATATCATTTTTCCAAAAAAAAACTTCCAATTCAAATATTAAGATAGTTTTTATTTTTCTAACCCAAAACAGCCCCCGATTTTACTATGACGGCGTATGTCCGGTTTTACGGTGTTCTTCGTGTTTCCAGGTTTTAAATCATTAAGTTAGCATATCATATAAATATAGAATACGTGTTTATTTGATTTTAAAAGTCAAGTTAGAAGGATTAACTTTGTTTGCGAACAAGTTTAGAATTAACTAAACTATGTTCTAGTGATTACAAGTTTAAATCTTCGAATAAGATTGCTTTATATGTATGAATCGAATGATGTTATGAACATCATTACTACCTCAAGTTTTGTGGATAAACTTACTGGAAAAGAGAAAAATAGATCTAGCTTCAAAGGATCCTTGGATGGCTTGAAAGTTCTTGAAGTAGAATCATGACACGAAAACAAGTTCAAGTAAGATTTCCACTCGAAATAAGATTGTTATAGTTATAGAAATTGAATCAAAGTTTGAGTATGAGTATTACCTTGAATTAGAAATATATCTTACTGTAAATAAGAAAGATTTCTTGAGATTAGATGATCACTTGAAATGGATTTGCAAGATTGGAAATAAGCTAGCAAGTTTGAAAGATTTCTTGAAGAGTTCTTGAATGGTTGTTTTTATGATGATTAAAGCTTGTAATTGAAGCTGAAAGATGGTGAAAATGCTTGGAGATGATCAAGTATGATGTTAGGAGTATTTTGAGAGAGAATTTGGAGTGTAGGTATGAGAAAATGGAATGGAAAAATGGGGTGAAATCATAAAAACGGGATTACTTGTTATAAAGAAAAAAAAAAGATCCTTAAGTTTGTTTTTAGCTCATTAGTCATACAAGTTATTAAATAATGGTTCCACATATTTTTGACTTTAAGAAGACTGCTAATAATGAATGATTAAAGGTGTATATACCAATAGTAAATACATCTAGAAGCTGTGTATTGTACGAGTACGAATACGGGTACATACGAGTAGAATTGTTGATGAAAATCAATGAGAATGTAATTGTGAGCATTTTTGCTAAGTATAAGTACTTTGATATGTGTCTTGAAGTCTTTCAAAAGTGTACTAATACATATTAATACACTACATGTATATACATTTTAACTGAGTCGTTAAGTCACCGCTAGTCGTTACATGTAAGTGTTGTTTTAAAACCTTTAAGTTAACGATCTTGTTAAATGTAATTAATCCATTGTTATAATACTTAAATAAGATGTTAAATTGTTATGGTATCATAATAACATGTTGTATAAATATATCTTAACATCATATATATATGTTAAAATACTATTACAACGATAATCGTTACATATATGTCTCGTTTCGAAATCCTTAAGTTAGTAGTCTTGTTTTTACATATGTAGTTCATTGTTAACACACTTAATGATTTACTTAATTATAATTTTATCATGTTAAATATAGTGTAACAATATCTTAATATGATACATATGTATTTAGTAAGAAGTTGTTATAACGATAATCGTTATATATATCATTTTCGAGTTTCTTAAATCAATAATCTCATTTGTTTGTATATAACTCATTGTTAACATATTTATGGAGATACTTACTTATCATAATCTCATGTTAACCATATATATATATATATATATATATATATATATATATATATATATATATATATATATATATATATATATATATATATATATATATATATATATATATATATATATATATCCATTTATATAACATCATGTAGTTTTTACAAGTTTTTAACGTTCGTGAATCGCCGGTCAACTTGGGTGGTCAATTGTCTATATGAAACTCATTTCAAATAATCAAGTCTTAACAAGTTTGATTGCTTATCATGTTGGAAACATTTAATCATGTAATTATCAATCTCATTTAATATATATAAACATGGAAAAGTTCGGGTCACTACAGTGCAAAGGTTACAAACACCAGCAGCAGCACCAACAGCATAAACGGTACCACCATCAGCAACACCAACAGTACCATCACCACCACCAGCAGCAACATCTGCATCCTACACCGCAACATCACAATATGTCCCACGAGCACCAATGTCATACGCTCTGTAGATACTAAGGAATACCAACAACAACAAACGATGAAGTGTTAATTCATAACTTATTGGAGAAACATTCTGCGGCGAATATGTAATCTCTAAAGTCTTAGAGATTATCTACTCTAGCCTTAACCATAAATCAGATGAGTGGACCAAAATGATAAAAGAAACCCTGACCCGAATGGTGCACAATTTACAAGCTAGACTTGTTTTACCAACAACATCAACAGTGCCGTTAGCATCACCAGCACAGTCAGTACCGTCAGCATCATTAGAATCAGCAGCACCTATAACATCACAAACTTCGTCAGTTCAAGAATTACTGTGGACATCATTACAAATCAATAACGCGTATATTGTATAAACGAGTTATGAAGTATTAACTCATTTCCCTCTGAAGAAATTATATGTATATTTTTGTGATGACCCGAAAATTTCTGATCAAATTTAAACTTAATCTTTAACGTTTCCGACACGATAAGCAAAGTCTATGAATTTGAATCTCAAAATTTTAAACTATTCAAATACCTTTCGATTGTTCTCAACGATTCGCGAACAATTATATGTAATTAGATATACATACTATAACTTGGAAACGTAACAAAGTGTTATGAAAATGATACTGTGCATTAACCTTATTGGTTTGATTATCTGATTGATATATTTAACTACGGAGTTAAAAGATTATGCCAAACGATTGAATTAAAAGATATTTACTAAGTCTTTTAATGATTACGATGTTGTTACGGGTCTCTGTTGTGAGGTTAACGCTAATTTGAGAAATCGTTCATTCTTAACGATATTCGGAAAATATGGTAAAGTGTTTGTTTAAATAACGTAATCTAGACGATACAAAAATAAGGAATATTAACTGTTGGAATTGGATATATGAATAACTTGTGACGTATATTTAAAACGTGTTTATAAATATTAATTTGGTTACAAAACGTTTTGATTTAAAAACAATATTATTAAAAATACTTCGTTAGATAACGAGCCATTGATTTATAGAAGTAAATGACCAAAACACTCGAGAGTTTAAGATATATTTCGAGTGATATAGTTTAGGGATAATTTAAGGCTATATTTTGACAAAAATACGTGTCACGAAATGTAAAATACAAGTTTTCTCAGTGTACGAAGGGACACTCGAAAAACCGGAACCGGAACATAAGTCGCGTGATGACGTACGACTTATCGGAACAAAAATTACAAGTCAACTATGAACATGAATTTAATATAATATATAATTAATTATATAAATTATATATATTATATATATAATTAAATATTATGTCGACAAACAAGAAAACAAAAGTTTGTGAGCTGGATCAGAGGGCCATGCGATCGCATGGAAAATAGGCACAAAACCCATGCGATCGCATGGGGGTCAGAATCAGGAATTATTCTATAAATAGCCCAGGTTTCTGCCGAACTCTTTACCCACTTTCTCTCAATCTCTCTCTGTTATACATAAATATATATTATTATTTATTATTATTATTATTATTATTATTATTATTATTATTATTATTATTATTATTATTATTATTATTATTATTATTAAGATTAATATTATTATTAATCTTATTATTTTAGTATTGATATTATTATTAATAATATTATACATAAAATATTACGACGTGAGTAGGTTCGGGTTATTTCAAACCAAGTTTTCAAATGAGTCAAAGCTAAGGAAACTATGGGTTATTACTAAGGAGGTTATGGGTATTGTTTGAGGGTATTGCTTGTGAGTCAAACTAGTGTTTATCATCTTCGTTGCGTCTACGTACTTTCCCTACAATATTGAATCTCAATATTGATACGTTGAGATCTACGATTATTTGATATTCTGAGTTTCGATCACATTACGATGAACAACTTTATATGCTGCTAAGGTGAGTTTCATTGATCCCTTTTTAATTGCTTTCGCAATATATATTTTTGGGCTGAGAATACATGCAATTTATTTTAAACGCAATGGATACAAGTACATACTAAATTCTACACCGAGTTTGAACCGAAAATCCCTTAGCTTTGGTAACTAGTAACTGTCGGTTATAAGAACCGATGAGCACGAATAGAGATATATGGATCCATAGGGTTTGACATCCCCGTCTGTTCCAGGTATAGAAAGAAACTCTAGCCTGAACTATAAAACAGACGTATGCTATTTGAAGTTAGTACACGCTGGATTGCGTGTATTGTACATGTTGGTTGCATGTTAAACGAGGGGTACTTATTATAGACGTTAAGGCTTGGTTACCAGGGTGCTCATTCTTGTAGAACATTTTGATAAACGTTTCTGGATGAAACAACTGAAATCTTGTGATCCATTTTTTTATACAGATTATGCGAAATACTAAAACTATGAACTCACCAACCTTTGTGTTGACACTTGTTAGCATGTTTATTCTCAGGTTCCCTAGAAGTCTTCCGCTGTTTACTTATATGATATACAAGCTATGTGCATGGAGTCTTACATGGCATATTTTTCAAGAAAACGTTGCATTCACCAATTCATCACCATGTACCTTATTTTGACTGCATTGTCAACGAAAGCACTATTGTAAACTATTATATACGGTGATTGTCTATATGTAGAAATCATCAGATGTCGAAAACCTTTGATTTAAATATACATTTATGGTGTGCCTTTTTAAAAGAATGTAATGTTTACAAAATGTATCATATAGAGGTCAAATACCTCGTAATGAAATCAATGAATGACGTGTTAGTCCATATGGATTTGGAGCGATCGTCACAGTTGGTATCAGAGCTGGTATAATGCCGTCCATGTGTGGCAGGTTAGTCGTAAAGGAGGTTCTCACAGTGTTACCTGTGACGAAGCATTGGCTCTTACTCCTTGCGATCCCTTACGAGGGTTGGCAGTAGCCGAGAGGCAGGCCCTAAAATCAGTATCTGAGGTACACTCAGTGGTCACCGGGTGGTTAGCTGGGAAGGCACTGGGTGGGACGGTGGTTGTCCCCAACTGATCTACAGTTGGTATCAGAGCATTGGTCCTAGTAAACCAGGTCTTGCATGAGTGTGTCTAACTGATAGTTGTTAGGATGCTTTAGTAAGTCTGGACTTCGACTGTGTCTGCATGTCAAAAGTTTTGCTTATCATTCCTTGTCGGAAATTACTTGTCTATCATCTCAAGTCTAAACACGTGTTACTGCATTGATTGCATGAATAGTGTATAGACGAATCATATCTTATCATATCTACTATAGTGGATCTTATTTGGTGTTTTTCGAAATTCCCTCCATAAATTATGGAATCCTTTTACTATATATACGTATGCGAGAAGACGAAGGTATCATCCAGTATTCAACCCTCAATTCATATCGAGAATCATTTCATAACTTTCAGTGATCGCGTAAGATGGCCTCTTCGAATAGACCAAGTCCCTTCAACTCCGAAGACAGCGTGACAGGACCACACCGACCGATCAACTACCGTAATTTCTTTAGAAAATGGGGATGGGTTTGCGAAATACTTACCCTATAAACTGCTTAATTCGTGATTCATTATAAACTGCTTAATGACGAAATTTAGCATACAAGCATGCATAAACATATATACTCGAGCACTAGTCATGTATACACTATTAATATATAAAAGATAAGATATGAATGCTCACGTATCAATATTGTGATTCAATACTGCAGGAAAGTACGTAGATGCAACAGAGATGATAAACACTAGGTTTGACTTGCGAACAATACCCATGAACATTACCCATAACCTCCATAGCTATAACCCATAGTTTCCTTAGCTCTATCCCGCTCGGAAACCCATTTTGAAAACCCGTTTTGAAAATCACCCGAGCATAACTCCGTCGTAGTATTTTATGTATACTACTAATACTTAATTTGAATATTGCACTAGAATTATTACGGAATAAAAATATATGAAATAAATATATATGTACATATGTGTGTGTGTGTGTGTGTGTTTCTGCAATCGATCGATCGATCGATATATATAATTAGAAAATAATATTATAATAATAAAAGGAATCAAACGTGTTTAATTATAATAATATAATAATATAATAATAAAAGGAATCGTACGTTTATAATTATAATAATATAATAATATAATAAAGTAATAATATAATAATAATATAATAATATAATAATATAATAAAGTAGAATATAATAATATAATAATAAAATCTTTTAAAAGTCGTATTTTTAAAATACTTCGGGGGTATTTTATGTAACTTATAATTAATGATTTCAATCATGTCACTTTCATGTGAATAGTAAATTAATTAATTTCGTTTCATTTACTATTCATATGAATAGTAAATGAATTAATTTCGATTCAACTATTTAAGCTACACGTTGTTGTACGCCGTGCTTTACAAATTGTATATTTTTAATTTAACTTCGTTTCTTAAAAAAATTATAAAAATTATATCATAAAAATAAAACGACTTAATACGTAAAAATTTTAATTTGAAAAGCATCGTTTAATAGTAAATTTTTATCATTTCATATATAAATATTATTCGCATGATTCCGTATATATTGAAAACTCTTATGTTTATATAATACATGTTATGACGTTCGTGAATCGTCGGACAAACAGGATAATTGAATAGTTCAAGAATTTTGAGATTCAGTTTTATAGACATTGCTTATCGTGTCGGAAACGTTAAAGATTAAGTTTAAATTTGGTCAGAAATTTCCGGGTCATCACAGTACCTACCCGTTAAAGAAATTTCGTCCCGAAATTTGAGTGAGCTCGTCATGGCTAACAATAAAAATGTTTTCATGACGAATATGAGTTGATAAATAGAGTTTTATCACCGTTGAATAATATGAATAAAACAATCCAATTACTCGAAGCGTATGACAGAAGTTATCGTAATAGAGTGAAATGAAGAATAGAGATTCGTCTTAACTCTTGACGTAGTATCGATTGATTTCCAGAATTTAAGGAATAGAAAATCTTCATAATCTAAATAAGATTTGTTTCTTTGGAAATTGCGAAAATTAGGATTTTCTTTGATTAAATGCGTAATCTGCCTCTATTGCTGTGTCCGATATTTCGCTATAAATTGACCACTTCATTTTTATTATTTTCATCACTCCTACATCTTCTTCCTCTTTTCATACTTCCAAAGATTGTGAAATGCTTCATCCAGTTCTGATTCTTGATATACTCCTAACTTTCATATCTGTCATTCTTCTTTTTCATCTACCACCAGAAGAAGTTATTTTCTTCTACCACTACCTTGGGGTTATAGTATTTTTCATTCTCCCGTGTCTTTATATTGCTATACGCATTGATATACACGGTTTGTAATATATGTGTTGTTGTCAGGTGTGAAAACCCGTCCTTATCCACCTGGACGAAGTCATCAACATTTGGTCCCATTGCGATGATCAACTCCAAATAATGTCCTTAAAACGAGCAAATGCACAGCGGAAGACTTAATTCGTACCTGAGAATAAACATGCTTAAAAATGTCAACCAAAAGGTTAGTGAGTTCATAGGTTTATCATAACAATATTTTTAATATATTAATAGACCACAAGATTTCATAATCATAAACATAATACACTCGCAAGTGTATGTAAAGCATTCTAAGTAGTTGAGCACTTGGTAACCATACTTAACTATTAATCAACGTCGCATATTCCCTTTATTATGAAATCTCACTACACTGTACCAAGTGTAGCCTACAAAACGAAGTACTGTGCAACCGTTGAATACTGGTCGTCCAGTCCGGTTGGGGTTGTCAGGCCCGATAGATCTATCAACAGGATTCACGTTTACAATACCCATGTAAATAGTAGTTACCAAGCTACAGGGAAGTATGCCAGTGGTACAACTCAACGTAGAATATATTTTTAAGTACTTGTGTCTATTTCGTAAACATTTATAAAAGTAGTGCATGTATTCTCAGCCCAAAAATATATATTGCAAAAGCAATTAAAAAGGGAGCAAATGAAACTCACCATGCTGTATTTTGTAGTAAAAATACATATGACGACACTGGATAAAATAGGGTTTGGCCTCGGATTCACGAACCTATATAAATTGTATATTTATTAGTACATGTAATTGTAATCGAACAATATATATATAAATTTGTTAGTTATATCATTTATGTGTTAAAAAAATGTATATATGTTTCATATATTCATTTTATATAAAATATTAATTTTTGTTATGTTATATGTATTAAATATATCATTTTTATCTTAATAGTTATAATAATACGAAAATGATATTAATAGTAGTAAAAATGTTGATAATACTTAATATTATTAATAAGACTATAATGTTTGTAGTTCTGTTAATAATGATAATAATGATATTAATGATAATAAATGTAAGAATATAAATTTTATTGTTAATGATAATTAAGATAATGATTTTAGTAATTACATAATATTATTGATAATAATATTAATGATAGTTTTAGGGATATCAAAATAATAATTTTTGTAAAAATGATAGTAATAATAATAATAGTAATTTTTAATAACAACACTAGTAATTGTAATCATATTAACAATAATGATAGATGTTATAATAATATATATGTTACTAATAATAATAGTTATGATACTTGTGATAATAATAATAACTATAACTATTTATAATAATAACAATACTAATAACAATAGTATAATTAATATTTATTATACTAACAATAACAATAATAAGAATGATAATAGTAATAATAAAAATAATAATAAGAATAAGAATAAGAATAATAATAATAATAATAATAATAATAATAATAATAATAATAATAATAATAATAATAATAATAGTAATAATAATAATAATAATAATAATAATAATAATAATAATAATAATAATAATAATAATAATAATGGAGTCACTACCTCACTAAAATAGGATTTAAAAAGAATAGATGCCGTTGCCCGGGCTCGAACCCGAGACCTCTCGCTCGTTCACTTACACTCTAAACCATTCCTCCAATATCAATTTTCCTGAGATTACCTCACTCCAAATCATTATATCCCGTATTATATATTCATCTTCTTCCTTCTAAAGCCAATCGATCAAAACCCATTTCACTCATTCGATCCATAATTTAAATTCTTCCATAATATCAGAGATACTCGGTATTTATTATTTGCAAATTAGAAAACGAAAATAAAAAAAATATATATAAAAAAAAATAAAGAACAGCGACTGCTGTCGCTAATTTTTTTTTAAAAAAATAATAATAATCTTGAATATGAGATCGTTTTGGTTTACGATTCCTATATAAAAAAGTTTGAATTTCTCTTCCAGAAACTATAGGAATGGTTAATTTCAACAGAGGCTTTAAAACATAATCGAATTTAGGGATGAACACAGAGTTGACTTTTTTTGAAGATATAACTTTGACTCATAAATTTAAACTCGATAGGATGAATTTGATTATAAAACTTTGCAGATAGTTTTAGAATAAGATTTCAAACACCACTACATTTACACATTCTTAGAATTTATTCAAAATCAAGTCTTTGTTGAAAAGTTAGAGTAATAGAGGCCGACGAGTATATATATTAAAATTTAATTTGATTTTTGCTGCTCTCCATCGAATTGTAATCACAGTGTATAATATAGAGGATAAGTGTTATTGTTACAATTCATTTGACTCAATGGCGTTTGTTTGATAGTTAAATTGATTCGACTCAATTTCTCTTTCGTAAAAATCAAATAACAAAAAAATAAAAGTAGTTGAAATCTCTCCCCCACTTGGTACGATCGATTTGGACATGAGACTGTTTGTGGAGACAAAAACAAAAATTAAACACTGTAAGGATTTTGATGTGGAACCAATTTGATTCTGAAAATCACATTTATGATTAATATTACTAATTAATAATTATAACCATATCAAATAATAATAATAATAATAATAATAATAATAATAATAATAATAATAATAATAATAATAATAATAATAATAATAATAATAATTATATTAGCATTAATAATGGTATCATTAATAATAATATTTATATATATCAGATTTCATATTTTACATGTTAATGTAAATATACAAATATTTATATTAATATTGAAAGTGATAAAAATATTACATTAGTAACTATATTTTAGATTTATAATTTAATTTAATATCTTAATATTATTTATTATTAATTATGTAATCTAATATATGTATAATAACATATACTGAATATTTAATATTACACATCTTATGTATATATTAGTATATAATTGTGTTTGCATATCAATTACAATCATATATTATACATGTAAATATGATTATATTTTTAAGTTATTACGTATATATAATATATATCTATTTACTATATTATTTCATGATAGGAATAGATATTACAGATTTCAATACATAATATTTATATCTTTTATATATGTTTATTTATTACAATATACATATGATGATGGTTATATATAGTAGTCATATATGTTTATATGAATTCTTTTTAATAATAACCTTATTATTTTATATATTATTTTACTTATTTAATTCTACTGATTAAACTGTATTTTATTATTTCACATTATTATATATACATATTCAATTAATATCAAACAATGGTTCGTGAATCGTCAGGCATAATCAAAGGTCAACTGAATCCATATAAATAGTTCAAAGGTCAAATGTACGCACGAGCACAGTTCAAAGTTTATGAGACTTCAACAATACAAACTTTTGCTTATCGCGTCGGAAACATATAAAGATTAAAGTTTAAATTTAGTCAGAAATTTCCGGGTCGTCACAGTACCTACCCGTTAAAGAAATTTCGTCCCAAAATTTGAGTGAGGTGGTCATGGTTAACAATAAAAATGTTTTCATTATAAATATGAATTGATAAATAGAGTTTTATCAGCATTGAATAATAATACTAAAATAATTCGATTATTCTAAGAATACGAACGAAGCTATCGCAAAAGATTGAAATAGGAAAAGTAAAGATTCGTCTTAACTTTTGACAGAGTCAGGGTTGAATTCCGGAATTTAAGGGATTTAAAGAAAATCTTCGAAATCTAAAAGATTTGATTCTTCGGCGAGTAAGGAAATTAAGATCTCTATAATTAAATACGGTGATCTGCCTTGATTACTCTGTCTGATGTTTCCATTATAAATTAAGCTCTTCCGTTCCATTATTCTCACCATTCCTATACTTTCTTTCTTAGTTCATACATCCAAAAGATTGTGAAAATGCTTAGTCCAGTTCTAATCCTTGATATTTTTCTAATTATCATTTCTGTCATCCTTCTTTGCAATCTTCCATCAGAAGAATCTGTTTACTTCTACTATTACCTTGGGGTGATACTATTCTTAACTATACCGTGTCTTTATTTTGCTATTCGTATTAATATCCATGGTTTGTAATCTCCGTGTTGTTATTGGGCTTTATATTTTCCCTTATGTTTCGGAGCTCTTTGCCTTTTTCTTCTCTTCTCGACCTCTAGTAAAGCGATTAATGGTCCAGAATTCGTAGATAGAGAGTTTTGAATGATTATAATGTTCTAAGCAGGGTGGGACGTGATAGCACGATTTGATTTTCAAATTTATCAAAATTACAGAAGATAGAACTATCAAGAATATATTCTTCTTGATATGTTCGGAGGTTATGTAGAATAAAAGAGTTATGTAACATGACACATGATGATGGTATGATCTACTGTGAGCCATCATCACGTTTCATTAGAAACTCAGCATGACTTACTGTAATATAACCACGTTGGCCGGGCGTCATTATATTATACTAACTCATGCTTCAATTCTCGACACTTCTCCACAATTCATTCATAATTTATATTTGGATTTTACAGAAGTTTCCAATATAATGGAATACAGAAAACACAAAGAGGTAGATAAATTTCGGACAAGAATATTTTTGAAAATATCTTCAGAAATATCGAAGATATTTGTGATGATATTTTGGAAATTTCTAAGTTCGAAGGTTGATAAAGAAAAATTTTTCGTAAGATTTTAACATGACTTCGAAGCAAAATATTCTCTAAAGATTTCATCGGGTCCAGAATTATCTGGGTTCTTTAAATATAGGATTTGGTCCTTGTATTTGTCCTTAGTCTCCTTCATGGTTTGCTCAATCCATTTTTTAATACCAAATTTTCTATCGAGTGTTCCCAACACTCAATTCTTTTGTCATCACTTTTGGCCATTAAGACCATCTACATCATGCTGCTTCGTCAGCATTTTCAAAGTTAACGGATCTGGGTCATCGGTTATCAAACCGAGGTGGTTTCAGGAGAATTGTATTTTTAGATGATTAAACGCCGATGGTAATATGATGGAATATAAAAGGTTCCCCAGTAACAATAAAGAGTACGCATATTTATCAAGGTTATAATAAGGTTGTTTCGGATGAAAAGTCGGAGTTGACTTGCTGGAGCCGTGACAAAATTGGCTACTTTGAAAGGGATTACCAAATTATTTTTGGGTAATAATAACACTAAAGGAATTAGCACAGCTACGTATTAAACGTTTACTCAGTTTCCGAGAGTTTTTCAGATACATAACTATATGCATCAATCTTTTCTTCCGTAGATGAAGTGCGGCTGGTTCATCCTTTCGATCGAGGTGTTTTCAAGAATCATGAAAGATTTGAACATGGATTGGAATCGTCAAGATTCAAATGAGGTTTAAGATGAAATCAAGTGGAAAACTTGAAGAATTATTTTGTTTCATATGTTATAATCAGTATTTTAATTCATTTTAATTGTCCAAGGTTAGCAGTCCAATAGTCCAATAGTCCAACAATTCATATATAGTTTAATATATAATATTCGAATTAATTAATACGTATCGTGACCCGTGTACCGGTCTTAGTATTGATCACAACTCAAACTATATATATATTTTGGAATCAACCTCAACCCTGTATAGCTAACTCCGTCATTTGCATATAGAGTGCCTTTGATTGTTCCGAAATATATATATAGATGGGTCGATATGATATGTCGAAACCTTGTATACGTGTCCCGTTATTTATAGTGCGTAAAATAAATGACAGAAATTAAATGACGATAAATAAAATTGCGAGAATGTAAATTGCGATAATTAAATTGCGATAAATAAAATGTAACTAGTTAGCTAGGAACAGTTAGCGTGGATTCTTAACAATATTTCAATTAGTTAGTTCGTTTATTTCTAACAAATTTTACTTTGCCCGATGTTTTCTTCATTATGCCACTTGTTGGATTCTGATAGGTCAAAATCCAAATACGAAAATGGATTCTGTGTTGAACGGATACGTATATCTATGGATATAAGTAGGATAGTGACTGACTGTTGAATCAGAGTCGAAGAATGTACCGTGTAACTGATTAATGTGAAATCTAAATATTCCTCGGGTATTACCTACCCGTTAAAATATTTTCACCATTAACAGTTTGTACAAAAGAATTTTAATTACAATCTTTATGAAAATATACTTGCATATATATTTTCTTCAGATGTAATCATGGATTTAATGAGTCAATAAGATATTAAACTCATTTGATTTATCGTTAATACTAAATTACATAATCTCTAAAACTTTAGTAATTACATAATCGCCATGTCGAACGAAGATAAATGATGTAGATCGACTCGTAGAACGATGATTATACTCGAGGTATAGAATGAGATGTTGAGACATGGATTGTTGAATCTTGGCTTGTTGGTAGTTTTGGTGCCATTGGTGCTGAGGCTGGTGATGTTACTGGTGTTGGTGATACTGCTGGTGCTTGCAAATTGTATACCGTGCTTTCTAAAGTTAATACTCGAGCTCGGAGTTTTCTAACTTCTTCTACTAATCCTGGTTGATTATCAGTGTGAGGTAGAGGTCAGATATCTTCTCTAGTTTCATTAATGGTAGCTTCAAGACGAAAAATTCTTGCAAATAGGGTATAAACGGTGTTGCGAACGGGTTCGCCGGTGAGCGGGTTAAGTACTCCAAGGTTAGGTGGTAGATTCGATTCATGATATGGAGTACCCTCTTCCCTTCTCCATAGGGTGAGTATGTCGCGAACCTACCCCCATTTTCTCCAGTAATCACGGTAGTTGATTGGTTGGTGTGCTCCTGTCACGCTGTCTTCGGAGTCAGAGGAACTTGGTCGATTCGTAGAGGCCATCTTACGTGATCTCAGGAAAGATTTTTGGTATGAAGAGTTTAGTGACAGCAATTGATAGTTGGATGGTATTCTCAATGCATAATTTGCATAGATATATATAGTACCAGGATCCCTTAAATTAAGGAGGAATTTACGAGAGATATCAGGCAAGGTCTACAGTAACAGATACGCTAAGATATGAATTGTCAGATACGCTAAGATATTAATTTTGTCTATACACTATTCATGCAGTCAATGCAGTAAAACGTGTCTAGACTAAGAATAATGAGTAGGTAATTTCCTAAGGATGATAAGCAGATGATTTTTGACTAGAAATGATAAGCAAAACTTTTGACATGCAGACACGGTCGAAGTCCAGACTCACTAATGCATCTAAACAACTACTAGTTTGACACACTAATACAAGACCTGGTTCACTAAGACCACCGCTCTAATACCACCTGTAAATACAGTGGGGACGCATCCCACTCAGTGCCTTCCCAGCTAACCGCCTGGTGACCACTGAGCGTACCTCAGACACTGATTTTACGGCCCGCCTCTCGGCAACGTACAGCCAACCCTTATAGGGACCGCAAGGAGTAAGAGCCAATGCTTCGTCACAGGTAACACTGTGAGAACCCCCTCTACGATTAACCCGCTAATAAACGGCATTAAACCAGCTCTGATACCACCTGTGAAAACCCGTCCTTATCCACCTGGACGAAGTCATCAACATTTGGTCCCATTGTGATGATCGACTCCAAATAATGTCCTTAAAATGAGCAAATGCACAGCGGAAGACTTAATTCGTACCTGAGAATAAACATTCTTAAAAATGTCAACCAAAAGGTTGGTGAGTTCATAGGTTTATCATAACAATCTTTTTAATATATTAATAGACCACAAGATTTCATAATCATAAACATAATACACTCGCAAGTGTATGTAAAGCATTCTAAGTAGTTGAGCACTTGGTAACCATACTTAACTATTAATCAACGTCGCATATTCCCTTTATTATGAAATCTCACTACACTGTACCAAGTGTAGCCTACAAAACGAAGTACTGTGCAACCGTTAAATACTGGTCATCCAGTCCGGTTGGGGTTGTCAGGCTCGATAGATCTATCAACTGGATTCGCATTTACAATACCCATGTAAATAGTAGTTACCAAGCTACAGGGAAGTATGCCAGTGGTACAACTCAACGTAGAATATATTTTTAAGTACTTGTGTCTATTTCGTAAACATTTATAAAAGTAGTGCATGTATTCTCAGCCCAAAAATATATATTGCAAAAGCAATTAAAAAGGGAGCAAATGAAACTCACCATGCTGTATTTTGTAGTAAAAATACATATGACGACACTGGACAAAATAGGGTTTGGCCTCGGATTCACGAACCTATATAAATTGTATATTTATTAATACATGTAATTGTAATCGAACAATATATATATATAAATTTGTTAGTTATATCATTTATGTGTTAAAAAAAATGTATATATGTTTCATATATTCATTTTATATAAAATATTAATTTTTGTTATGTTATATGTATTAAATATATCATTTTTATCTTAATAGTTATAATAATACGAAAATGATATTAATAGTAGTAAAAATGTTGATAATACTTAATATTATTAATAAGACTATAATGTTTGTAGTTCTGTTAATAATGATAATAATGATATTAATGATAATAAATGTAAGAATATAAATTTTATTGTTAATGATAATTAAGATAATGATTTTAGTAATTACATAATATTATTGATAATAATATTAATGATAGTTTTAGGGATATCAAAATAATAATTTTTGTAAAAATGATAGTAATAATAATAATAGTAATTTTTAATAACAACACTAGTAATTGTAATCATATTAACAATAATGATAGATGTTATAATAATATATATGTTACTAATAATAATAGTTATGATACTTGTGATAATAATAATAACTATAACTATTTATAATAATAACAATACTAATAACAATAGTATAATTAATATTTATAATACTAACAATAACAATAATAAGAATGATAATAGTAATAATAATAATAATAATAAGAATAAGAATAATAATAATAATAATAATAATAATAATAATAATAATAATAATAATAATAATAATAATAATAATAATAATGGAGTCACTACCTCACTAAAATAGGATTTAAAAAGAATAGATGCCGTTGCCCGGGCTCGAACCCGAGACCTCTCGCTCGTTCACTTACACTCTAAACCATTCCTCCCATATCAATTTTCCTGAGATTACCTCACTCCAAATCATTATATCCCGTATTATATATTCATCTTCTTCCTTCTAAAGCCAATCGATCAAAACCCATTTTACTCAATCGATCCATAATTTAAATTCTTCCATAATATCAGAGATACTCGGTATTAATTATTTGCAAATTAGAAAACGAAAATAAAAAAAATATATATAAAAAAAAATAAAGAACAGCGACTGCTGTCGCTAATTTTTTTTTTAAAAAATAATAATAATCTTGAATATGAGATCGTTTTGGTTTACGATTCCTATATAAAAAAGTTTGAATTTCTCTTCCAGAAACTATAGGAATGGTTAATTTCAACAGAGGCTTTAAAACATAATCGAATTTAGGGATGAACACAGAGTTGACTTTTTTTGAAGATATAACTTTGACTCATAAATTTAAACTCGATAGGATGAATTTGATTATAAAACTTTGCAGACAGTTTTAGAATAAGATTTCAAACACCACTACATTTACACATTCTTAGAATTTATTCAAAATCAAGTCTTTGTTGAAAAGTTAGAGTAATAGAGGCCGACGAGTATATATATTAAAATTTAATTTGATTTTTGCTGCTCTCCATCGAATTGTAATCACAGTGTATAATATAGAGGATAAGTGTTATTGTTACAATTCATTTGACTCAATGGCGTTTGTTTGATAGTTAAATTGATTCGACTCAATTTCTCTTTCGTAAAAATCAAATAACAAAAAAATAAAAGTAGTTGAAATCTCTCCCCCACTTGGTACGATCGATTTGGACATGAGACTGTTTGTGGAGACAAAAATAAAAATTAAACACTGTAAGGATTTTGATGTGGAACCAATTTGATTCTGAAAATCACATTTATGATTAATATTACTAATTAATAATTATAACCATATCAAATAATAATAATAATAATAATAATAATAATAATAATAATAATAATAATTATTATTATTATTATTATTATTATTATTATTATTATTATTATTATTATTATTATATTAGCATTAATAATGGTATCATTAATAATAATATTTATATATATCAGATTTCATATTTTACATGTTAATGTAAAAATACAAATATTTATATTAATATTGAAAGTGATAAAAATATTACTTTAGTAACTATATTTTAGATTTATAATTTAATTTAATATCTTAATATTATTTATTATTAATTATGTAATCTAATATATGTATAATAACATATACTGAATATTTAATATTACACATCTTATGTATATATTAGTATATAATTGTGTTTGCATATCAATTACAATAATATATTATACATGTAAATATGATTATATTTTATAGTTATTACGTATATATAATATATATCTATTTACTATATTATTTCATGATAGGAATAGATATTACAGATTTCAATACATAATATTTATATCTTTTATATATATTTATTTATTACAATATACATATGATGATGGTTATATATAGTAGTCATATATGTTTATATGAATTCTTTTTAATAATAACCTTATTATTTTATATATTATTTTACTTATTTAATTCTACTGATTAAACTGTATTTTATTATTTCACATTATTATATATACATATTCAATTAATATCAAACAATGGTTCGTGAATCGTCGGGCATAATCAAAGGTCAACTGAATCCATATAAATAGTTCAAAGGTCAAATGTACGCACGAGCACAGTTCAAAGTTTATGAGACTTCAACAATACAAACTTTTGCTTATCGCGTCGAAAACATATAAAGATTAAAGTTTAAATTAAGTCAGAAATTTCCGGGTCGTCACATCAGGCTTTATATTTTCCCTTATATTTAGGAGCTCCATGCTTTCGTTTTTCCTTCCCGACTTCAAGTCAAGCGAATAATGGTCCAGAATTCGTAGGTATGGAGTTTCGAATGATCATAATATACAAAGTAGAAAGGAAAGGTAATAGCACGTTTCGATTTGTCAAATTACCAAAATATCTAGAAAAGACCGAATCATCAAGATAAATATTTTCTTGATATGTTTAGAGATTAAATAGAATGAAAGAGTTATGTAACATGGTTCATGATAAGGGTGGGATCTGTGAACCTTTATCACGTTCCATTAGAAACTCAGCATGACTTACTGTAATATAATCACGTTGATCAAGTGTCATTATATTATACTAACTCATGCTTCAATTCCCAACATTACTTCAAAACATCCATTTCTCAAATTTTCAGATTTTAGAAACTAAAATAGTTTCTTTTATGATGTAACACAGATAGCGCGAAGAGATGAATGATTTCAGATAAGAATAGTTATGAAAATATCTTCAGAAATATGGAGGATATTTATAATGGAAGATACGATGATATCTTAGAATATTTAAGATAAGATGATGATGAAGAATATTGTCCGCAAAGGTTTTAGAGTAAGGAGCAAGGTATTTGCTAAGGATTTCAGCAGACACTGAATCATTTGGATTCTTTGAAGGCAGGCTTAGTCTTTGTGATTTGTCTACAGCCTTCGTCATAGTTTGCTCAATTCGTTTTCCAGTTCCAAACCTTCTCTTTTTCCGTGCTTTTCCAACACACTACTTTTTATCATCAAACTTTCGACCGTTAAAGTCGTTTACAGTTTTTGCTGCTTCATAAGCATTTTTCCAAAATTCGAAGAACTAGTTTCGCAGTTTGGGGTGTTTTTCAGAAACTTCACATCCGAAGTATGTAAGTCTAGAAGATAGACATTATATGTATATATATAACTGTTGGCGTAGAATTGCTGCGAAATTCGAAATACTGATTGCTAATTCCCGGTAGTTGGTATGGCAATTACTGTTACAAGATGTGGATGAGTACATGATAGGGTTTCTATGAGTATAAGGATTTTTCAGAAGGTTAAGGATAAATGAAGTTGTTGGTAAATTTACTGCTAATGTGGTGGGACATGAAAGGTTCCCCAGTAACAAGAACGTATATGTCAAGGTTATAATAAGGCTAATCTGAAAAGTCAAAGTTGACTGGTTGGAAGTGTGGTAAAACTGGATACTTTGAAAAAAAAAATTGCAAAATTATTTTTGGTAATAACAATGCTAAAGGATCTTGCATAGTTTTGAAGTCAAAGTATAGCTTTGAAAGATGTAAAGATCTAAGAATGTTGTCACTGGTTCAGAGTTATGACTTGGATTCTGATTCGTCAATATCAGAATATGTAATTGAATTGGTATGAAATGATTGTGTATCACTGTGAAGATAGTGAGTATAGTTAATGATTTTTGAATCAAAATTGAAGAATGTACAGTGTAACATATTAATTGTGAACTTAAATATTTTTCGGGTATTACCTACCCGTTATAGATTTCACAAGTAATATTTTGTACAAAAGAATTTTTATTACAATCTTTATGAAAATATATGTATGTATATTTTCTTCAGATGTAATACTGATTTAATGAGTTAATATCATATTATGCTCATTTGGTTTTCGGCTTGACTTAGAAGTGATTAATCTCTAAAATATTAAAGATTACATAATCTTTGCGGAGTATTTCGCTAATGTAATCGATACTTCATTATTTATTCTTATTCCTCTGTGAAGGATGTTGGTGCTCGTGGAATTCTTGTGAACCTTACAAGGCACAGATGGTGTTTTCTGAAAAGTTTCGAGTATATCGAAAATGAAAATGTAAAATCAATTATGTAATTGAATAATACACTTGGTTTATTATGAAATGGAATTCATTGAGTTGAAACAGAGATTGTAGTTAACGAAGGTTAAGTTATTAACGAAGGATATACATCATAGCATATTAGTAATATGAATTTAACCGAGTAATATTTACCCTTTTTCAATTCATACATAATAGCTTAGTACGAAAAGATTTATTATGGTTTAATATATATATATATATATATATATATATATATATATATATATATATATATATATATATATATAAATTCTTCAGAGGGAATGAGTTAATATTTAATAACTCGTTGATACAATATACACGTTATTGATTCGTAATGATGTCCACGGTGATTCTTGAACTGGCGGAGCTTGTGATGTTAGAGGTGCTGCTGATTCTGACGATGTTGAAAACACTGACTGTGCTGGTGAGGCTAAGGGTACTGTTGATGCTGTTGGTAAAACAAGTCTAGCTTGTACCTTACGCACCATTCTTGTCAGGGTTTCTACTCTTCCTTCTATCATTTTGGTTCACTCATCTGATTTATGGTTAGGGCTAGAATAGATAATCTCTAAGATTATAGATTATATAATCGCCGTAGGATATTTCTCCGATGAATTTATGAATCCATACTTCATCGTTTGTTGTTGTTGATACTGCTTGGTACCCATGGTGCGTATGATGTTGATATCCGAAGTACAGATTATGATGTTAAGGCGTGTGATGCGGATGTGATTGTTGGTAGTGGTAATGATACTGTTGATGTTGATGATGGTGGTACTGGTTATGCTGCTGGTGCTGTTGCTGGTGTTCGTAACCCTTGCACCATATTCTCCAAAGCCACTACCCGAGCACGAAGCTCGTTGACTTCTTCTATTATACCGGGATGATCGGTGGTTCGGACGATCGGATAAATAAGATTTATAATATGGGATAGTATATAATCGTGATGAGATACTCTGAAAATGAGAGAGAAAATAGTATTACGAATAGGTTCGCCGGTAAGTGCTTCAGGTTCTTCGCCAAGAGGGAAATGTGGTGGATGGAAAGGATCACCTTCTTCATGTCTCCAATGATTAAGTAGGCTATGAACCCATCCTCAATTCATCCAGAATAGATGATGGCTAATCGGTTGATCCATTCCGGTTACGCTGCTTTCGAAGCTCGAGTGGAAATCCATATCGGAATAGTTGTCGGAATCTAAGGAATTTGAACTAGATACAGGATCCATTTCGTGTAATCAAGGAAAAGATTTTTGGAATGAAATAGATTATAGGACTAATTTGGTACTCCTTAATACATAGTTTACATATGTATTTATAATACCAGAATCCCATAAGTTACGGAGGATTTTACGGAAGATGTCAGACAAAGTTTACTGTAATAGATATGCCAAGATATGAATTTTGTCTATACACTATCTAGGCAATCAATGCAGTAAGAGGCGTTTAGACTAAGAATGATAAGCAGGTAATTTCCGACAAGAAGTGATAAGCAAAACTTTTAACATGCAGACACAGTCTAAGTCCAGACTTACCATCCTAACAACTATCAGCTAGACACACTCATGCAAGACCTGGTTCACTAAGACCAATGCTCTGATACCAACTGTGACGATCGCTCCAAATCTATATGGACGAACACGTCATTCATCGATTTCATTGCGAGGTATTTGACCTCTATATGATACGTTTTGTAAACATTGCATTCTTTTGAAAAGGCACACCATAAATTAATATTTAAATCAAAGGTTTTCGACATCTGATGATTTCTACATATAGACAATCATCGTAAATAATAGTTTACAATAATACTTCCGTTGACAATGCAGTCAAAATAAGATACATGGTGATGATTTGGTGAATGCAACGTTTCCTTGAAAAATATGTCATGTAAGACTCCATGCACATAGCTTGTCTAACATATAAGCAAATAGCGGAAGACTTCTAGGAAACCTGAGAATAAATATGCTAACAAGTGTCAACACAAAGGTTGGTGAGTTCATAGTTTTAGTGTTGCACATAATCTGTATATAAAGGTGGATCACAAGATTTCAGTTGTTTCATCCAGAAACGTTTATCAAAATATTCTACAAGATTGAGCACCCTGGTAACTAAACTTTAACGTTTTAATAAGTACCCCTGTTTTAACATACATGCAACCAACATGTACAATACACGCAAACTAACGTGTACTAATCTCAAATAGCATACGTCTGTTTTATAGTTCAGGCTAGGGTTTCTATACCTGGAACAGACGGGGATGTCAAGCCCTATGGATCCATATACTACTACTCGCACCCACCAGTTCTTATAACTGGCAGTTACTAGTTACCAAAGATAAGGGATTTTCGGTTCAAACTCGGTGCAGAATTTAGTAGGTACTTGTATCCATTGCGTTTAAAATAAAGTGCATGTTGATGTGTTAAGACGTAACTTTTAAAATGTAGACAATATGCTTAATAATTAACACATAATACAGGCAACTAAACCCGATCATGCAGTAACTAGCAAGTAAATTGACCAGTTCGATCCACAGGGAGAAGTTTGTTTTAAGGACTTTATAACGATTAATTATTCTAAAGGGGGATTTGTGTTTGAAGTTGTATTTTTGTTTAACGAAACAGTAAATAAATGTAGTAATTAACAAGAATGAGAATGCGGTGTTTACTTCTTTGCTTGATAAATGACAGGGATTGTTTTTTTATAATTAAAACCGTTATGTTATAGTTACAATAGAGCAGTTTATATCAATTTCACAATTTCTATAAACTCTTTTGCTATGTTTAATCAACAAGATTCTTTCGTGGTTGAATTCACATAAAACCTAGTTTACTAAGATCACTCTAAGTAAACTACATGATTGTATATCCTAAATATCGTTCAATTAACATCCTATACTCACATATAGGTGGCTAGATCACTAGGTGTTGAAGTATAAGCTATAGTCTTTGATAAATTCACATAAATCAAGTCATAACTTACATAATTGAACTAGGATACAAGGATGATTACAACTATGGATCTTTTGAAAGAACATGGTGATTTAGATTGATTAACTAACTAGATTCAACCCGGTTAAACTTACGTGAAACCTAAATTACAACAATCACTTGAGGTAACTTCATAACTATGTTGCTTTGGAACTTATTCAATTACCGAAATAAACACATAACAAAATCACTTAAGTGTATGTATCTAGTCGTCTAGATTACTAGATGTATTGAAGTATAGATTGTTTTCATAGTTAACTCACATTAATAGGTTTGCAATCTATATAATTGAAGTAATGATCTAAACAAGCATAACAATGGTTCTTACGGTTGAACTAGATAATTAAATCAATCAAACATATGTATAACTAGCATAACATCAAAGTATAGAACAATCCCAAGCCATAAATCTTACATTGAAGCAAACACACAAGGCTTTTAGCCTAATAAAATCATAGTAAAACTAATGAAACAGTAAATACAAGTTGAATTCATGTTAAAAAGATATAGAACAATAGTACCAATTGAGATAAATGATCCTAGCTTAATCTTGATGTTGAAAGAGTGGAGATTGACTTGTAGCCTTCCTTGGACCTTGAAAATCGTCTTCGAACTGAGGGAGAACGTAGTAGTGAAGGTCCCTTAAGTAAGTAACCAAAGGCTTCATTAAATAGCCTCAAAAGTTAGGTATTTTGGCCAGAAAGTGACCAGATGCGCCGCATCTCTTTGGGATGCGCCGCATCTCTTTACGTTTAGTAGATTCCAGCTCGATTCTGCACTCAGGACTGTCGGCAGGGGGTCAGATGCACCGCATCTGGCTTGGATGCGTCGCATCCATCTCAGATGCGCCGCATCTGTTGCTATTTTGGCCCAGAAGTCTTCATGCTCCGCATCTGAAACTGTCGGAAGTTATTTGGTGCATAGATGCGCCGCATCTAAGAGACTGTTTTACGCATTCGATCTTCGTTTTAACTGTGTTTTCGCTGTTGGTCTTCATTTATTCATTCACAATGGACTTTTTACAAATATACATGAATTACAATACATACGTACAACAATTACATACAAATGGAACAACATTGGATCGAAATAACGACAATAAACATGTATAATTTTGGCGTTATCAAAATCCCCACACTTAAACCTTGCTTGTCCTCAAGCAAGACTTACAAGAAATCGAAATTTACTATAGTAAACACACTTATTTAATTGAGAACATAAAAATGGGAATCACTCACTTGATATAGTACACAAGATACACAAGTTATTTAGTAACACAATAACTCACGCTATATGGAAATCACACTTGGGTCACAATATATACACACTCACACTTTTATTTATTTCACAATGTAATACACACACTTTGAGTACACACACGAAATGAAATCACACCAAAGTCGAAAGGTGGGTTTTAAAGTCCACATTTCTTAAAAATTTGGATCCTTAGGGAAATTGGGACCTTTGTGAAAAACCTTTTATATTTTTAAAATTAGACATGTTAGTTTTTACACTAACAAGTTTTCCGGTTTTAACCTCAAAGTCCGGTTGAGGGTAACTGAAAACTGAAGCCTCAGTCGGCGCTTAGCAAGCTACTCGCCCCCATGATTGAAGTATCATGGAACTTGAAACCGGATGTCCTAAAAAATGGTTTTACGCAATATAGTTCATAAAATAGCATAAGTTTTAGAAGAAACTATATCGTGTCCAAATATCATCGGTGAACTATGAGTTTGCACACCTCAATTTGTTATGGCATATGTATGTTGGCCGCAGTCAACACAGATGCGGTTGATCTTTACAGAGATCATCCATCTGGGGATTAGATTCATTAGTCTTAAAAGCTAATTTGCAATGTGCCCCCCATTGTACGAGACAGATCCATCTCATGGTTAGGATAAGTCTAACCACCAAAAACCCTGTTTGATGCTGAGGTGAGGTGGATTTTCAGCCGATGATAGAGATGACTTTTCAAGATTTTTCATCAACCTACAGCTGTTCTGGACTACGACTTCTAACATAAGTTAGCAAGTGTGTCATAATGGAAGACTTGACTTCCTTCACAATCATTACATAAATGAGCATTGGATTAGATTGTTAGAACAACAAATTACTTGATGATTTTCATTTCATCCAGAATGTGGTATAGCATGATGATTATATCTTTTATATGACTACTAGTTTTATGATTTTTTTTAAAAAAAAGAATAAACTCAATCATTTGGTTGTTTCTTAATTTGTTTTGTGATAATAATTTCGGTGTATACACCTAGTTTTAAAATCTACAAATTTTAAACAAAATTTGAATTTATGAAGATAAAAGTTTAAAAATTTTCACCATTTTAAGCCTTTTTAATCAAAATAAAAAACCCGAAAGAATTTATAACTTCCTCCCCACACTTGAGTTCATATATCGCCCTCGTTACATGAAATCAGAAAAATTTAAATTCCAGAGGGTTAAAGAGTGTAAGAGAGTTTATTACTTTCAAGGTTTAAAATCGAAGTTCACGGGATGATGGCGCTGAACTGAATGCCAGCATAAGAACATCATCCGCTTCTTGCAACCACAAAACAATCACCAATCAAGAATGTGCTGAACTTACTTGCCAGTCTTTGTAAAAATGCAGCATATAGCACAATGCTCACCTGTAGCAATTCAAACAAAGGAACCATACGATTCACACAAATAAATGGGGGTGTACTCCATGTACTAAAAACCCCACTTTTAATTATCTAAATTATTCAAATTACAGTTATCCAAAATATTATCTAGTTATTACACACCAAACTTGAAAAGAAATTGTTTTTGAAACAAACCAACATCAACCAAACCTGTCACACATCAGAAAAAATCATGTCATCTTCAGAAAAATTCTCAAAATGAGTTATTTGGGCCAGCTGCACCTTCGCTTTGGTTTCCCGCGTCGTCGTCCTGAAATATTGAGGGGTTGTACCCCTGATAAGTTCCTTGAGTAGGGACGACAGCAGTGTCTTCAGTAGGTGGGTTAGGAGGAGGAGGATAAGGCGCAGGATATAGATCACCCATTCGAACCCAAGATTCGTATGCAGGCCAAGGAGAGGGGGTATAGTTAGCGGGATCTGCAGCGTATGACACTGTCTGTTCATGTATCCAATTAAGCTGATTTTGCTGCCCCGCTTGAGTGTACCATGTTCGGTCATTTCCTACATCAATGTAATGTTGCATCTCCCTGTTACCTGCATCGTAGTGATCAATTACCTTTTGGGTGTTTCGATCACTATGGAGTCGCATATCTGAAAACTGGCGCGCCATGTAAGCCTCCCAATCATTTCCCGGACCCGAACTACTTCCAACATTCGGCTGTGGATCTGGTTGCTATTGGGGTTGTTCTGGTTGCCTGTTCACGGGATCCTCATACCTAGTTAGAAGGCCGTTCGGCCCCCTAGTCAAAATGTTAGCCCTTGTATAGCTTACTCTATCAAATGCAATCATACGTTTCTCTTCTAACCCGCTTGTATTGATACGAAAATGTTCGACAATCCTGGTTACAAAATGGCCGCCCATGATTGGTGTAATCTTTTTCCTTTCTTCGAGAAGGAAAGTGAGAATCATTCGTGGAATATGAACATGGGAGTGATCCATTATCGCGTGAATATACCAGATATCCAAGTTGGTAACTTTTTCGCTACTGTCTTTTCGACAGTTTATGGTACTTGAAATGAATCTTTGGACGCATCGATGCTCGTAGGAACGTAGCTTGCTACAAGTCTGCTTGCTTGCACTATATGCGCTATTGCTCATGTCCACCCATGCTGCTGAATGATTAAAAGAAGAAACATAGTATATACATTGATTAAAGTAATTTTGCATCAGTTGATGTGGCAACCCTTCATAAATATCCAACACCTTCACAAATTGTAGCAGTGTTAATGTTCGGTCTTGTCCTCCAAGACGAAATCTCATAAAGGTACCGGATGTTGGTGACGTGTAATCAACCCTAAGTAAACCAACGAATTCTTTGACTAAAAGTGGGTAAACTCTTTCTTGCATTCTGAAAAGGTTTTCCCATGCATATATTCGATGGCCTTGATACGTTACTCGGAAAAGGTTGCGAAAATTTTGATATTCGCCGGCTTCTTCTAATGGTGTCCAATCGATATATTTCCCCGGATATATGTCTTTGTGTAGAAGTGCCTTCATCCGTTCATGGTATTCCGGATGCCTCAAAACTGCATTGATCCATGGATCCGGAGTGGTTAATCCACGGACATTTAACTGCCGGTTGTCAATATCCATTTCTTCCTCTTCAGCAGCATGTTCTTCTTCACTTGTATCCTCATCTACAATTGCCGGGGCTTTTTGCTTCTTTGATTTTGGGTTTGATGATGATGCTCTAGTCTACAAAAACACAACAAAACCAAACAAACAAAAAAAACAAACCAAGTTGATTAGCGTTAAAGAAATTCAAAACATCTTTCATATTGCACTTAGCGAAAACCATGTAGATATGTTAAGTTCCAATTAAATCTCAATGTTTATGTTAACCAATATCTTAACATGGTATGAACTATTTTCACTCTTAACAAACATGTACTAGTATGCCAATTGATTCAAATCACTTTACAAGTATAATCATACATAGCATGCTTCATTTCACCAAACACTTGCAATGTCATAACATATGGAACCATAGGCATTCATCAAAAAGCATGTTAAACATATGCAATCAATGGTTTTCATACATTTAGAACATTAAATTCATATCAAGTCAACAACTTCATCAAAATGCTTAAGCATATAATCCTTAACTTATATAATAATTACTTTCAAATCGAAATAACACCAAGTTAAGGTTCACATGTGTTTAGCATAAGTAATGATTTGCATAACTTCAACTTAGAACACTTACTAGTTAACAAAAGTCAAAATCCCTAATTCAAGAACCCTAAAATTCAATAATTTATGTATCAACAAAGGTTCATGCGATTTTGTTAATGTATACTAGTAATCAAACTTCAGAATATCTCAATTGAATAAATTAATGGCCAACATTCCAAAACCCCTAAATTCATGAAGAACCCTAATTTCCAAAGTAAAGATTTTAGCAAATAATCATGAAATTAGAGCATGAATAAGGATTAGCAGCAACAATTTAAGCATATAATGACCAAAACATGAACATTCAAACATCCTCACACTAAGAACAAGCTAAATCCGATTTTTAGATTGAAGAACACAAGAATCATGAAGTGTTTAGGATTAATCTTACCTTTCTCATGTTGATATTCGGATTTGATGCTCAAAGATGGGATTAATCGGTTCAATTAGTGATTAGAGATTGAAATTTTGAGAGAGAATGAGATGGGATTCGGAGTAGTTGGTGAAAAAATGAGAAAAAAATGATAAACTCCCGTATTTGTGCCAAAAAAATAGGGCAGAATCCAACTTACAGACACAGATGCGGCGCATCTGCAGCAGATGCGGCGCATCTGGATCAGATGCGGCGCATCTGAAGCAGATGCGGCGCATCCGATGGTCCAAATGCAGCGCATGACCCATTCTCGGTGCATTCAAAACTCTCGAGATTTTTCTTGTCTGCAGATGCGGCGCATCCATCATAGATGCGGCGCATCTGGCCCTGTTGCACCAGCTTTTGACGTTGTTTTCGCGTTTTTAACATTTCAGAAGGTTCCTAAACAACTTGGTTCGTATAATAACTTAGAAATCACTCAAAAACACTCAAATTTATTAAAATATGTACACGAGTGGGACTATATACATGTTGTGAAGTTTAACGAGTCATTCACGCGACTCCGTCCCAAGCTAATTAGCCTTGGGGAATAGGGTGATGTCATCTCGAACCGTGGTGTCCACTCCATCGAAATAGAGTTTCAAGCGATGACCATTCACCTTAAAGGTATTTCCGTTTCCAAATAACTCAACGTACCCCGACGGGAATGCTTGTTTCACTGAATAAGGTCCCGTCCATCGGGACTTCAACTTTCCGGGAGAAAATTTATACCGTGAGTTAAAAACCAAAACTTTATCACCGGTTTTAAACTCTTTTACTTCCTTCAATCGGGCATCATGCCATCTTTTCGTTTTCTCCTTATACGAGCTCGAATTCTCGTATGCTTCTAACCTTAACTCTTCTAATTCATGCATTTGCATGAATCGATTTTCACCAGCCTTTTCCATGTCTAAATTACAAAGTTTTAATGCCCAGTACGCTCTATGTTCCACTTCAACCGAAAGATGGTGTGCTTTACCGTATACAAGTCTAAATGGTGTGGTGCCGATTGGTGTTTTAAAAGCAGTCCTAAAGGCCCACAATGCGTCATCTAACTTGCGTTGCCAAATCTTAGGGTTGTTATCAACCATCTTCTCAAGTATGCATTTCAAAGCACGATTTGTGTTCTCCACTTGACCACTCGTTTGCGGGTGGTACGGAGTAGAGAAACGATGAGTTACGCCATACTTCTTCAACACCTTTTCAAGAAGGTTGTTGGCAAAATGAGTTCCTCGATCGGATATGAGCGCCTTTGGGATTCCAAAGCTCGAGAAGAGATTTTTCAAGAAGTTCACCACCACCCTAGCATCATTCGTAGGTAAAGCTTTCGCTTCAGCCCACTTGGATACATAGTCAACGGCTACTAGGATGTATTTGCACTTATGGGAACTTGGAAATGGTCCCATGAAATCGATTCCCCAAATATCAAAGATTTCACAAACTTGGATGCCGGTTTGAGGCATCTCATCCTTTTTCGTAATGTTACCCGTTCGTTGGCATGCATTATAAGTCCTAACGAAATTATGGGCATATTTAAAGATCGTGGGCCAATAAAAACCCGAGTCAAGGATTTTTCTTGCGGTGTGGTTTGGTCCGAAATGACCGCCGGTGGGCCCTTGATGGCAATGCTCAAGAATTTGTTGAGCCTCTTTTCCGTACACACAACGGCGAATCATTTGATCTGCACCAACACGAAATAGGTCTGGGTGTTCCCAGAAATAGGATTTCAAATCCGCAAAGAATTTCTTCTTTTGTTGATAAGAAAGTCCTTTTTGAAGAATGCCTGAAGCAAGATAGTTTGCAAAATGGGCAAACCATGGGATTTCAGATTCCTTGTCAACCCTCATTAGAGATTCATCAGGAAATGTGTCCTTGATGATTGTATCATCGAGTTTTTCTAATTCGGGGTTTTCAAGTCGGGATAAATGGTCGGCGGCTAGATTCTCGGCTCCTTTCTTATCACGTATCTCAATGTAAAACTCTTGAAGTAGAAGAACCCAACGTATGAGACGATGCTTTGCATCTAGTTTCGAGAATAAGTACCTAAGGGCTGAATGGTCCGTGTAAACAATGGTCTTGGACAACACCAAATATGACCGAAATTTATCAAACGCATAAACAACCGCTAGGAGCTCCTTTTCCGTGGTGGTGCAGTTAATTTGAGCTCCCGTTAGCGTTTTGCTCGCATAATAAATTGGACGAAAATGATTATCGGGTCGTTGTCCTAAGACAAAACCTAAGGCATAGTCGCTCGCGTCACACATTAACTCAAAAGGCATATTCCAATCCGGAGACACGATAATGGGAGCTTGTGTGAGTTTTGACTTTAGAATGGAGAATGCATTCTCACAATTGGAATCGAAGTCAAATGGAGCATCCTTTTCAAGAAGTTTGGTCATTGGACGGGCAATTTTAGAGAAATCTTTGATAAATCGCCTATAAAATCCCGCGTGACCAAGAAAGCTTCTAATTGCCTTGACATTCGTCGGTATAGGTAGCTTAGAGATAACTTCAAATTTAGGTTTATCTACCTCTATTCCCGCACGAGATATCTTGTGACCAAGTACAATGCCCTCCTTCACCATGAAGTGGCATTTTTCTCAATTCAGGGCCAAATTTGCTTTCTCACATCGGATAAGCATACGTTCAAGGTTAAAAAGACACGATTCAAAGGAGTCACCAAACACGGAAAAGTCATCCATGAAGACTTCCATACAATCCTCTACCATATCATTAAAAATTGCCATCATGCACCTTTGAAAGGTTCCGGGTGCATTGCATAAACCGAATGGCATGCAGCGATAGGCAAAGGTCCCAAAAGGACAAGTGAATGTGGTCTTTTCTTGGTCGTTGGGATCAATTAGAATTTGGAAGTAACCGGAGAAACCATCTAGAAAGCAATAGTATTCTTTCCCCGCTAATCGTTCAATCATTTGATCAATAAAAGGCAACGGGAAATGATCTTTTCTAGTGGCATCATTGAGACGCCTGTAATCAATACAGACTCTCCGGCCGGTAACCGTTCTAGTTGGAACGAGTTCGTATTTTTCATGTACAATAACGGTTGTACCCCCCATTTTGGGTACTACTTGTACTGGACTAACCCAAGGACTATCGGAGATGGGGTAGATTAACCCGACGTCAAGAAGCTTGACTACCTCCTTTTTAACAACCTCTTTCATGTTGGGATTTAGCATGCGTTGTCTTTGTACTACTGGTTTGAAGTCATTCTCAAGGAGAATTTTATGTGTACAATAAGACGGGTTTATCCCTGGAATGTCGGTCATTTTCCAGGCTATAGCCTTTTTATGGGTTTTCAAAACAGAGATTAACCTTTCCTTCTCATTACCGGAAAGATGTGAAGCAATAATTACCGGTAATTGAGATGTACCTTCGAGGTAAGCATACTCCAAGTGTTTGGGTAGCTCCTTAAGCTCTAGTACGGGTGGTTCTTCCAAGGAATTCTTTATTCGGAATCTATCTTTATTTCCGATATCTTCAAATGATTCTTCTTCCTTAGGAATTTCTTCTTTCATGGTCTCATCATCCGTGACCACTTTCATCAACTCATCAAAATCCTGATCAATATTGAAATATTCACTTTCACTCACCGGGGTAAACCCCGAGGTATCAATTTCAAGTAGCTCCTGTAATTCATTCTCAACACAAAAGTTTATAACATCAATTTGAAAATAAGAGTCATTGGTGGAAGTGGGTCTTTTCATGGCTTTGTCAATATTACAAATTATTCTCTCGTTTCCCACACCTAGACTTAATTGTTCTTTTTGGACATTAATGATAGCATCTGCAGTGTTAAGGAAAGGACGTCCTAAAATGATAGGAACTTTTGTGTCCTCTTGCATTTCTAGAATAACAAAGTCGACGGGAAAGACAAGTGAGCCAACTTTTACAAGAATATCCTCGGCTATACCTATGGGAGTATCAAAGGATTGGTTTGCTAATCGAATACCCATCCGGGTTGGTTTCAAATCTCCTAAGTCAAGTTTCAAATATAACGAGTACGGCATTAGGTTAACACTTGCACCTAGGTCGGCTAGTGCATCATACACTACCGAATCACCCATCATACATGGTATGATAAAACTACCCGGATCTCCCAATTTTGGAGGTACATTTTGCTTTTTCAAGATGGCCGAACACTCCTCATGGAGGAATGTGGCAGACACTTCTTGGTATTTTCCTTTTGAGGATATGAGATCTTTCAAAAACTTCCCGTAATGGGGCATACCATTAAGAACCTCCGCGAGTGGCATGTTAATACTGATTTGTTTGATCATATCTTCAAATTTTTGATATTGGCTCGCGAGTCTGTCTTTCTTCAATGCTTTTGGGTATGGAATAGGTGCCTTGTACACCTTCACTGGTGGTTCTTCACTTTTCTTCGATATGACCTCTGGTGGATCATCTTTCTCTTGTTCTTTTTCAACATGCTCATCTACATCAACAGGTACCTGCAAAACAGAAGGAGACAAAGGAACTTCCGGGGACTTAAGGGTCGCCGGGTAAGTGGTTAAACCACTTCTAGTAGTTATAGTATTTACATGCTCATTCCTTGTTTGATTGTTACTAGGATTCACTTGAGTATTTGAGGGAAGAGCACCAGGTGGTCTCTCGGCTAGTAATTGTGAGATCCTTCCAACATCCCTTTCTAAGTTTTGAATCGTAGCTTGTTGATTGCGAATTTGCTGAGTTTGAATTTCCGCATTTTGTTCGTGTTTAACCATAAAATCTCTCAACAGATCTTCTAAACCGGATTTCTTCTCAGGTTGTGGTTGTATAAGTGCTTGTGGTTGTGGTTGTGGTTGATTGTGTTGGAAATTATTTTGGTAATTTTGTGGGGGTTGATTACGATTGTTTAGATGATTGTAACCCGGTGGTGCATTTCTTTGATTTTGATTCTGGAAATTCCGGTTATTTTGGTAACCTGCATTTCCTCCGTGGTAGTTGTTGTTTGAACTTGAAGGTCCTCCTATTTGATAACTGTTGACAGGAAGATATTTCCAGTTCATTGCTTCAACCGCCGGAAAGTCGTAAAAATTCATCTCACCTTTTCGCATGTAACCTAGGAAATTTGCTTGCTCTTCCATCGTCGTTTGGTCGCAATCTCGCGTGAGATGGGGACCTTGGCACAACTCACACCCTACCCTGATAGCGTGCATTTCTTTGGTTACCTTCTCGATTTGCCTTGCTTGATTTGCCAATTGAACTTTTAATGCAGCGATTTCATCGTTGCTTTCGACATAAGTAACTATTGACGATCTAGAGAATTCCATCTCCTGATGCCAATTATGAGAATGGGCTGCTATATCAGCAATTATCGTGTGAGCGTCTTCGGGCATTTTTTTCATGATTGGTCCTCCTGCTGCAACATCTATATCCTTCCGGGTAGCCACATTGACTCCTTTGTAGAAAATTTGGACTTTTTGGAATGTATTCAACCCGTGTTGAGGACATGCCCTAAGCATTTTATTAAATCGGGTCCAAGCTTCATAAAGAGTCTCATTAGACAACCCAATATTTTAAGAGACCTACCCGGAGACATGATTGATGAAATCTTGTCTAGAGTCGGTCAGAATTCTTCGGCACAACTATTAAAGGCGAGATCAGTTTGTAAGACATTTGAAGAACGTTCCAAGAATGCCTTGGTTTAAAAAAGGTTTTCGTTCGAAAGATGGGGGATATCACATTGGGAAATCCATAAGTTACGATGTGTTTACTTTGACGCATATATTGCGGGGAACCCAAATGCTATTTTACGCAATGGGTTAAGAAATTATTTTGACTCAATATATCCGAATATTGGACTTCGTGATTTAGAAAAAGCGGCTAACATGTAACATAAAGAAGCATGTTATGCTTACGGATTAGTAATGTTCGCTTCTCACCAAAGTGAGAACAAGAACATCGGGCTACAACTATTAAACAAAACGTTTCCACAAGTGACGGAGTCGGTAATTGGGGTAAGAAATGAGGTTTTTAGATTGTTACGGGACTGTTGGACATTACGTAACCCTCGTCCCTTTGACGACGTTACAACACGCTGTCTTATCAACGGCCATAACGGTTATGTTCCACAAGACCAAGGATGGGAAGTAATCCTAGTAAAACCAGAATGCATGACTTGTTTCTGGACGTATGAATTACGTGTCTTTATTGCCTTTGCTGAACGACTTGTGTACTAGCTAGAATTATCTTTACAACCATCTTGTATCAAATTTATTGTGTGCTATATTTCATGCTATATGTAAAATAAGCGGTATTGTAAGTTTGTAAAATATTGTGTAAAAGTTTGAACGCAAAATATTATTATAATCAGTTTTTCATATAGAATTGTAGTAGTTGAATTGTATATTAGCTACTAAGTATGAACTTAACGGGTAGGTACTACCCGAATTTAAACTTATAAAATGCTAATATGAAGAAAAAGCTTTTATAAATGAGTTCATATTATGCTACGAAATACTATTAACTACTCTTAATATTCTGTATGATTAACTTGTTCCATTTGACTATTTTGAAGGAAATGGCACCGACTACTCGACACACCGTGAATATGAATGAAGAGGAATTCCGTACTTTTCTAGCTTCAACATAGCCGCAGTACAGGCTGCGCTACATACCAACAATAACCTTGGATCTAGCAGTACAGGAAATCGTGTAGGATGCACCTACAAAGAATTCACTGCCTGCAAACCTTTGGAATTTGATGGAACCGAAGGACCGATCGGATTGAAACGGTGGACCGAGAAGGTCGAATCGGTGTTTGCCATAAGTAAGTGTACTGAAGAGGACAAAGTGAAGTACGCTACGCATACCTTCACAGGTTCTGCGTTAACATGGTGGAATACCTATCTAGAGCAAGTGGGACAAGACGATGCATACGCACTACCGTGGTCAGCATTCAAGCACTTGATGAACGAGAAGTACCGTCCCAGAACCGAGGTCAATAAGCTCAAGACAGAACTTAGAGGGTTACGAACCCAAGGATTTGATATTACCACGTATGAAAGACGATTCACAGAATTGTGCCTATTGTGTCCAGGAGCGTTCGAAGATGAGGAAGAGAAGATCGACGCGTTTGTGAAAGGATTACCGGAAAGAATCCAAGAAGATATAAGTTCACACGAGCCCGCCTCCATACAACAGGCATGTAGAATGGCTCACAAACTAGTGAACCAGATTGAAGAAAGAATTAAAGAACAGACTGCTGAAGAGGCCAATGTGAAGCAAGTCAAAAGAAAGTGGGAGGAAAACGGTGATAAGAATCACCAATACAACAACAACAGCAATTACAACAATAATCGCAACAATTATCCCAACAATCGCAACATCAATCGCAACTACAACAAACGGCCCAACAACAACAACAACAACAACAAGAACAACAGCAACCACAACAATCATCTTAACAACAATAATAACCGCAACAACAACAACAATCAGAAGCAGCTATGCCAAAGGTGTGAAAAGTATCACTCGGGGTTCTGCACCAAATTTTGCAACAAGTGTAAAAGAAATGGTCATAGCGTGGCTAAGTGTGATGTCTACGGACCAGGGGTTAACAGAACGAAAGGAACAAATGGTGTCGGAACGAGTAATGGCGGAGCAAGTAGTGTTGGAGCAAGTTATGCCAATGTAGTTTGTTATAAATGTGAAAAACCGGGCCACATTATTAGAAATTGCCCGAACCAGGAGAACACGAATGGACAAGGCCGCGGAAGAGTTTTCAATATTAATGCGGCAGAGGCACAGGAAGACCCGGAGCTTGTTACGGGTACGTTTCTTATTGACAATAAATCTGCTTACGTTTTATTTGATTCGGGTGCGGATAGAAGCTATATGAGTAGAGATTTTTGTGCTAAATTAAGTTGTCCATTGACGCCTTTGGATAGTAAATTTTTACTCGAATTAGCAAATGGTAAATTAATTTCAGCAGATAATATATGTCGGAATCGAGAAATTAAACTGGTTAGCGAAACATTTAAGATTGATTTGATACCAGTAGAGTTAGGGAGTTTTGATGTGATAATCGGTATGGACTGGTTGAAAGAAGTGAAAGCAGAGATCGTTTGTTACAAAAATGCAATTCGCATTATACGAGAAAAAGGAAAACCCTTAATGGTGTACGGAGAAAAGGGCAACACGAAGCTACATCTTATTAGTAATTTGAAGGCACAAAAACTAATAAAAAAAGGTTGCTATGCTGTTCTAGCACACGTCGAGAAAGTACAAACTGAAGAAAAGAGCATCAATGATGTTCCCATTGCAAAAGAATTTCCCGATGTATTTTCGAAAGAATTACCGGGATTACCCCCACATCGATCCGTTGAATTTCAAATAGATCTTGTACCAGGAGCTGCACCAATAGCTCGTGCTCCTTACAGACTCGCACCCAGCGAGATGAAAGAACTGCAAAGCCAATTACAAGAACTTTTAGAGCGTGGTTTCATTCGACCAAGCACATCACCGTGGGGAGCTCCTGTTTTGTTTGTCAAGAAGAAAGATGGTACATTCAGGTTGTGTATCGACTACCGAGAGTTGAACAAACTTACCATCAAGAACCGCTACCCACTACCGAGAATCGACGACTTATTTGATCAACTACAAGGCTCGTCTATTTATTCAAAGATTGACTTACGTTCCGGGTATCATCAAATGCGGGTGAAAGAAGATGATATTCCAAAGACTGCTTTCCGAACACGTTACGGTCATTACGAGTTTATGGTCATGCCGTTTGGTTTAAATAATGCACCAGCTGTGTTCATGGACCTTATGAACCGAGTGTGTGGACCATACCTTGACAAGTTTGTCATTGTTTTCATTGATGACATACTTATTTACTCAAAGAATGACCAAGAACATGGTGAACATTTGAGAAAGGTGTTAGAAGTATTGAGGAAGGAAGAATTGTACGCTAAGTTTTCAAAGTGTGCATTTTGGTTGGAAGAAGTTCAATTCCTCGGTCACATAGTGAACAAAGAAGGTATTAAGGTGGATCCAGCAAAGATAGAAACTGTTGAAAAGTGGGAAACCCCGAAAACTCCGAAACACATACGCCAGTTTTTAGGACTAGCTGGTTACTACAGAAGGTTCATCCAAGACTTTTCCAGAATAGCAAAACCCTTGACTGCATTTACGCATAAAGGGAAGAAATTTGAATGGAATGATGAACAAGAGAAAGCATTTCAGTTATTGAAGAAAAAGCTAATTACGGCACCTATATTGTCATTGCCTGAAGGGAATGATGATTTTGTGATTTATTGTGACGCATCAAAGCAAGGTCTCGGTTGTGTATTAATGCAACGAACGAAGGTGATTGCTTATGCGTCTAGACAATTGAAGATTCACGAACAAAATTATACGACGCATGATTTGGAATTAGGCGCGGTTGTTTTTGCATTAAAGACTTGGAGGCACTACTTATATGGGGTCAAAAGTATTATATATACCGACCACAAAAGTCTTCAACACATATTTAATCAGAAACAACTGAATATGAGGCAGCGTAGGTGGATTGAATTGTTGAATGATTACGACTTTGAGATTCGTTACCACCCGGGGAAGGCAAATGTGGTAGCCGATGCCTTGAGCAGGAAGGACAGAGAACCCATTCGAGTAAAATCTATGAATATAATGATTCATAATAACCTTACCACTCAAATAAAGGAGGCGCAACAAGGAGTTTTAAAAAAGGGAAATTTAAAGGATGAAATACCCAAAGGATCGGAGAAGCATCTTAATATTCGGAAAGACGGAACCCGGTATAGGGCTGAAAGGATTTAGGTACCAAAATTTGGAGATATGAGAGAAATGGTACTTAGAGAAGCTCATAAAACCAGATACTCAATACATCCTGGAACGGGGAAGATGTACAAGGATCTCAAGAAACATTTTTGGTGGCCGGGTATGAAAGTCGATGTTGCTAAATACGTAGGAGAATGTTTGACGTGTTCTAAGGTCAAAGCTGAGCATCAGAAACTATCAGGTCTACTTCAACAACCCGAAATCCCGGAATGGAAATGGGAAAACATTACCATGGATTTCATCACTAAATTGCCAAGGACTGCAAGTGGTTTTGATACTATTTGGGTAATAGTTGATCGTCTCACCAAATCAGCACACTTCCTGCCAATAAGAGAAGATGACAAGATGGAGAAGTTAGCTCGACTGTATTTGAAGGAAGTCATCTCCAGACATGGAATACCAATCTCTATTATCTCTGATAGGGATGGCAGATTTATTTCAAGATTCTGGCAGACATTACAGCAAGCATTAGGAACTCGTTTAGACATGAGTACTGCCTATCATCCACAAACTGATGGGCAGAGCGAAAGGACGATACAAACGCTTGAAGACATGCTACGAGCATGTGTTATTGATTTCGGAAACAGTTGGGATCGACATCTACCGTTAGCAGAATTTTCCTACAACAACAGCTACCATTCAAGCATTGAGATGGCGCCGTTTGAAGCACTTTATGGTAGAAAGTGCAGGTCTCCGATTTGTTGGAGTGAAGTGGGGGATAGACAGATTACGGGTCCGGAGATTATACAAGAAACTACCGAGAAGATCATCCAAATTCAACAACGGTTGAAAACCGCCCAAAGTCGACAAAAGAGCTACGCTGACATTAAAAGAAAAGATATAGAATTTGAAATTGGAGAGATGGTCATGCTTAAAGTTGTACCTTGGAAAGGCGTTGTTCGATTTGGTAAACGAGGGAAATTAAATCCAAGGTATATTGGACCATTCAAGATTATTGATCGTGTCGGACCAGTAGCTTACCGACTTGAGTTACCTCAACAACTCGCGGCTGTACATAACACTTTCCACGTCTCGAATTTGAAGAAATTTTTTGCTAAAGAAGATCTCACTATTCCGTTAGATGAAATCCAAATCAACGAAAAACTCCAATTCATCGAAGAACCCGTCGAAATAATGGATCGTGAGGTTAAAAGACTTAAGCAAAACAAGATACCAATTGTTAAGGTTTGATGGAATGCTTGTAGAGGACCCGAGTTCACCTGGGAGCGTGAAGATCAGATGAAGAAGAAATACCCGCATCTATTTCCAGAAGTTTCGTCAACACCTTCAACAGCTTAAAATTTCGGGACGAAATTTATTTAACGGGTAGGTACTGTAGTGACCCGAACTTTTCCATGTTTATATATATTAATTGAGATTGATATTTACATGATTAAATGTTTCCAACATGTTAAGCAATCAAACTTGTTAAGACTTGATTAATTGAAATATGTTTCATATAGACAATTGACCACCCAAGTTGACCGGTGATTCACGAACGTTAAAACTTGTAAAAACTATATGATGACATATATATGGATATATATATATAGTTAACATGATACTATGATAAGTAAACATATCATTAAGTATATTAACAATGAACTACATATGTAAAAATAAGACTACTAACTTAATGATTTTTAAACGAGACATATATGTAACGATTATCGTTGTAAAGACATTTAATGTATATATATCATATTAAGAGATATTCATACATGATAATATCATGATAATATAATAATTTAAAATCTCATTTGATATTATAAATATTGGGTTAACAACATTTAACAAGATCGTTAACCTAAAGGTTTCAAAACAACACTTACATGTAACGACTAATGATGACTTAACGACTCAGTTAAAATGTATATACATGTAGTGTTTTAATATGTATTTATATACTTTTGAAAGACTTTAATACACTTATCAAAATACTTCTACTTAACAAAAATGCTTACAATTACATCCTCGTTCAGTTTCATCAACAATTCTACTCGTATGCACCCGTATTCGTACTCGTACAATACACAGCTTTTAGATGTATGTACTATTGGTATATACACTCCAATGATCAGCTCTTAGCAGCCCATGTGAGTCACCTAACACATGTGGGAACCATCATTTGGCAACTAGCATGAAATATCTCATAAAATTACAAAAATATGAGTAATCATTCATGACTTATTTACATGAAAACAAAATTACATATCCTTTATATCTAATCCATACACCAACGACCAAAAACACCTACAAACACTTTCATTCTTCAATTTTCTTCATCTAATTGATCTCTCTCAAGTTCTATCTTCAAGTTCTAAGTGTTCTTCATAAATTCCAAAAGTTCTAGTTTCATAAAATCAAGAATACTTTCAAGTTTGCTAGCTCACTTCCAATCTTGTAAGGTGATCATCCAACCTCAAGAAATCTTTGTTTCTTACAGTAGGTTATCATTCTAATACAAGGTAATAATCATATTCAAACTTTGGTTCAATTTCTATAACTATAACAATCTTATTTCAAGTGATGATCTTACTTGAACTTGTTTTCATGTCATGATTCTGCTTCAAGAACTTCGAGCGATCCAAGGATCCATTGAAGCTAGATCAATTTTTATCTTTTCCAGTAGGTTTATCCAAGGAACTTAAGGTAGTAATTATGTTCATAACATCATTCGATTCATACATATAAAGCTATCTTATTCGAAGGTTTAAACTTGTAATCACTAGAACATAGTTTAGTTAATTCTAAACTTGTTCGCAAACAAAAGTTAATCCTTCTAACTTGACTTTTAAAATCAACTAAACACATGTTCTATATCTATATGATATGCTAACTTAATGATTTAAAACCTGGAAACACGAAAAATACCGTAAAACCGGATTTACGCCGTCGTAGTAACACCGCGGGCTGTTTTGGGTTAGTTAATTAAAAACTATGATAAAATTTGATTTAAAAGTTGTTATTCTGAGAAAATAATTTTTATTATGAACATGAAACTATATCTAAAAATTATGGTTAAACTCAAAGTGGAAGTATGTTTTCTAAAATGGTCATCTAGACGTCGTTCTTTCGACTGAAATGACTACCTTTACAAAAACGACTTGTAACTTATTTTTCCGACTATAAACCTATAATTTTTCTGTTTAGATTCATAAAATAGAGTTCAATATGAAACCATAGCAATTTGATTCACTCAAAACGGATTTAAAATGAAGAAGTTATGGGCAAAACAAGATTGGATAATTTTTCTCATTTTAGCTACGTGAAAATTGGTAACAAATCTATTCCAACCATAACTTAATCAACTTGTATTGTATATTATGTAATCTTGAGATACCATAGACACGTATACAATGTTTCGACCTATCATGTCGACACATCTATATATATTTCGGAACAACCATAGACACTCTATATGTGAATGTTGGAGTTAGCTATACAGGGTTGAGGTTGATTCCAAAATATATATAGTTTGAGTTGTGATCAATACTGAGATACGTATACACTGGGTCGTGGATTGATTCAAGATAATATTTATCGATTTATTTCTGTACATCTAGCCGTGGACAACTAGTTGTAGGTTACTAACGAGGACAGCTGACTTAATAAACTTAAAACATCAAAATATATTAAAAGTGTTGTAAATATATTTTGAACATACTTTGATATATATGTATATATTGTTATAGGTTCGTGAATCAACCAGTGGCCAAGTCTTACTTCCCGACGAAGTAAAAATCTGTGAAAGTGAGTTATAGTCCCACTTTTAAAATCTAATATTTTTGGGATGAGAATACATGCAGGTTTTATAAATGATTTACAAAATAGACACAAGTACGTGAAACTACATTCTATGGTTGAATTATCGAAATCGAATATGCCCCTTTTTATTAAGTCTGGTAATCTAAGAATTAGGGAACAGACACCCTAATTGACGCGAATCCTAAAGATAGATCTATCGGGCCCAACAAGCCCCATCCAAAGTACCGGATGCTTTAGTACTTCGAAATTTATATCATATCTGAAGGGTGTCCCGGAATGATGGGGATATTCTTATATATGCATCTTGTTAATGTCGGTTACCAGGTGTTCACCATATGAATGATTTTTATCTCTATGTATGGGATGTGTATTGAAATATGAAATCTTGTGGTCTATTATTATGATTTGATATATATAGGTTAAACCTATAACTCACCAACATTTTTGTTGACGTTTTAAGCATGTTTATTCTCAGGTGATTATTAAGAGCTTCCGCTGTCGCATACTTAAATAAGGACGAGATTTGGAGTCCATGCTTGTATGATATTGTGTAAAAACTGCATTCAAGAAACTTATTTTGTTGTAACATATTTGTATTGTAAACCATTATGTAATGGTCGTGTGTAAACAGGATATTTTAGATTATCATTATTTGATAATCTACGTAAAGCTTTTTAAACCTTTATTGATGAAATAAAGGTTATGGTTTGTTTTAAAATGAATGCAGTCTTTGAAAAACGTCTCATATAGAGGTCAAAACCTCGCAACGAAATCAATTAATATGGAACGTTTTTAATAAATAAGAACGGGACATTTTAAAACCCTCATCACAACACAATATACTCTAGTGTATGGTATCGTCAATAACGAACTTTAAACCCACACCCCACAAGTAAATAAATTATATACATACATTAAGTGCACAACATTAAATCATCCTTGTCACAAGGATGATTTAGCACTTCCGAGCTTCAACGCAATGTACCTAAATCATTAAGTGCACATTCAATTTCACAACTAGTGGGATTTACCACAATACTCCCACTTGAGCATTTAATGACCCAATTTGCATTAAATGACTCGACTACACACAACCGCCCATAAATGGCCAAGACTCGACTTTAATCACTAAGACTAGTGAATTAAAGTCTATTAACTTCAATTAACACAAAACTTAAGGTAATCCATACCCATTTCAACTAATTAGGTCAACTAGTACATTTTGACCCATTTTATAACACTTAAACTCACAATCAAGTCAAACTCGCCCATTAACACCTCTTTCATAATTCTTAAAGTGCATTAGTGGCTAACAACACCAATTGACACTTACAACCTCAAATCACAAGGCCAAAACCTTAGATTATGGCTATTAGGGTTTAATTACAACAACATAACCCAAACTCACCCATTTTACCCTCAAATGGGTCATACAAATCACTAGTACCCAAAACCCTAGTCATTAACCAATAAAAACTCAAACTTAGAGTTAGAACTTACCGAGACTATCAACGCGTAGCTAGAGACACAAGGAACAACTTTAAATCTCGCTCCTAGGTTTGATTCACAAATCTCCAACTTCAAATCTCAAGATCAAGCTAGGTGGGTTTTGTGTTTTGGGAAAGAAATAGGAAAGAAAATGGAAATGAAAATGAAATAAATGGATGTGTGGTGGAGAGTTAATGCTCCCACCAGATTTACATGTCAAATTACCATTTTGTCCCTCAAAGTCATTTAATTTAAGCTAAAACCGGAATCAGAACTGCAGAATTGCCGCGGCGCGGCGCTAAATGTCGCGGCGCGACGTTACAAAGGAAAAACCACCACTCTTAACTCAACTTCTGATCCTGGTTTGCTTGCTTTGCCGCGGCGCGGACCCATTTGTCGCGGCGCGGCTTAAGGCACGATCTGGTCAGCTCGACCATCTTAAACACAAAAAAAATCGTTTTACACAACATTAATTCGTTCAAGCCTTCAATACACGTCTAACTCTCATATCTAAGTCTCACGAGACTTAACACTATCCGAAGCTCCTTTAAGACTTATTTACGCACACATTAACAAGTACACACACACACACACACACACACACACACATATATATATATATATATATATATATATATATATATATATATATATATATATATATATATACACAATTACGCATAAACAATGAGTTACATACGTACAAATGATTAAGTATGTACCTTTCGATATGTACGGGAAAAACGGGATGTTACATTATTCTCATGTATGAAAGAAATCTTTCGCTGTGCATTTGCTCATTTTAAAGATATTACATAGAGTCGTTCATGACATATTTAGAAGAGTACCTCGCAATGGGACCATATGTTGATGACTTTGTCCAGATGGATTAGGACGAGTTTCTACATGTGGTACCAATATTAACTCTTCAATCAGGCGACAACCACTCTTGCCTTCTGATCAACACAAATGTACGTCAACTTACCTATTCGTATAGCACTTCTATTCAAATTATATTCAGTACACACTTCAACACTAGAATTTTGGATTTCTAATTACTGTCAAATCTAACATGATGTTATAACATTATGATTACATATTTGTGTTGAGAAGCTTACACCACAGGGAACGGCTATTCATTTGAATATGAACTACAGAAAAAAAAACCCACTTCACATAAATTTTCGACAAGCACACAACTTTTAGAATATCAAATTTTACCAGCGAGCTAACAAAATACTGGGAGAAAACGATATCAAATCTAACTTTACTCATATTCGGCCTGCAAGCAATATTTGAAAATATACCAGTTGATGGAAACCCATCTCACTTTTTCGAATTCAGATCATTCAGCCAACTCAAGGCGTACACAATGACAGGTAACAAATAAACATATAAACGACTGTTCAATAAAATATCTACTGACCACAATAAATATTATACATACTACATAGGATGCATTGTTAACGTTGAGGAAGTTAAGCAAAGTATCGGGCCAAACGAAGAACCAAAGGACTGAAGAGGCGAAGATCAATCAACGTCATCATTCTAAAGTAAGCACACAAGCCATCTATAATCATAGTATCAAATAATCCACAAATAACATCCCAACTGTAACACTCCTTTATGTTTACAATGATGATACGATACATCTAACTCTGTGGGACGACCACGCAAGATACTTCGATGTCGAAACCTATAGCTGCAAGCGCCTGCTGAGTGAAGCAAAACAAATGTAAGTTCAAACAAAAAACCTAAAAACATGTTGCAAAACATATACTTTAAACCATATTAACCGTACATTCTATCACAAATAATAAAAAACTATTATATATCTAAATATTAAATATCCAATCCAATACTAATAGTGGCAACAATTACAAGAACAAAGAGACATTCGAACAACGCCCGCTGCTCTAGTCAGAAACAGTATAATTTTCAGTAGCTATTGCCACACATTCCAAAATGATATAAGGTAAATAAATTATACTCTCTATATTTCTATTTAAAATTAGGTCTCGGTTTCAAGTGGAGAGATTCAGAATAATATATAGTGATTGTAGTTGCTCAATCTGTAGCTGTTTACAATCACTGTTAAATATTACTTGCAGGGTCGTATCTTTACATGTGAAGGCACAATCGGTGAAATAGTAACCAACAAAGAATGGTTCTACTATGTTTGCCCCACTTGCAAAAAGAAATTAAGTGGAATACGTATAATGTGTAGATCATGAAACCAATGAAATATACATCATGAGGTAATCCAACAAAAACTACATCATACGCTTCTCCACTATATACTAACAACCCTCTGCTTCTTTCTTTCAAAGTTATTAAACGATTTATATGTGGATGGTGAGAAGAATGTGAACATCGCAATCAAAAACTAGAAGGGCAAGCCGCATCCTCCAGTTCCACTACAACCAGAGTAAAAAAGAAAAACCAGAATTCATATTCCACCGCCACTTACCCTGCCAGCCCAAACGCAGAAACCAAGTTCGAAAACCATCCACAAGAATCAACGCCAGAGGTCCACCAGGTCAGCATTATCACATAAAAATAGCCTTTAAATCAATATATCAGTACTGAACTTCAAAAACTTATGTGCAGCAACTAATGGACACACCAGCTACAACAACTCCAATACAAAGACTCCAAACAAGCAAGAAAAAGAAGCAGTCAACCTATCAACCAAGAGCACAATATTCCATGCCAGACGAAGACCAAGGACAAAAAAAGGAATAAACGCCAACAGTGTTTAAGTAGCTACTATCCATAGACAACCATAATATGTAATAAACTAATCCTAAATGTGTAGACAACTATTCAACCGTTGTAACCATTTTACCAATGTGAACAACTATAGCTACAAAAAACCCCGAGCACCTCACAAGGCCAAAGCAAACAAAAAACGGAACGTAACCGCAACAACGCGCGGTCCGTCCTGTAGCTAGTATATACTATTTGGCATGTGGAATCTGGTCGTTTCATCAAGGTGAAAACTGACATCCCAAAACAATTTTACAAACTCGCCCCCTCAACTATCTTTCAAACTATAATTTTTCAGGGGTATAAACCGTCAACCCATTATTCTATTAAAAAACCTTAACCAAACTTCACCAAAAAATTTATCGGCCCGTATCTTCCCGCTCGCAGAGCGTTAAATTTCTGCGGCACCACCGTTCAACTCAGAATAATTTTACGAACATAACGCAACTAATATACGTGAAACAGACACCTTTTAAAAAAACGCTAAACACACCGACATCTAAAACAAGGCTTAACACATGGGTCATTTTCGCTTCTGAAAATAGATAACGTTACGTTAACTATCAATATGCAATCCGAAAGGCCCCGCCGCAACGCGCGGGCTGGTATGGATCTAGTTTAAATTAACTGCAGCTACCTTGATACATGTTCAAGCCTTCGGCCCATATCTGAATTATTATTTTTTTGGCGAAAAAACTAAAACCCGTATAGAAACGAGGTCGTTTTTCATAGGAAAACACCATCAACAGAGAATACAAAAGACGGGGGCAACGAAGAAGCTCACACCTAGAAAGCACTCAACTAAACAAAAACTATACTCAACTAAACAAAAACTATCTATAAACGAGTTTCCCCTAACAACACGACAAACCTGAAAACAAACTATCCAAAACTAAACTGAAAACTACACAAAATTAACAAGAACCAAACCAAACGAACAAAGTGGAATCAACAAACGAAAAGAAAAATATAACCAAAAACACGAGATCTCAATCTATCGACCTCTAGGTCCCGCCCTTTTCAGCTTTTCATTAACCGTCTCTTTCAAAGTTTTTTTCCCGGTCCGATTCTCCATCTTGTAAGAAAACACATTTGCGGATGCATTACCCGGTTCGTTCTTCCCGACCAATCGTGTCATCATTTCATCGAATGCCGCAAAAGCCTCCACCGACATAAATTTCCTTTCCCGTTTGCGCATGAACCGCCTTCTCGTCCATCATGAGAACTCATAAACAAGTGTTAAATTATGTCCCCGTAATCTAAGTCGTCATTATCATTTTTAAGCTTAAAAGTACTCGAAGTGAAACCCATCTTTGATGACCCATTTAAAGATCAGCTAGTTATGGAGATGACTTAGATTTGTTTGGTGCTATTTAAAATTAATAAAGTTAATTATGCAAAATACAGTTGACTTTATGTTTAAGAAACCAACATAAAACTTTTATAATATATATACATACTCGTACAAATTTACAGTAAACTTGATGGAGAACTTGGTTACAAGTTACAAACTTAACACCTCAATTTTATTTATTTATTTATTTATTTTTTGCGAAAAAACAAAAACTCATATAGAAACGAGGTCGTTTTTCAAAGAAAAACGCCCTCAACGGAGAATACAAAAGGATAAGAGGAAAACGGAAAAGCTCACACCTAAAACGCAACTATCTAAACAAAAACTATCTATAAACCAACTTCCCTAACATCCAAAAAAAAAAAAACTACAAAGATACTTAATCAATGACTTTGACCATTTCAAACATGTCAATTATTAGATAAACTCGCCGGCCCGTGAGCCATGAAACAGTTTTAAAAGAAGTTACAATTCTGTTTTCAAGATTACAGAATCAATATTCATACTTCAGACTCAATTACTTCTTTGGTACATAATGATATTAACAAGCTAACAAGTTATTATTTTGTTTAACTATTGCAATTAAAATTCATACATTGTGCTTACCCACATTCATTAACAAGATGATCATTTATTGTAAACATATTGAACAACAAATACATTCCAAATTCAACTCGCCTTTTCGAAACAGCTTCAAGGGCTAGGAGTAAGCGTAAAGTTAAAGTTTGAGCACGAAGTCTGCTTACGCAACAATGAAGAACTATACCCAAAAATCGAGTTCTCTAAATCAAACAACAGAAAGTTATCCTCAAACTGAAACGTTCCGATCACAATTGCAGGTTCACTTGTAGCACCACCATCAACAAACGCTAAACACGCTACATCTTTCGTTATTTGCTTAATCGAGTTAGCCGTCGATATAATCCAGTTCTTCCCACCTTGTACACCAAAATCAATATCCGGAACTTTCACACTAACCAGGTTAGACGTGTTATAACAATGACCAAACGGTGCAACCGGTTTTGCAAGAGGGATCCTTTGCGTAACCTTTGCAAACCTCCGAACCACACCGTTATAAATATCGGTTCTTAGAGTAGTGTAAGGCTCAGTTGTACTTATTCTCGCAGTTGTATTCGTTGGTACATCAATAAATCTCGCTTTTATAACAATCGAATTCACATTGATAAAATATCCAAACGAATCGTTATGTTTCAGTAACGGAGTAAACGAAAGATAACTTCTTACGTCAACGTTTGACTGTGGAAGAAGATTATAAGAACTGTTTCCGTATAAAAGTGCACCAGGAGCAGACACATTACTAGGTAGACATAACGCTACGATTCGTTTAAGCGGTTCGAATAAATAAGCTGGCAACGCGTAAGGTGAAGACGAAAGCGCCATGACACCCGAAACATTCGCGGGGAACGATGAAAATGACGAAGAATCGACACAAGCAGCGTTAGGGTAAAAACCGTATAAACCATCGAAAACGTTTCTACCGTTACTTGTATTAACCGTGAATTCATCGTAGTTGAGTAACGCTTGGTTACACGAACCAGTAACGGGGTTAACCACGTCGACTGGACAAGTACAGTAACCCCAACCGGGTATGGTTGAGTCGTTGTTAACGGGTGGGCAAGAAGGGGTGTTTGGATACGAGTAAGTGGTTCGAACATCAGTGCATTGGTATTCTTCGCACGACACGGGGTAAGTACAAAGCGTGTCGTTAGGACAACTACCTGGGAAACTGTTCCATTGTAGAATGCAGTTGTGCCATATGAATGGTGCGTCGAGGTCTATAAGGAAGTTTGCGTGTAAGTATTGTAAGTTTACGTATTTTGTCATGATTTGAACGCTGTAAAGAGGCTTAGTGGCATCTGTATGTTTGGTAACGGGCATAACAACGGAGGAGTAAGGTGGTACGAAAGCGGCTTTGGCTTCATGTTCATGAGAAATGATTAAGGTTACAATGATAACGAGTAGTTGTAAAAAGAGTTGCATTTTTGAAAGTTTGTGTGTAGTATAGTTTGTGAAAAGGCATTAACAGTATTTATAGTTTTGACATTTGAGAAATAAAAGTCAACGTTGTAAAGACAGCAGAGTACGTATAATCTAAGAAAGAATCGTCTGATTATCTGTTAAACTGATAGAATTAAAAACAAAAGATTCCACACTTAGAAGGAAAGTTAGATTTTTAATTCAATTATTTATAAATTTAAATGTATCTTATCTAGATATTTTCTTGAAAATTTGGTTACTGTAGCTAGAGTAAGCTGAAGTTGCATATTTTAAAAAATTAGTCGCATATATATATATATATATATATGGAACTTGGTGTACTGCCAAGCTAACTAGAAGCTTGCAAAACGTTGGTCCTTTCTTACATATATGCAACTTGGCCACATTAATAACTACACCGGCTAACTTGCTTATTACCTAAAGTGGTCAGAGCCCCTTGCATACGCTATCATATGCAGAATTGACTCGAAATATATCATCTGGTCAAATGATTCAATACAATATTGGAACTGGAATCACGTGTAGCTCGTATACGTATCTCACGTAGCTCATATTTATATTCCCTTGAGTTATTAAATAATGTAATGTTAACTCCTGTAAAATCAATCATCAAACAATATATTATTAATTCAAACATAGGTTTCATAAAATTAGTTAGCCCTTTAAAGAGAAGTCCAGCCCATTAACATAATTGGCCCTAATCCATCCGTTGGATAAGGATTATAGAACACATCTCCTCATCCAACCTTCAATTTTCGAACTTTCTTCAATCAATTGGAACTTTTCGGATTTCCGAAACTGCTTGATTGATTCTACCTTCTTGCAAGCATGCATTTTGTCTCAAATCTAAGGTCCTTCCTTTGTCTTTTACTTATTTTTAATTTTATTTGTTGTTATTGTTAAATTGTGGATAATTGCGTATGTACAATTAGGCAAACATTGAATTTCGCATTCGCGAGATATTCTAATATTTGAATTTTGTGAGATAATTTATACAGTATATTTTATTTTTAATGTGTACTGATTCCGTATGTGATATATGGTTTAGGATCTGATACTTGTAAATTGAATAAACAAATTAAATCGTATGGAGTATAATAATTTGCATCTATGAATTCCAACTTAATTATAAACCATACGCATCGACTTTAGTTGAACACTGAACACGATCTTTTTAAATGCTTCACGGAGTTAGCCAGACACAGTCCAATTTTTCCCATCATATAGTCTGAAATCAATATAAGGAAACCTTAAACCAACTAGAGGGCTATTTAAGCTTTTGAAACGAAGGCCAAATGAAGGGTTCAGATTTTAGCGACTAAAAATGTCTTAACCACACGATTATAAATATCAGTTGTAAGAGTTGTGTAACGCTCCATTGTTTGGTAGTGGCGTTGACACCAATAGAGTATCCGAAATAGTCTGGATGTTAAAACGAAATTATCCAATTTTTTGTTAAAGGTGCGTATACTAATACTCCCTCCGTAATTATGTCCTTTTTAACTTTTCAAGGTCTTATTTTTAAAATTTTGACTTCAAATATTTTTATTTGTGTTATGTAGTATTTGATGAAACTTATATGAATGAATTCGGTTTTAAAATGTGTTTTCATTGATATAAGTTTTATCAAATATTATATAACACAAACAAAAATATTAGAAGTCAAAATTATAGAAGTAAGATTATAAAAAGTCAAACATGACACTTATTATGAGACTTAGGGAGTACAACCATTTTATTTAAGTCGGACAATAAAACATTGAACAAGTTCATCGCTACTTGGAACACAAACTGCTTATGGAACTATGAAGTCTCTTTCCAACCGTTAATTTATTCAAAAACTGCATTGTTAGCTAGTTGCTAGATTAGATATTGGTAAAGTTGAAATTTGAACATGAAGTCTTCTTAGATAGCAACGACGAACTAAACCCAAAAGTCGAATTCTCTAAATTAAACATCACAAAGTTGTCCTCAAACTGAAACGCCCCGATCACGATTGCAGGCTCACTCGTTGCACCACCATCAACAAACGCAAGGCACGCAACATCTTTTGTCATTTGCTTCATGGAGTTAGCCGTGGTTATTGTCCACGTCACTCCATCTTGTAGACCAAAATCAATATTAGGTACTTTTATATTGACTTTCGTATCATTACTAGAGGCCTTGTAACAAAGACCAAATGGTGCGATTGGCGTTGCAGTAGGGATTCGCTTTGTAACCTTTGCAAACCTTCTTACAACTTGATTATAAATGTCGGTTCTTAACGTGGTATAAGGGTCAATTGTACTTATCTTGGTAATTGTATTCGCAGTAATGTTGATTGATCTCTTTTTAATCACAATGCTATTGACACCGATAAAGTACCCAAATGAATCTGGATGCTTTTGTAACGGAGTATAAGAAAGATATCTCCTTACATCAACATTCGATTGAGGAAAAAAGTAATACGGACCAATTCCATAAAATAGAACCCCGGGACTAGATAACATGCTAGGCAAACATAGAGATAATATGTTTTTAAGTGGGGTCGATAAATAAGTTGGTAACGCGTGTTTAGAGATTGAAAACGCCATTACACCACTAACATCTTTCGGGAACGATTGAAATGAAGAAGAAGGAGCACACGCAGCGCTAGGGTTAACACCATATTGTCCATTAACAGTATTTCTTCCGTTAGGGTTAAAGCCATAGTCTCCATAAATAGTATTTCTCCCGTTACTTGTGTTAAATGTGAACGAGTCGAATTCAAGTACGGCTTGATCACATGATCCAGTAACGGGGTTGACCACATTGACCGGACAAGTACATTGACCCCAACCAGGTAATATCGGATTTGGCGTTGCTTGTGAGCAAGAAGGGTTCTTGTATGAGTACGTGGTTCTGACATCATCACATGGATATTCATCACATCCAACGGGATATGCACAAAGTTTGTTCGATGGACATTGGTCTCGAGGCGATTTGACGATGCAATCGTGCCATGTGAAAGGAGCATTAATGTCTATAAGGAGTTTTGCATGCTTATATTCCGTGTTTACGTATGCTGTCATGACATCGACGCTATATAGAGGTTTAACAGCATCGGTATGTTTGTAAACTTGGGCAACTGCGGAAGTGAATGGATATTTATATTTTGCAGTTGTTATGAGATGCTGAGAGATGAAGGCTAAAATGAAAAGGGTTAGCTTTATGAATGAAATCATTTTCGAATGTATGTATTGTTGGATTAATTGTAATTAAGTTCTTGAGTTGAGAATCAAGCAGGTTTATATAGATGATTAAGCAGGTTTATCTAGTTGTCTTACTTTTTTTTGACGTATTTCAAAGTCTTGTCCGAATTAAAACTTTTATTATCATTAAAGTCAGATGATTAAGTAGTAATCAATCTTTTTAATAAATTCATTAAAATTTTGCAAGTTGAATTTTGTTAATATATACAGTGTATAATTTGTTTGTTTATGTGTTCAGAGATATTTGGGAGGATGGAGAAAGTCAACGGTCAAGAAGGTATAGTGAAGCAATAGTGATGACTGATGAATGACAATTTGAAGCATGAAGGTTAGTAATATGTGAAAAGCACTAAATTATAGGTTGATGATGATTTGTAGACAGTAAATTTCTAGTTCTATGTCAACGAATGTATTTTTAAGCATTATATTATATGAAATTAAAAAATAAAATGTCATGAACTGCAATATTTACTAGCAAACTGTAAGGTAGTAATCATCACTAATACCATGGTTGAAGAAATCGGAACTCTGGGAGTTCTCGGCGGGGCAATTTTTAGGAATTCCCGGAGAACTCGGTGGTTGACTTTCGTTGACTTTTAATATAAATATATATTTTTGAATATATATATATATATATATATATATATATATATATATATATATATATATATATATATATATATATATATATATATATATATATGGAAGTAACCAATCGGGGGGAAGCAACATTTTTTTTTTTTTTCGTTTTTTTGAATTTTTTTTCCGGCATCAAGATCACACGAAAATATGAACATTTAGAAGAGACACTTCGTGATGAATGTTATTATTTAGGCGGGAAAACGATCGACAAAAATAACATTCAAGATAATATTGTTCGTGAAGAATATGAACGTTTTTTTTCTTCTTCATGTTTTGTGAAGTAAAATTTAGCCCGATTTAGAGTTTAGGATTTAGGGTTTGGTGTTTTGGGATCTAAATCATAAATCTAAACCCTAAATCTAAACCCTAAATCCTAAATTTCTAAACCCTATAAACCCTAATATCTAAACCCCAATAGCTAAAACCTCAATATACGCTCGAAAAATACGATAATTGTTATATATTACTTCTTCGAGCGTTTTCCCGCCAAAATAAAAATATTTATCACAAAGTGTCTCTACTAAATGTTCATATTTTCATCTCATCTATAATGTTCGTGAACAAAGTTTTTTTTAAAAAAAAAAGTTTTTGCTTCCCCCCGCTTCCCCCCAATTGGTTACTTTCCTCTTGATCCTACCACTATATATATATATATATATATATATATATATATATATATATATATATATATATATATATATATATATAACTATGAAGCTTATTTATGTTATTTTAGTTTGATTAAACTTTGAGGACTATAATTGTCATTTGATCAAAGTTAAAGAAATCAATATAAAAAGTACTAGGAGTTGTAAGCTTGTAGCTGTAAAAGCATAGATAAATAGATATTAGATATACGGAGTAAAAGTAACATCCTGACCAAACTTGTATATCTATATCTATAGTTTCTATTATATTGCTAAAATGATGATGTCATAAAAAGGCTATTTCTCTTTATAAAAGAAAATCAAAAAGAAAAAGAAAATTTCTCAATCACTCTTGCTGATGTCATAAACAAATTAATTTTTTTTATAAAAAATACATTAATCAATAAGTAAAATATCATAAATCCTTGACGAAATTTAAGGCCGAAGTCTACGAACTATGAGCTGCCAACTTCCATGCATATCTACATTTAAACTAATATGGAGTCACTATTTTGGTCATTGAAGTTTACAGATTTATTTCCAAAGTTCACCACTATCTTTTCTTCTAATTCAATTTTAATTAATCGTTAGTTTAGTTTTATAAATTAAATCATACGGAGTACTTAAATATTTAACTATTGTACATCTAGAACTCAATGCTCTTCTATCTATCTATCTATCTATCTATCTATCTATAGTTAATATTAAAATGCTATAATGATGATGTTATTATTAGACAAATTTCTTTGTTAAGAAAAAATCAAAAAGAAAAAGAAAAAAATTTAAACACGGTGGGTGATGTCATTAATCTAAATAATTTTAAATTAATAATCTATAGTTTCTATTATATTGCTAAAATGATGATGTCATAAAAAGGCTATTTCCCTTTATAAAAGAAAATCAAAAAGAAAAAGAAAATTTCTCAATCACTCGCTGATGTCATAAACAAATTAATTTTTTTTTATAAAAAATACATTAATCAATAAGTAAAATATCATAAATCCTTGACGAAATTTAAGGCCGAAGTCTACGAACTATGAGCTGCCAACTTCCATGCATATCTACATTTAAACTAATATGGAGTCACTATTTTGGTCATTGAAGTTTACAGATTTATTTCCAAAGTTCACCACTATCTTTTCTTCTAATTCAATTTTAATTAATCGTTAGTTTAGTTTTATAAATTAAATCATACAGAGTACTTAAATATTTAACTATTGTACATCTAGAACTCAATGCTCTTCTATCTATCTATCTATCTATCTATCTATCTATCTATCTATCTATCTATAGTTAATATTAAAATGTTATAATGATGATGTCATTATTAGACTAATTCCTTTGTTAAGAAAAAATCAAAAAGAAAAAGAAAAAAATTTAAACACGGTGGGTGATGTCATTAATCTAAATAATTTTAAATTAAAATTAAATCTTATTAATTAATTATTATTATTAAATCTTATTAATAATTATTTTAATTATTAAAATTAAATAATTTTAAATTATTTTAATTAATTATTTTAATTAATTATTTTGAATTGAGTACGAGAAGGTATAAAAGCTAGACAGACAGAAACCAATTCTAAATTTATATTTTACTTTACACTTTTAAAATAAAATGACAAACAATATTATCTCTTATGATTGGATATGGATTGTTTAATATGCATTTTAGGTGTCTGATGAAATGTTCAGCTGGCGAGTTTCTTAGTCGGACTCTGTGGTTCCACGAGTCATTAAACTAAATAACTTTAGCATTTACGTTCACTCAATACCTAAAACATATCATTAAACTGTTTCGTTTAAATTATCTCTTATGATTGGATGTGGATTGTTTAATATGCATTTTAGGTGTCTGATGAAATGTTCAGCTGACGAGTTTCTTAGTCGGACTCTGTGGTTCCACGAGTCATTAAACTAAATAACTTTAGCATTTACGTTCACTCAATACCTAAAACATATCATTAAATTGTTTCGTTTAAACAAACCCGTGATTTCACGGGTCATTTCACTAGTTCTATATCTATTAAGCAAATTCAAGTGAATTTTCAATTTCAGATATACTTTTTTTCAATTTCTTCAACGCACACTTTCTTTCCATTCTTAATCTTCGCCTGAAACTTACACTTCTCTTCCGCTAGCTGCCGATCACCGCCGTGGTCACCTCCTCCGGTTTCACTATCTCTATTCTCACCGGAGTAAACTCTCTCTTTCTCTCTCTTCTTTTTCGTTTTTCTGTCGTTCCGTCCAGATCTGAGTTTTTGACCGCCGTTGACCGGCAGTCGACCGAGTAATTAGCCGATTTGACCATCGAGTTCTCGCTGAGCTCCTGAAAATGAGAAGCCGGCGAGAAATCGCCGATTTAATCCGGGTTTTGCAACCTTGACTAATACTAAGTGTAGTGGTGGCAAGGTTGTAAATAACCCAAAGTTTGGGGTTAATTTGGTAAATCAACTTTTTTTTTTTTTTTTTAAAAACTACTTTTTTCATTATTTTTACAACTTTTTTTTACTTCATTTTTCCATCTTCTTATTTCATCCTTTATTTTTTAAATGTTCAACTAACCGACCGTTAATCGTTATTTTAAATGTTCAATTAATCGACCGTTAAACAACGATACCGTAGTGAAGTGCAAGTCTTTTATTCTTGTTTTTCATACTAAGATCATGTATGTTTTTGACTTAATTGACTTAATGGTATGAAACTTAATTTAAAAAGTAGGGTGTTTGTTTTTAACTTATTAAATAATACGCGTCTTAATAAATAAAGTGAATTAAGCGTGAAATTCCATTTAAATTCTTAATTTTTAATAACTGCGGTAGGGTTAATTTAATAATTTTAATTATTCAGACAATTTTTCAGCACATAAAACAAACACTAATTATTTATTTATTACTTATTTCTCACAGACATCATATATCCATATTCATATATCCAGATTCAGGACTTAAAACAAACAAACGAGCCCTAAAAGTGATTAATTTTTTTTTTATTTAAAGCTGGACACTTTGCCATTTCACGTTTACTTGCTTTTTTTCTTTTTTTTTTTCCTTTTAACATCACGTGGTTATGGGCTTATGGCTCTTTCTTAATTTCCAACTTTTTTCTAATTTTTTATTTCTGAAAATAGCCTTAGAGTACATGGAGTCGTGGAATTTTTCAACGTCGACACCGGGGACGGCAAGATCCGATCGTCGTCCCACTCTCATTCGCCGTCGCCTCGGTGTCAGGGTTCAAAGTCGACTGTAGGACTCGTATTTACAAATTTTTTGCGAGATATTTTAATAATTGGATCTTGTGAAATATTTTTACAGTTTTTATGTATAGTAATTACGTATGTGATATGTGGTTTAGGACCTGATAATTGTAAATTGAATAATAGATCATTAATCATGTATAATTTGCATATATTAATTGCAACGTTATTATAACCCTGGAAAGAAGGTAAGCGGCAATTATCCAAGAATATGTAAAACGTACGTATTATTTGAGCATTTTCATTGAACTCAGAAAATTAAACATTAATGAAGAAGTTCATCACTACTTAGGAACACAAACTGCTTATGGATATATTATCCCTTTCCCAGTTAATTTATTTGAAAGCATTACTAGATTACATAAAAGAAAAACTGAAATTTGAGCACGAAGTCTTCTTAGGTAGCAACGAGGAACTAAACCCGAAAGTCGAATTCTCCAAATTAAACATTATTAAACATTACAAAGTTGTCCTCAAACTGAAACGCCCCGATCACAATTGCAGGCTCAATAGTTGCACCACCATCAACAAACGCAAGGCACGCGACATCGTTCATCATTTGCTTCATTGAATTAGCCGTGGTTATAGTCCACTTAATTCCATTCGGTAGACCAAAATCGATAATTGTTACTTTTGTATCATTACTATAGGCCCTGTAAAACAAAGGCCAAATGGTGCGATTGGCGTTGTAGTAGGAATTTGCTTCGTAACCATTAAAAACCTTCTTACAACTTGATTATAAATGTCGGTTCTTAACGTGGTGTAAGGGTAAATTGTACTTAGCTTGGTTATGGTATTTGCAGTAATGTTGATGGATCTTTTTTTAATTACTATTCCATTGACACCGATAAAGTACCCAAACGAATCTGGATGCTTTAGTAACGGAGTATAAGAAAGATAACTCAGTACATCAACTTTCGTTTGAGGAAAAAGGTAATACAGACCGATTCCATAAAATAGTGCCCAAATAGTGCCCCGAGAGCAGATAACGTGCTAGGCAAACATAGAGATAATGTGTTTTTAAGTGGTTGCGATAAATAAGTTGGTAACACGTGATTAGAGGTTGAAACTGGTTTTACATATATAGTTGAAAAAATTGCTGAAATAGTCCCTGTGGTTTGTACCAAAATGCTAGTTTCGTCCCTGTGCTTTTTTTTGATGGATGTGGTCCCGGTGGTTTGTAAAAGTTGTTGATTTAGTCCCTGTGACTGACGGCCGTAAAAAAGGCAGTTAACTCCAGTCATGTGCCAGACATGTGAGGGTATTTTCGTCAGTTTCTTTCATTTATTAGCAAAATTGCTGAAATGGTCCCTATGGTTTGTACCAAAATGTAAGATCCTGAATTTTTGTGCACCAGAAAATGTTCCTGAAAGTGTCAGTAAATGTGTGCATCAGAAAGCGCCACTAAAAGTGAACCTAACACTTATGCATTTTCAGAATTTACATCAGAATCAGAATCTGTCAACTTCAGTCCCTGAACTCTAAGAACTGGTAATATGTCGCGTTTTAAGGGTGTTTGTCACGTTTTGGATCGTCGCGGAACGCGACATATGTGGTTGAAACGCGATGGCCTAAAAACCTGCCACCTGACCACTTTATCGCGTTTGGGTTGGTGTTGTCGCGTCCTGGTTGTCGCGAAACGCGACAGGTCATCGCGAAACGCGACAAAGTCGCTGAATTGACAATTTTAACCCGTTTTTGAGGATATCTTTTGGGGTGTTTTGGTCTTTTCACTTGTGGACGGTTTGGTGGACTTAAAAGCTGATACAAACTTATCCTAACCTCATTTAACACCCTTTCACCTACACACTCCAAGCTTAGAGAGAGAAGGAGAGTTTAAGAGAGAGAGAGAGCTTGGTTTGAGGGAGAAGTGTGAATCGGGTCTAGTCGCGTGTATTAAAGTTGTTCACCTCGTTCCTAGCTACATTTTGGTAGTGGTGGTAAGTTCTAACTTTGATTTTGATATTCAAATTAGGGTTTGAGCTTGAACTTGTTAGAAACCCTTTAATGGTTGTGAAATGGGTTTGTTGTGGTTAGTAGATGGGTTTTGACCCGTTATTGGTGGGTTAGGGTTTGATGACGATTTTGGTCATAGTTTTGGGTGTAAATCACTAGATTATAAATGTGTTAGTGTATAGATGTTCACGAGAACATGTTAGTTGGTCAAAAATGGGTGTTGACTTTGATTTAGTGTCAAACTAAGATTTGAGTCAAGTTTTGGTGAGTCAAGTATGTAAATACTTGATTTAGTTGTAATTGGTGTTTTGAAAATATAATCACTAGCCGTTGGTGATTATGGGGCGTTTTTATGACCTTGGTCAAAATGGGTAAATTGAATTGGGTCAAAATTGAGGATGACACTAATTTGGATTAAATGGATGTTAAACGCTTTTGTTAAGTGTTAGATGATGTTTTTGGATGTAATTACTCGCGAGAAGTAAGTTTGGGTTAAAATGATATTTTAACAATAAGTCAAACGTGGTCAAAAGCAATATGGGTCAATACTGCACTTGTTGGAGTTTTTGGTGTATTTGGCGTTTGAAATGATTACTACCTAAGTAGCAATTTAATGTTAAGACCTAGGTTTGGTCTAATTAGTGTAAAGTATGATTTAGATTAAATTGTACTTTGTTGTGTTGGTTTGAATTACCACCCGAAGTGGTAATTGGTTTGTGTCCATTAGGTGATTAAATGGGCGGGTTTTGGCGAGCAAGGTGTGATCCCTGGGCTAAGGGATGTTTGTGTCGAGTTCTCTTTTAGAGAATGGCTATTTATGTGTATATTGTACCTATGTGTGATATAGGTAGTTACTTGCTCGGATTTGAGGACGAAGATCATGTTGTCTATGACTTGTGCGGGCATTCCAAGGTGAGTGGAATAATTATGCGTGTACGTATATAATGTATTTATTTGTGTAACGTGACATGTGGGATAGTCGAGGTGTTTAAGACACCACATTCTACGTAACGAATGGGATAGTCGCGGTGTTTAAGACACCACTCATGGGTTTGATTGACATGTGGGATAGTCGCGGTGTTTAAGACACCACATTGTCATGGGAGTGGGATAGTCGGTGTTTAAGACACCACTCATGAGTTTGATTGACATGTGGGATAGTCGCGGTGTTTAAGACACCACATTGTCATGGGGGTGAGTTAGTCGCGGTGTTAAGACGTCACCCGGGGGATTAGTGATTACGCGGTGTTAAGTACACTAATGGATGTTATGAACTCCGACGATCTTTCGCGAGTACCGTTTCCTTGTACGATTGGTTAACCATGGTTGTGTGAATTTCGTATTAGCATGTTAAATTGTGAACTATATGCTATTGGTGTTGTTAGCTTATTGTGAATTGCGGACATTAGTTTATGCATGATGTTTGCATGGTTGTTGAATTGCTAGCTTGTATGCGGTATTGAGTAAGTGATTGCAAGTAAGTAGATTATATATGTATATGTATAATTATTGCATTCACTAAGCGTTAGCTTACCCCTCTCGTTGTTTACCTTTTTACATGTATTGTGATTGTGAACCTAGCAAGTTGTTAGACTAGATGCGTAGGAGCACTTGGGCTCGATGGGGTAACTTTCGGATACGGATGTGGATTGGGGATTTGGTAGATCCTCGGGATTATGCTCTTGGTATCGGGTTGGGCTATTGTGTCTTAACCGTGGTGTTGAGTAAATGTTTCGAGGTCGTATTGTTTGGTTGTGTCGAGTCAAACCTTGTATGTGAAATACATTCTCGTAAGGATGTATGATGTCATTTGTAAACCAAGAGTCGAGATAAAACGTTAACGTGTTATTATGATAAATTGTATACGGAAAACTATTTTGAAATGATCGTGTACTTGGAGGCTATTGGGACCTAACAAATAAAAAAAAATGTACTCCGTTTTTGGTTAAACGAATTGAGGTTGTTACACAAAATTGCTGAATTGGTCTCTGTGGTTAGTACCCAGCAATTTCATCTTCATCTTCATCTTCATCGAATCTTGTAATAGCCTTCATCTTATAATAGCCTTCATCTTCATCAAGTGTTCTTCATCTTCAACCTGCTTCTGATTCATCCTCGTTTATTGATTGATCAAATTAAAACTGAAAATCACTGGAACTTAATTCCAATAGCAGCGTCTAACAAGATTTGTGAAGAGTCTATAACTAAAACAGCATCAAATCTTAGAAATCACCATGAATCGAGTCATTTTTCATCATATGAACACCAAAATCAAAATCATCTTCAGATGCGTTTCAGGTGTTATCATCAACATGAAATCTTCTCATAATCACCTCCTGAATGCTCGAGAATCATCCTTTTCATCTAAATATTACTGATTCGACTCAATCAAAATGTTGACCGGAATGATTCGAACTTTGACTTTGAGTTTTCAAGCTCTGTGATGAATCTCAATCTAAAATAAAGCTTCTATTACCTTGAGTAAATGATGAGAAATCCAGATCGGTGCTCAATTTATTCTGAAAACTCCGAAATAATTCCGAAGATAAAAAATCTATGAGTTTTTGGTTCATGATAAACTCGAGATGAATTAACTGGATTTTGAATCTGTTTGTTGTTTATAGTGATCAACGAGATGCAGGTTTTGATAATGATTATGATTATGTATCTAATTCATAAATGAACATCACTTGAGAAATCTGAGATTTAAGCATGATGATGAAATTCATAATCGAGTACTGTAGCAAATAGCATGAATATGAATCTGTTGAAGTTGATTTGTTGTTGTATTTGTAATATTTATTCTGAATGATAAATGATAATGATAGGAATTGAGTTTGTGTTTTGTGAAATATGAATAAGTGTATTCGATCGGAGTATGAATAATTGATAGTGTGTACCCAACATTTTTGAACAAACCACAGGGACCATTCAGCAATTTTGGTACAAATTACAAGTACCATTTCAGCAATTTTGCTAATAAATGAAAGAAACTGACGAAAATACCCTCACATGTCTGGCATATGACTGGAGTTAACGGTATTTTTTGACGGCCGTCGGTCAGAGGTACTAAATCAGCAACTTTTACAAACCACCGGGACCAAATCCATAAAAAAAGCACAGGGACGAAACTAGCATTTTGGTACAAACCACAAGGACTATTTCAGCAATTTTGTCTATATAGTTACTGAAACTAGTTGTACATAAATAAGTTTCCTTTGTTCAGTTACGTGGTGAGATATTCGAAGTGTCCTCAATCATCTTGGAGAAGTTGCAGTGTCATCTCAACCATTTTGGAGAAATTGAAATGTCAGCTCAACCATGTGGGAGCCGTGAGCTTGTAATTACCTAAAATGCATATATTTTTTTTTTTCCCAATGCAAGAATATATTAAACTTCACAACAACTTACAATACAAGGGCAGGGAATAACCTAATCCAAAAAACACAATCAGCAAATCACTGCATACAAGTCAAACAAACAAATAGAAAGATACCCAAATACTGAAATGTCCCGTTCATATCGATTATAAACATTCCATATTAATTGATTTCGTTGTGAGGTTTTGACCTCTATATGAGACATTTTTCAAAGACTGCATTCGATTTTAAAACAAACCAGAACCTTTATTTATCGATAAAGGTTTAAAAATATTACGACGATTATCAAATAATGATAATCTAAAATATAGCCTTTTCACACGACCATTACATAATGGTTTATAATAATATTACACAACAATATATGTCTTCGAATGCAGTTTTTAAACAGTATTATACAAGCATGCTGACTCCAACTCTTGTCCATAAATTAGCATGCAACAGCGGAAGCTCTTAATAATCACCTAATAATAAACATGCTTAAAACGTCAACAAAATGTTGGTGAGTTATAGGTTTAACCTATATATTTATCAAATCGTATTATTAGACCACAAGATTTTCAATTTTCATTTCTCAATAACATGCAAACTGCATAAAAATCATTCATATGATGAACACCTGGTAACCGACCTTAACAGGATGCATATAGAATATCCCCATCATTCCGGGACTCTCATCGGACATGATAAATTGAAGTACTAAAGCATCCGTAACTCAGATGAGGCTTGTTGGGCCAAATAGATCTATCTTTAGGATTCTCGTCAATTGGTGTCAGTTATAATAAACACCAATTCTTAGGCTACCAAGCTAAAAAGGGCATATTCGGTTCGATAATTCAACATAGAATGTAATTTTTTTGATCACTTATGTCTATTTCGTAAAATATATATAAAACTGCATGTATTCTCATCCCAAAAATGATAGATTTTAAAAGTGGGACTATAACTCATGTATAAAACTGCATGTATTCGGTTTCGATTGATGTTGCGGTTGTTGGGATAGTTGTTGCGATCGTGGTTGTGATTGTTGTTGTTGTTGTATTGGTGACCTTTGTCACTGGTTTCTTCCCACTTTCTCTTGACTTGTTTCATGTTGGCTTCTTCGGCCGCTTGCTCTTTAATTCTTCCCTCAATTTGGTTTATAAGTTTATGAGCCATTCGACTTGCCTTTTGTATGGAGGCGGGCTCGTGTGAACTCACATCTTCTTGAATTCTTTCTGGTTACCCTTTCACAAACGCGTCGATCTTCTCTTCTTCATCATCGAACGCTCTTGGACACAATAGGCACAACTCTGTGAATCTTCATTCGTACGTAGTAATGTCGAAACCTTGCGTTCGTAATCCTCTAAGCTCTACCTTGAACTTATTGACCTCGTTTCTGGGACGGTACTGCTCGTTCATCAAGTGCATGAATGCTGACCACGGTAGTGCGTAAGCAGCATCTTGTCCCACTTGTTCTAGATAGGTATTCCACCATGTTGACGATGTACCTGTGAAGGTATGCGTGTCATACTTCACCCTATCTTCTTCGGTACATTTACTTATGGCAAACACCGATTTGACCTTCTCGGTCCACCGTTTTAATCCGATTGGTCCTTCGGTTCCATCAAATTCCAAAGGTTTGCAGGCAGTAAATTCTTTGTAGGAGCATCCTACACGATTTCTTGTGGTGTTAGTTGCATTGCTAGATTCAGAGTTATTATTGTTGTTTTGCATTGCAGCCTGTACTGCGGCTATGTTGGCAGCAAGAAAAACACAGAAGTCTTCCTCGCTCATGTTCAAGTTCTGACGAGTAGTCGATGCCATTTCCTTTAAAAATAGCCAAAAGAATTAAGTTAATCATATAGAATATTAAGAGTAGTCAATAGTATTCCGTAGCATAATATGAACTCATTTATAAAAGTTTTTTCTTCATATTAGCTTTTTATAAGTTTTAATCCGGGTAGTACCTACCCGTTAAGTTCATACTTAGTAGCTAACATACAATTCAACTACTACAATTCTATATGAAAAACTGATTATAATAATATTTCACGTTCAAACTTTTATACAATATTTTACAAACTTACAATACCGCTATTTTATATATAGCATGAAATATAGCACACAATAACTTTAATACAACGTAGTTGTGAAGATAATTCTAGCTAGTACGCAAGTCGTTCAGCAAAGGCAATAAAGACACATAATTCATAAGTCCAGAAACAAGTCATGCATTCTGGTTTTACTAAGACTACTTCCCATCCTTGGTCTTGTGGAAAATAACCGTTATGACCGTTGGCTAGGCAGCATGTTGTAATGTCGTCAAAAGGACAAGGGTTTCGTAATGCCCAACAGCCCCGTAACAATCTAAAAACCTTGTTTCTCACCCCAACTACCGAATCCGTCACTTGTGGGAATGTTTTATTTAGTAGTTGCAATCCTATGTTCTTTTTTTCGATTTGGTGAGAAGCGAACATTACTAACCCGTAGACATAACATGCTTCTTTATGTTGCATGTTTGAAGCTCTTTCTAAAGAACGAAGTCCTATGTTGGGATAGGTAGAGTCAAAATAGGCTCTCAACCCGTAGCGTAAAATTGCATCTGGGTTCCCTTCATTCAATGCTTTAAAGAAAACACTGCGTAACTTATGGTCTCCCCAATGTGATATACCCCATCTATTAAAGGAAAGCCTTTTATAAACTAAAGCATGCCTGGAACGTCTTTCAAATGTTTGACAAACTAATTTCGCCATAAATAATTGTGCCGATGAACTCTGACCGACTCTAGACAAGATTTCATCAATCATGTCCCCGGGTAGGTCTTCTAAAATATTCGGTTGTCTATCCTTAACGTCCATTGTGTGTTTTTATACTGTAAAATAGACGAGGATTAGATTCGTAAAAAAATAATTAACAAACAATACAAGCAATTTTTACATATAACATGAAAATACAAGCACACTACAATACATATTGTGACGACCCGGAAATTTTCGACTAAATTTAAACTCAATCTTTATATGAATTCGACACGATAAGCAAAGTCTGTAAGGTTACGTCTCAAAATTTTTGAACTGTTTTATTTCATTCATTTAACTTCGACCATTCTCGACGATTCACGAACCATTATTTGTAAATAAATGTGTATACATATAAATATAAATATAAAATAACTATATATATATATATATATATATATATATATATATATATATATATATATATATATATATATATATATAGAAGATATATCGAATATAATTATTTAATAATTGTAATACTCGATGGACGTTTCGATTATATTTAGAGAAGTTAAATTTAAACTTATGCGATTTTAAAATAAACGGTAATCCGAAAACAAGTTATATAAATTTTAGCTTTATTGAAAATGTATTTAGAATCTATTTGATTAATTTTAAAAATATTTAATTTTGAGTTAGGATCGAGCTCGAATGACAAGTCAATTTTTATGGTCGATATTAAACAAGTCTAAATACGAATTCATGATAAGATCTAGATAAACGTTGATACATAATTAAGTTATAAATTTTTTTAGGATTTATTAAAAATATTTTTACTTTGATGAGTTGGGTTTTAATACTCCGTATAGATTACTTGAAATTAAAAATAAATAATTATCGAACCTTTTTGATCAGGTTTCAAACAGGTAATGATGGAAATAATTAAATATATTTAATCTAAAATTTTGGGATTTTTTAGTAAGACTTTTAAGTATTAACTGTTTAGCAATGGACACGATATGACCATCCGTGATAAAGCGTCAGTAAAATCAAACAAAGACTCTGGCTGCTATACTGTTGGGCACTATTGGGTGATGTTTGATTATTGGTTCTTTTTCAATTCATGAACCACATTACTGATTATATATTTATATATAAACATACATGTACATATAATTACACACTCACACCATCTCTTGCTTCGACAACCCTCATCAGCCACCACCACCTCCGGCTACCATAATACCACCTACGAACCACCTTAACCTCCACCATGAAACCCACCACCCTTTCATTTTTTGTTGTTGTTGTTGTTGTTGTTGTCGAGCACCCAAACCCACACCATCTTCGATCAACCATCACCCTAACACCATCTCCACGGTACCATCAAACAAACCGCCACCCCCATCTTCAAGAACACCACCCTATCTCTCTCTTCACTCTCCCCTCTCTCTCTCTCATCATCAAACCACTTCATTACCAAATCATGTTATTATCTTGATGTTTTGGCCGAGAACGTCACATGAACAACCACCAAAACACCACCTTCGATCATTGTTGCTACCACTTCTTCTTGTTTCGAATAAGGTCACCAAATCCAACCCATTTACTCATGAAGCTGAGTATATTTTTTTCTTCTTCATCCAAACGTTTACAACAAAGTGAGTATAAATATTAAGATGTCCTTAAATGCATGATATAGACAAAGATGAGTGCCTTTCTTTTCTATTATGACCGACACCCACTCATTAAGATAACCCCACTTGTGCAACATGGGATTACTTAATTCGTAGACTACAATCCATGTACGATCAACCCCTTTTAAAATTCTGTTTTACGAATGAACCAAGACAAAACCTAAACCGCGATCCAATATATATATTCGCATACTTTTTCTTTTTAGCCACTAAAAATCACATCGCACTAGTTGCTTTTCTTTTGTTTTGATCTTGACCACACCACGTACAGACAAATGATACTATATATGTGGTGTACACAATGCTTAGGTGTTGGCATAATAATAATAATAAAGATGGTGACTCGATATTCCATTAAATCTGTATACGTTTTCTGTTTCTGTTACAAACTGAACCCTTAAACGTTTTCTAAATGGGGCCGAGGGATTCCTAATGCCGGACTGTTTGGAATTGGGCTTCATTCAGGCCAAATAATTCTTTTTCAGTTGGGCCGAGAAATTTAATTGGTTATTGGGCCTGATAAATTGCAGTTGGGCCACGATATGTGATCTATTACTTGGGCCGTATTCCTGAGTCATGAAATCGTTGATGATTCTAATTATATAAGAATATTAATGATGATGGTAATCATATAAGTTTCTATGATGTACGTAAATGATACCATTAGTGATAAAGTTAAGAGACGTGAGTTAATGATATTGAATCTCGGTAAGAAGATATTGATGATAATTTAATGGTATTGTCAAATGAACTTAGGATGATGACAATGAGTAACGGGTTTAAGCGACGATGTTAAGTTTATAATTTTATGTGATTATGTTGGTGATAGATATTGATGAATGATGGCGATAAAGATGTTAATGATGGTGATGTTGTAAATGAAAGGATGGTGATCACAAAATTATTATGATGATGATAGATTAGGAACAGTGATGATATAGTTTAATGATAAGGAGATTAATGTGTTTAACGTGATGATAAACGTGTGATGATGGTGAGATTAGGGTAACGATGATAAAAATGGAATGATGATAGAGATGATTATGATTTAGATGAGATGATGATGTTTCAAAACAGAAAGACTAAGTTAAAAGATATTAAAATCTTAATAATAACTGAAAAGCATGATAGCTCGTATGGTTAGGGGTGTTGATGGGTTACCGAGAGGTCGCGGGTTCGAGTTCGGGCAGTGGCGTTTTATTTTTAAAACTCCTTCCTTCAAAGGTTGTACATTTTTATTATTATTAGTATTATTATTATAGATATTATAGTTATTATTATTATTACTATTATTATTATAAAAATACAACCTTTTATTATGAGTAGTAATTTTACCAAATAAAATATTAGTTACATAAAAATATATTTATAACATAAATATATTAATATGTTTATAATAAATAATAATTATTTATTTAAAGTATATATAAAATAAATGTACTTAATTAATTAATAAAACCTATAAATTATTAAATATAACAACTATATCACTAATAATATATAAATTTGTTCGATTACCATTATATGTGTTAATATATATATAAATGATATAGGTTCGTGAATCCGAGGCCAACCCTACACTTGTTCAATATCGTCATATGTATATTTACTACAAAATACAATATGTGAGTTCATTTACTCCCTTTTACTCTTTACATTTTTGGGACTGAGAATACATGCGCTGTTTTTATAACTGCTTTATTAAATACTTTTGAAATATATTTTGAACTGAGAATACATGAAATGCTTTTATAAATGTTTGACAAGATAGACACAAGCAAAACATTCCTCGAATGAATTATTAGGCAGACAGAAGTTCTGTGGATTATTATTGAATTAGTTGGACGTTATAATTGCCACTAATTGTTGTGAATATTTCCCCTGATTATTATTGCTTGGTAACCTATGAATTAGAAACGGGTATGGCCCTAATTCACGCGAATCCTAAAGGTAGCTACCGGGTTTAACACCCCCACCCAGAATATTCACTAGACAGAAGAGCTAGTGGGTGTAGTGTTTAGTACTTCGAAGTTTATATATTATACAGACGAGAGGTTCTGTTTTGGGGATATTATTATGCGCATTATATGTTAAGGTCGGTTACCAAGCCAAGCTATGAAAGCAAAGTGAATGTTATGTATCGAGAAAATGATTTTATACACAGGTTATGTGTATGTTATTTTTGTGCACGAGATATGTGTACGGTTATTAAAAATCGCGAGGAAACCTACGGGGGAGAAAAGGATACGAACCTACTCTGTTAAGCATTATGAAAATGGTTTCGTACACGAGATAGGTGTACTGTATTTGAATCTTGTGGTCTATCAAAATGATGAATTTTATTGTTTACAATAAAACTTATGAACTCACCAACCTTTTTGTTGACACTTGATAGCATGTTTATTCTCATGTATGAAAGAAATCTTCCGCTGTGCATTTACTCATTTTAGAGATATTACTTGGAGTCATTCATGACATATTTCAAAAGACGTTGCATTCGAGTAGTTGAATTCATCAAGATTATTATTAAGTCAATTATAGTTGGATGTATTATTAAATGGTATGCATGCCGTCAACTTTCGATGTAAAGAAAGTTTGTCTTTTAAAAACGAATGCAATGTTTGTAAAATGTATCATTTAAAGGTCAAATACCTCACGATGAAATCATATGTTATTTGATTCGTCCTTATGGATTGGGACGGGTCGCTTCATGTGGTATCAGAGCAGTGGTCTTAGCGAACCAGGTCTTGCATTAGTGTGTCTAACTAGTAGTTGTTTAGATGCATTAGTGAGTCTGGACTTCGACCATGTCTGTATGTCAAAAGTTTTGCTTATCATTCCGTGTCAAAAGTTACCTGCTTATCATTTTTAGTCTAAGCACACCTTACTGCATTGATTGCATGAATAGTGTATAGACTAAAATTCATATCTTAGCGTATCTGCTAATTCATATCTTAGCATATCTGTTACTGTAAACTTTGCCTGACATATTTCGTAAATTCCTCCGTAATCTACGAAATCTTTTGTTCTATATATATAGATATTCTATATAATTAGAACACCACCCGATAGCTGGAAATCACTTCATATCGAAAAATTCTTTATTCAATCATACGAAATGGAACTCGCCACTAGTTCAAGTTCCTCGGATTCCGACAGATATTCCGATATGGATTTTCACTCGAGCTCCGAAGACAGTGTAACCATAATGGATCAACCGAGCAGTCATCATCAATTCTGAATGAATTGGGGATGGATTCGTAGCCAACTTAATCAATGGAGATGCGAAGAAGGCGATCCCTTCCACCAACTGAATTCACCTCTTGGTGAAGAACCTGAAGCACTTACCGGCGAACATGTTCTTAATACTATTTTCTCTCTCATTTCCAAAGTATCTCGACACGATTATATTCTATCTAAAATTCTAAACCTTATTCATCCGCTCGTTCCAACCGACAATCATCCCGGAATAATGGAAGAAGTCAACGAGCTTCGCGCCCGAGTTGTAGCCTTGGAAAATATGGTGCAAAACATACCAGTTTCGGCAACATCACTGACACCAACAGTACCATCAGTAACTGCACCCGTACCATCAACAATCCATGCCTCAACATCTCATTCTGTACCTCGAGTATAATCATCGTTCTACGTATCGTTCTACATCAATTATCTTCGTTCTTCATGGCGATTATGTAAATCTCTAAAGTCGTAGAGATTATTTATTCTAGCTCAAACCGAAAAACAAATGAGATTAATATCATATTAACTCATTAAATCCATGATTACATCTGAAGAAAATATATATGTATATATATTTTTTCATAAAGATTGTAATTAAAAATTCTTTCGTACAAACTGTTAATGATGAAAATATTTTAACGGGTAGGTAATACCCGAGAAATATTTAGATTTCACATTAATAAGTACACTGCACATTCTTTCAAATCTAATTCAACCGTCATTTACTATCCTATTTACAACCACCGATATACGTATCCGTTCACCGCAGAATAACCCTTTTCATTCAATTTTATATTTGGATTTTGATCTATCAAAAACCAACAAGTGGCATAATGAAGAAAACATTGGACAAAATAAAATTTGTTAGAAACAAACAAATTAACTATGAGAAAAATTTTGTTAAGAATCCACGCTAACTGTTCCTAGCTAACTGTTCCTAGCTAACTGATTACATTTTATTTATCGCAATTTATTTATCGCAATTTATATTCTCGCAAATTTTATTTATCGTCATTTAATTTCTGTTATTTATTTTATGCACTTTAAATATCGGGACACGTATACAAGGTTTTGACATATCATATCGACGCATCTATATATATTATTTGGAATAACCATAGACACTCTATATGCAGTAATGCTTGAGTTAGCTATATAGGGTTGAGGTTGATTCTACAATAATATATATACTTTGAGTTGTGATCGAGTCTGAGACATGTATACAATGGGCCACGATACGTATTAATTAATTCGAATATTATATATTAAACTATATATGAATTGTTGTACTACTAATTGTGGACTACGAACTGTGGACTAATGACATTGGACAATTAAAATGAATTAAAATATTGATTATAACATATGAAACTAAACATCTCTTCAAGTTTTCCACTTGATTTCATCTTAAACCTCATTTGTATCTTGACGATTACAATCTGCGTTCAAACCTTTCATGATTCTTGAAAACACCTCAATCGAGAGGATGAACCAACCGCACTTCATCTACGGAAGAAAAGATTGATGCATATAGTTATGCACCTGAAAACACTCGGAACCTGAGTAAACGTTTCTGTGCTAGCTCCTTTGGAGTTGTTATTACCAGAAATAACTTTGCTATTCCTTTTCAAATTAGCCAATTTTGTCACAGCTTCAGCAAATCAATTTCGACTTTTCATTCGAATGAACTCTACTATAACTTGGATATATAAGTTTGCCCTTCGTCATCATTACCGAAGAACTTTTTATATTCCACCATATTACCAGCAGACGTACCAGCAACCTCGATGCTCCTTGACTTAAATCTCTCTGACAAATCACTATATTTATCTATTGAAGTCTTATCATGAACTCATCGGCATCTTGTAACGATAATTACCATACCAATTATCGAGAATTTGCAATCAATATTTTAAATCGCACAACATTTCTACATCGACAATTATATGTATACATATAATAGTTATCTCTTAGAATTATAATCTTCCATTCTGAAACTCTGAAAAGCACCCAGTCTACGAACCAATACTCCAAATTTTGAAAATTGACGATGAAGCAGCAAAAACTGTAAACGACCTTAACCATCAGAAGTTTGATGATAAAGAATAGTATATTGGAAAAACTCAGAAAAGTTGGAACTGGAAACCGAATTGAGCAAACCATGAAGGAGGCCGTGGATATTTCACAAAGGCTAAATCTGCCTTCAAAGAATCCAGATGATCCAGTATCTGCTGAAATCTTTAGCGAATACCCTGCTCCTTACTCATGTTAAATTCTTGCGAAAGAATTTTCTTCATCCTTCGATCTTAGAAATTGTAAGATATCATCGTATCTTTTATTATAAATATCCTCGATATTTCTGAAGATATTTTCATAACTATTCTTATCTGAAATCGTTTATCTCTTCACGATATCAGTGTTACATCAGAAAGGAAACTAATTTAGTTTCTAAATTCTGAAAATTCAAATTTAAAATTTGAATGTTTTAAAGTAGTGTTGAGAACTGAAGCATGAGTTAGTATAATATAATGACACTTGATCAACGTGATTATATTACAGTAAGTCATGTTGAGTTTCTAATGGAACGTGATGATTCACAGATCATAACGTCATCATATGTCATGTTTCACGACTCTTACATTCTACTAAATCTCTAAACAAAATCAAGAAAATATTTTCTTGATAGTTCTATCTTTTCCCGTAACTTCTGGTAATTTAACCAATCAAGATCGTGCTATTACAATTTCTCTCTTAGAACATTAGTCATGTTCATACGAAAATTCATACCTACGAATTCTGAACCATTATTCGTTTGACTTAAAGTCGGAAAGAGAAAAACAAATAGATGGAATTCAAAAATATAAAGGAAACGAAGAAGGTGGATTTATAGTGAAATATCCGACAGAGCAATCAAAACAGATTATCGCATTTAATCAAAGAGGATTCTAATTTCCTTAATTACCGAAGAACCAAATCTTATTTCGAAGATTTTCTTTAAATCCCTTAAATTCCGGAAATCAATCGTGACTATGTCACCGGTCAAGACAAACCTGCAATTACTCAATTCACTCTTTTGCGATAGCTTCGCTTATACTCTTCGAGTAATCAAATTAACTTATCAATATTACTCAACAGTAATAAAACTCTATTTATCGGCTCATATTCGTCAGGAAAACATTCTTATTGTCAGCCATGATGATTCCAATCGAATTTCGGGACGAAATTTCTTTAACGGGTAGGTACTGTGACGATCCGGAAATTTTCGACTAAATTTAAACTCAATCTTTATATGAATTCGACACGATAAGCAAAGTCTGTAAGGTTACGTCTCAAAATTTTTGAACTGTTTTATTTCATTAATTTAACTTCGACCATTCTCGACGATTCACGAACCACTATTTGTAAATAAAGGTGTATACATATAAATATAAATATAAAAATAACTATATATATATATATAATAACTTAAAATAATAATATACGATATAATTAAAATGTTATCAAAATATATATATATATATATATATATATATATATATATATATATATATATATATATATATACATATATATATATATAGAAGATATATCGAATATAATTATTTAATAATTGTAATACTCGATGGACGTTTCGATTATATTTAGAGAAGTTAAATTTAAACTTATGCGATTTTAAAATAAACGGTGATCCGAAAACAAGTTATATAAATTTTAGCTTTATTGAAAATGTATTTAGAATCTATTTAATTAATTTTAAAAATATTTAATTTTGAGTTAGGATCGAGCTCGAATGACAGGTCAATTTTTATGGTTGATATTAAACAAGTCTAAATACGAATTCATGATAAGATCTAGATAAACGTTGATACATAATTAAGTTATAAAAAAATTTAGGATTTATTAAAAATATTTTTACTTTGATGAGTTGGGTTTTAATACTCCGTATAGATTACTTGAAATTAAAAATAAATAATTATCGAATCTTTTTGATCAGGTTTCAAACAGGTAATGATGGAAATAATTAAATATATTTAATCTAAAAATTTGGGATTTTTTAGAAAGAATTTTATGTATTAACTGTTTAGCAATGGACACGATATGACCATCCGTGATAAAGCGTCAGTAAAATTAAACAAAGACTCTGGCTGCTATACTGTTGGGCACTATTGGGTGCTGTTTGATTATTGGTTCTTTTTCAATTCATGAACCACATTACTGATTATATATTTATATATAAACATACATGTACATATAATTACACACTCACACCATCTCTTGCTTCGACAACCCTCATCAGCCACCACCACCTCCGGCTACCATAATACCACCTACGAACCACCTTAACCTCCACCATGAAACTCACCACCCTTTCATTTTGTTGTTGTTGTTGTTGTTGTTGTTGTCAAGCACCCAAACCCACACCATCTTCGATCAACCATCACCCTAACACCATCTCCACGGTACCATCAAACAAACCGCCACCCCCATCTTCAAGAACACCACCCTATCTCTCTCTTCACTCTCCCCTCTCTCTCTCATCATCAAACCACTTCATTACCAAATCATGTTATTATCTTGATGTTTTGGCCGAGAACTTCACATGAACAACCACCAAAACACCACCTTTGATCATTGTTGCTACCACTTCTTCTTGTTTCGAATAAGGTCACCAAATCCAACCCATTTACTCATGAAGCTGAGTATATTTTTTTTTTTCTTCATCCAAACGTTCACAACAAAGTGAGTATAAATATTAAGATGTCCTTAAAGGCATGATATAGACAAAGATGAGTGCCTTTCTTTTCTATTATGACCGACACCCACTCATTAAGATAACCCCACTTGTGCAACATGGGATTACTTAATTCGTAGACTACAATCCATGTACGATCAACCCCTTTTAAAATTCTGTTTTACGGATGAACCAAGACAAAACCTAAACCACGATCCAATATATATATTCGCATACTTTTTCTTTTTAGCCACTCAAAATCACACCCCACTAGTTGCTTTTCTTTTGTTTTGATCATGACCACACCACGTACAAACAAATGATACTATATATGTGGTGTACACAATGCTTAGGTGTTGGCATAATAATAATAATAAAGATGGTGACTCGATATTCCATTAAATCTGTATACGTTTTCTGCCTGTTACAAACTGAACCCTTAAACGTTTTCTAAATGGGGTCGAGGGATTCCTAATACCGGACTGTTTGGAATTGGGCTTCATTCAGGCCAAATAATTCTTCTTCAGTTGGGCCGAGAAATTTAATTGGTTATTGGGCCTGATAAATTGCTGTTTGGGCCACGATATGTCATCTATTGCTTGGGCCGTATTCCTGAGTCATGAAATCATTGATGATTCTAATGATATAATAATATTAATGATGATGGTAATCATATAAGTTTCTATGATGTACGTAAATGATGCCATTAGTGATAAAGTTAAGAGACGTGAGTTAATGATATTGAAGCTCGGTAAGAAGATATTGATGAAAATTTAATGGTATTATCAAATGAACTTAGGATGATGATAATGAGTAACGGGTTTAAGCGACGATGTTAAGTTTATAATTTTATGTGATTATGTTGGTGATAGATATTGATGAACGATGGCGATAAAGATGTTAATGATGGTGATGTTGTAAATGAAAGGACGGTGATCACAGAATTATTATGATGATGATAGATTAGGAACGGTGATGATATAGTTTAATGATAAGGAGATTAATGTGTTTAACGTGATGATAAACGTGTGATGATGGTGAGATTAGGGTAACGATGATAAAAATGGAATGATGATAGAGATGATTATGATTTAGATGAGATGATGATGTTTCAAAACAGAAAGACTAAGTTAAAAGATATTAAAATCTTAATAATAACTGAAAAGCATGATAGCTCGGATGGTTAGGGGTGTTGACGGGTTACCGAGAGGTCGCGGGTTCGAGTTCGGGCAGTGGCGTTTTATTTTTAAAACTCCTTCCTTCAAAGGTTGTACATTTTTATTATTATTAGTATTATTATTATTATTATTATTATTATTATAGATATAGATATTATTATTATTATTATTATTACTATTATTATTATAAAAATACAACCTTTTATTATTAGTAGTAATTTTACCAAATAAAATATTAGTTACATAAAAATATATTTATAACATAAATATATTAATATGTTTATAATAAATAATAATTATTCATTTAAAGTATATATAAAATAAATGTACTTAATTAATTAATAAAACCTATAAATTATTAAATATAACAACTATATCACTAATAATATATAAATTTGTTCGATTACCATTATATGTGTTAATATATATATATATATATATATATATATATATATATATATATATATATATATATATATATATATATATATATATATATATATATATATATATATATATATATATATATATATATATATATATATATATGTATAAATGATATAGGTTTGTGAATCCGAGGCCAACCCTACACTTGTTCAATATCGTCATATGTATTTTTACTACAAAATACAATATGTGAGTTCATTTGCTCCCTTTTACTCTTTACATTTTTGGGACTGAGAATACATGCGCTGTTTTTATAACTGCTTTATTAAATGCTTTTGAAATATATTTTGAACTGAGAATACATGAAATGCTTTTATAAATGTTTGACGAGATAGACACAAGCAAAACATTCCTCGAATGAATTATTATGCAGACAGAAGTTCTGTGGATTATTATTGAATTAGTTGGATGTTATAATTGCCACTAATTGATGTGAATATTTCCCCTGATTATTATTGCTTGGTAACCTATGAATTAGAAATGGGTATGGCCCTAATTCACGCGAATCCTAAAGGTAGCTACCGGGTTTAACACCCCCACCCAGAATATTCACTAGACAGAAGAGCTAGTGGGTGTGGTGTTTAGTACTTCGAAGTTTATATATTATACAGACGAGAGGTTCTGTTTTGGGGATATTATTATGCGCATTATATGTTAAGGTCGGTTACCAAGCCAGGCTATGAAAGCAAAGTGAATGTTATGTATCGAGAGAATGATTTTATACACAGGTTATGTGTATGTTATTTTTGTGCACGAGATATGTGTACGGTTATTAAAAATCGCGAGGAAACCTACGGGGGAGAAAAGGATACGAACCTACTCTGTTAAGCATTATGAAAATGGTTTCGTACACGGGATAGGTGTACTGTATTTGAATCTTATGGTCTATCAAAATGATGAATTTTATTGTTTACAATAAAACTTATGAACTCACCAACCTTTTTGTTGACACTTGATAGCATGTTTATTCTCATGTATGAAAGAAATCTTCCGCTGTACATTTACTCATTTTAGAGATATTACTTCGAGTCATTCATGATATATTTCAAAAGACGTTGCATTCAAGTCGTTGAATTCATCAAGATTATTATTAAGTCAATTATAGTTGGATGTATTATTAAATGGTATGCATGCCGTCAACTTTCGATGTAAAGAAAGTTTGTCTTTTAAAAACGAATGCAATGTTTGTAAAATGTATCATTTAGAGGTCAAATACCTCGCGATGAAATCATATGTTATTGTATTCGTCCTTATGGATTGGGACGGGTCGCTTCACATATATTACACAACATGATTACAACTCTTTATTCCGACTCACTAGTTTCTTCCTCTTCGAACTTTGTTCGTTTCGCTAATTTCCTAGGGATATATGGTGCTCCCCTAATACGAGCCGTTCTTTTCTCAAATGGTCTAGAAAAACCTGGTGGCTTAGATGTTGCCGGGTTATAGTGAAAGTTTAAGAAATACGGGTGTTTACGGTACACCCCATCAGAGTACTTCATGTTAACATAAAGTTCATCGATTTTGGGCTCGGGTTTTTCTATTTTGATGCCGTTTCCCTTATTGTTTTCTTTTGCTTTTTCAAATTAGGCCGAGGTAATTTCTATAACGTCGTCGGAATCCTCATCGGGATCCGATTCATCAGAAAACTGGTAATTTTCCCAATATTTTGCTTCCTTAGCGGAAACACCATTGAACATTTTTAACTTTGGTCCATTGGTTAAGGATTTTCTTTTATTTAACCATTTTTCTGTAGTTATTAATATTTCTTTCTCCGGAACCTCTTCTTCTTCCAGTTCCTCTTCTTCCAGTTCCTCCTCTTCCGGTTCCTCCTCTTCCGGTTCCTCTTCTTCCGGTTCCTCCTCTTCCGGTTCTTCCTCGAGAATTTGTGAATCTTCCCAAAATATATTCGACTCTTCATTATTATTAGACGAGTCGATGGGATTTGTACTAGAGGTAGACATCTATCACACAATATCAAACACGTTTAGAGATTAATATATCACATAATATTTAAATGTTAATAATATGTAGTTTCCAACAAAAAGTGTTAAGCAATCGTTTTTAAAGAAAATACGATCGAAGTCTAGACTCACTAATGCATCCTAACAAACTCGGTAAGACACACTAATGCAAATTTCTGGTTCTCTAAGACCAACGCTCTGATACCAACTGAAATGTCCCGTTCATATCGATTATAAACGTTCCATATTAATTGATTTCTTTCGAGGTTTTGACCTCTATATGAGACGTTTTTCAAAGACTGCATTCGATTTTAAAACAAACCAGAACCTTTATTTATCGATAAAGGTTTAAAAATATTACGACGATTATCAAATAATGATAATCTAAAATATAGCGTTTTCACACGACCATTACATAATGGTTTATAATAATATTACACAACAATATATATCTTCGAATGCAGTTTTTAAACAATATTATACAAGCATGCTGACTCCAACTCTTGTCCATAAATTAGCATGCAACAGCGGAAGCTCTTAATAATCACCTGAGAATAAACATGCTTAAAACGTCAACAAAATTTTGGTGAGTTATAGGTTTAACCTATATATTTATCAAATCGTATTAATAGACCACAAGATTTTCAATTTCCATTTCTCAATAACATGCAAACTGCATAAAAATCATTCATATGATGAACACCTGGTAACCGACCTTAATAGGATGCATATAGAATATCCCCATCATTCTCGGACTCTCATCGGACATGATAAATTGAAGTACTAAAGCATCCGTAACTCGAATGAGGCTTGTTGGGTCAAATAGATCTATCTTTAGGATTCGCGTCAATTGGTGGCAATTATAATAAACACCAATTCTTAGGCTACCAAGCTAAAAAGGGCATATTCGGTTCGATAATTCAACATAGAATGTAATTTTTTTGATCACTTGTGTCTATTTCGTAAAATATTTATAAAACTGCATGTATTCTCATCCCAAAAATGATAGATTTTAAAAGTGGGACTATAACGCACTTTCACAATTTTTACTTTGAAATAAGACTTGGCCACTAGCCGATTCACGAACCTATAACAAGTATATACATATATATCAAAGTATGATCGAAATATATTTACAACATTTTTATTACGTTTTAATGATTTAAGTTTGTTGAGTTAAGAGTCCAACGTTAGTAATCTACAACTAGTTATCCACAGTTAGTAGTACATAAATAAATCAATATATATTATTGATGTGATGCGAGGTGGGGTACGAAATACTATTATTTTTACTACGAAATACTACAAAATATTACACAAGTTTTAATATTTTTACGGATGGGATATACCTAAACCTTGCTACAATACTTATAGGCAGTGTACCTAATCGTAGAGTAGTGTAGTTTTTAGTAAGTCCGGTTCGTTCCACAGGGAGCTGGCTAAGTTTAACGCTATATATGTTTTAAACTATATTTGTATATAAATATATTTATAAGTTATAAGTAGTATTATTATTATAAAAGGGGGTTTTTACCGTTTAGTGACCGGTTTGTCGATTTTATGTCTTAAGTCACAATTAAAACATAATGTAAAATATTAAAAATAAATACAATTTAATTTAAAGCGTAAAGTAAATAACGATAATAAAAGTGCGATAATTTAAAGTGCAATAAATAAAATGACGATGAGATATAAATTAAAGAAATTATGCTTATTTAAACTTCCGTAATCATGATGTTCGACTTGCTGATTTTAGTTTATTACCATGGGTTAATTGTCCTTTGTCCTGGATTATTCGATATGTGCATCTGGTTTTTGTCTATAACAGTCCATCAGTCATAAATATAAAGTGCGAGTGTCCTCGTCAAATTATCCTTATATCCGAAGTCAAATATTCCAACTAATTGGGGACTTAAACTGTAACAAGGTCTTAATACTTTGTTTAATAATTACACCAGGATATCGACTGCGTGTAACCCAAGGTTTTAATGCTTTGTTAACAATTACGCCAAGTGTCCTTGTACATAATTCACCCCTGTTTTAATGAGTCCATTGACTATTAATCCATTCCCGTGTCCAGTTAAATGAACGATTATTAGTATTTATAAATATCCCGCCCATCGTGTCCGATCGAGTATATGTGGTTATTTATAAATACGTCAAATTGTAAATCTCTATATTAAATTAACGAACTATCATTCAGTTAAACAAATATAAAGCCCATTAATAGTCCATAGTCCAATTTCCACAAGTGTCGATCTTTTGTCCAAACCCCAATTATGGTACAAAATCCAATAACCCTGTCTTAATATTTAACCCAACATCACGATTACTTCGGCTCAAATAAGCATAATAATAACTTAGTTACGAGACATTAATTTAAAAGGGAAGAACATAGCTTGCAGTGATTATTTATCGCGTAGCGTTACCCGGACAGAGTTCCGAATTTAAAACCCGTAAAACATTTCTTACAATAACCCAATTATTATTAAACTTAAATTAAAATTAAAATTATAAATATAAATATTTATTATGATTACAGAAGGAAAGAAATGAAAAGAGTGTACATAATTCGGCAGAAAACGTTGCTATTTATAGAACTTGGCCTGCTACAGTAACTCATGCGAGTGCATGACTTTTGTGCCTACTGGCCATGCGATCGCATGGTCGTCATTTCCTGGTCACATTGATTTGTTTGCTAGTCTGCCGACACTTATAAATATATATATAATATATATATAATTTTTATATAATTATATATATATTATATTATTTTCATGTGCATAGTTGACTTGTAATTTTAGGTCCGTTGACTCGTGCGTTGATGCTCGGTTCATGTCTCGGTTCATGTCTCGGTTCCGGATTTTCAAACGTCCTTTCGTACGCATAGATATCGTGTACTTTGCGTTCCGTGGCTCGTACTCTTGTCATTTTTGGACGTTTCTTATCAATAAATTGAACCACTTGAATTATATCTTGTACATTTGAGCTTTTTGGTCATTTGCGTCTTCAAATCGTCGTTTTCTTCTTTTGTCTTCGCACTTCTTTATTTAAACGATTATTACATAAAAATAGAACAATTGCAACTAAAAGCTTTACATATTGGAAGGATATTGCGCCTAAATATATGTTCATTTGGAGCACTATTAAATATCCCCACACTTAAACGTTGCTTGTCCTCAAGCAATACATAACTTGAAATTAAATCACACTTCACTCGAATCACACTTTTATTTTATTTTTTTATTCTCACACTTTATACATAAGTGATTTTGATACGGCGGTATAAACAATTATAGTAACAATGTGGTTTACAGTCCCACATGACTATAAAAATTTAGATCCTTTAAGAAAATTGGATCTTTATGAAAACATTTGATCTTTTAAAAATTCAAGCTAGATTTTTGAAACGCCCCGACCTAATCCATCCGGACGAAGTCCATATTGATTATAAATGATTCACAACAGTTGATTACATCGCGAGGTACTTGACCTCTATATGATACATTTTTCAAACATTGCATTCGTTTTTGAAAAGACAATCTTTCATTACATCAAAAGTTGACGGCAGGCATACCATTTCATAATATATCTAACTATAATTGACTTAATAATAATCTTGATGAACGCGACGACTCGAATGCAACGTCTTTTGAAATATGTCATGAATGACTCCAAGTAATATCTCTAAAATGAGCAAATGCACAACGGAAGATTTCTTTCATACCTGAGAATAAACATGCTTTCAAGTGTCAACCAAAAGGTTGGTGAGTTCATTAGTTTAACATAAATAATCATTTCATAATTTTAATAGACCACGAGATTTCATATTTCCATTTCTCATAAACATACATCCCATGCATAGAGACAAAATATCATTCATATGGATTGAACACCTGGTAATCGACATTCACAATATGCATATAAGAATATCCCCATCATTCCGGGATCCTCCTTCGGACATGATATAAATTTCGAAGTACTAAAGCATCCGGTACTTTGGATGGGGCTTGTTGGGCCCGATAGATCTATCTTTAGAGTTCGCGTCAATTAGGGTGTCTGTTCCCTAATTCTTAGATTACCAGACTTAATAAAAAGGGGCATATTCGATTTCGATCATTCAACCATATAATGTAGTTTCAATTACTTGTGTCTATTTCATAAAACATTTATAAAAATTGCGCATGTATTCTCAGCCCAAAAATATAAAGGGTAAAAAGGCAAATGAAACTCACCATAGTGTATTTTGTAGTAAAAATACATATGACCATATTGGACAATGCAGGGTTGGCCTCGGATTCACGAACCTATATCATTTATATATATTAATACATATATTCGGAATCGAACAATTATATATATATTATTATTAATAATATACTTGTTATATTTTATGTTATTTTAGATAAATTTAAGATATTTAATTTTTATATATTTTATATACCTAATATTTATCATTATTTAAAACATGTTAATAATAAAAATTTATATTAGGGTTTTATATGGTAACAATACATAGTTATATATTAATTGATGTATTTTATATATAACTTAGTTAATGTCATTTTAATAATAAAAGTATATTGATATATAATACATTAATATTATTGTAATGTATCTTCTTTTATATATATATATATATATATATATATATATATATATATATATATATATATATATATATATATATATATATATATATATATAAATATCCATTTGTATTAGTACTGATAATGATAACGTTGATAATAATAATGTTAGTAATAATAGTAACCATAATAATAATAATGTTAAAGGTAAATTTTTATAATAATAATGAGAATAACATTACAAATAGTGTTAGATTTTAATAAAAATGATATTTTTATAAAAACTTTGCTAATTTTAGTTATAATGATACTTATGTTAATCAATACAATAATAATAATAATAATAATAATAATAATAATTATAAATATGATAATAATAATGTTAATACTAATACTAAAATTATTAATGATAATAACAATATCATATTAGTGATAATAATAATTATAGTTTTAATATTAGTATATGTAGTGACCCGAACTTTTCCATGTTTATATATATTAATTGAGATTGATATTTACATGATTAAATGTTTCCAACATGTTAAGCAATCAAACTTATTAAGACTTGATTAATTGAAATATGTTTCATATAGACAATTGACCACCCAAGTTGATCGGTGATTCACGAACGTTAAAACTTGTAAAAACTATATGATGACATATATATGGATATATATATATAGTTAACATGATACTATGGTAAGAAAACATATCATAAAGTATATTAACAATGAACTACATATGTAAAAACAAGACTACTAACTTAATGATTTTTAAACGAGACATATATGTAACGATTATCGTTGTAAAGACATTTAATGTATATATATCATATTAAGAGATATTCATACATGATAATATCATGATAATATAATAATTTAAAATCTCATTTGATATTATAAACATTGGGTTAACAACATTTAACAAGATCGTTAACCTAAAGGTTTCAAAACAACACTTACATGTAACGACTAACGATGACTTAACGACTCAGTTAAAATGTATATACATGTAGTGTTTTAATATGTATTTATACACTTTTGAAAGACTTCAATACACTTATCAAAATACTTCTACTTAACAAAAATGCTTACAATTACATCCTCGTTCAGTTTCATCAACAATTCTACTCGTATGCACCCGTATTCGTACTCGTACAATACACAGCTTTTAGATGTATGTACTATTGGTATATACACTCCAATGATCAGCTCTTAGCAGCCCATGTGAGTCACCTAACACATGTGGGAACCATCATTTGGCAACTAGCATGAAATATCTCATAAAATTACAAAAATATGAGTAATCATTCATGACTTATTTACATGAAAACAAAATTACATATCCTTTATATCTAATCCATACACCAACGACCAAAAACACCTACAAACACTTTCATTCTTCAATTTTCTTCATCTAATTGATCTCTCTCAAGTTCTATCTTCAAGTTCTAAGTGTTCTTCATAAATTCCAAAAGTTCTAGTTTCATAAAATCAAGAATACTTTCAAGTTTGCTAGCTCACTTCCAATCTTGTAAGGTGATCATCCAACCTCAAGAAATCTTTGTTTCTTACAGTAGGTTATCATTCTAATACAAGGTAATAATCATATTCAAACTTTGGTTCAATTTCTATCACTATAACAATCTTATTTCAAGTGATGATCTTACTTGAACTTGTTTTCGTGTCATGATTCTGCTTCAAGAACTTCGAGCCATCCAAGGATCCATTGAAGCTAGATCCATTTTTCTCTTTTCCAGTAGGTTTATCCAAGGAAATTAAGGTAGTAATGATGTTCATAACATCATTCGATTCATACATATAAAGCTATCTTATTCGAAGGTTTAAACTTGTAATCACTAGAACATAGTTTAGTTAATTCTAAACTTGTTCGCAAACAAAAGTTAATCCTTCTAACTTGACTTTTAAAATCAACTAAACACATGTTCTATATCTATATGATATGCTAACTTAATGATTTAAAACCTGGAAACACGAAAAACACCGTAAAACTGGATTTACGCCGTCGTAGTAACACCGCGGGCTGTTTTGGGTTAGTTAATTAAAAACTATGATAAACTTTGATTTAAAAGTTGTTATTCTTAGAAAATGATTTTTATTATGAACATGAAACTATATCCAAAAATTATGGTTAAACTCAAAGTGGAAGTATGTTTTCTAAAATGGTCATCTAGACGTCGTTCTTTCGACTGAAATGACTACCTTTACAAAAACGACTTGTAACTTATTTTTCCGACTATAAACCTATACTTTTTCTGTTTAGATTCATAAAATAGAGTTCAATATGAAACCATAGCAATTTGATTCACTCAAAACGGATTTAAAATGAAGAAGTTATGGGTAAAACAAGATTGGATAATTTTCTCATTTTAGCTACGTGAAAATTGTTAACAAATCTATTCCAACCATAACTTAATCAACTTGTATTGTATATTATGTAATCTTGAGATACCATAGACACGTATACAATGTTTCGACCTATCATGTCGACACATCTATATATATTTCGGAACAACCATAGACACTCAATATGTGAATGTTGGAGTTAGCTATACAGGGTTGAGGTTGATTCCAAAATATATATAGTTTGAGTTGTGATCAATACTGAGATACGTATACACTGGGTCTTGGATTGATTCAAGATAATATTTATCGATTTATTTCTGTACATCTAACTGTGGACAACTAGTTATAGGTTACTAACGAGGACAGCTGACTTAATAAACTTAAAACATCAAAATATATTAAAAGTGTTGTAAATATATTTTGAACATACGTTAATATATATGTATATATTGTTATAGGTTCGTGAATCAACAGTGGCCAAGTCTTACTTCCCGACGAAGTAAAAATCTGTGAAAGTGAGTTATAGTCCCACTTTTAAAATCTAATATTTTTGGGATGAGAATACATGCAGGTTTTATAAATGATTTACAAAATAGACACAAGTACGTGAAACTACATTCTATGGTTGAATTATCGAAATCGAATATGCCCCTTTTTATTAAGTCTGGTAATCTAAGAATTAGGGAACAGACACCCTAATTGACGCGAATCCTAAAGATAGATCTATTGGGCCTAACAAACCCCATCCAAAGTACCGGATGCTTTAGTACTTCGAAATTTATATCATATCCAAAGGGTGTCCCGGAATGATGGGGATATTCTTATATATGCATCTTGTTATTGTCGGTTACCAGGTGTTCACCATATGAATGATTTTTATCTCTATGTATGGGATGTGTATTGAAATATGAAATCTTGTGGTCTATTGTTACGATTTGATATATATAGGTTAAACCTATAACTCACCAACATTTTTGTTGACGTTTAAAGCACGTTTATTCTCAGGTGAATATTAAGAGCTTCCGCTGTTGCATACTAAAATAAGGACAAGATTTGGAGTCCATGTTTGTATGATATTGTGTAAAAACTGCATTCAAGAAACTGATTTCGATGTAACATATTTGTATTGTAAACCATTATGTAATGGTCGTGTGTAAACAGGATATTTTAGATTATCATTATTTGATAATCTACGTAAAGTTTTTTAAACCTTTATTTATGAAATAAAGGTTATGGTTTGTTTTAAAAATGAATGCAGTCTTTGAAAAACGTCTCATATAGAGGTCAAAACCTCGCAACGAAATCAATTAATATGGAACGTTTTTAATCAATAAGAACGGGACATTTCAGTTGGTATCCGAGCGTTGGTCTTAGAGAACCAGAAAATTTGCATTAGTGTGTCTTATCGAGTTTGTTAGGATGCATTAGTGAGTCTGGACTTCGACCGTGTTTTCTTTAAAAATGATTGCTTAACATTTTTGTTGGAAACTATATATTTTTAACATATGAATATTATGTGATATATTAATCTCTTAACGTGTTTGATATTATGTGATAGATGTCTACCTCTAGAACAAGTCCCATTGACTCACCTAATAATAATGAAGAGTCAAATGTAAATTGGAATGATTTGTGGACTGATTCACAAGTTCCCGAAGAGGAACCGGAAGAAGAGTCGGAACCGGAAGAAGAATTGGAACCGGAAGAAGAATCGGAACCGGATGAAGAAATAGAACCGGTGGGGGAAATAATAAAACGGTTAAGTAAAAGAAAATCCTCAACCAACCGACCAAAGTTAATTATGGTCAATGGTGTTTCCGCCAAGGAAGCAAAATATTGGGAGGATTACCAATTCTCCGATGAATCGGATTCCGACGAGAATTCCGATGATGTTATAGAAATTACCCCAACTGAATTTAAAAAGGCAAAAGAAAATAATAAGGGAAAGGGCATAAAAATAGAGAAATCTAATTCCAACCCCGATGAACTTTATATGTATCGTCAACCCCCGAAGTCCTTAAGTTGTAACAATGACCCGGGAACCTCTAAACCACCAGGTTTTTCTAAACCAATGTGGACAACGACGGCTCGTATTAGGGGAACATCATATATCCCTAGAAACTTGGCAAAACGAACCAAAACCGAAGAAGAAGAAACGAGCGAGTCGGAATAAGATAGTTGTATTCGTGTGGTGTAATATATGTAATATAGTGTTCTTATGCTTTATGATATATGTAAAAATTGCTTGTATTAATAAGTATTTTTTTATGAATCTAACTCTTGTCTATTTTACAGTTTAAAAACACAAAATGGATAGACAACCCAATATTTTAAGAGACCTACCCGGAGACATGATTGATGAAATCTTGTCTAGAGTCGGCCAGAATTCTTCGGCACAACTATTTAAGGCGAGATCAGTTTGTAAGACATTCGAAGAACGTTCCAAGAATGTCTTGGTTTATAAGAGACTTTCGTTTGAAAGATGGGGGATATCACATTGGGAAACCCATAAGTTACGATGTGTTTGCTTTGACGCATATATTGCGGGGAACCCAAATGCTATTTTACGCAACGGGTTAAGAAATTATTTTGACTCAATATATCCGAATATTGGACTTCGTGATTTAGAAAAAGCGGCTAACATGCAACATAAAGAAGCATGTTATGCTTACGGATTAGTAATGTTCGCTTCTCACCAAAGTGAGAACAAGAACATCGGGCTACAACTATTAAACAAAACGTTTCCACAAGTGACGGAGTCGGTAATTGGGGTAAGAAATGAGGTTTTTAGATTATTACGGGACTGTTGGACATTACGTAACCCTCGTCCCTTTGATGACGTTACAACACGCTGTCTTATCAACGGCCATAACGGTTATGTTGCACAAGACCAAGGATGAGAAGTAGTCCTAGTAAAACCAGAATGCATGACTTGTTTCTGGACGTATGAATTACGTGTCTTTATTGCCTTTGCTGAACGACTTGTGTACTAGCTAGAATTGTCTTCACAACTATCTTGTATCAAAGTTATTGTGTGCTATATTTCATGCTTTATGTAAAATAAGAGGTATTGTAAGTTTGTAAAATATTGTATAAAAGTTTGAACGCGAAATATTATTATAATCAGTTTTTCATATAGAATTGTAGTAGTTGAATTGTATATTAGCTACTAAGTATGAACTTAACGGGTAGGTACTACCCGAATTTAAACTTATAAAACGCTAATATGAAGAAAAAGCTTTTATAAATGAGTTCATATTATGCTACGAAATACTATTAACTACTCTTAATATTCTGTATGATTAACTTGTTCCATTTAACTATTTTGAAGGAAATGGCACCGACTACTCGACACACCGTGAATATGAATGAAGAGGAATTCCGTACTTTTCTAGCTTCAAACATAGCCGCAGTACAGGCTGCGCTACATACCAACAATAACCTTGGATCTAGCAGTACAGGAAATCGTGTAGGATGCACCTACAAAGAATTCACTGCCTGCAAACCTTTGGAATTTGATGGAACCGAAGGACCGATCGGATTGAAACGGTGGACCGAGAAGGTTGAATCGGTGTTTGCCATAAGTAAGTGTACTGAAGAGGACAAAGTGAAGTACACTACGCATACCTTCACAGGTTCTGCGTTAACATGGTGGAATACCTATCTAGAGCAAGTGGGACAAGATGATGCGTACGCACTACCGTGGTCAGCATTCAAGCACTTGATGAACGAGAAGTACCGTCCCAGAACCGAGGTCAATAAGCTCAAGACAGAACTTAGAGGGTTACGAACCCAAGGATTTGATATTACCACGTACGAAAGACGATTCACAGAATTGTGCCTATTGTGTCCGGGAGCATTCGAAGATGAGGAAGAGAAGATCGACGCGTTTGTGAAAGGATTACCGGAAAGAATCCAAGAAGATATAAGTTCACACGAGCCCGCCTCCATACAACAGGCATGTCGAATGGCTCACAAACTAGTGAACCAGATTGAAGAAAGAATTAAAGAACAGACTGCTGAAGAGGCCAATGTGAAGCAAGTCAAAAGAAAGTGGGAGGAAAACGGTGATAAGAATCACCAATACAACAACAACAGCAATTACAACAATAATCGCAACAATTATCCAAACAATCGCAACATCAATCGCAACTACAACAAACGGCCCAACAACAACAACAACAACAACAACAGCAACTACAACAATCATCCCAACAATAATAATAACCGCAACAACAACAACAACAATCAAAAGCAGCTATGCCAAAGGTGTGAAAAGAATCACTCGGGGTTCTGCACCAAATTTTGCAACAAGTGTAAAAGAAATGGTCATAGCGCGGCGAAGTGTGAGGTCTACGGACCAGGGGTTAATAGAACGAAAGGAACAAATGGTGTCGGAACGAGTAATGGCGGAGCAAGTAGTGTCGGAGCAAGTTATGCCAATGTAGTTTGTTATAAATGTGGAAAACCAGGCCACATTATTAGAAATTGCCCGAACCAGGAGAACACGAATGGACAAGGCCGTGGAAGAGTTTTCAATATTAATGAGGTAGAGGCACAGGAAGACCCGGAGCTTGTTACGGGTACGTTTCTTATTGACAATAAATCTGCTTACGTTTTATTTGATTCGGGTGCGGATAGAAGCTATATGAGTAGAGATTTTTGTGCTAAATTAAGTTGTCCATTGACGCCTTTGGATAGTAAATTTTTACTCGAATTAGCAAATGGTAAATTAATTTCAGCAGATAATATATGTCGGAATCGAGAAATTAAACTGGTTAGCGAAACATTTAAGATTGATTTGATACCAGTAGAGTTAGGGAGTTTTGATGTGATAATCGGTATGGACTGGTTGAAAGAAGTGAAAGCGGAGATCGTTTGTTACAAAAATGCAATTCGCATTATACGAGAAAAAGGAAAACCCTTAATGGTGTACGGAGAAAAGGGCAACACGAAGCTACATCTTATTAGTAATTTGAAGGCACAAAAACTAATAAGAAAAGGTTGCTATGCTGTTCTAGCACACGTCGAGAAAGTACAAACTGAAGAAAAGAGCATCAATGATGTTCCCATTGCAAAAGAATTTCCCGATGTATTTCCGAAAGAATTACCGGGATTACCCCCACATCGATCCGTTGAATTTCAAATAGATCTTGTACCAGGAGCTACACCAATAGCTCGTGCTCCTTACAGACTCGCACCCAGTGAGATGAAAGAACTGCAAAGCCAATTACAAGAACTTTTAGAGCGTGGTTTCATTCGACCAAGCACATCACCGTGGGGAGCTCCTGTTTTATTTGTCAAGAAGAAAGATGGTACATTCAGGTTGTGTATCGACTACCGAGAGTTGAACAAACTTACCATCAAGAACCGCTACCCACTACCGAGAATCGACGACTTATTTGATCAACTACAAGGCTCGTCTGTTTATTCAAAGATTGACTTACGTTCCGGGTATCATCAAATGCGGGTGAAAGAAGATGATATTCCAAAGACTGCTTTCAGAACACGTTACGGTCATTACGAGTTTATGGTCATGCCGTTTGGTTTAACTAATGCACCAGCTGTGTTCATGGACCTTATGAACCGAGTGTGTGGACCATACCTTGACAAGTTTGTCATTGTTTTCATTGATGACATACTTATTTACTCAAAGAATGACCAAGAACACGGTGAACATTTGAGAAAGGTGTTAGAAGTATTGAGGAAGGAAGAATTGTACGCTAAGTTTTCAAAGTGTGCATTTTGGTTGGAAGAAGTTCAATTTCTCGGTCACATAGTGAACAAAGAAGGTATTAAGGTGGATCCGACAAAGATAGAAACTGTTGAAAAGTGGGAAACCCCGAAAACTCCGAAACACATACGCCAGTTTTTAGGACTAGCTGGTTACTACAGAAGGTTCATCCAAGACTTTTCCAGAATAGCAAAACCCTTGACTGCATTAACGCATAAAGGGAAGAAATTTGAATGGAATGATGAACAAGAGAAAGCGTTTCAGTTATTGAAGAAAAAGCTAACTACGGCACCTATATTGTCATTGCCTGAAGGGAATGATGATTTTGTGATTTATTGTGATGCATCAAAGCAAGGTCTCGGTTATGTATTAATGCAACGAACGAAGGTGATTGCTTATGCGTCTAGACAATTGAAGATTCACGAACAAAATTATACGACGCATGATTTGGAATTAGGCGCGGTTGTTTTTGCATTAAAGACTTGGAGGCACTACTTATATGGGGTCAAAAGTATTATATATACCGACCACAAAAGTCTTCAACACATATTTAATCAGAAACAACTGAATATGAGGCAGCGTAGGTGGATTGAATTATTGAATGATTACGACTTTGAGATTCGTTACCACCCGGGGAAGGCAAATGTGGTAGCCGATGCCTTGAGCAGGAAGGACAGAGAACCCATTCGAGTAAAATCTATGAATATAATGATTCATAATAACATTACTACTCAAATAAAGGAGGCGCAACAAGGAGTTTTAAAAGAGGGAAATTTAAAGGATGAAATACCCAAAGGATCGGAGAAGCATCTTAATATTCGGGAAGACGGAACCCGGTATAGGGCTGAAAGGATTTGGGTACCAAAATTTGGAGATATGAGAGAAATGGTACTTAGAGAAGCTCATAAAACCAGATACTCAATACATCCTGGAACGGAGAAGATGTACAAGGATCTCAAGAAACATTTTTGGTGGCCGGGTATGAAAGCCGATGTTGCTAAATACGTAGGAGAATGTTTGACGTGTTCTAAGGTCAAAGCTGAGCATCAGAAACCATCAGGTCTACTTCAACAACCCGAAATCCCGGAATGGAAATGGGAAAACATTACCATGGATTTCATCACTAAATTGCCAAGGACTGCAAGTGGTTTTGATACTATTTGGGTAATAGTTGATCGTCTCACCAAATCAGCACACTTCCTACCAATAAGAGAAGATGACAAGATGGAGAAGTTAGCACGACTGTATTTGAAGGAAGTCGTCTCCAGACATGGAATACCAATCTCTATTATCTCTGATAGGGATGGCAGATTTATTTCAAGATTCTGGCAGACATTACAGCAAGCATTAGGAACTCGTCTAGACATGAGTACTGCCTATCATCCACAAACTGATGGGCAGAGCGAAAGGACGATACAAACGCTTGAAGACATGCTACGAGCATGTGTTATTGATTTCGGAAACAGTTGGGATCGACATCTACCGTTAGCAGAATTTTCCTACAACAACAGCTACCATTCAAGCATTGAGATGGCGCCGTTTGAAGCACTTTATGGTAGAAAGTGCAGGTCTCCGATTTGTTGGAGTGAAGTGGGGGATAGACAGATTACGGGTCCGGAGATTATACAAGAAACTACCGAGAAGATCATCCAAATTCAACAACGGTTGAAAACCGCCCAAAGTCGACAAAAGAGCTACGCTGACATTAAAAGAAAAGATATAGAATTTGAAATTGGAGAGATGGTCATGCTTAAAGTTGCACCTTGGAAAGGCGTTGTTCGATTTGGTAAACGAGGGAAATTAAATCCAAGGTATATTGGACCATTCAAGATTATTGATCGTGTCGGACCAGTAGCTTACCGACTAGAGTTACCTCAATAACTCGCGGCTGTACATAACACTTTCCACGTCTCGAATTTAAAGAAATGTTTTGCCAAAGAAGATCTCACTATTCCGTTAGATGAAATCCAAATCAACGAAAAACTTCAATTCATCGAAGAACCCGTCGAAATAATGGATCGTGAGGTTAAAAGACTTAAGCAAAACAAGATACCAATTGTTAAGGTTCGATGGAATGCTCGTAGAGGACCCGAGTTCACCTGGGAGAGTGAAGATCAGATGAAGAAGAAATACCCGCATCTATTTCCAGAAGATTCGTCAACACCTTCAACAGCTTAAAATTTCGGGACGAAATTTATTTAACGAGTAGGTACTGTAGTGACCCGAACTTTTCCATGTTTATATATATTAATTGAGATTGATATTTACATGATTAAATGTTTCCAACATGTTAAGCAATCAAACTTATTAAGACTTGATTAATTGAAATATGTTTCATATAGACAATTGACCACCCAAGTTGATCGGTGATTCACGAACGTTAAAACTTGTAAAAACTATATGATGACATATATATGGATATATATATATAGTTAACATGATACTATGATAAGAAAACATATCATAAAGTATATTAACAATGAACTACATATGTAAAAACAAGACTACTAACTTAATGATTTTTAAACGAGACATATATGTAACGATTATCGTTGTAAAGACATTTAATGTATATATATCATATTAAGAGATATTCATACATGATAATATCATGATAATATAATAATTTAAAATCTCATTTGATATTATAAACATTGGGTTAACAACATTTAACAAGATCGTTAACCTAAAGGTTTCAAAACAACACTTACATGTAACGACTAACGATGACTTAACGACTCAGTTAAAATGTATATACATGTAGTGTTTTAATATGTATTTATACACTTTTGAAAGACTTCAATACACTTATCAAAATACTTCTACTTAACAAAAATGCTTACAATTACATCCTCGTTCAGTTTCATCAATAATTCTACTCGTATGCACCCGTATTCGTACTCGTACAATACACAGCTTTTAGATGTATGTACTATTGGTATATACACTCCAATGATCAGCTCTTAGCAGCCCATGTGAGTCACCTAACACATGTGGGAACCATCATTTGGCAACTAGCATGAAATATCTCATAAAATTACAAAAATATGAGTAATCATTCATGACTTATTTACATGAAAACAAAATTACATATCCTTTATATCTAATCCATACACCAACGACCAAAAACACCTACAAACACTTTCATTCTTCAATTTTCTTCATCTAATTGATCTCTCTCAAGTTCTATCTTCAAGTTCTAAGTGTTCTTCATAAATTCCAAAAGTTCTAGTTTCATAAAATCAAGAATACTTTCAAGTTTGCTAGCTCACTTCCAATCTTGTAAGGTGATCATCCAACCTCAAGAAATCTTTGTTTCTTACAGTAGGTTATCATTCTAATACAAGGTAATAATCATATTCAAACTTTGGTTCAATTTCTATAACTATAACAATCTTATTTCAAGTGATGATCTTACTTGAACTTGTTTTCGTGTCATGATTCTGCTTCAAGAACTTCGAGCCATCCAAGGATCCATTGAAGCTAGATCCATTTTTCTCTTTTCCAGTAGGTTTATCCAAGGAAATTAAGGTAGTAATGATGTTCATAACATCATTCGATTCATACATATAAAGCTATCTTATTCGAAGGTTTAAACTTGTAATCACTAGAACATAGTTTAGTTAATTCTAAACTTGTTCGCAAACAAAAGTTAATCCTTCTAACTTGACTTTTAAAATCAACTAAACACATGTTCTATATCTATATGATATGCTAACTTAATGATTTAAAACCTGGAAACACGAAAAACACCGTAAAACCGGATTTACGCCGTCGTAGTAACACCGCGGGCTGTTTTGGGTTAGTTAATTAAAAACTATGATAAACTTTGATTTAAAAGTTGTTATTCTGAGAAAATGATTTTTATTATGAACATGAAACTATATCCAAAAATTATGGTTAAACTCAAAGTGGAAGTATGTTTTCTAAAATGGTCATCTAGACGTCGTTCTTTCGACTGAAATGACTACCTTTACAAAAACGACTTGTAACTTATTTTTCCGACTATAAACCTATACTTTTTCTGTTTAGATTCATAAAATAGAGTTCCATATGAAACCATAGCAATTTGATTCACTCAAAACGGATTTAAAATGAAGAAGTTATGGGTAAAACAAGATTGGATAATTTTTCTCATTTTAGCTACGTGAAAATTGTTAACAAATCTATTCCAACCATAACTTAATCAACTTGTATTGTATATTATGTAATCTTGAGATACCATAGACACGTATACAATGTTTCGACCTATCATGTCGACACATCTATATATATTTCGGAACAACCATAGACACTCTATATGTGAATGTTGGAGTTAGCTATACAGGGTTGAGGTTGATTCCAAAATATATATAGTTTGAGTTGTGATCAATACTGAGATACGTATACACTGGGTCGTGGATTGATTCAAGATAATATTTATCGATTTATTTCTGTACATCTAACTGTGGACAACTAGTTATAGGTTACTAACGAGGACAGCTGACTTAATAAACTTAAAACATCAAAATATATTAAAAGTGTTGTAAATATATTTTGAACATACTTTAATATATATGTATATATTGTTATAGGTTCGTGAATCAACAGTGGCCAAGTCTTACTTCCCGACGAAGTAAAAATCTGTGAAAGTGAGTTATAGTCCCACTTTTAAAATCTAATATTTTTGGGATGAGAATACATGCAGGTTTTATAAATGATTTACAAAATAGACACAAGTACGTGAAACTACATTCTATGGTTGAATTATCGAAATCGAATATGCCCCTTTTTATTAAGTCTGGTAATCTAAGAATTAGGGAACAGACACCCTAATTGACGCGAATCCTAAAGATAGATCTATTGGGCCTAACAAACCCCATCCAAAGTACCGGATGCTTTAGTACTTCGAAATTTATATCATATCCGAAGGGTGTCCCGGAATGATGGGGATATTCTTATATATGCATCTTGTTATTGTCGGTTACCAGGTGTTCACCATATGAATGATTTTTATCTCTATGTATGGGATGTGTATTGAAATATGAAATCTTGTGGTCTATTGTTACGATTTGATATATATAGGTTAAACCTATAACTCACCAACATTTTTGTTGACGTTTAAAGCATGTTTATTCTCAGGTGAATATTAAGAGCTTCCGCTGTTGCATACTAAAATAAGGACAAGATTTGGAGTCCATGTTTGTATGATATTGTGTAAAAACTGCATTCAAGAAACTGATTTCGATGTAACATATTTGTATTGTAAACCATTATGTAATGGTCGTGTGTAAACAGGATATTTTAGATTATCATTATTTGATAATCTACGTAAAGTTTTTTAAACCTTTATTTATGAAATAAAGGTTATGGTTTGTTTTAAAAATGAATGCAGTCTTTGAAAAACGTCTCATATAGAGGTCAAAACCTCGCAACGAAATCAATTAATATGGAACGTTTTTAATCAATAAGAACGGGACATTTCAGTATATATAATATTTATCATGTCATCAATAACAATAATAATATCAATAATAATAATAATAATAATAATAATAATAACAATGAACAATAATACTAATAATAACAATAAACAATAATAATAATAATAATAATAATAATAATAACAATGAACAATAATACTAATAATAACAATAAACAATAATAATAATAATAATAATAATAATAATAATAATAATAATAATAATAATAATAATAATAATAATAATAATAATAATAATAATAATAATAATAATAATAATAAATTTAGTATTAAAACTACCTTAGAAGCTCCTTAAAAAAAATAGTTGGTCTCAGCAAGGATCGAACCCAAGACCTCTAGATACTCGGCACAACCTCCCAACCATCACTCCATTTCTGTTTTTCTATTTTTAAACCCATCTGAAAACCATATAACCCATTCCCTATTTCTATCTTCTTCTTCTTCAAGTACTTAGTCGACCATGGAGTTTTACAATCAACTCAATTAAACTAAATGATTTAAATTCACCATTGAAAATAGAATGGCTAGTGAAGGAATACACTTGCTCAAAAGAAAAAGGAAAAAAAACAAAAACACAAAAAAAAAAAAATCCAGGAACTGCTGTGTCGCAGCTTTCTTTAAAAAAAAATTTGATTTTCGTTTTTAAGAAAGTTTTAGATCAAGGTTTCAACATGAAATGATTCGTAAATCAGTCCAAGAATCTAATGGAATTGTCAATTGAACTCCAAATATTCACGCGAATTCGAATCCGATGAATGTTCATACGGTTTGACTTTTTGAAATAAGGTTTGACTCGTAGAATCTGAAGTCGATACTAGGAATTGGATGTTAAAACTTTGTAGACAGTTTATAGTGAGTAATCCTAACACTTCTGCAATTATAGTTTGTGAAATTTGTTTCGAATTTATGGTTCTTGATTTAAGAAAACTCGAGCAGGGCAGTACCTGTTCAAAAAAATAAAAATCGAATTTTTTTATGAGTTGCAGGTTGTATATAACTTATATATTGATAGATATCAGTTAATTGAAACTTAATAAAGATAATGGGATTGAGTTGGCTGCACTGTATCACGATTTGGACTGGTAACGATCGTTGAACAATAATATCAATCAGAATATATAAAGTAAATAAACAAATAGATAAATCCAACAACTTGTACAATTAATACAGTTAAGTAGTGCCAATTTTTCAATCGATAGTTGTCATATGCAGAAGAAAACGAGGGAAGAAAGAAATAGCAGACAGTGATATATATCAACTCCATTCATCCGGCTTTATAATTTTTCTACAATTGATATTAATAATTTGTTAAATATATTAATGATAATACTGAATATTTATTAATAATAAAATACTAATAATAACAATAATAATTATATTAATAATAATTTTGAATAATAATGATACCAATAATCATAAAAATGATGATAATCATATTATCAATGTTAGTAATAGTAAAATGTATTATTTTCTAATACTAACAACATTAATATTAATAATAATAATAATGATTTATAATAATATTAATATTAATTATAATAACTAAAATTATAATTTTTACTATTAATTATAATAATAATGACATTAATAACGATAACAATAATATTAGTAATTAAGAATATAACAAATTAAATGTATCTATATATTATATTAGAATTATAATATTCATAATATTCATAATACTGATATTAATATTATATTAATATTAATATGGTTAATAATAATGAAAGTGATATTAGTATAACATTTATATTTTATCTGTAATTTAATATGTTAATATTACATATTATTTAATACTTATTTAATAACTATTTATACCTATCAATATACATACATTAATAATTATGTATAGATATCATATATATATTCAACTACTATATAATTATGTTTTTAAATATCAAGTTTTATTATTTAGATTAATATATTAATTATATATATATATATATATATATATATATATATATATATATAAACTTAGAGTATAACATTATACATTTAACACTTTGTTAATGTTGACAAATTATATTTAAAATCATTTATTCAATGTACTCTATATATTTAAAATAACAAGTTTTAATTATTTTAAGTTATCTTTGACAATAACTAACTAACATAATAGTTCATTAAGATATTTAATTAATTTATTTACTTCTATAATTATTTATATATATACATTTCTATTTACAATTAGAGGTTCGTGAATCATTGAAAGTGGCTAAAGGTTAATTGAATATATTAACATCGTTTCAAAATTTTTCTAGACTCAACATTACAGGTTTTGCTTATCGTGTCGGAATTATATCAAGATTAAAGTTTAAATTTGGTCAGAAATTCCCGGGTTGTCACAGTACCTACCCGTTAAAGAAATTTTGTCCCGAAATTTGAGTGAGGTCGTCATGGCTAACAATAAATATGTTTTTCTTGACGAATATAAGCTGATAAATAGAGTTTTCATCATTACAGAATAATACAGATAAAATAATTCGATTATTCGAAGAGCACGAATGAAGCTATCACAAAAGAATGAAGATGAGTAAATGAAGATTCGTCTTAACTTTTGACGTAGAGGGTTGAATTCCGGAATTCAAGAGATTTAAAGAAATTCTTCGAAATCTAAAAGATTTGATTCTTCTGCGAATAAAGAAATTTAGATTTCTATAATTAAATGCGGTGATTTGCCTCGATTCCTCTGTCTGATATTTTCACTATAAATTTTACCTTTTTCGTTCTATTAATTTTCACCACTTCAATACTCAATTTCCAAATTCAAAAGATCGTGAAAATGCTTAATCCAGTTCTGATCCTTGTCCTTATCCTGATTATCGCAACAATCATTCTCCTTTTCCAACTTTCACCGAAGGAATCCGTTTATTTCTACTATGTTTTAGGGATTATTGTATTTATAATCCTCCCGTGTCTTTATATTGCTATACGCACTGATATCCACGGTTTGTAATTTCGGTGTTGTTTTTGGGCTTTATATTTTCTCTTATATTTTGGAGCTCCTTGCCTTTTTATTATCCTTCTGACCTCTAGTAAAGCGAGTAACGGTCCAGAATTCGTAAGTATGGAATTTTGAATAAACATCGTGTTCTAAATAAGAACTAATGTATTAGCACGATTTGATTTATCGAATTACCAGAATCACTGAGAATAGAACTATCAAGAATATATTTTCTTGATATGTTCGAAGGTGAAGTAGAATGAACGAGTCGTGTAACATGGCACATGATGACGTTATGATCTGTGAATCATCACATTTCATTAGAAACTCAGCATGACTTATTGTAATATAATCACGGTGATCAAGTGTCATTATATTATACTAACTCATGCATCAGTTCCCAACACTACTTCAAAAACATTCATATTTTAAACTCAAAAATTAACAGAATATATAGAAACTAACAGTTTCTATATGATGTAAAACTGATAGCACGAAGAGATTACTGATTTCAGATAAGAATAGTTATGAAAATATCTTCAGAAATATGGAGGTTATTTATAATGAAAGATACGATGATATCTTGGAATTTCTAATATCGAGGGATGATGAAGAAGATTTATCCGTAAGGGTTTAGATTCGGAAGCAAGGTATTCGTTAAAGATTTCATCAGAAACATAATTATTTGGATTCTTTGAAGTCAAACTTATTCTTTGTGATTTGTCCACGGCTTCTTTCATAGTTTCGCATAATCCGCTTTTCGGTACTAAATTTTCTATTGAATGTTTACAATATAATGATACACAGGAAGTACGAAGAGGTATATAATTTCGGACGAGAATATTTATGAAAATATCCTCAGAAATATCGAAGATATTGATGATGATATTTTTGGAATTTCTAAGTTCGATGGGTGATGGAGAAAGATTTTTCGCAAGATTTTAACATGACTTCGGAGCAAGATATTCTCTAAAGATTTCAACGGATCCAGAATTACCTGAATCCTTTGGATATAGGGTTTGGTCCTTGTATTTGTCCTTGGTCTCCTTCATGGGTAGCTCAATCTGTTTTTCAATACCCAATTTTCTCTCTAGCGTTCCTAACACTTCTTTCTTTATCATCAAACTTTTGGTCGTTTAGACCATCTACCATTTTTCTGTTTCTTCTGCATTTAATGTTATGATATTTGAATCATCGATTATTAATCCGAGGTGGTTTCAGGAAAATTGTGTTTTTAGATGATTAAACGCTGATGGTAATATGGTGGAATATGAAAGGTTCCCTGGTAACAATAAAAGAGCACACGTATATATCAACGTTATAATAAGGTTGTTTCGTATGAAAAGTCGAAGTTGTCTTGTTGGAGCTGTGACAAAACTGGCTATCTCGAACAGCAGATGCAAAGTTATTTTCGGTAATAATAATGCTAAAGGAATTAGCACAGCCACGTGTTAAACGTTTACTCAGGTTCCGAGTGTTTTTAGGTGCATAACTATATGCATCAATCTTTTCTCCCGTAAATGAAGTGCAGTTGGTTCATCCTCTCGATTGAGGTGTTTTCAAGAATCATGAAAGGTTTGAACGCAGAATGTAATCGTGAAGATACAAATGATGTTTAAGACGAATTTAAGTGGCAAACTTGAAGAATGTTTAGTTTCATATGTTATAATCAATATTTTAATTCTTTTTAATTGTTTAATGTTTTTAGTCCACAGTCGATAGTCCACAGTTGACAGTCCAATAATTCATATATAGTTTAATATATAATATTCGAATTAATACGTATCGTGACCCGTATATGTCTCAGACTCGATCACAACTCAAATTATATATATTATTGTAGAATCAACCTCAACCCTGTATAGAGAACTCGATCATTACTGCATATAGAGTGTCTATGGTTATTCCAAATAATATATATAAATGCGTCGATATGATATGTCAAAACCTTGTATATGTGTCCCGATATTTAAAGTGCGTAAAATAAATACAGAAATTAAATGACGATAAATAAAATTACGAGAATTAAAATTGCGATAAAATAAATTGTGATAATTAAATTGCGATAAATAAAATGTAATATGGAATTAACAGTTAGCTAGGAGTTTGTTAGCGTGGTTTCTTAACAAAATTTCATATTGTCAATTAGTTTGTTTCTAATCAATTTTTATTGTGTCCATTATTTCTTCATTATGCCACTTGTTGGATTCTGATAAATCAAAATCCAAATATGAAATTGGATGAATATGGTTATTCTGTGGTGAACGGATTTGTATATCAGTGGATGTAAATAAGATAGTAAACGACTGTTGAATCAGCTTCGAATAATGTACATTGTAACTTATTAATGTGAAATCTGAATATTCCTCGGGTATTACCTACCCGTTGAAATATTTTCACAATTAAAACTTTGTACGAAAGAATTTTTAATTACAATCTTTATGAAAACATATATACATATATATTTTTTTTAGATGTAATCATGGATTCATTGAGTTAATATGATATTAAACTCATTTGGTTTACCGTTAGAACTAGAATACATAATCTCTAAAACATTTAGAGATTACTTAATCTCCATGAAGAATGAAGATAATCGATGTAGAATGATACGTAGAACGATGATTATGTTTGAGGTATAGATTGCGAGGTTGTGACGTGTGATGATGTTGTTGTTGTTGGTACTAGTTATGCTGCTGGTGCTGCTGATGATGGTACTGTTGCTGTCGGTGCTACAAGTGTTGTTGGTGCTGAGGTTGATGATGATGTTGCTGATACTGTTGGTGCCGGTGATGTTGTTGAAGCTGGTACATTTTGCACCATGTTTTCCAAATTGATTACTCGAGAGAGAAGTTCGTTGACTTTTTCTATTATTCCAGGATAATTGTCGGTCGGAACGAGCGAATGAATAAGATTCAGAATTTTAGATATCATATAGTCGTTGCGTGGTATCCAGGAAATGAGAGTGAAGATAATGTTTCGAATGGGTTTGCCGGTGAGTGTTTCAGGTTCACCGCCAAGAGGGAAATTTGGTTGATGGAAAACATCGCCTTCTTTTCGTTTTCATTGATTAAGTCGACTACGAACTCATCAGATGAATTGGGGATAGAAGATTGGTTGATTCATTCTGGTGACATTGCTTTCGGAGTTTAGGTGAAACTCCATATCGGAATAGCTGTCAGAATCCGAGGAATTCGAACTGGTTGAGGGATTCATTTCATACGATCAGATAAAGATTTTCGATAAAAATAGATTATAGGATGTAGATTAGTACCCTGCAATACATAGTTTACATATGCATATATAATACTAAAATCCCATAAGTTACGAAGGAATCTACGGAATCTGTCAGGCAAAGGTAACAATAACAGATACGCTAAGATATGAATTTATCTATACACTGTCTATGCAATAGAGGCAGTAGGACGCGTCTAGACTTTAAGGATGATGAGCAATTAATTTTTTTTTTCGACACTAAATGATAAGCAAAACTTTTGACATGCAGACACGGTCGAAGTCCAGACTCACTAATGCATTCTAACGACTATCAGTTAGACTCACTAATGCAAGACCTGGTTCACTAAGACCACCGCTCTGATACCAACTGAAACGCCCCGACCTAATCCATCCGGATGAAGTCCATATCGATTATAAACGATTCACAACAGTTGATTACATCGCGAGGTACTTGACCTCTATATGATACATTTTTCAAACATTGCATTCGTTTTTGAAAAGACAATCTTTCATTACATCAAAAGTTGACGGCAGGCATACCATTTCATAATATATCTAACTATAATTGCACGCGACGACTCGAATGCAACGTCTTTTGAAATATGTCATGAATGACTCCAAGTAATATCTCTAAAATGAGCAAATGCACAGCGGAAGATTTCTTTCATACCTGAGAATAAACATGCTTTCAAGTGTCAACCAAAAGGTTGGTGAGTTCATTAGTTTAACATAAATAATCATTTCATAATTTTAATAGACCACGAGATTTCATATTTCCATTTCTCATAAATATACATCCCATGCATAGAGACAAAATATCATTCATATGGATTGAACACCTGGTAATCGACATTCACAATATGCATATAAGAATATCCCCATCATTCCGGGATCCTCCTTCGGACATGATATAAATTTTGAAGTACTAAAGCATCCGATACTTTGGATGGGGCTTGTTGGGCCCGATAGATCTATCTTTAGAGTTCGCGTCAGTTAGGGTGTCTGTTCCCTAATTCTTAGATTACCAGACTTAATAAAAAGGGGCATATTCAATTTCGATCATTCAACCATATAATGTAATTTCAATTACTTGTGTCTATTTCGTAAAATATTTATAAAAATTGCGCATGTATTCTCAGCCCAAAAATATAAAGGGTAAAAATGCAAATGAAACTTACCATAGTGTATTTTGTAGTAAAAATACATATGACCATATTGGACAATGCAGGGTTGGCCTCGGATTCACGAACCTATATCATTTATATATATTAAGACATATATTCGGAATCGAACAATTTTATATATATTATTATTAATAATATACTTGTTATATTTTAGATAAATTTAAGATATTTAATTTTTATATATTTTATATACCTAATATTTATCATTATTTAAAACATGTTAATAATAAAAATTTATATTAGGGTTTTATATGGTAATAATACATAGTTATATATTAATTGATGTATTTTATATATAACTTAGTTAATGTCATTTTAATAATAAAAGTATATTGATATATAATACATTAATATTATTGTAATGTATCTTCTTATATATATATATATATATATATATATATATATATATATATATATATATATATATATATATATATATATATATATATATATATATATATATATATATATATATATAAATATCCATTTGTATTAGTACTGATAATGATAACGTTGATAATAATAATGTTAGTAATAATAGTAACCATAATAATAATGTTAAAGGTAAATTTTTATAATAATAATGAGAATAACATTACAAATAGTGTTAGATTTTAATAAAAATGATATTTTTATAAAAACTTTGCTAATTTTAGTTATAATGATATTTATGTTAATCAATACAATAATAATAATAATAATAATTATAAGTATGATAATAATAATGTTAATACTAATACTAAAATTATTAATGATAATAACAATATCATATTAGTGATAATAATAATTATAGTTTTAATATTAGTATATATAATATTTATCATGTCATCAATAACAATAATAATAATAATAATAATAATAATAACAATGAACAATAATACTAATAATAATAATAAACAATAATAATAATAATAATAATAATAATAATAATAATAATAATAATAATAATAATAATAATAATAATAAATTTAGTATTAAAACTACCTTAGAAGCTCCTTAAAAAAAATAGTTGTTCTCAGCAAGGATCGAACCCAAGACCTCTAGATACTCGGCACAACCTCCCAACCATCACTCCATTTCTGTTTTTCTGTTTTTAAACCCATCTGAAAACCATATAACCCATTCCCTATTTCTATCTTCTTCTTCTTCAAGTACTTAGTTGACCAGGGAGTTTTACAATCAACTCAATTAAACTAAATGATTTAAATTCACCATTGTAAATAGAATGGCTAGTGAAGGAATACACTTGCTCAAAAGAAAAAGAAAAAAATACAAAAACAAAAAAAAAAAAAAAAAAAAAATCCAGAAACTGCTGTGTCGCAGCTTTCTTTAAAAAAAAATTTGATTTTCGTTTTTAAGAAAGTTTTAGATCAAGGTTTCAACATGAAATGATTCGTAAATCAGTCCAAGAATCTAATGGAATTGTCAATTGAACTCCAAATATTCACGCGAATTCGAATTCGATGAATGTTCATACGGTTTGACTTTTTGAAATAAGGTTTGACTCGTAGAATCTGAAGTCGATACTAGGAATTGGATGTTAAAACTTTGTAGACAGTTTATAGTAAGTAATCCTAACACTTCTGCAATTATAGTTTGTGAAATTTCTTTCGAATTTATGGTTCTTGATTTAAGAAAACTCGAGCAGGGCAGTACCTGTTCAAAAAAATAAAAATCGAATTTTTTTATGAGTTGCAGGTTGTATATAACTTATATATTGACAGATATCAGTTAATTGAAACTTAATAAAGATAATGGGATTGAGTTGGCTGCACTGTATCACGATTTGGAGTGGTAACGATCGTTGAAAAACAATATCAATCAGAATATATAAAGTAAATAAACAAATAGATAAATCCAACAACTTGTACAATTAATACAGTTAAGTAGTTCCAATTTTTCAATCGATGGTTGTCATATGCAGAAGAAAACGAGGGAAGAAAGAAATAGCAGACAGTGATATATATCAACTCCATTCATCCGGCTTTATAATTTTTCTACAATTGATATTAATAATTTGTTAAATATATTAATGATAATACTGAATATTTATTAATAATAAAATACTAATAATAACAATAATAATTATATTAATAATAATTTTGAATAATAATGATACCAATAATCATAAAAATGATGATAATCATATTATCAATGTTAGTAATAGTAAAATGTATTATTTTCTAATACTAACTACATTAATATTAATAATAATAATAATGATTTATAATAATATTAATATTAATTATAATAACTAAAATTATAATTTTTACTATTAATTATAATAATAATGACATTAATAATGATAACAATAATATTAGTAATTTAGAATATAACAAATTAAATGTATCTATATATTATATGAGAATAATAATATTCATAATACTGATATTAATATTATATTAATATTAATATGGTTAATAATAATGAAAGTGATATTAGTATAACATTTATATTTTATCTGTAATTTAATATGTTAATATTACATATTATTTAATACTTATTTAATAATTATTTATACCTATCAATATACATACATTAATAATTATGTATAGATATCATATATATATTCAACTACTATATAATTATGTTTTTAAATATCAAGTTTTATTATTTAGATTAATATATTAATTATATATATATATATATATATATATATATATATATATATATATATATATATATATATATATATAAACTTAGAGTATAACATTATACATTTAACACTTTGTTAATGTTGACAAATTATATTCAAAATCATTTATTCAATGTACTCTATATATTTAAAATAACAAGTTTTAATTATTTTAAGTTATCTTTGACAATAACTAACTAACATAATAGTTCATTAAGATATTTAATTAATTTATTTACTTCTATAATTATTTATATATATACATTTCTATTTACAATTAGAGGTTCGTGAATCATTGAAAGTGGCTAAAGGTTAATTGAATATATTAACATCGTTTCAAAATTTTTCTAGACTCAACATTACAGGTTTTGCTTATCGTGTCGGAATTATATCAAGATTAAAGTTTAAATTTGGTCAGAAATTCCCGGGTTGTTACAATTTTACCCTCGACAAGTTTTCCGGAATAACCCTTCACCGGTGTTTGCAAAATGTTTTTGTGGGTTGCGTGGGTTTCATATTTTACGTTTTTAGCTTAAAACTTGTGGTTTTGTGTCACCCACATGCTAACCTTGTATTAGGGAGGCACACGTCCAGTTTACTTGCTCCGTATATTACCTTTCGGTAAACTACCATCCGGTTGTAAAGGAAAGCGATGAACAAGCAACTGTTAAGGCAATGTCTAATGACATGCAGATGTTCATGGTCTACAACGTGTCGGATGCAAGTACTATCCTTTGTAGGAGCAATAGTAAATATCACCCTATATTTTTTTTCGGTCCGGCACAAGGTCCTGTCTTTGACCATGCTATGCAACCATCGTTCTTACGGTTGACACCCGATTTGGTTCAGGTGACCTAATGAATTCCGATGAATTCTCAGGATTTTACGTTCAATAGTAATGAACTCATTGAAAATAGGTTTTCAGAAAACAAATCGGTTTTAATTTGATCAAAATATTTTCTCGTTCAAGCTCGAGTTTAGATATCATTGAATTTCATGAGTTTGTAATTCTCAATCTTTAAGTGTGATGCCCCGTACAAAACCATCGTGTACGAATCATCAACAACAGGATCATTACAGGGTCAAATACTATATGCTGTTTCAAAAAGAGTTTGCATTCATGATAAAAGGTGACGTTTTAACCAACGTCAAATGTTTAACATCCGAAAGTATGCTTCAACGAATAGCAAGCAAAAATAATAGTACGTGACCCGTAGGTCGTTACAATTACATCGTTTCAAAACTAATATAGTTTGAATGCAAAATAAACGTTTCATGCGGTGACATCTCTAATAAGCGCAGCGGGTGTCTACAAAGCATGACTAGTACAGCGGAAGCAAGCAAACCTTAAGCACCTGAGAAAACATGCTTAAAAACGTCAACACAAAGGTTGGTGAGCTATAGTTTAAGTATAACAGTAATGTAAGGTACGCCACGAGATTTCAGTACTTCAACAGCGTTTCAAAACAGTATGAAAAGTATATGTATAACCGTGGGCACTTGGTAACTAACTTAACGTTTATAACCCTCTAAAAGTACACTTGGCGAGTGCGTATGTTTACGAAGTATTAAACACCCGTTAAATGCTAGTGCTACTAGCCCAAGTGGGGATGTCAAACCCTATGGATCCATATCTAAGATTCACGTTCACCGGTTCAAAGACCAATGACTAAACGTTACCGAGCTAAGGGGAAAGTTTATGCCATTGTATAACCCACACATATATAAAGTTTAAGTAATCGTGCCTAGTATGTAAAATGTAAAATGCGCATGTATTCTCAGTTCCCAAAATAGTTAAAGTAAAAAGGGATGCTATAACTCACAGTGGAAGTAGTAAAAGTCGATACGCGGAAATAGTAAGAAAGTGGTTGGTTCGGAAGGTCCTCAACCTAAGTCAAAAGTTACTAAGTCAGTAAATCTTTCCCAAAGGTTTAAAAGTATGTAAATTAGGTCTTAAGTATCATCATCATTCATCATTAAACAAAAAGTGTAAAGTGAGTTTTAAGTCAAGGCTAGGGTTTGAATTAAAGGCTGAATTCGTTCAGTCGCCACGACCTCTATACAAACTGAAATGGGGTGAGACCAGGGGCCATGGCTCCGTATATGAGTCCCCTAGGTACTGACCAATTTCCAGAACCAAAATCGTCTTCGTTTGACCGTGGTGACGGTTTAAGTTCGAGTAGGTCAGAAATTTCAGCACAACGTTAATAGGGTGTAGTGACTTTCGGGAGGCCATAGATCCAAAACCGTAACTCGTATTAAGACAAGATCTAAACGGAAAATCATCTACTCAAACCGAACTAACTGAAAAAAAGATTTCCAGTAGCCCAGGTAGTCTGATCAGTTCCAGAAACAGTAAGTAAATGTGTTCCGGTGGGTTCTTTGTGCTTGATGCTCATCACGGTTCTCATCCTTGATGCGTATAGCTTCAAGTGTACAACTCGTTGATGGGTTTGCATCATCTTAACCAAGGTTTGACCATCATAACACTAGTGTAAGTCTAAGATATGTAGCACAACTCACTTAAGAGTTGTATGTAGTTTGATGAACCAAAGTTACATCAAGATCTTAGATCGACACATACATGAGTTATAAAAGTAATATTAAGCTACAAAGTTGAAAGTAAACTAATTAATCAAGATCTTAAGTTGTAGAACTTAGATCTTAGCTAGATCTTAAAGATCCTAGACTAGAAAGTCTAGATCTAGTGTTCTTAAGTTAGATCCTAAGTTACAAAACTTGGATCTACACTTTAATGAAACCATAAGTTATGAAACTTAGATTTTCAACTAGTAAAATGTATATAAGCTTGTAAGCTCTTATTTACAACAAAATTAGAAGACCATAAGCTATATAAATTTAGATCCAACATAAGTGTTTGAAGTTATAACTAGAAAGTTATACTTCCATGTTCTTGAACTTACAAAGTTAACTTTTAGTTTCAAGAAATATGAGATCAAGATTAACTAGTAATACTTGACCAAATTAATAACATCACAACTTTAAAGTACTTATAAAAAAAGAATTAAACTAAAGTACAAGTATTATGTTCATGTTTGTTTCATACTTAGGAATATTCAAATCAAAGTTTGGATCTTAGGATTTAAGTCTACAAACATGAACACAAGTATGATAATGAAAATTATGAACTTTAAATCTTGAAAACATTTAATTGTAGAACCATAAACTAACAAGTTTAGGTTCTTGTTCTTGGTTCTTCATCAAACAAAAAATTGAAGAAAGCAAGATTCATGGAGATGCAAACTAGGAAGTTTGATCTTGAATAATAACCAACAAACAACAACAAACAAACATCAAGTAACAAAACAAGTAAATGATGATGATATCTTGTACTAGTATTCGATTTTTAGAAGAAAAAGAAAGAAGAAATTAAAGCTTGTTTACTTACAAGGTAGAGAGAAAATAAGAGAAAAATGAAAGTGTAAGTAGTGAAGTGTGTGAAATGAAGTGAAACTAGCAAATATGTATCAAAGAAAAATTGAAATGGAGCTCCCCCATGGAGCCTAAAGTGGACGGTTTTTGTGGCTTAAAGGGGGAAGTCAAATTTCAACTTTCTAGCATGGGGAGATGGTGAATGCTTGAAGTGATATTAAAGCAAAGTGGTATAGGAAAATGGTGTAAGTAAGCATGTAACTAGATTCCTCACTAAGCTAATTAATCTAGTTGTATCTTAATGTAATACTTGCATGAAACATGGGCTTACAAGTCCATTAAGAGAGTAGGGTGGGCTTCCAAGTCCATTTTAAATATTAAAAGCCCAAGTCCAAGTAAGTATGCAATTAATCAAATAAAGCCCAAGTAATTAACTAGTAACCTTAGTTAATTAAAATGACTAATAATAATTAATCATGAATGTAAATAGTATTCAAAAATATTATTCGTGAAAAGTACGTGTGTCACAAAGACAATTCGAGCCATGAAAAGTTAAATACGGTAACAAGTAACACGTATAGGAACACGTTTACTAAAACGCAAGCATTAATAATAAATTATTAATAATTAAACGTTGGAAAATCCAGGGTCGTTACATTACCCACCTGTTAAAGAAAATTTCATCCCGAAATTTTATGCTGAGGTAGATGGAGGAGTCGGGAAAAGGTGAGGATACTTCTGCATCATTTGATCCTCTCGTTCCCAAGTAAACTCGGGTCCTCGTTTGGCATTCCATCGTACTCGGACGATCGAAATCTTGTTGTGTTTCAAAGTTTTGGTCTCACGCTCCATAATTTTGACAGGCTCTTCCACGAAGTGGAGTTTGTCATCAATTGTAAGTTCCTCCAATGGTATGACATGTTCCGGTTCAGCAAGACACTTCTTCAAATTCGATACATGAAAGGTAGGATGAACTAAGCTCAATTGAGTCGGAAGGTCCAGACGGTAAGCAACGGGTCCAACACGCTCCAAGATTTCAAAAGGACCAATGTATCGCGGGTTTAACTTCCCACGTTTTCCAAAACGGATGACACCTTTCCAAGGTGCGACCTTCAACATTACATGGTCACCCATGTTGAATTCAAAGTCTTTACGTTTAAAGTCGGCATAACTCTTTTAGCGATCACGGGTCGTCTTAAGTCTCACTTGAATCTGGACAATCTTCTCAGTTGTTTCATGGACTATCTCGAGTCCGGTGATTTGCGTTTCGCCTACTTCGGCCCAACAAATTGGAGATCGGCACTTGCGGCCATACAACGCTTCAAAAGGTGCGGCATTAATACTCGAATGGTAATTGTTGTTGTAAAAGAATTCGGCTAGCAGCAAATGCCTTTCCCAAGCCTTTCCAAAGTCAATAACACAAGTCTGAATCGTGCGTTCGCTTTGTTCGTCGGTCTGTGGGTGATACGCAGTGCTTATGTCGAGACGAGTTCCCAAGGCTTCATGCAAAGAACGCCAAAATCTGGAAGCAAAACTGGGATCGCGATCTGAAATGATCGATAATTGTACACCATGACGAGATACAACCTCTTTGATGTATAGTTGAGCGAGTCTTTCCATCGTGTCAGTTTCCTTCATGGCTAAGAAGTGTGCAGATTTGGTAAGACGGTCAACAATAACCCATATGGTATCGTATCCGCCCACCGTCTTTGGTAACTTCGTAATGAAATCCATTGTTATCCTTTCCCACTTCCATTGTGGGATTTCTGGTTATTGAAGTAACCCAGAAGGCCTCTGATGCTCGGCCTTAACTTTCGAGCAAGTCAAACACTTTCCAACATAAGTTGCAACGTCCTTCTTAAGATTAGGCCACCAATACTATTCCTTGAGATCATGGTACATTTTACCAGCTCCTGGATGAATTGAATATCTCGACTTTTGGGCTTCATCTAATATAAGGTTCCGTAGATCTCCATAACGGGGTACCCAAATTCTTCCGGCATAGCATCGGAGTCCAGTCTCCTTAACTTCAAATCGAGAGACGAGAATGTTCAAGTATTCATGAGATATATTCTCCTCCTTGAGAGCCTCATCTTGGGCTGCTCGGATTTGGCTATTGAGGTTCGAATGAATGGTGATGTTCAGTGCCCGAACACGAAGAGGTGCCATCCTCTCCTTTCGGCTCAAAGCGTCAGCTACAACATTGGCCTTGCCAGGGTGATAACGAAGTTCACAATCATAGTCGTTCAGCATCTCGATCCATCGACGCTATCTCATATTCAGTTGCTTCTGATCAAAGATGTGTTGGAGGCTTTTATGATCGGTGAAAATAGTGCTCTTAGTTCCATAAAGATAGTGTATCCACAGCTTTAATGCAAAGACAATGGCTCCAAGCTCGAGATCGTGCGTTGTGTAATTTTGCTCATGAATCTTCAGTTAACAAGAGGCGTAAGTGATAACCTTTGTTCGTTGCATCAGTACACAACCAAAACCACTTTTCGAAGCATCGCAATAAACGACGAAATCATCACTGCCTTCAGGAAGTGATAAGATAGGTGTGGTGGTTAACTTCTTCTTCAAGGTTTGAAATGCAAATTCCTGTTCGGGTTCCCAAATGAACTTCTTCCCTTTGTGAGTCAGCGCGGTCAAAGGACGCGCAATCAGAGAGAAACCTTCAATAAATCTTTGGTAATAACCGGCAAGACCTAAAAATTGGCGGATATGCGTCGGAGTAGTGGGGGTTTCCCACTTGTTGATAGCTTCGATCTTTGCGGGATCAACCTTGATACTTTGATCACTCAAAACGTGACCCAGAAATTGGACTTCCTTCAACTAAAACTCACACTTGGAGAATTTTGCATAAAGTTGCTCTTTTCTCAGGAGTTCGAGCACTAATCGAAGATGATGTTCATGTTCTTCTTCGCTTTTGGAGTAGATGAGGATATCATCTATGAAGACGATAATGAACTTATCCAGGTATGGCTTGAAGACACGATTTATGAGATCCATAAACAAGGCAGGTGCATTGGTTAAACCGAATGGCATCACGAGAAACTCATAATGACCATAATGGTTTCTGAATGCAGTCTTCATCACGTCGCTATCTTTCACCCTCAACTGGTGATAACCAGATCGCAAATCAATCTTGGAGTAAACGCTCGATCCTTGTAGTTGATCAAAAAGATCGTCAATTCGGGGAAGAGGATACCGATTCTTAATCGTCAATTTGTTGAGTTCACAGTAGTCGATACACATGTGGAATGATCCATCCTTCTTCTTCACAAATAAAACAGGTGTGCCCCAAGGCGAGAAACTTGGTTGGATAAATCCACGGTCTAGCAGTTCTTGTAATTGACTCTGCAACTCTTGCATTTCGAAAGGTGCGAGTCGATAAGGTGCGCGAGCTACAGGTGCAGCTCCTGGCACTAAATCGATCTGAAACTCCACTGCTCTCGGTGGCGGTAATCCAGGCAATTCTTCCAGAAAGACATCGGAAAATTCATTCACAATTCGCACGTCATCCACGCTCTTCACCTCAGTTTCTAACGTTTTCACATGTGCTAGAACAGCAATACGTCCTTTCTTCATGATCTTTTGCGCTTTCATGCAACTAATGAGATTCAGTTTCGAGCTACATCTCTCTGTAAATAATCAGTGGCTCACCATCTCCGTGTGGTATACGAAGAGCTTTATCTCCACAGATAATGTCAGCCCTTATCTTGGTCAACCAGTCCATACCGACAATAACATCAAAGCTTCCCAACTTAATGGGTATCAGGTCAATTTCGAAATCCACACCAGTTATGTTGATAATAGCTCCTCGGCTAATTTGGTCAACTTTCTCAAGTTTTCCATTGGCTACCTCTACAAGCATACTCTACTTTAAAGGAATTAATGACCAATTTATCTTAGAGCAAAAGTGTCTACATACATAACTATTATCGGCACCAGTATCAAACAGAACAGAAGCTAATAGATTGTTGAAAGTGAATATACCCGTGACCAAGTCAGGGTTCTCACGGGTATCCCTTGCATTTACATTGAATGCTCTTCCACACGGTGGTCCGCCGTCCATTCGCTTGTTGGGACACTCATTTCTGAAGTGGCCCATCTGTCCACATTCATAACACTTTCTCGGTCCATTGGGGTTCGGCTTCCCAGTCATGGTGGTGATCTTGCAGTCCTTGCCAATATGCCCGGTCCTTTTGCACTTTTCACAAACAACGTTACAGTACCCAGTATGGTGCTTGTAGCACCTCTTGCACTGTGGCAGACTGCCCTTGTAGTTGGGGTTCGATTTGGTGTTCGGATTGGGATTCCCACCGTTATTGTGCCTCTTAGCGGGGTTTTGATCATAGTCTCTCCCCTTGTTGTTGTCCCACTTACGCTTATCACTACTACCCGCTTCGGATTTTGCCTTCTCCGGTTCATCGCTGATAATTTGGTTCATTAAGCTGTGCGCCATGCGCATTGCTTCCGGGACGTTTGGTGGCTTAGATGAGGTGACATTTCCCTTAATGGACTTGGGAAGTCCCCACAGGTACCTTTCCATGCGCTTAAACTCCGGGGTAACCATGGTAGGACACATCAGGGCTAATTCCAGATACCTACGGTTGTAACCATCGAGATCGTTTCCCACAACCTTCAACTACCCAAACTCAATCTCCATTTTCTGGATCTCTGTTCGGGGACAATACTCTTCATTCATGGCCCCCTTGAATTCTTCCCACATCGTTGCATATACCTCGTCAATACCCTTTGCTTGCGCCAGTGTGTTCCACCAGGTTAGTGCGCCGTCTGACAGTGTACACGAGGCATACTTGGTTTTGTTCGTCTCTGGGCAGTTACTAATGCAGAACACAGATTCTAATTTCTCAAACCACCTAGTGAGACCAACCAGCCCCTCAGTTCCACTAAAGTTGTGGGGCTTGCAGCCTTGGAATTCCTTATAAGTATACCCATTACGAATGGGCTGGTTAACTGGTGGAGCTTGTGGGTTCATTTCCGCTAAAGCTGCGGTGACTCGTTCAGTGATCATTTCTTCGATCTGTGCTGCTGTGGGCGTTGATCTTCCGTTGGCCATTGATGTTCTAAACAAAAGTTTTGACTCAAGTCAAAATCCAGAATTCAAATAATAATAATACAGTATACGGTAACCAACATGGAATCAACACATCACATGTTAATTAAGTAACGCAAATAGATTCAGATACCACAGAATCATCATACAGTAACGTAAATGGAATACCGTACAAAGATTAAACAACACAAAGTTCCATTCATTAATAATAAGTTGCATACATCCGCATAGGTTTGTACAATACATAAGTAAAACATTATACTACAAACGAGATTACATAATGAAATCTACTACAAATGTCCTACGGTGACGGTGGGTGAAGGATGTCCATTATGTGGGACACCTGGTCCTCGAGCTCAGTTACCCGAGCACAGAGGATATCCACCTCCCTCGTCAGTTCCTCGATAGCGGGAGAGGCTGGTGGAGCAGGCGGTGCTGATGGCGCAGGTGGTGCGGGTGGTGCAGACGGTTCGGCACCAGAAGTAGATGCTGCGTATCGGGGAGCCTTACGTATGAACAGATCAGCAGGATACGGCACAAGCCGCTTACGGGCGGTAACTCTAGTCCTCAGTCCATGTGCGTTAACGGACGATCTCCCTCCGTTAACCCTAGGAATAACAGTACCGTCAAAACGATACCGCTTCTTCGGCGGGGTAGAGGGTGGTTGCACGGGTGCTTCCTCGGGATCCTCGTCGGAATCCTCGTCACTGGAGTCATCAGAGGATGAGTCGTCGAAATCATCTGGGGGTGGCTGCACGGGTGGCTCTGCTCGGCCGGCCATCATCAGTCGGTATCTGAAAGGCGGGATCGGCACGAGACGTCCATCAGGAAGGCTTCGACACCAATGGTTATGCTCATTACAGAACGGACCTTCCCCAAGTTCCGCGGGAATCACAGCACCACCGGAATGGTGCTGTGGCTCTGAGGGTCCTGGGACAAGTGGAGTTGGAATCTCCTGTAGGTCCTCGGCTCCGTCTGAGGTGATCACTGGGTCGGGTGCATGGCTACAGGCTCCAGAGGATGAAGCGCCAGAGTCGCTGGAGGGTGTCGACGACGGGATCTGAGAATCGGCAACAATGGCAGGCGAGGTGGCTGATGAGTCCGCGTTGCTCTCCAAAATGATAACAGGTGGAATATCCGACATCTGAACAAGGAAAAATAACTTTTTCCATGTCATTAAGTCATAAAGCAAGCACGTATTAGGCAAAGTAACTATGACAGTCTAGATAATCTATAACAGTAAGTAGCATGGCAATAACGACAAGTATCATGCAATCGAAAACAGATAATAGCATGCAGTAGTGAAATCATGTAGTAGCATACGGCATATAGCAGTAAAAGTAAGCAGCAGCATGCAGCAAGTTCCGCAGAAACAAGTAAACTAGCAAGTTGTAGATTAGTCCTATTAGTGAATCCTACTCGGGTCGGTCCAGACTCACTAATGCAACCTAATTCCCTACAACCAATGCTCTGATACCAAATGTGATGCCCCATACAAAACCATCGTGTACGAATCATCAACAACAGGATCATTACAAGGTCAAATACTATATGCTGTTTCAAAAAGAGTTTGCATTCATGATAAAAGGTAACGTTTTAACCAACGTCAAATGTTTAACATCCGAAAGTATGCTTCAACGAATAGCAAGCAAAAATAATAGTACGTGACCCGTAGGTCGTTACAATTACATCGTTTCAAAACTAATATAGTTTGAATGCAAAATAAACGTTTCATGCGGTGACATCTCTAATAAGCACATCGGGTGTCTACAAAGCATGACTAGTACATCGGAAGTAAGCAAACCTTAAGCACCTGAGAAAAACATGCTTAAAAACGTCAACACAAAGGTTGGTGAGCTATAGTTTAAGTATAACAGTAATGTAAGGTAGGCCATGAGATTTCAGTGCTTCAACAGCGTTTCAAAACAGTATGAAAAGTATATGTATAACCGTGGGCACTTGGTAACTAACTTAACATTTATAACCCCCTAAAAGTACATTTGGAGAGTGCGTATATTTACGAAGTATTAAACACCCGTTAAATGCTAGCGCTACTAGCCCGAGTGGGGATGTCAAACCCTATGGATCCATATCTAATATTCGCGTTCACCGGTTCAAAGACCAATGACTAAACGTTACCGAGCTAAGGGGAAAGTTTATGCCGTTGTATAACCCACACATATATAAAGTTTAAGTACTTATGCCTAGTATGTAAAACGTAAAATGTGCATATATTCTCAGTTCCCAAAATAGTTAAAGTAAAAAGGGATGCTATAACTCACAGTGGAAGTAGTAAAAGTCGATACGCGAGAATAGTAAGCAAGTGGTTGGTCCGGAAGGTCCTCAACCTAAGTCAAAAGTTACTAAGTCAGTAAATCATTCCCAAAGGTTTAAAAGTATGTAAATTAGGTCTTAAGTATCATCATCATTCATCATTAAACAAAAAGTGTAAAGTAAGTTTTAAGTCAAGACTAGGGTTTGAAATAAAGGTTGATTTCATTCAGTCGCCACGACCTCTATACAAACTGAAATGGGGTGAGGCCAGTGGCCATGGTTCCGTATATGAGTCCCCTAGGTACTGACCAATTTCCAGAACCAAAATCGTCTTCGTTTGACCGTGGTGACGGTTTAAGTGCGAGTAGGTCATAAATTTCAGCACAACGTTAATAGGGTGTAGTGACTTTCGGGAGGCCATAGATCCTAAACCGTAACTCGTATTAAGACAAGGTCTAAACAGAAAATCATCTACTCGAACCGAAATAACTGAAAATCAACTTTCTAGTAGCCCAGGTAGTCGGATCAGTTCCAGAAACAGTAAGTAAAGGTGTTCCGGTGGGTTCTTGGTGCTTGATGCTCATCACGGTTCTCATCCTTGATGCGTATAGCTTCAAGTGTACAACTTGTTGATGGGTTTGCATCATATTAACCAAGATTTGACCATCATAACACTAGTGTAAGTCTAAGATATGTAGCACAACTCACTTAAGAGTTGTATTTAGCTTGATGAACCAAAGTTACATCAAGATCTTAGATCCGACACATACATGAGTTATAAAAGTAATATTAAGCTACAAACTTGAAAGTAAACTAATTAATCAAGATCTTAAGTTGTAGAACTTAGATCTTAGCTAGATCTTAAAGATCCTAGACTAGAAAGTCTAGAGCTAGTGTTCTTAAGTTAGATCCTAAGTTACAAAACTTGGATCTACACTTTAATGAAACCATAAGTTATGAAACTTAGATTTTCAACTAGTAAAATGTATATAAGCTTGTAAGCTCTTATTTACAACAAAATTAGAAGACCATAAGCTATATAAACTTAGATCTAACATAAGTGTTTGAAGTTATAACTAGAAAGTTATACTTCCATGTTCTTGAACTTACAAAGTTAACTTTTAGTTTCAAGAAATATGAGATCAAGATTAACTAGTAATACTTGACCAAATTAACAACATCACAACTTTAAAGTACTTATAAAAGAAAGAATTAAACTAAAGTACAAGTATTATGTTCATGTTTGTTTCATACTTAGGAAGATTCAAATCAAAGTTTGAATCTTAGGATTAAATCTACAAACATGAACACAAGTATGATAATGAAACTTATGAACTTTAAATCTTGAAAACATTTAATTGTAGAACCATAAACTAACAAGTTTAGGTTCTTGTTCTTGGTTCTTCATCAAACAAAAGATTGAAGAAAGCAAGATTCATGGAGATGCAAAATAGAAAGTTTGATCTTGAATAATAACCAACAAACAACAACAAACAAACATCAAGTAACAAAACAAGTAAATGATGATGATATCTTGTACTAGTATTCGGTTTTTAGAAGAAAAAGAAGGAAGAAATTAAAGCTTGTTTACTTACAAGGTAGAGAGAAAATGAGAGAAAAATGAAAGTGTAAGTAGTGAAGTGTGTGAAATGAAGTGAAACTAGCAAATATGTATCAAAGAAAAATTGAAATGGAGCTCCCCCATGGAGCCTAAAGTGGACGGTTTTTGTGGCTTAAAGGGGGAAGTCAAATTTCAACTTTCTAGCATGGGGAGATGGTGAATGCTTGAAGTGGTATTAAAGCAAAGTGGTATGGGAAAATGGTATAAGCAAGCATGTAACTAGATTCCTCACTAAGCTAATTAATCTAGTTGTATCTTAATGTAATACTTGCATGAAACATGGGCTTACAAGTCTATTAAGAGAGTAGGGTGGGCTTCCAAGTCCATTTCCAATAATAAAAGCCCAAGTCCAAGTAAGTATGCAATTAATCAAATAAAGCCCAAGTAATTAACTAGTAACCTTAGTTAATTAAAATGACTAATAATAATTAATCATGAATGTAAATAATATTTGAAAATATTATTCGTGAAAAGTACGTATGTCACAAAGACAATTCGGGCCATGAAAAGTTAAATACGGTAACAAGTAACACGTATAGGAACACGTTTACTAAAACGCAAGCATTAATAATAAATTATTAATAATTAAACGTTGAAAAATCCAGGGTCGTTACATTACCCACCTGTTAAAGAAAATTTCGTCCCGAAATTTTATGCTGAGATAGATGGAGGAGTCAGGAAAAGGTGAGGATACTTATGCATCATTTGATCCTCTCGTTCCCAAGTAAACTTGGGTCCTTGTTTGGCATTCCATCGTACTCGGATGATCGGAATCTTGTTGTGTTTCAAAGTTTTGATCTCACGGTCCATAATTTCGACAGGCTCTTCCACAAAGTGGAGTTTGTCATCAATTGTCAGTTCCTCCAATGGTATGACATGTTCCGGTTCAGCAAGACACTTCTTCAAATTCGATACATGAAAGGTAGGATGAACTAAGCTCAATTGAGTCAGAAGGTCCAGACGGTAAGCAACGAGTCCAACACGCTCCAAGATTTCAAAAGGACCAATGTATCGCGGGTTTAACTTCCCACGTTTTCCAAAACGGATGACACCTTTCCACAAATTCAACTAGTTTTGCCTTTTCTTTAGGCGATAGATTGGATACTAACCGGTTATATAACTTAAAGTTCCCCTTGGTTCTAGCATCGCGAATCCGTTTAATAAGTTTCTTCATTGAACTATTAATAACGGGGTCGTTTAATTTCCTATCAACAACGGGGTTCTTTGTTATCAGGTCATCATTAGGTGTTACTTCATTTTCCCTACACTTAGGCGTTTTATTATTGTTAAGCACTACCGTTGGAGTTGGTAAAACAACATGGTTCTTACCAATCATTTTTATTGGTTCAACAGTTTTGGTTGGTGGAGATTTAGTCTTTCGAATCACAAAGGTGACCGATTTTTCACCATCATTAAGTGTCATTCTACCATTTCTTACATCAAATAACGCCCTGGTGGATGCTAAGAATGGTCGACCTAAAATTAGAGGAATGTTTGAGTCCTCTTCTATGTCAATGGCAATAAATTCGACTAGAAAGGTTAAATTACCTACTTGAATGGGTAAGTTGTCAGCAATTCTAACTGGGTGCCTAATGGTTTGATCAAAGAGTCGAACACTCTTTTTCGTTGGACTTAACTCACCTACTCCTAATCTCTTATATAATGAAAGAGGCATTACACTTACACTTGCACCTAAATATGCTAGTGCATCATACATGACACAATCACTAAGTAGACAAGGAACAATAAATTCACCCGGATCACCCACCCTGGGTGGAGGTTTTGGTGGAACTGTCTTCACCGGGTTTATCTTTACGGTTTTTGTTTCTTGTACTTTCTTATTCTTCTTCTTCTTTCCAGAGGTATCACAAACTTTATTACCTATTACTTGCTCATACTCAACTCCTTTTCTTGGAAATGGGATGGGTGGTCTGTATGGTGCCACCACTGGCTTTACATACTCGGGTGGTGGTGGTGGCGTAACTTCTTCATTGTTACTCACATCTAAAACCTTCCCATCTTCTGATGCTGGTTTTTCAGAATTCGTTGAAACCATATTAACATTCTCATTCCGAGGATTTACTTCAGTATCACTCGGTAGCTTTCCTTATTCCCTCTCACTCATCATGATAGCAAGAGTACCTACGTGTTTTTCAAGATTTAAAATGGACGCTTGTTGAGTTCTTAATGATTGATCAAACCTCTCATTTGTTTGGGTTTGAGATGTAATAAATTGTGTTTGAGATTCCATTAGCTTTGCCATCATTTCTTCTAGATTTGACTTTTTCTCTTCGGTTTGTTGTGGTGGTTTATACAAACCAGGTCTTTGTTGATTGAAAGTGTTGTTTTGAGTTGGTTGGTTATTCAGACCTTGTTGGTTATACGAGTTATTGTTAGGTCCATTTGGATTGTAAAGAATGTTTTGATTTCGATTGAAGTTTGGCCTTGGTGGTTGATAATTATTTTGATAATTATTTCCCGGCCTTTGGTTCATGTAGGAAACATTCTCACGTTGTTCCATTGTTTGTTCAATGTGACAATCTTTCGTTAAGTGTGGTCCACCGCATTGTTCACAAATGATTCGTATTGCGTGAATATCTTTAGTCATATTTTCCATTCGTCTCTCGAAAGCATCTATTTTTGCGGAAACGGAATCAAAGTCATGGCTAGAATCGGCTCTAGCCGCTTTAGATGAACGAAAAATATCTTTTTCTTGATGCCACTCATGTGAGTGGAATGCTGTGTTATCAATAATTTTGTAAGCTTCAGTTGCGGTTTTCTTCATAATGGAACCACCAGCTGCTATGTCGATGTCTTTTCGTGTAGCAACGTTGCATCCTTGGTAGAATATTTGTACTATTTGATAAGTGTCTAAACCATGCTGAGGACATCCTCTCAATAACTTTCCAAATCTTGTCCACGCCTCATATAATGTTTCATTTGGCTTTTGCGTGAACGTAACAATTTCTCCTTGAAGTCTCACGGCTTTAGATGCCGGAAAGAATCTTTTAAGAAAATTTTCAACTAAGACATCCCATGTATCAATCGCCCCTTCAGGTAACGATTCTAACCAATCTTTGGCTTCTCCATTTAAAGTCCAGGGAAATAACATGAGATAGATCTGTTCATCCTCAACTTCTCTAATTTTGAATAGAGTACAGATCTTATTAAAGGTCCGAAGATGTTCGTTCGGATCTTCTTTTGGTGTACCACTATATTGGCATTGATTAGTTACTATGTGTAGGATTTGTCCTTTGATTTCATAATCTGGCGCATTAATATCTGGTTTAATAATGGCGTGACCTTGGCCCGTGCGTTTAGCTCTCATTCGGTCTTCCATACTTAGAGGTTCAGTTACTTCCATAATTGAATTTGTTAAATACGAATCACTAGAGAATTCTGATTTAACGATTTGTGGTTCAGGAGGAATAATTAGTGGTTCAGGATCTTGGAATTGTCCTTGAATATCCTCCGGGTTCTCGGTAGTGAAGTCGGGTTCAAAAAATGGATTATCGGAAATTTGAATTGGAGTACTTGTTCGACTAGATGATGTTTCTAAAGAAAAATCAACGGCGACAATATTAGCTAGCTGTCTTGATCGAGTTACAGGTGGTGAACGTATGAAAGGTGGTGATCGTTTTGCTCGGTGCATTCACTGAATATCCTATTAGTTATAAAAGATAAAAATTATATAAGCTATCAAATTAATAGACTTTTCTGATTTTGCCCACGTTTCGAATAGCCAATAGATGCAGCAGGTAGCCAGGACCCTTTAAATCGAAAGCCCACAACTCACCACTAACAAATCCAACTATTACTACAAACCAAAAAATTTTAGATGTCTATCAATTTAACCGCTTAAAATAATTTTTCTCGTCGAAGTTTAAAGAAGATAAAGAAAATTCTATGTCCTAAAAACTAGAGCGTCGAGAAAAAAGAAGAAAAAGAGTGCGTCGAAAAATAAGTGTCTAAAAAATAATAATAAGAAAGTAAAGCGTCGAAACTCAAAAGTCTAAAAACTAAATATTAAAAGTTGGGTCTAAAGGAAATAAAACTTAAAGGAATTCTATATCCAAAAGGGCAATAACTTAAAAGGATACTAAAATTTTAACACGGCGTCGCAAAATTTTAAAGCACCTAAATCTTAATCTAAAGAAAAAGTACTTAAGGAATTTTACGGCAAAGCTTAAAAATCTAGAAATAAAATAACTACGGAAAAATACTAAGTTACGAACGATATATATACAATTTTACGAATTAAACGATTAAAATATACAATTTATAAAAAGATATAAAAAGTGATAAAATTACTTATTTTTATAAAAATATTATTTTTATAAAAATATTATTTTTATATTATTATTTTATAAAAGTAATAATTTATAAATTAATAAAACTAATTAAAACTAAAAATACAAAATTAATTAAAACTTAAAACTAAATATTATTTAACTAAACCCTAATTAGGTTTAATAATAATAATAATTAATAATACTCCGTAATTAATGCTGTACGAGGATTGTGGCCTGCCAGCTGACTTCATGCGGTCGCATGAAATTACCTCACTGCAGCCATGTGATCGCATGGCATGCAGATTCAGATTTTATGCAGGCCGAAATATTGCAGGCTCAGATTTCTTTTATTTTTTTTATTTTTTTTTTAAATTATAGAAAATGTAATATAACTTATCTAAAACTAAAAAAAAATTACTTATTAGTTTTTATAACTCTTAAAAAAAATATAAACTTTTTAATTTTAAAAATATAGAGATATATTTTTTTATGTTTTTATATTTTTGTATTTTTAACAAAATATTTTTTACAAAATAAGAAATATTATATTTTTACAAAAATATCTTAAAAACTAATTTTTTTTATAGCGTTTTGCTTCGACCTTCCCCGGCAGCGGTGCCAAAAATACTTGATGTGATGCGAGGTGGGGTACGAAATACTATTATTTTTACTACGAAATACTACGAAATATTACACAAGTTTTAATATTTTTACGGATGGGATATACCTAAACCTTGCTACAACACTTATAGGCAGTGTACCTAATCGTAGAGTAGTGTAGTTTTTAGTAAGTCCGGTTCGTTCCACAGGGAGCTGGCTAAGTTTAACGCTATATATGTTTTAAACTATATTTGTATATAAATATATTTATAAGTTATAAGTAGTATTATTATTATAAAAGGGGGTTTTTACCGTTTAGTGACCGGTTTGTCGATTTTATGTCTTAAGTCACAATTAAAACCTAATGTAAAATATTAAAAATAAATACAACTTAATTTAAAGCGTAAAGTAAATAACGATAATAAAAGTGCGATAAATAAAATGACGATGAGATATAAATTAAAGAAATTATGCAAATTTAAACTTCCGTAATCATGATGTTCGACGTGTTGATTTTAGTTTATTACCATGGGTTAATTGTCCTTTGTCCTGGATTATTCGATATGTCCATCTGGTTTTTGTCCATAACAGTCCATCAGTTATAAATATAAAGTGCGAGTGTCCTCGTCAAATTATCCTTATATCCGAAGTCAAATATTCCAACTAATTGGGGACTTAAACTGTAACAAGGTCTTAATACTTTGTTTAATAATTACACCAGGATATCGACTGCGTGTAACCCAAGGTTTTAATACTTTGTTAACAATTACGCCAAGTGTCCTTGTACATAATTCACCCCTGTTTTAATGAGTCCATTGACTATTAATCCATTCCCGTGTCCAGTTATGAGACGACCCGACCCAATCCATAGGGACGAATACAATAACATATGATAACATTGCGAGGTACTTGACCTCTATATGATACATTTTACAAATGTTGCATTTATTCTTAAAAGGCAAACTATCATTACATCAATATTTGACATTTTCGTCTAACATTTCATAATATCCAAATGACCTAATCTGTCATTTACTTATTTATATTCTCTATTGAACTCCAATGACTCGAATGCAACGTCTTTGTATCATGGCTTAAAAGGTCCCAAGTAGTATCCTTAACATGAGCTAATGCACAGCGGAAGACTTAATTCATACCTGAGAATAACATGCTTTAAAACGTCAACATAAAGTTGGTGAGATATATAGGTTTGATGCTAGCGGCGTTATAACAATGGAACACAAGATTTCATATATAAACATTTTAATAAAAATATTCTAAGTGGTTGAGCACTTGGTAACCATACTTAACATTTAATCACGTCGCATATTCCCTTTATTATGAAATCTTACTACACCGTACCAAGGTGTAGTCACGAAACGAAGTACTGTGCAACCGTTGAATACTGGTCGTCCAGTCCGGTTGGGGTTGTCAGGCCCGATAGATCTATCAACAGGATTCGCGTTTACAATACCGCTGTAAATATTAGTTACCAAGCTACAGGGAAGTATGCCAGTGGTACAACTCAACGTAGAATATATTTTTCAGTTACTTGTGTCCATAGCGTAAAACATAAAATACATGTATTCTCATCCCGAAATATTTAGAGTTTAAAAGTGGGACTATATACTCACTTTTGTCTTGAAGATATGTAATTTCGACTTGGTCTCCGATTGATATCACGAACCTATCCATATATAATATATCAATACCTTTTCTTTTTAAACAATCGTCACATATATATACTTATAATACTTTTAATACTTTTAATAATTCCTTAGTTCGTAGTTAGCAGTCCGATGTTAGTAATTCAATTTTAATGGTTCATATTTAGTTGTTTAATAAACCCCCAATGAAATAAATAAAACCCCCATCGTATATGTATTGGTCGAGATTAATCTTGACCCATGGTACCGGTGTGGTCAAATGACGTGTTGCGTACATAAAGTACCGGTGTTGTCAAATGACGTGTTGCGTACAATCATGGGATCTTATGATTAATCTTCTCGTATTGTTTACGGGTGATCCTGAACCATATAAAATTAAATTATGAGTACATATGTATAAAATATCATGTTACTTTAGGAAGATGTGATTTATTTAATTTTCTCCAATTATTTTCGTGGCTAAACTAGTCTTGGATATCCGATTTTGTTTTGGTCATAATTTCTTCGTTACAACTCCGTTTTCGTTGATTCAACTTTCCACTTCCTTGGATCGAGTCCCTCTTTAAGAATATGAACTGTAAATACCTTAGTTTGTATTCGAAATCATAGGTCATAGGTCAAATTTTGGTAAACTTATGAAGTTAATCATTTTTGCTACAAAAACATCATTTAATGACCATTTTTCTAAAAATACTTATACTATGAATTAAATCATGAAATTTTTATGTGTTAACATATTCATAAGAAATATCATTTTTCCAGAATATAAACCTCCAATTCAAAGTTCAAGATGGTTTTTAATTATCCAACCCAAAACAGCCTCCGGTTGCACTCCGACGTCATAAAAACAGTTTTTTAAGGTATTCTTTGAAAAACCAAGTTATACCTTGTTAAATTAGCATATATTTAAGTTATATTACAGGTCTTGAAGTATTTTAAAAGTTAAGTTAGAAGGATCTATTTAGTTTGCAAACAAGTTTGAAATCATTCAAACTATGTTTTTGTTGTTAAAATTGTATACCATACAATAAGATAGCTATATATATATGAATCGAATAAGGTTATGAACAAAGTTACTACCTCAAGTTACTTGGACAAGATTGCTGTAAAAGAGGAGTAAAAACCTAGAACCAAAAGAGTGATGAAATTGGATGAAAGATTGGAAGCAACTTAAGACATAAACTTGAATTGAAAGTTGTATTTTTGTAGTGTTTTTGTTGATCTTTTTATGGTGGTGTTTAAGGTGATTCTTGAGAGGATTTTTGCTGGAGTTCTTAGAGAGACATGAGGCTAGTAAGTGTGTGTGTTTAGCTAGAGAAATGATGTTCCAAAAATTGAAAATGGATGCATGTATTTATGGTGGTGTAAAAGGTGTATAAATTTGTAATTTTGTGAAAAGATCTTTTAATCATGTGAAATTGTCATACTAAATAACAAAAGTAGTTACCTTATACATAAGGCATGAACAAGGGCTGGTTGGTGGTGATTTGATGTGTATATACCAATAGTAAATACGTATAGAAGCTAGGTATGATACGAGTACATATACTCTAGATATACGTATAGAAATCTTGTGAAAAATGGAATGAGGATTCAAATATAGCTATCTTTTGTGAATATACTTATATTGTTTTATGTATTTAAGTCTTTAAAAGTGATTAAATACATTATATATACGATATATTTATAAACATTATAGGTCGTAAGTATTTATGTCAAATAACATTACGTATAGTTATCGTTTTGAAAGCTTAAGTTAGTAGTTTCAAAATATACTTATAACTTATTGTTATTAATACAAAATGAGATATTTAAACATCCTTAAATCATGTTAAATATGTATATATACATATATATACACAAACGTATAATTAACATATATTGTATAGTTCGTGATATCATCGGTCAAACTAGACGGTTAAACGTTATGTAAAACTCTTTTCAAAATCATAAATCTCAACAATTTAGATTGCTTATCATGTTGGTAAGTTTTAATTTATGTAAATATTAATCTTATAAGTGTAAAACGATCGGAAAAATCCGGGTCGTTACAGTACCCACCCGTTAAAGAAATTTCGTCCCGAAATTTGGTAGAGGTTGTCATAAATAACAATAGGAATGTTTTCATGACGAATATGAGGTATTAATAGAGTTTTATCATTATTGGAAGATATGGATAAAACGATTCGGTCATGTGAAGCGCACGAGTGAAGCTATCACAAAAGAATGAAATGAGTGAATACAGAATTGTTTTAACCGATGTCGAGATTAGGATTGATTTCCAGAATTTAAGGGATTTAAAGAAAATCTTATGTAATAAGATTTGGTTCTTCGATGATTTAGAAAACAGGATCTCCTTTGATTTAATGCGATAATCTGTTTCGATTTCTTTGTCGGATATTTCACTATAAATCCACCTCCTTCCCTTTCTTACTTCCATACCTCACATCTCTTACTCTTCCTCCTCTAATTCATACCTTAAGGTATCCTTTAAAATGCTTCATCCCGTTCTGATTTTTGTTATACTTCTAACTTTCATATCTTTCATTCTTCTCTTTCATCTACCGCTAGAAGAATCTATTCACTTTTATGATTTTCTTGGAATTATAATGTTTCTAATTCTCCCGTGTCTTTACGTCGCCATACGTATTGATACACACGGTTTGTAGTTTCTGGGTGGTTATTGGGTTTGATATCTTTCCTTATATTTCGATGCTCCTGCTTCTGTTTTCCATAATCATTGTCATCCATAGTTAATACTCTCTCCTATTTGCTGTAATCTATACCCCAATTTCTATTTTGGGACTTTGTCCCTTCGTTTCTTCTTCCCGTCCTTGAGTCAAGCGATCAATAGTTCGAAATTCGTAGGTATAAAATTCGGAATGAACATAGCTAATGCTCTAAGAAAGGAATGGTAATGGCACGATTTTGATTTGTCAAATTACCAGAATATCCAGGAAAATAGAACTATCAAGATGATTTGTTCTTAATATGTTTCGGAATTGGATAGAATGTAAAAGTCGTGTAACATGGCACATGATGACGGTACTGTGAATCATCATATTCCATTAGAAACTTAACATGACTTACTGTAATATAATGAAGTTGATCAAGTTTCATTATATTATACTAGTTCATGCATCAGTTCCCAACACTGCTTCAGAACATTCCTATTTTAAACTTGAAGGATTTAGAAACTAACACAGTTTCCTTTATATTGTAACGCAGATATTACAGAGAGATAAATGATTTCAGATAAGGATAGTGGTGAAAATATCTTCAGAAATATTGAGGATATTTATAATGAAAGATATGATAATATCTTGGAATTTCTAATGTCGAAGGATGATGATGAAGATTGACCCGTAAGGGTTTAGATTCAGAAGCAAGGTGTTTGCTACAGAATCGTCATAATTCTTTATGTACAAGTTTAGTCCTTGTAACTTGTTCAGAGTCTCCTTCATGGTTTGTTCAATCCGGTTTTCAGTACCAATTTTCTATCGAGCGTTCCTAACACTTCCTTCTTTTATCATCAACATTTGGTCATTAAGACCTTCTACAACATGCTGCTTCGTCAGTATTTTCAAAGTTATCGGATCTGGGTCATTGGTTATCAAACCAAGATGGTTTAAGGAGAATTGTATTTTTAGATGATTAAACGCTGATGGTAATATGATGGAATATAAAAGGTTCTCCGGTAACGATGGCGAAAGAACAACGTATATATATATATCGAGATTGTAATAAGAGTAGTCTTACTGAGATATCGAAGTGGAGCTGTGACAAAATTAGTTAATTGAAAAGGAATCGCGTGATTGTTTTTGCTAATGGATGATAAGGAATTCGATGCGGATACGTTTTAACTATAACTTCGAGTTCAAAAATTTTTAGGTGCATAACTGTATGCATAAATCTTTATTCCGTAGACGAGGTGCGGCTGGTTGAACTTCTCGATCGAGATGTTTTCAAGAATCATGAAAAGTTGTGAATGCGAATTGTAATCGTCAAGATACAAATGAGGTTTAAAATAGAATCAAGTGGCAAACTTGAAGGATTGTTTAGTTTCATATGTAATAATCATCATTTTAACTCATTTTTAATTGTCCAAAGTTAGCAGTCCAATAGTCCGATTGTCCAATGGTTCAATAAATTCATATATGAACTAAATATATAATATTCGAATTACTTAATACGTATCGTGACCCGTGTACTGGTCTCGGTGTCGATCACAACTCAAAGTATATATATATTTTGGAATCAACTCCGACCCTGTATAGCCAACTCCCACCTTCACATATAGAGTGTCTATGGTTGTTCCGAAATATATATATAGATGGATCAATATGATAAGTCGAAACCTTGTATACGTGTCCCGTTATTTAAAATGCGTAAAATAAATAAATATATATCATGACCCATTATACAACGTGTTGTCTCAGAATTAATCCGACGTGTTGTTGTACATGTGTCCCGACGGTATGTAAAGTACAGAAATTAAAATTGCAAGAATGTAAATTGCGATAAATTAAATATTAATCAGTTAGCTGGGAACAGTTAGCCGGAACAGTTAGCGTGTAATCCTATCACAATTTCAATTAATTAATTCATCTGTTTCTAACAATTTTTATTTTGCCAATGTTTCTTCATTATGCCACTTGTTGGATTCGGATAGGTAAAAATCCAAATATGAAATTTAAATGGAAATGGTTAATCTGGGGTGAACGGATACGTATATCGGTAATTGTAAGTAGGATAATAAATGATCGTTGAATCAGATTCGAAGAATGTACAGTGTAACTTGTTAATGTGAATTCTAAATATTCCTTGGGTACTACCCACCCGTTAAAATATTTTCATCATTAACAGTTTGTACGAATGAAATTTTTAATTACAATCTTTATGAAAATATATTTTCATATATATTTTCTTCGGAGGTAACTATGAATTTAATGAGTCAATAAAATATTCAACTCATTTGATTTATCGTTATTACTAGATTACATAATCTCCAAAACATTAGAGATTACATAATCGTCATGTCGAACGAAGAACGATACGTAAAGAAGAGGTAATCGGTGTAGAATGATATGTAGAACAAAGATCATATTCGAAGTTCAGATGATGATGTTGAGGTACGTGGTGCGGATGTGATTGTTGGTGGTGGTAATGATACGGTTGGTGTTGATGCTGATGATGTCGTTGACGTCGATGATGCTACTGGTACTGAAGATTGCGAGGTTGATGTTGTTAACGGTACTGGTTATGCTGCTGGTGCTGCTGCTGGTGTTTGTAACCTTCGCACCGTGTTCTCCAAAGCCGTCACACGAGCGCGAAGTTCGTTAATTTCTGCTAGTACACCAGGATGATTGGCGGTTGGAGTGAGCGAATGAACAAGATCCAAAATATGGGATAGGATATAATCGTGACGAGATACTCGAGAAATGAGAGAGAAAATGGTTTCTCGAACAGGTTCGCCGGTAAGTGCTTCAGGTTCGTCGCCAATGGGGCAATTCGGTGGGTGAAAGGGATCACCTTCTTCTTGTCTCCAATAATTTAGTATACTACGAACCCATCCCCAATTCAACCAGAATAGATGATGAGAAATTGGTTGATCCATTCCAGTGACGCTGCCTTCGGAGCCCGAATGGAAATCCATATCACCGTAGCTGTCGGAGTCGGAGGAATTCGAACTGGACGCGGAGTTCATCTTGTACGGTCGGGGAAATGAATTTTTAGTTTGGAATAGATTATAGGAGTTGGGTTTGGTATTCTTCAATACATAATTTACATATGTATTTATAATACTCAAAATCCCGTGAATTACGGAGAATCTTTGAAATTCGTCAGGCAATGTCTATAGCAACAGATACGCTAGGATACGAATTTTGTCTATACACTATCGATGCACCAAATGCAGTAAGACGTGTCTAGAATTAAGAATACTAAGCAGGCAATTCTTAAGGATGATAAGCAGATGATTTTCGACTAGATATGATAAGCAAAACTTTTGACATGTAGACACGGTCAAAGTCCAGACTCACTAATGCATCCTAACAACTACCAGTTAGACACACTAATGCAAGGCCTGGTTCGCTAAGACCAACGCTCTGATACCACATGAGACGACCCGACCCAATCCATAGGGACGAATACAATAACATATGATAACATTGCGAGGTACTTGACCTCTATATGATACATTTTACAAACGTTGCATTTATTCTTAAAAGGCAAACTATCATTACATCAATATTTGACATTTTCGTCTAACATTTCATAATATCCAAATGACCTAATCTGTCATTTACTTATTTATATTCTCTATTGAACTCCAATGACTCGAATGTAACGTCTTTGTATCATGGCTTAAAAGGTCCCAAGTAGTATCCTTAACATGAGCTAATGCACAGCGGAAGACTTAATTCATACATGAGAATAACATGCTTTAAAACGTCAACATAAAGTTGGTGAGATATATAGGTTTGATGCTAGCGGCGTTATAACAATGGAACACAAGATTTCATATATAAACATTTTAATAAAAATATTCTAAGTGGTTGAGCACTTGGTAACCATACTTAACATTTAATCATGTCGCATATTCCCTTTATTATGAAATCTTACTACACCGTACCAAGGTGTAGTCACGAAACGAAGTACTGTGCAACCGTTGAATACTGGTCGTCCAGTCCGGCTGGGGTTGTCAGGCCCGATAGATCTATCAACAGGATTCGCGTTTACAATACCGCTGTAAATATTAGTTACCAAGCTACAGGGAAGTATGCCAGTGGTACAACTCAACGTAGAATATATTTTTCAGTTACTTGTGTCCATAGCGTAAAACATAAAATACATGTATTCTCATCCCGAAATATTTAGAGTTTAAAAGTGGGACTATATACTCACTTTTGTCTTGAAGATATGTAATTTCGACTTGGTCTCCGATTGATATCACGAACCTATCCATATATAATATATCAATACCTTTTCTTTTTAAACAATCGTCACATATATATACTTATAATACTTTTAATACTTTTAATAATTCCTTAGTTCGTAGTTAGCAGTCCGATGTTAGTAATTCAATTTTAATGGTTCATATTTAGTTGTTTAATAAACCCCCAATGAAATAAATAAAAACCCCCATCGTATATGTATTGGTCGAGATTAATCTTGACCCATGGTACCGGTGTGGTCAAATGACGTGTTGCGTACATAAAGTACCGGTGTTGTCAAATGACGTGTTGCGTACAATCATGGGATCTTATGATTAATCTTCTCGTATTGTTTACGGGTGATCCTGAACCATATAAAATTAAATTATGAGTACATATGTATAAAATATCATGTTACTTTAGGAAGATGTGATTTATTTAATTTTCTCCAATTATTTTCGTGGCTAAACTAGTCTTGGATATCCGATTTTGTTTTGGTCATAATTTCTTCGTTACAACTCCGTTTTCGTTGATTCAACTTTCCACTTCCTTGGATCGAGTCCCTCTTTAAGAATATGAACTGTAAATACCTTAGTTTGTATTCGAAATCATAGGTCATAGGTCAAATTTTGGTAAACTTATGAAGTTAATCATTTTTGCTACAAAAACATCATTTAATGACCATTTTTCTAAAAATACTTATACTATGAATTAAATCATGAAATTTTTATGTGTTAACATATTCATAAGAAATATCATTTTTCCAGAATATAAACCTCCAATTCAAAGTTCAAGATGGTTTTTAATTATCCAACCCAAAACAGCCCCCGGTTGCACTCCGACGTCATAAAAACAGTTTTTAAGGTATTCTTTGAAAAACCAAGTTATACCTTGTTAAATTAGCATATATTTAAGTTATATTACAGGTCTTGAAGTATTTTAAAAGTTAAGTTAGAAGGATCTATTTAGTTTGCAAACAAGTTTGAAATCATTCAAACTATGTTTTTGTTGTTAAAATTGTATACCATACAATAAGATAGCTATATATATATGAATCGAATAAGGTTATGAACAAAGTTACTACCTCAAGTTACTTGGACAAGATTGCTGTAAAAGAGGAGTAAAAACCTAGAACCAAAAGAGTGATGAAATTGGATGAAAGATTGGAAGCAACTTAAGACATAAACTTGAATTGAAAGTTGTATTTTTGTAGTGTTTTTGTTGATCTTTTTATGGTGGTGTTTAAGGTGATTCTTGAGAGGATTTTTGCTGGAGTTCTTAGAGAGACATGAGGCTAGTAAGTGTGTGTGTTTAGCTAGAGAAATGATGTTCCAAAAATTGAAAATGGATGCATGTATTTATGGTGGTGTAAAAGGTGTATAAATTTGTAATTTTGTGAAAAGATCTTTTAATCATGTGAAATTTTCATACTAAATAACAAAAGTAGTTACCTTATACATAAGGCATGAACAAGGGCTGGTTGGTGGTGATTTGATGTGTATATACCAATAGTAAATACGTATAGAAGCTAGGTATGATACGAGTACATATACTCTAGATATACGTATAGAAATCTTGTGAAAAATGGAATGAGGATTCAAATATAGCTATCTTTTGTGAATATACTTATATTGTTTTATGTATTTAAGTCTTTAAAAGTGATTAAATACATTATATATACGATATATTTATAAACATTATAGGTCGTAAGTATTTATGTCAAATAACGTTACGTATAGTTATCGTTTTGAAAGCTTAAGTTAGTAGTTTCAAAATATACTTATAACTTATTGTTATTAATACAAAATGAGATATTTAAACATCCTTAAATCATGTTAAATATGTATATATACATATATATATACACAAACGTATAATTAACATATATTGTATAGTTCGTGATATCATCGGTCAAACTAGACGGTTAAACGTTATGTAAAACTCTTTTCAAAATCATAAATCTCAACAATTTAGATTGCTTATCATGTTGGTAAGTTTTAATTTATGTAAATATTAATCTTATAAGTGTAAAACGATCGGAAAAATCCGGGTCGTTACAAGTTAAATGAACGATTATTAGTATTTATAAATATCCCGCCCATCGTGTCCGATCGAGTGTATGTGGTTATTTATAAATACGTCAAATTGTAAATCTCTATATTAAATTAACGAACTATCATTCAGCTAAATAAATATAATGCCCATTAATAGTTCATAGTCCAATTTCCACAAATGTCGGTCTTTTGTCCAAACCCCAATTATGGTACAAAATTCAATAACCCTGTCTTAATATTTAGCCCAACATCACGATTACTTTGGCTCAAATAAGCATAATAATAACTTAGTTACGAGACAATAATTTAAAAGGGAAGAACATAGCTTACAGTGATTATTTATCGCGTAGCGTTACCCGGAGAGAGTTCCGACTTTAAAACTCGTAAAACATTTCTTACAATAACCCAATTATTATTAAACTTAAATTAAAATTAAAATTATAAATATAAATATTTATTATGATTACAGAAGGAAAGAAATGAAAAGAGTGTACATAATTCGGCAGAAAACGTTGCTATTTATAGAACTTGGCCTGCTACAGTAACTCATGCGAGTGCATGACTTTTGTGCCCACTGGCCATGCGATCGCATGGCCGTCATTTCCTGGTCACATTGATTTGTTTGCTAGTCTGCCGACACTTATAAATATATATATATATAATATATATATAATTGATAATGCTAAAAACGAATATATATTTCATAGCATTATCCTTCAAGAAAGACAAGCTTTTAGTTACAATTGTTCTATTTACAAGTGATATTCGTTTAAATAATAAAAGGTGAAGACAAAAGACAGATTCGACGAATTGAAGACGCAAACGACCAAAAAGCTAAAAAGTACAAAGTACAATCAAAGTGGTTCAATTTATTGATGAGAAACATCTAAAAATTACAAGAGTACGAGCCGCAAAACGCAAAGTACAAGATATTAAATAGTACGAAAGGACGTTCGATAATCTGGAACCGGGACATGAACCAACTTTCAACGCACGATGCAACGGAGCTAAAATTACAAGTCAACGGAGTACAAGAATATAATATAATATATAATTAATATTTAGTTATATATATTATATTATAAATATTAAATAATATATAGCAGCCCACGTTTTGGAAGCTTTGTGACCAGGAAAAAGTGGCCATGCGATCGCATGGCCAGGCAGTGTAAATGTCATGCAGTCGCATGGTGCACAGTATCAGCTCAGGTCCTATAAATTTCAAAGTTTGGTTGACGAATTTTGCATACCATTCATCAATCTCTCTCTCACATATATATATATATATATATATATATATATATATATATATATATATATATATATATATATATATATATATATATATATATATATATATATATATATATATATAAAATTTATAATTTTAATTTTAATTTAATAATAATAAGGGTATGTTAGCGAATGTTGTAAGTGTGTAAGTCAAAATTCTGTCCGTGTAACGCTACGCTATTATTAATCATTGTAAGTTATGTTCAACCTTTTTAAATTAATGTCTCGTAGCTAAGTTATTATTATGCTTATTTAAATCAAAGTAATCATGATGGTGGGCTAAAATATTAAAGACGGGGTAATTGGGCTTTGTACCATAATTGGGGTTTGAACAAAAGAACGACACTTGTGGAAATTGGACTATGGGCTATTAATGGGCTTTATATTTGTTTAATTGAATGATAGTTCGTTAATTAAATATAAAGATTTACAATTGGACGTTCCTATAAATAACCACATACACTCGATCGGACACGATGGGCGGTATATTTATAAGTACTAATAATCGTTCATTTAACCGGACACGGGAATGGATTAATAGTCAATGGACTTATTAAAAAGGGGTGAATTATATACAAGGAAAATTGGTGTAATTATAGTTTAAGCCCCCAATTAGTTGGAATATTTGACTTCGGATATAAGAATAATTTGACGAGGACACTCGCACTTTATATTTATGACTGATGGACTGTTATGGACAAAAACCAGATGGACATATCGAATAATCCAGGATAAAGAACAATTAACCCATGGTAATAAATTAAAATCAATACGTCAAACATCATGATTATGGAAGTTTAAATAAGCATAATTCCTTTATTTCATATTTCATCGCACTTTTATTTACTGTCATTTTATTTAATTGAACTTTTAATTATCATACTTTTTAATTATCGCAATTTTATTTATTGTCATTTACTTTACGCTTTAAATTAAGTTTTATTTTTAATATTTTACATTAGGTTTTAACTAAGACTAAAGTTTTAAAATCGACAAACCGGTCCTTAAACGGTAAAATCCCCCTTTTATAATAATAATACTACTTGTATTTATATATATATTTATATACAAATTTAGTTTTAAATATAGCGTTAAACTTGGCTAGATCCCTGTGGAACGAACCGGACTTACTAAAAACTACACTACTGTACGATTAGGTACACTGCCTATAAGTGTTGTAGCAAGGTTTAGGTATTTCCACTCTATAAATAAATAAATAACTTGTGTAAAATTGTATCGTATTTAATAGTTTTTCGTAACAAAAATATAGCTATTTCGTATACACCTCTACGCACATCAAGTATTTTTGGCGCCGCTGCCGGGGATTCTCTCTTAAACGCCGGAGCAAAACGATATATATATATATATATATATATATATATATATATATATATATATATATATATATATATATATATATATAAGGATTTTTATTAAGTTTTAATTTCTTTTTTGTAAAAATACGTTTTAAATTTTAAAAATACAAAAATATAAAAAGAAAAACGAAATATATATATATATATATATATATATATATATATATATATATATATATATATATATATATATATATATTTTAAGAATTTGGTTAAAATATATAAATTATAAAATATTTCTATTTCTATTTTAGTTTGTAAAAATATAAGTTTTTATTTATTTTATATAAATACTTTATATAAATATAAAATAGAAAATTAAAAAAAGAATACGGCCCGACACTGTAGCAGCCCATCTAAACAGACCTGGAAACCGAAACCATGCGACTGCATGAAAATCCTACACACAATCCATGCGATCGTATGGATTGATTTGACAGCCCCGGTACCTCATTTTGTAGGTTAGGGTTACGATTTTTAATTATTATTAATATTAATTAATTATAATTAGGGTTTAATTAATTAATTAGTTTTTAATATTTAGTTTTAGTTTTAATTAATCTGTAATATTTAGTTTAAATTAGTTTTATTAATTATATAAATTAATACTTTTATAAAATAATAATATAAAAATAATATTTTTATAAAAAATTGTTTTTTTATAACTTTAGTTTTATTTTTATATTTTCGTATCTTTTTATTAGTTTAATTCGTAATTTGTATTTTTCGTTCGTAATTAGTTTTAAGATATAGTTTTTGCCGTAGTTTATTTTTATTTCTAGATTTTTAGGCTTTGCCGTAAAATCCCTTAAGTGCTTTTTCTTTAGATTAAGACTTAGGCGCTGTAGAATTTTACGACGTCGCTTATCGCTTTAGTTTTAAATAAATTTTAGTACCTTTTTAAGTTTTGCCGTTTTGGATATAGAATTCCTTTTAAGCTTTAATACCTTTAGACGTAAGTTTTAATTTTTAGTTTTTAGACTTTTAAGTTTCGACGCTTTATTTTCTTATTTTTATTTTTCAACTGTTTGTTTTTCGACATTTGTTTTTCGACGCTTATTTTTCGACCTTTTATTTTTCGACGTTTTTCGACGCAATCTTTTTCTTTCTTATTTCTCGCTGCTCTAGTTTCTAGGACATAGAATTTTCTTTATTTTCTTTTAAAATTTCAACGAAAAATTATTTTAAGCGGTTAAATTGATAGACATCCAAATTTTCTGCTTCGTAGTAATAGTTGGTTTGTTAGTGGCTGAGTTGTGAGCTTCCGATTTAAAGGGTTCTGGCTCCCTGCTACATCTTTTGGCTATTCAAAACGTGGGCAAAAGCAGAAAAGTCTATTAATTTGATAACTTATATAATTTTTATCTTTTATAACTAATAGGATATTCAGTGAATGCACCGAGCAAAACGTTCACCATCTTTCATACGTTCACCACCTGTAACTCGATCAAGACATCTAGCCAATATTGTCGCCGTTGATTTTTCTTTAGGATCGTCATCAAGTCGACCAAGTACTCCAATTCAAATTTCCGATAATCCATTTTTTGAACCCGACCTCACAATTGAGAATCCGGAGGATATTCAGGGATAATTCAGAGATCCTGAACCACTAATCATTCCTCCTGAACCACCAATCATTCAAACAGAGATTGTCGAGGAAGAAACCATTAAATCAGAATCCTTTAGTGATTCAGATTCAACAAATTCAATCATGAAAAATCTGGAACCTCTAAGTATGGAAGACCGAATGAGAGCTAAACGCACTGGCCAAGGTCATGCAATTACTCAACCAGACATTAATGCGCCAGATTATGAAATCAAAGGACAAATCCTACACATGGTAACTAATCAATGCCAATTTAGTGGTACGCTGAAGGAAGATCTGAATAAACATCTTCGAACTTTTAATAGGATCTGTACTTTATTTAAAATCCGAGAAGTGGAGGATGAACAGATATATCTCATGTTATTTCCCTGGACTTTAAAGGGAGAAGCCAAAGATTGGTTAGAATCGTTACCTGAAGGGGCGATTGATACATGGGATGTCTTAGTTGAAAAATTTCTTAAACAATTCTTTCCGGCATCTAAAGCCGTAAGACTTCAAGGAGAAATAGTTATGTTCATGCAAAAGCCAAATGAAACTCTATATGAAGCGTGGACAAGATTTGGAAAGTTATTGAGAGGATGTCCGCAACATGATTTAGACACTTATCAAATAGTACAGATATTCTATCAAGGATGCGACATCACTACACGAAAAGACATCGATATAGCAGCTGGTGGTTCCATTATGAAGAAAACCGCAACTGAAGCTTACAAAATTATTGATAACACTGCTTCCCACTCTCATGAGTGGCACCAAGAAAAAGATATCGTTAGATCATCTAAAGCAGCTAGAGTCGATTCTAGCCATGACTTTGATTCCATTTCCGCAAAGATAGATGCTGTCGAGAGACGAATTGAAAAGATGACTAAAGATATTCACTCAATACGAATTAGTTGTGAGCAGTGTGGAGGACCACATTTGACAAAAGATTGTCTCAGCATTGAACAAACAATGGAACAAAGAGAGAATGTTTCATATATGAACCAAAGGCCTGGAAATAATTATCAGAATAATTATCAACCGCCAAGACCAATCTACAATCAAAACCAGAATTATAACCGAAATGTTCCATACAACAACCAACAAGGTCCTAGCAATCAACAAGTATCTAACAATAATCCTTACAATCAGCAAAGACCTATTTTTCAAAATAAACCACCACAAACCGATGATAAAAATCCAAATTTAGAAGATATGATGTCGAAGCTAGTTGAATCTTAAACTCAATTTTTCACATCTCAGAAACAAACGAATGAACAAAATGCCCAAGCATTTAGAAATCAACAAGCTTCTATTCAAAATTTGGAACAAGAAGTAAGTAACTTAGTAAGGTTGATAGGTGAAAGAAAACCGGGAAGTCTACCTAGCGATACAAATGCTAACCCCCCGGAATGAAACAGCTAAAGCCATTACCACGAGAAGTGGTATTACACTTAAACCACCTGAAATACCTGTAATTTCTGATGACTCTATTCCTACTCCACAAGAACCACAATCTGAGCAAGATAAGGAAACAGAACCGGTAGTTGAAAAGGTTAATGAAGAGAATACATTTAAGGCTAAACCTTATGTTAAACCATACCAAGCACCACTTCCTTACCCGAGTAAAATGAAAAAAGAAAGACTTGAAGCCAAGCAATCCAAATTCTTGGATATGTTTAAACAGATAAATGTCAATCTTCTTTTCATTGATGTGATTTCAGGAATGCCAAGATATGCCAAATTCTTGAAAGATCTAATCACAAATAGAAAGAAAATGGAAGAACTCTCGACTGTTACTATGAATGCAAATTGTTCTGCAGTGTTGTTGAATAAGATACCAGAAAAATTATCAGATCCAGGAAGTTTCACAATTCCATGTTTTTTGGGTAGTCTTAGTTCAATAGAAGCATTGGCAGATTTAGGTGCTAGTATAAATTTAATGCCATATTCACTATACGCTAAACTAGACCTTGGAGAATTGAAACCAACATGAATAAGTATACAACTAGCCGATCCATCAGTAAAATATTCTAGAGGGATAATGGAGAACATACTAGTTAAAGTTGGTACTTTAGTATTTCCAGTAGATTTTGTTATTCTGGACATGGAAGAAGATTCTCGAGTTCCTCTCATATTAGGAAGACCATCCTTAAACACGGCTAAAGTAATAATAGACGTGTTCGGTAAGAAACTGACCCTAAGTATAGAGGACGAGAGTGTTACCTTTTCTGTGGATAGAGCCATGCAACAACCTCAATCTGCAGATGATACATGTTAATATATTCAAACTATAGATTCACATGCAGAATTGTTAGAAGAATTTTCAGAATTACATGGAACAGGAGAATGTTCTTTAGGAGAAGGAACTGAACCAATTGATGAAGCTGAAATGTTAGCCGCACTCATGGCTAATGATTACGAACCAACAACAGAAGAAATTTAAATGTTAAAAGAGGAAGACAGATATCGATATAAATTATCGATAGAAGAACCACCGATATTAGAGTTAAAACTACTTCCAAACCATTTGGAATATGCTTATTTACATGGTGAATCTGAATTACCTGTAATAATATCGTCTTCTCTTACTGAAAATGAAAAATCTCAACTCATTTCTGTGTTAAAATCTCAAAACCAGCTATTGCATAGAGATTCATGACATTAAAGGAATAAGTCCTTCGTATTGCACACATAAAATCCTTATGGAAGAAGGTCATAAAACGTATGTGCAACGCCAATGAAGACTAAATCCTAATATGCAAGATGTTGTTAAGAAAGAAATTATTAAACTGCTAGATGCAGGTTTAATTTATCCAATCTCTGATAGTCCATGGGTAAGCCCAGTTCAATGTGTACCTAAGAAGGGTGGCATGACTGTTATCACAAATGAAAAAATGAGCTTATTCCTACTAGGACTGTAATAGGATGGCGTGTTTGTATTGATTATAGAAAATTAAATGACGCCACCAGAAAAGATCACTTTCCCTTACCTTTTATTGATCAAATGTTAGAAAGATTAGCCGGGAATAGTTACTATTATTTTCTTGATGGTTTCTCCGGATACTTTCAAATTCCAATAGCACCCGAGGATTAAGAGAAAACCACATTCACGTGCCCTTATGGTACTTTTGCTTACAAACGCATGCCATTTGGACTTTGCAACGCCCCTGCACCCTTTCAAAGGTGCATGATGGCGATTTTTCACGACATGATAGAAGAATGCATGGAAGTTTTCATGGATGACGTTTCAGTCTTCGGTGATACTTTTGAAACATGTCTAGTTAATCTTGAACGAATGCTTATTAGATGCGAACAATCAAATCTAGTTCTTAATTGGGAGAAATACCATTTCATGATTAAAGAAGGCATCGTTCTTGGACATAAAATTTCAAAGGAAGGAATTGAAGTGGATAGAGCTAAAGTAGATGTAATTGTTAAACTTCCACATCCCACCAATGTTAGAGGAGTTAGGAGTTTTCTAGGGCATGCCGGTTTTTACCGACGTTTCGTAAAAGATTTTTCTAAAATTGCCACTCCTATGAACAAACTCCTAGAAAAGGATGCTCCATTCATCTTTTCAGATGAATGCATCAAATCTTTTAATATTTTTAAAGAAAAACTCACTAATGCGCCGATCATGATAACTCCAAATTGGAATCTACCGTTTGAACTTATGTGCGATGCAACAATGGGAGCCGTTTTAGGACAAAGGATTGAAAAACGATTTCAACCTATTTATTACGCTAGTAAGACGTTACAAGGAGCACAAAAGAACTACACAACTACTGAAAAAGAACTCCTTGCTATTATCTTTGCTTTTGACAAATTTTATTCATATCTCGTTCTAGCTAAAACGGTGGTCTATACCGACCATTCTGCTCTTAGATACCTATTTTCGAAACAAGATGCCAAACCAAGATTAATCCGTTGGATCTTACTCTTACAAGAGTTCGATATTGAAATCCGAGACAAAAAGGGAGCAAAAAATCTCGCCGCTGATCATCTTTCTCGTCTTGAAAATCCCGAATTAGAAGTTCTAAATGAATCGGCCATACAAGATAACTTTCCTGATGAATATCTATTGAAGATAGATTATAATGAAATTCCATGGTTTGCAGACTATGCAAACTATTTAGTATGTGAATTCCTTGAAAAAGGGTTGTCGTACCAAAAACGAAAGAAATTCTTTAGTGATATAAAACACTATTTTTGGGAAGATCCACATTTGTTTAAAAGTTGTCACGATGTGTATTCGGGGATGAAGCCAGTCAAATCTTAAACCATTGTCACACAGGACCAACAGGAGGGCATTATGGGCCTCAACTCACAGCAAGAAAAGTTTACGATGCTGGATTCTATTGGCCTACAATTTTCAAAGACGCACACCTTCTTTGTAAATCCTGCGATGCTTGTCAAAGGGCCGGAAAAATAAGTCAACGTGATGAAATGCCACAAAATGTCATTCAAGTATGTGAAGTATTTGACGTTTGGGGTATTGACTTTATGGGTCCATTTCCAAAATCTCATAATAATCTCTACATTCTCGTTGTCATTGATTATGTATCTAAATGGGCGGAAGCACAAGCTCTTCTAACTAACGATGCATGAGTTGTAGTCAACTTCTTAAAACGTCTTTTTGCAAGGTTTGGAACACCGAAAGCTTTAATAAGTGATCGGGGTACTCATTTTTGTAATAATCAACTTGAGAAAGTTCTTAAAAGATATGGAGTAACTCATAAAATCTCAACCGCTTATCATCCACAAACAAGTGGACAAGTTAAAAATACCAACCGAGCTTTAAAACGTATTCTAGAGAAAACCGTAGGATCATATCCGAAGGAACGGTCCATGAAATTAGAGGATGCACTCTGGGCTTTTAGAACAGCCTACAAAACTCCAATTGGAACCACACCTTTTAAACTCGTTTACGGAAAAGCATGTCATCTTTCAGTAGAAATTGAGCATAAAGCATTTTGGGCTTTGAAGACATGTAATCTTGATTTACATGAAGCCGGACGTCTACGGTTAAGTCAACTAAACGAATTAGAAGAACTAGACATGAAGCATATGAAAATTCGTTAATCTATAAGGAAAGAACGAAGCAATGGCATGACAAAAGAATCAGAAGTTCAAAAGAATTTAAAGAAGGAGACAGAGTTCTTCTTTTCAATTCACGATTCAAGCTATTTCCTGGAAAATTGAAATCAAGATGGTCTGGACCATTCATAGTCAAAAGAGTTTTCCCATACGGAACAATAGAGTTAATAAATTCAAATGGGATTGAATTTAAAGTTAATGGTCACAGAGTTAAACATTACATAGACAATATAATGGAAGTTGATAACGAAGTTAATCACAATTTTGACACCACAGCTAACTAAGTGTGGGGAGAATCAAGTCTTTTAAGGATAATATTTATTTCTGTTAGAGTTAGATATTCTGTTTTCGTGTAGTTCTCGAGAATGGAATCCGAATGGTCTTTCCCTAGCAGACCCTAAAGAACTAGTCTTCTCCCCCTATTCTGAATTTTTATTTTTTTAGGTTTTACGAGATGAAGAATTCCTTTGATCTGAACCATGGTCTAATGCTACATGCTATGATTACTAAATGTAATAATGACACCCTTCCGAGTGAATTGGTATCATTCATAAGAAGCAAAATGGACGGAGTAAGAAAAGAACTCAGGAAAGATCATCATAAGATACATTTTGGTAAAGGCAAATCAAAGTCCGAAACAAAAAGAAGAGCACGACACCTTGAAAGATATTATAAATGTGGAAAATGGTCACACAAAGGTAAATGTTCAAACAATCAAACATATTCAAATACCGAATTTATTACTCTATGCAGAGAAGGACCGTTCATATGTTTAGAAGAAAAGATATTGAAGAATCGAGGTTACGCTTACGTAGCTATGGAGAACCAAATCACACGACTCTCCTATGAGTCGGCTAAAGCAGGTCTCTGTGAATTCTATCTCTCAGAGATATACCGAACTGATGGTGCATCATCATCATCTAGGCAACCTGCTCCGGAACCACAACCAGAAATGCAATATGAGCCACAATATGAACCAGAACCTGAACAGGAACAACAACAGGAACAATAACAATAACCTGATCAACACGTACCATATTATGATCCGCAGCAAGAATATGTTAATGCCTACGTACAATTTTCGATTCATCCGATAATAGAACACCCAACGATTCATGAAGAACAGCTGCATCCCAATTTGAGATTTGATCGAAGTTGGAGAGATTACCCGACGTACCAAAGTAACAAATTTAAACTGGTAACGAAATATGTAGAAGTACCGAGGGTAATCTATTGGGAGCCTTTGGAAAGGGTCCAACTAGTTAACTCAGTTAGACAGCATCTGATCCAAAGGTATGGCAGCTCTTCTTTTCCCGATTGGGAACGTTTATTCACCATTCGTCGGCCTGTATATAAGGAATGGTGTGTTGAGCTTATGAGTACTATATCACTTAATGCGGATGTAGTTAGGTTAGATGATAGAAGTTTTCTTAGATTTTTACTTGACCGTAGGATGTACAGGATGTCCATGCTGGACATGGCTAGGGTTTTACAAATTTACACTCCTGGTGAATTACTACTACCTGATTGTACAAATTTGATTTATCATGGTGAAAGGGTAGATAGGAATTTTAACGCGGACGGCGTCTAGAGACGTATGTCAAATTATAATGTTTTTACGCTAGGAGGAAGACACTCCTATTTAGATATTAACAAAGCAGAGCTTCGTATTATACATAGATTTTTAGCTAATTCGATTACACAAAGAGGTAAAAACAAGGAGAAGATGACCTTACACGATTTATTTTACCTTAAGTGTATTCGAAACACTAGAAGCTTTGTTAATATCCCCTACTGTGTTGGTTTTTATCTGTCCAAAATGGTGGTAGGAATACAGGAAGGGGGAATAATAGGAGGGGGTATTTTTGTTACTCTCATTGGAGAGTATTTGGGTGTAGATAGGGATCAAGGGGGTCCACTGATGGTGTGTAGGGAACAGGTTGATACTTTAGGATTAAAGGTCTATCAGGGTGCAAAGGTATTAAAGAGCGGACACAATTAGGCAGTACCATATGATGGTCGTCATCCACAGGTAGAGAGAGGTTCAGATGAGGAAATGAAAGAAGCGGATGACATTAAGGATGTCATTAGAAAGGCTATGACTGACGTCTACCAGCGTATAGATGAGGTAGAAATGACAAACGAGGCTAGACATAGTCGGTACGAGCAGTGGCAAGCCGAGAATGTGTACGAGCATTCCAGGCAATGACAGCATGATAGATGGCACTATCATCAGCATCAGATCATGAGCCAGCTATCACCTCAGGTACCAAATAACTAAGTACCGACCCGACCTGCTTACTATCCTCCACACCAGCCCGATATGCGACCACAATTTACTCTCTACGACCCTAACCAGGCCTATCAGTACACCTATAACCAACCGTGGAACCCGCCCGACGACATGAACTGGAACCCCTATCCAGATTGATATAGTTTCCGTTGGTATTTTTTTTATGTTTTATTATTTTTTTTAATTATGTTTAAACATATAATATTGTGATACTTTAATGTAAGTTTTAAATTTTTTTTTATGTTGTACTAATATTTCATATTTGATTTGAAAGTGGGATGTTAAGTCCCATTTCAAATTACCATGCATGTTATTATTGTATGTATTTTATTTCATGTACACAACAGGGTAAAACAGCGCATTTTCAAAGACTGGTATTAACTTTAGCAAAAGCTAATAATTTTGACGACAAAACGAAAAACAAATGTGATGTAACAACAAGACGGAATGAACAAATGATGTGCACCATATATCATTCAACAAACAATCGCCAATATGTTTGGAAACTTTGGTAAAATTTAATAATTTTGCTACTCTACTCACCCTCAATAATTTAAATTGTTACTGATTTCTTGCAAATGAGGGCATTGCAAGATCTTAAGTGTGGGAAGGGGTTAAATTCTTTCGGATTTTTAAAATTTTTTACTTATACACTTGGTTACCATTAAAAATACTAGTAACGCAAGTAGTTGTATTAGAATCTAGTGCTCTCTGATAATAAAGAACAGCCCTAGTCTTATATATTGACTACCCAATTCTAGTAAAAATTTTCAAAATTTTTAATTAAATGAACTCAAAATCATGTTTATACAAATTTATAAACGATAAAACTAGGTGTTAACACCGAAATTATTGTTACCTTGAAAAGGACATAAATTGAGAAACAACCCAAAATGTTAGAATTTATTTAAAATGGAATAGGGGAAAATAAAAAGGCAAAGAAAGGAAAATAAAAGCCAAGTGTGGGAAAAATTTACCAAATTATTTAGAACATATATCACATATTTTTGTACAAATAATTGAAGATACTTTTGTTTTGTACGATATTTATCAGTTTTACCCAGTTATTGTAATATAAAAGGAAGTAAAGTATTCCGAGAGAAAAATACACCCGCTTCTTGATTTAGGTCAAGAAGTTGTCGTCCAGACCAGTTGTAGAGTCTACAAAAAAACCTTGAAAAGTTTTCTCGAAAATCAGCTGGAAATCCACGGACCTCAGCATCAAACAGGGTCGCCAAGTGATCATACTTATCCTAACCATGAGAGGATCTGTCTCGTACAATGGGGGGCACCGTGCAAATTAGCTTATAAGACTAATGAATCAGATCCCCAGAAAGGATAATCTCCTTAAAGATCAAAAAAATCAGCTTTTAAGACTGATATTACTCAATCCTTGAGATTGACCTTAAAGATTGAGAATTACAAACTCATGGAATTCGATGATATCTAAACTCGAGCTTGAACGAGAAAATATTTTGATAAAATTACAAACCGATTTTTTTCTGAAATTCATTAGGTCACCTGAACCAAATCGGGTGTCAACCGTAAGAACGGTAGTTGCATAGCATGGTCGAAGACAGGACCTTGTGCCAGACCAAAAAAACCATAGGGTGAGCTTTACTATTGCTCCTACAAAGGAGAGTAATTGCATCCGACACGATATAGACCATAATCAAAAGCATGTCACGGGACATTGCCTTAACAGTTTCTTGTTCAACGCTTTCCTTTACAACCGGACGGTAGTTTACCGAAAGGTAATATACGGAGCAAGTATACTGGACGTGTTGCTTTCCCAATACAAGGTTAGCAAGTGGGTGACACAAAACCATAAGTTTTGAGCTAAAATTTTCAAATCTGAAACCCACTAAACCCACAAAAATAATTTGCAAACACCGGTGAAGGGTTGTTCTGGAAAACTTATCTAGGGTAAAAGCTAGATTGAATTTTCAAAAAGATCAAATGTTTTCATAAAGATCCAATTTCCTAAAGGATCTAAATTTTCATAGTCATGTGGGACTGTAAACCACATCGTTACTATCATTGTTTATACCGTCAAATTGAAATCATTGATGTACAAAGTGTGAAGAATAAAGAAGTGATTCTAGTATTTTTATTTCAAGATTATATTGCTTGAGGACAAGCAACGCTCAAGTGTGGGAATATTTGATAATGCTAAAAACGAACATATATTTCATAGCATTATCCTTCAAGAAAGACAAGCTTTTAGTTGCAATTGTTCTATTTACAAGTGATATTCGTTTAAATAATAAAAGCTGAAGACAAAAGACAGATTCGATGAATTGAAAACGCAAAAGACCAAAAAGCTAAAAAAAACAAAGTACAATCAAAGTGGTTCAATTATTGATGAGAAACGTCTAAAAATTACAAGAGTACTAGCCGCAAAACGCAAAGTACAAGATATTAAATAGTACGAAAGGACGTTCGAAAATCCGGAACCGGGACATGAACCAACTTTCAACGCGCGAAGCAACGGAGCTAAAATTATAAGTCAACGGAGTACAATAATATAATATAATATATAATTAATTATATATAATTATACATATTATATTATAAATATTAAATAATATGCAGCAGCCCACATTTTGGAAGCTTTGTGACCAGGAAAAAGTGGCCATGCGATCGCATGGCCAGGCAGTGTAAATGTCATGCGGTCGCATGGTGCACAGTATCAGCTCAGGTCCTATAAATTTCAAAGTTTGGTCGACGAATTTTGCATACCATTCATCAATCTCTCTCTCACAAATATATATATATATATATATATATATATATATATATATATATATATATATATATATATATATATATATATATATATATATATATATATATATATATAATTTATAATTTTAATTTTAATTTTAATTTTAATTTAATAATAATAAGGGTATGTTAGCGAATGTTGTAAGTGTGTAAGTCGAAATTCTGTCTGTGTAACGCTATGCTATTATTAATCATTGTAAGTTATGTTCAACCTTTTTAAATTAATGTCTCGTAGCTAAGTTATTATTATGCTTATTTAAATCGAAGTAATCATGATGTTGGGCTAAAATATTTAAGACGGGGTAATTGGGCTTTGTACCATAATTGGGGTTTGAACAAAAGAACGACACTTGTGGAAATTGGACTATGCGCTATTAATGGACTTTATATTTGTTTAATTGAATGATAGTTCGTTAATTTAATATAAAGATTTACAATTGGACGTACCTATAAATAACCACATACACTCGATCGGACACGATGGGCGGGATATTTATAAGTACTAATAATCGTTCATTTAACCGGACACGGGAATGGATTAATAGTCAATGGACTTATTAAAACAGGGGTGAATTATATACAAGGAAAATTGGTGTAATTATAGTTTAAGTCCCCAATTAGTTGGAATATTTGACTTCGGATATAAGAATAATTTGACGAGGACACTCGCACTTTATATTTATGATTGATGGACTGTTATAGACAAAAACCAGATGGACATATCGAATAATCCAGGGCAAAGAAAAATTAACCGATGGTAATAAATTAAAATCAACACGTCAAACATCATGATTACGGAAGTTTAAATAAGCATAATTCCTTTATTTCATATTTCATCGCACTTTTATTTACTGTCATTTTATTTAATTGCACTTTTAATTATCGTACTTTTTAATTATCGCAATTTTATTTATTGTCATTTACTTTACGCTTTAAATTAAGTTTTATTTTTAATATTTTACATTAGGTTTTAACTGCGACTAAAGTTTTAAAATCGACAAACCGGTCATTAAACGGTAAAATCACTCTTTTATAATAATAATACTACTTATATTTATATATATATTTATATACAAATTTAGTTTGAAATATAGCGTTAAACTTGGCTAGATCCCTGTGGAACGAACCGGACTTACTAAAAACTACACTACTGTACGATTAGGTACACTGCCTATAAGTGTTGTAGCAAGGTTTAGGTATTTCTACTCTATAAATAAATAAATAACTTGTGTAAAATTGTATCGTATTTAATAGTTTTTCGTAACAAAAATATAGCTATTTCGTATACACCTCTACGCACATCAATAATTTTTATATAATTTATATATATTATATTATTTTTATGTGCATAGTTGACTTGTAATTTTAGGTCCGTTGACTCGTGCGTTGATGCTCGGATCATGTCTCAGTTTCGGATTTTCGAACGTCCTTTCGTACGCGTAGATATCGTGTACTTTGCGTTCCGCGGCTCGTACTCTTGTCATTTTTGGACGTTTCTCATCAATAAATTGAACCACTTGAATTATATCTTGTACATTTGAGCTTTTTGGTCATTTGCGTCTTCAAATCGTCGTTTTCTTCTTTTGTCTTCGCACTTATTTATTTAAACTATTATTACATAAAAATAGAACAATTGCAACTAAAAGCTTTACATATTGGAAGGATATTGCGCCTAAATATATGTTCATTTGGAGCACTATCAATTATCTCGAATCAATCCACGACCCAGTGTATACAAATCTCAGGATAGATCACAATTTAAAGTATATATATTATTTTGGAATCAACCCCAACCCTGTATAGCTAACTCGAGCATTACTGCATATAGAGTGCCTATGTTTGTTCCCAAATAATATATATATAGATGGGTCGATATGATATGTCAAAACATTGTATACGTGTCTATGGTATCCCAAGATTACATAATATATGTTAGAATACATGTATAATACAATATAAGTTAGTTAAGTTATGATTTGTATAGATTTGTTACAAATTTCACGTAGCTACAACAAGTAAAATTATCCTAACTTGTTTTACCCATAACTTCTTCGTTTTAAATCCGTTTTGAGTGATTCAAGTTGCGATAGTTTCATAATAAACTGAAATTTATGAAACTAAATAGAAAAAGTATAAGTTTATAGTCAGAAATACAGGTTACAAGTCAATTTTGTAAGAGGTAGTCATTTCAGTCGAAAAACGACGTCTTGATGACCATTTTGAAAAACATACTTTCACTTCGAGTTTAACCATGATTTTTGGATATAGTTTCATGTTCATAATAAAAATCATTTTCCCAGAAGGACAACTTTTAAATCAAAGTTTATCATAGTTTTTAATTATCTAACCCAAAATAGCCCGCGATGTTACTACGACGGCGTATATCCGGTTTTACGGTGTTCATCGTGTTTCCAGGTTTTAAATCATTAAGTTAGCATATCATATAGATATAGAACATGTGTTTAGTTGATTTTAAAAGTCAAGTTAGAAGGATTAACTTTGTTTGCGAACAAGTTTAGAATTAACTAAACTATGTTCTAGTGATTACAAGTTTAAATCTTCGAATAAGATAGTTATATATATGAATCGAATGATGTTATGAACATCATTACTACCTCAAGTTTAGTAGGTAAACCTACTAGAAGTGACAAAAATTGATCTAGCTTCAAAGGATTCTTGGATGGCTTGAAAGTTTTTGGAGTAGAATCATGACACAAAAACAAGTTCAAGTAAGATTTTTACTCGAATTAAGATAGTTTATAGTTATAGAAATTGAATCAAAGTTTGAATATGAATATTACCTTGAATTAGAAAGATAACCTACTGTAAATAACAAAGGTTTCTTGATCCTATATGATAGCTTGAAATGGATTAGAAAGCTTGGAAGTAGACTTGTAAACTTGAAAGTATTTTTGAAGTTTACTTGAGTAGTTGTTTTGAAAGTTGATCTAGGTTAGGATTTATGAACTAGATTGAACTAGATTTTGTTGAAGGTGATGAAGAACACTTAGAACATCAAGAGAGAACAAGAGAGAGATATGTTTGATGCATGAATGTTGAAAAATGAAAGTGATAATGGTGATGGTGAAAACGTGAACTAGCATGCCATATAAGGTTCCATTTAGTTTATATTTTTATTAGATATTTCATGCTAGTTGCCAAATGATGGTTCCCACATGTTTAGGTGACTCACAAGGGCTGCTAAAAGCTGAATTATTATGTGTATATACCAATAGTATATATGTCTAGGAGCTAGGTATTGTACGAGTACGAATACGGGTGCATACGAGTAGAATTGTTGATGAAAATGAATGAGAATGCAATTGTAAGCATTTTTGTTAAGTAGAAGTACTTTGATATGTGTCATGGAGTCTTTCAAAAGTGTACTAATACATCTTAATATACTACATGTATATACATTTTAACTGAGTCGTTAAGTCATCGTTAGTCGTTACATGTAAATGTTGTTTTGAAACCTTTAATTTAACGATCTCATTTAATGTAGTTAATTCATTGTTATTATACTTAAATGAGATGTTAAATTGTTATGTTGACATGATAATATGGTATATAAATATATCTTAACATCATATATATATATATATATATATATACATATATATATATATATATATATATATATATATATATATATATATATATATATATATATATATATATATATATATATATATATATATATATATATATATATATGTTAAAATACATTTACAACGATAATCGTTACATATATATATTGTTTCGAAACTCTTAAGTTAGTAGTCTTGTTTTACATATGTAGTTTGCTGTTAACACCCTTAATGATATATTTAACTATCATTTTATCATGTTAAACATAGTTTAACAATATCTTAATATGATTCATATGTATTTAGTAAGGCGTTGTTATAACGATAATCGTTATATATATCGTTTCGAGTTTCTTAATTCAATAATCTCATTTTTATGGATATCACTCATTGTTAATATACTTAGTGAGATACTTACTTATCATTATCTCATTTTAATCATATATATATATATATATCCATATATATATCATCATATAGTTTTTACAAGTTTTTAACGTTCGTGAATCGCCGGTCAACTTGGGTGGTCAATTGTCTATATGAAACTCATTTCAAATAATCAAGTCTTAACAAGTTTGATTGCTTAACATGTTGAAAACATTTAATCATGCAAATATAGTTTTCATTTAATATATATAATCATGGAAAAGTTCGGGTCACTACAAATACAGCCCAACAACGAATGCAAACCTCTCAAAAAATCAAACAAGCATATTACCCACAAGCCTTAATCCACACAACTTCGCCACAGCCTGCACATTTTTAGTGTCTTTAATCTTCAATCAACCCAGTTTAACCCGTATATGATCCTTGATTTCCTTGCATAAGTCATCCACATTCTTTTTGCAATTGTGAAATTGTCGATTGTTTCTTTCAATCCACACCACATATACAGCAGCACCAACAGCAATTCTACTTAAAATGTTCCTGATATCTCTGATCGAAGGATACCTGGACAAATCTTTGACTATATGTGCTAACTCATTATGTCGGCCTTTATACACCAACATAATTTTGATATTTTCCCATATTTTAAAATGCATACATTGAATTTGAATATTCGTACCGAACTGACCTTTTTTATGTTTTCGTGTTTATGTTTGCAGGATAGTGTTGGAACCTACGTTTAGATTCCAGTTAAATATGGTTAGATTGAGCTCTATGGATTCAAACATAAAAAAAGTTTGTATCAATGTTAAAAGACAATGAAACCATTTTTTGAAAAGATTTCAATTGATAGGTTTAGGGCTCAAGATATCAAATCGATGGTGGAGACACTAATGGCACAATTCTCACAACTTACTACATGGTCAAGATTCTTTTTAGACAAAATTGCTAAAAAGTCCCTGTGGTTTGTAGCAAAATAATGGTTTCATCCCTATACTTTTTTTTGATGGATTTGGTCCCAGTGGTTTGTCAATGTTACTGATTTAGTCCCTATTGCTGACGGCCGTCAAAAAATTCTGTTAACTCCAGTCACGTGCCAGACATGTGAGGGTATTTTTGTCCTTTCCTTTTTTTATTGACAATATTGCTGAAATCGTCCATGTGGTTTGTAACAAAATTGCAGTAATGGTCCCCATGGTTTGTAACAAAATTGCCGAAATCTTTTTCCCCAAAAAAAATTTCTTCCTCACCTTCATCTTTATCCCCAATAATTATGAACAAACCTTAATTTTTTTCATTTTATTCAAACACTTTAATTAACATGGTAAAACCAAACCCACCAAAACATTGAATCAATAAATATACAAACTATAAACTTTAAATTATACTCAAATCCATATCAAACACAAAATATACTTCATCTTCTTCTCCAAATCCTTTGTATTGATTATATTGATGTTTTCTATTTGCACTTAGTAGTTGAAGATGTTTTTTTACCTTCGCTGGATAGTCCATGTTAAAATAAGATTCGTACAACCTTTTCTATACCACCAAAATGCAACCCGTCATCTTCACCCCACCGTTTTCACCTTCAGTCGCAAATTACAGAGTTGATACCTTTAATCGAAAACCGCCGCCACCAAGAAAATAACCACCACCAGATGAACCTCATTCCAGTGACGACGACAAATCCTTCTGATCTAGTATCAGACAATGATGTTGACAGTTTAGATCTCGTGCGATGATGTTGACGGTTCAGGTATCCGACGATTAACAGTGTTACTGAACCTTTTTTGGCAAATGAAATTCAAAGTTAAGTATTTAAGATCTGATATTGATACTAAGATGAAAGAAATAAACAAATGGTTTTGATTAATATTGGTGATTTGTGAAGAATAGATGAGTTGGTGTATTTGAGCATATGGTTTTAATTAAATGATGATAAAGCAAATCTCAAATTGATCACAGCAAATAAACAACGAATATTATAAATAGATGATTGAATGATGATATTCCAGTTGGTGTAATTGTGTGTGAATGTGTTGATTGTATTGAAAACAGCCACCAGCTCCTTATTTTTTAATCGAGATTTTCATTTTAATGTTTTGAATGAAGAAATTGTTTGTTGTGCAATTCTTCAAGAACCATTTTTAAGTTTGGAATTGGTTTGGATTTAAAGTTGGGAATGGAAATTAATTTGGTGCTGATTAGGGTTTGTGATTTGGGGAAGATGAAGATAGGTTATGAAGTGTTTGAAGAAAATAAAAAAGATTAGGGTTTGTTCATAATTATTGAGGATAAAGATGAAGGTGAAGAAGAAAAAAATTTGGGGGATAAAGATTTCAGCAATTTTGTTACAAACTATGGGGACCATTACTGCAATTTTGTTACAAACCACAGGGACGATTTCAACAATATTGTCACTAAAGAAAGGAAAGGACAAAAATGCCCTCACACCTCTGGCACGTGACTGGAGTTAACAGAATTTTTTGACGGCCGTCAGCAATAGGGACTAAATCAGCAACATCGACAAACCACTGGGACCAAATCCATAAAAAAAAGCATAGGGACGAAACCAGCATTTTGCTACAAACCACAGGGACTATTTCAGCAATTTTGTCTTCTTTTTACTTTGATATTATTTGTAAATTTATTTAATTTGAGTTGTATTTGGTTAATAGTGACTGCAGCGGGTGTGGTTGTTGTAGTACGTGTTGTTGGATGGAAATCATAAAGCTTTCTTGTACCATTAGGGCTCAATCCAAGCACCCTGACCATGTTGGTGATGCTCTCTGCAACACCCTTGACCCGTTCACTCCAATTACATATGGCAGTTTTGACTGATCTTCTTATAAATTGGTCGATGCAAGATTTATTCCAAATCTAACGACTAAGGGGTGTTTGGATTAGCGATTTGAGTAGGATTATTTAATTATTACGTCTTGAAATCGCATATAATCCATTTTTTGTGTTTGGTAATTAGTAATTAAAAATTGATTATTTACGTTTGGAAAGTCTGAAAACGCATAAATGAAACAGTAGGTGGGGAGGTGCTGTTTGTAAACGTGATTCTTAAAGCAAATCCAGTTACTTGAATTTTACCGGTTCTACCCTTATATTATACACCAATATTAAAGTATAATCTGTACAAGTCTCAGTTTTTTCATTATCGATGCTGCTATGCCGGTGCTCTCTAGCTAGATGTAGTTACTCTACTAACTCTACTCTTTAAGTAAGTTACCAACTTACGGAGGATTTTTCTATATTAGCACTATGCAACTTATAATTGGGTAACTTATTCTCCTTTTCTTCATATGCAACTCATTGCAATGACACCAACTGCAGCATTAGTAATCAATTCTTTGATGTTAGTATTTTGCCATGTTATTTTTTTTTTTTACATATTTATATATTTCCCTATTAATAACATTTTGAATTTCTTTACTACTCCGTACAAGATAGTTGTCGTTGAATTCTTTAGTAATTTCATATGTTAGAATGTCCATTTTAGTAATTTTATTTGTTATGTTATCAAATAATCTAATTTTTCAAAACACTCAGAAAACTAATTATCTAATTATTGCGATATCAAACAGCATAATTACATTCAAACGCCATTAAATTAAATCACGTTTTGATACAACTGATTATCTGATTCTAATTATTTAAAACGCATAATCAATTTTCAAATCGCTAATCCAAACACCCCCTAAACCTTTAAGATATAGGAAGTTAGAAAGAGTATTGGTCAAATGGTTTGAAAGTTGCTAAGAAGTTTTTTAAATACATAGCAACTTATTATTGAGTTTAGCTCTATGGTAAATCTTTTGCAACCCATAGAGCCAACTGTTTGTACATGTTTTATTTTTTAAGTTGATTACCTATTATTTGTTGTTCGTAATGTTGTTGTGAACCCATACCCAGCTGAAGTTGCAGCTATCAAATATGTGAATCAAGAAGAGCTAAAAGAGTTATTAAGGAAATTCGATGTTGGTAAGTGTGGTTTGAAGTTGTCCCCTTGGTTCAGGTTAGTTGCATACAACTTCTTGTTCAATAGGTGGGGTACCATCTCTGGAGCAGTCGACCATGGAACCAGTAATACGTTAAAATAAATACTCACTTTTACTTTACGGATGGGATGTTCCAATAACCTCTGTCATTATTGCTTTCGCAAAAATTATATTACGTCTTAGCATTGTTGTAGTTGTAAGTATTATCTTCCAGTTTGCCTACACTTTGAGACGTATTTAGATGAACTATTAATAGAGGATATATTTCATGAGTTTTAAATCCACAAAAACTAAAAAAATTTCACGTCAAGAGAAACATTCTGCACATATTCATGATTAATTTGTAAATAATTTTTGGGTTGAAGTTTTGAATTGTTGATTAAGATTGATTTTTAAAATATAGATTTTGATGTGCGATTAGTAAAATGGAATAGCTTGGTGGCATTATGTTGCTTATCATTATTGAATGTATACTGCATAAGAATCTTTAGAAGTTAATGTGCCATTACATGTGATGCTAAGTTCAGTTAGTGAAGGGATTATGTGCCTTGATTTCTATAAAATTACTAATAATTTTTGTGCAGTTTACATGTCCTGGAACAATTAATGAAGTTCAAATAAAAAATAATAGTATTATCCGATGTGTGGATAATGCAGAAAGAAAGTATTGCCAATCGCCGGAATCTTGAACTACCCGACTCATTCAGAACAAAAAGATCATAGGAACTGGTAAAAAAAATTAATGTTATGATGAATTATTTTTGTTTAACAATCTTATTCATGTTATCTTTTCTTTTTTACCTGTTTATTTTATATTTTTGTAGTTAACTTTCATATTGGATGATTTTGGATGGCTGGTGAAAAGTTTAAAGAAACTTAAGGGCTGGAAGAGCACATTTGGAATTACTTGGAGCACAAGGATTGTAGCTGACCATTCAAGAGGGACTAAATTTGCCATTATTAATTTATATATAAAGCAATGATATTAGGGTTACAGTAGATCACTTGATTCATTCGATTATTTCTGTGTTTTTGGCTCTCTCATCTTTCTGTATGATCATCGATTATGATCTTGTAATTTTGGTTTCTAATTAGGTTGAATCATAACAATCTTCTACTTATTAAGAAGATTGTAATCTCTGTATTGACTTTTGGAGTTTTTTCGATTAGTGAACAAATCACTATTATTGTGATTTGAATATTCTGGTGTTTGATTTGTATTACTTTTCATAGTATCAGAGCGGATCGATCTCTGATTGATGTTGGTGTTTCAATCAACTGGTTGTTGATTGATTTATGGTGTTCTTCTGAAAAAACCCTAATTTCAAAAATTAGGGTTAGGGTTAGGGTTTGTTCTTCTTGTTCGATCTTGAAGATTTGGATATTGTTTGTCTTCCGCTGCTGCTTCTTCTTCTTCTTTGTATCTCTGTGTTTCTTCATCAGATTAGAGTTTTCACTCTAATAGGGGAGTTTCGTGTTTATTCATGTTTTATATTACCCTGACCAGATCTCTACGCCCAACTCTTGATCTAGATCCTAAAGATCTACGAATACCTGATCAAGCGTAGATTGATCTTGACCAATTTATCTGTTAATCATCTCTACAGGTTGCCTGGCTAGTAGCCAATCAATTGGGGTTTGTTTCTTTTTCTTACAGGTGTCTGAACCGTGGATTTGTTGCGGTTTTCTGTGTTATTTGTTATTTTGTGATTTCTTGTGTGTTTTCTTGCTTACTGTTTTGTTCTGTTATTTCTGTGTTTATTAACATGGCTGGTGATGATGATGTTAATAGTTCTGTTACTTTAGTTAATAAGCTTGATTTTGGTGATCATTTATATTTGCATGCTAGTGATACTACAGGAACTGCTCTTGTGTCAATTAAATTGAAAGGAACTAAAAATTATAGTGTTTGGAGCATAGCTATGCTTCTTGCTTTAAACACTAAAAACAAAAAGGGTTTTATTAATGGTTCTTGTAAAAGATCAGATTATGAAAAGGATGATGTTTTAGCTAATCAATGGGATAGATGTAATTCTGTTGTTTTAACATGGATTTTGACTTCTATATCAGATGAATTATATCATGGACAAAATTTTTCTAACAGTTATGTTACTGTGTGACAAGAACTTAAGGAAACTTATGATAAAATTGATGGTTTAATCACTTTTAATTTACATAAACAGATTAATTCTTTGACACAAGGAGGTTCCAGTGTATCTGAGTATTACCATAAGTTGAATACTTTGTGGAAACAATATGATGTTCTTATTAAATTACCTGCTTGTGTTTGTGCTGCTAATTCTGACTTTGTGAATCATACTAATGTCATGAAGCTTATGCAATTTCTTATGGGACTTGATGAGGTATATCAGCCTATAAGAAGTAATCTTTTTATGAAAGATCCTCTTCCCAGTGTTAAAACAGCCTTTGCTGTTATATCAAGGGAAGAGTCCTACAGAAATTTTACTTCACATCCTACTGGAACTAAAGTTCAAAATTCTGCTTTTGTTGCTAAAACTCAACCTAATACATTTAACAGGTTTAACAATAATAATAACACTAATTCTAATAAAAAAAACCTAGTATGGGTAGGGGTTTAAATGCTAATTATAAATGTACTAAATGTGGCATGATTGGACATACTGTGGATTGGTGTTTTGAAGTTATAGGATATCCTCCTGGATACATTAGAAAACCTTTTAATCAAGGAGCACCTAAGTTTACTGCAAATAATAATAACTGTGTTTCTGAAAAACCTAATGAGTCTGCTAGTAGCTCTCCTTTTACAGTTGAACAGATTTCAAAGTTGATGAGTCTCATTAATGATAAAGATAATGGTGCTACTACTTCTATGAATTCCAACATGTCAGGTACATTTTGGAATAATAGCAGTAAATTTAATTCAAACTTTGAAAATTCTTTTTGTAACAATATGTTATTGAAAAATGAAAATCATAAAAATAACCGGATTATTGATTCTGGTGCAAACCAACATATGGTATGTAATGATAATGATCTTTTTGCTAGTGTTGATGTGTCCAATATGAATATTAGTGTTAGTCATCCTAATGGAACTCATGCTAAAATTGTTAAAGTTGGAAATATTAAAATCAATGATTTTATAACTCTTTTTAATGTTTTATACATTCCTGAATATTGTGTTAATCTTTTATCTGTCAATAAGTTAACCAAGAGTGATAAATTCTTTGTTGATTTTAATGGGTCAAATTGCTTTATTCAGGATTTGGTGATAAACAAAGTTGTGGGGATTGGTGATGAACATGATGGTTTATACATGTTTAAGAAATCTGTGTTAGGTATTAGTAATAATTCTTCTTCATGCACTGTGAAACTTTGGCATTCTAGATTAAGTCATCCTGCAAGTCAAGTTTTGAACATTTTAAGTGATAGTTTGAAATTTACAAATCATAATAATACTCAACCTTGTGATATTGTCATCAAGCCAAACAAACAAGAGAGCCTTTTCCTTTAAGTGAACATAAAAGTTTAAAACTTGGAGATCTGTTACATCTTGACTTGTGGGGACCTTATAAAGTTGCAAGTAAAGAGGGGTACAAATATTTTCTGACTGTAGTTGATGATTATACTAGAGTAGTTTGGATTTTCTTAATTAAAACCAAAGATGAAGTGTTTGAGAATTTTGTTACTTTACATTCTATCTTTAAGAATCAGTTTAATGCTAATGTTAAAATTGTTGGTTAATGATCCAATGATAATATTCAAATGATATTCACTTTGTTTTGATGATGACATAAAAGAGATAAGTGCTTAATCATATGTAAGACTACATGAGTTCATAAGCCTACACTATCTCTAGCAAAAGACCAATACATAAATAATTAACTTGGTAAAAGTGCTATGCGATTTCACCACGGTCTACCGTGAACCTGACCGTGGATGTCCTGTACCAACGATTTTAAGTTTTTCTAAAACTGTCAATCTACGACTCACCCCACGGCTGACCGCAGTTCGACCGCAGTTTTCTCTGTAACCAAATTCATCCACTTTAAGATAGACCACTTTGAGGCATCTATAATTTACAAAACATTTTTAAACATACTTATAGTAGTTGCCTTCTTTGATTCTAAAAGAGTTTTGAACCAAAAGATGTTAATTTTTACTAATCACACTTAATGACACCTTAATGACAATTTAAGTTGAAATAAGATTAAACATACAAGTGTTATATATTTTTATAATGTCATTTAAACATACTAATAATGGTCATTAAAGTCCCAATTAAAGAGGTGCTCTCCCATTACTTTTAAGTACCATTTGTATGTATGTAAGTGTAATTAATCCAAGCTAGTCAAGGTTGTAACAAGAATCAATTAAGTTTCAACTAGATTCAAACTAGTTCAATTAAGGTGCAACAAGGTTCTAAAGAGCTAGATACTTCCATCAAAAAAAAGACAAATGGTTAAAGTCATGGGTTATGAAGTTTGGATGGTTTCTAATTGTCATGGATCAAAATTCAGTATTTACCTCTTTTAGAATCAATGACAAAAGTTTCAAGAGAAGATGCTTTCCTTATTTGCAAGCAACCAATGAAGCTTGATACTTCCATCAATGTATTGACAACTTATTGAAGACTTGGGATATGTAGTTTGAAGTATTGTGGTTTGTCATATGACAAGATGTTGACACATACAAAGAGAATTTGGAAGGTTGCTACTTGTCAAGTACTTACTTGAATATCACATACATGCTTACAAGAAGTATTTTAGAAGATTACTATTTTTCAAGTATCATATGCATGCTTCCAAGATCAAATGTTGACACATGCATTGAAGGGTTATAATCAATGAATACTTTCAAGACCATTGCAAGTCAAAGAGAATCTTTGTGTAAGTAACATTATAAAGAAACAAGACAAAAGAGTTGAAGAAAAAAACTCATCAACGGATATGTGTGCCCACTACTTTGCATTTCTATTTGCCTATTTAAACAAGGCTTGAAGACACTTCAAGACCACCTCTTTCCAACATACTATCAAAGTCATATCAACTAATCTCCCAAGCCTCAAGCACAAATCTATGGAGAGATTAAAAGAGAGAAAGAGAGATTCTACTTACACTAAGTAGAATTGTAATGTAAACTTTATGCTTAATATTTGTATCTTTAAGTTTACATTGTGAGATACTTCCTTAGAGGGGTTAAGGAAGTTAAATGGTTCTTGCGATAGGAAACATCTATCTTACTTAATGATTCAACTTCCTTAAAGGGATCTAGGAAGTTGATTAATTTCATTGGAAATTAATACTTGTTCAATGTAAAGACAAGTTTGATCTAAGTAAGGTTGGTATGACCTATTGAGGAACTATGGGTGATTGTAAGCTTAGCTATAAGTTTACTTGTGAGCTATCTTCTTAAAGGGATCTAGAATGTAGTTGTGATTTCACTAGGTTAGAGCATTAGGATCTTGTGGTAAGAGCTTTTAGTGATTGTGAATTCTTCAAAGGGACGTAAGGGTTCATAAGTAGCGGCTTATCGAGGAGCTAGTGTTGTATTCGTACACTCCACTGGGTTTGGGGTATCATAGTGAAGAAAACTCTCAATTCGTAGAATTGTGGAGTGGATTAAGGTGGATTAGTTAACATCCACCCGAACCACTATAAATTCTTGTGTTTGTGCATTTTACTTTATTTCATATATAGTCTAACAAACACAAGCATACTATTTTGCTAAAACTGGTTCCTTGGACTTGAAAACAATATCATTGTTGAACACAACATCCACGGTCACATCTACGGTCGACAATAGGATATCCTAAACTGGAAAAGTTTTAATAAATAGATTTTTGGAACTATTAACCCCCTAGTTCCTACAATTGGTATCAGAGCGGTTGCTCTAATCTTTGCTCAAAAAACGTTTTTGTCATGTCGAAAAACTATTTTTTGCAAAAACCCGAGTCAAAGATCTTGGAACCAAGCTCTACTTGTTTGGAGAATGCAAAAGGGATTTTGGATGAGTTAGTCTTGAATCGTGATGAAATTGCTCATATGAGATGCAACTTCAAGACACCCGTGTGATGTGGAGTCAAGGATCGTACCCGAATGCTCAAACTTACATCCATTACTTTGAGGAAAAATACCACCATTCACATGGTGAGGTAAGCTTGCTTGTTTTTAGTCTTTTTAATATTTGTGTACTCTAAATGTTGTGATAATTAACAAAACTATGATTGAAAAAGAAAAGCTTGAACCAAGAAACATTTCTTTAATAAACAAAGTTAATTTTTTAAAATTAAAGTATTCAAAGAAAAATGTGGGTTTGGGTTAGAATCATAACTATAGTGTACACAATAGAAGTACCTTGAACTTGTGATGAAACTTAGGTCTATGCAATGTATGTGATAGTTGAAATTTCTTGTGCCTTGAATCCTTGTATGAAAAATGACATGAGTTATTGTTTGATGTGTGCTTGATTAGTTGATCTTACATGATAGAAAACTTAGGTTGTCACAGAACTTAGAGCCTTTAGTGATAGATATAATATCTAAGATTAGACTCTAAGCATCTTAATAAGTATTCTTGAAACTCATATAGTCAAACAAAAGGTTACTAAGTGGGAATATTAATTAGAGACTAAAATTATTAACATATGACCACTTTAAACAAGAAAAAGAATTTGTTCTTAGATAAAGTTGTGATAAAAATGATTTTTAAAGTCAAAGATAATAAATGATAAATCAACACTTGGCTTTAAAAGACACCTTGAGTAAACCTACCACAAGCTTTTCAAAAACAAACTTTATAAAACTCAACTTAGTGCCAAACTAGTCGGCGGTCGAGCCTACGGTTGACCGTGGATCGACCGCATAGGCTTTGATCAAAATGTGCTTTTGCAATTTTAAGATCGGCCATGATTTTATACTTTTAGATGTTAATTCTTTGTAAATTAGTTATAACATTAGTTTTACAATGTTTATTGGAAAGATCTAAACCTTTGCTAAATGTAAAGCTATTTATTGTCATCAAATGACACTTGTTTATATAAATAATAGTGATTCCCAAACAACTATAAGTGTACACGATAAATTATTCTCACTCAAGATATGAACTTGGTTTATCAAATCTTATAATATAAACATGTCTAAAAGGATAAACTCTAGTGTTTGAGAAAGGTACTAAAATAGGTTAGGGCGAGAGTACTTAATGCTAACAACCCCGGACCCAACAAACATTGGGTACCACGTTTTGTTTTTCTAACAAGTTGTAGGTTTGCTAACAAGTGTGGTGGAAGACGATGTAATCACAAGTACTCAAAACACATGTCCATGATAAATATGTCACCCCGAGCACAAAGACCATGATGAAGTAATGGACATATTTGAAGTACCATTATCGGTAGAGGTAACATCTCTTGCAAGTAAATGTGCTACTTGAGTTTTAGCTTGCTATGTGCATATTTCTTAACATGCTAGTTAGGTCACAACTTATTTGAAAGTAGAAACATGGTATGCATACAATTAGGTAGAATGTCTTATATGCTTGCAAGTGAAATTGGTGAAAAGATAAGAACATATCAATATGTGCGTTGCATCAATACATGTTTTTAGATGGCACATAAGATTAGATCACGCGACCGTGAAACTAATCATTAGATATCTACCTAAAAGTAATATATGATGATCACTAAGTGAGCTAAAGTGTTAAAAAGATCATTCTCATTAATTTGCTTCAACAAAGTAAATATTTGATAAAAAATGATAGCAAAGAGAATCACGATAAACAAATCTTAGGAGACATCAATAGGAGTCAAATTAGATTTGAAGTGTGTAGTCTAAGTTCTTCATTTTCTAGGTATATTATAGATTTCCAAAGTTCAACTTTGTAGTCTTAGTAAATGGATTATATATGATTTCCATCATATATGCTTAAGGAGATACATTCGTGATGATAGAACTCATTCTAGGCTCATACCTAAAGTACAAAAAGAAAATGATATTATTCTTGTCTAAATTGCTAGAGTAGTTGTCATTAATAAAAAGTGTTAGTTAAACGCATAAGCATTTGTTGAGTTGTCAAATGTCTAAAACACACTTAGACATATTAGGACAGATGATTCTAAATTTTTGAGGTTAGAAAGCTTTAAGAATAATTCATGCTCTTGATTTCTAAACTAGAATTAGGTTTGCGTCAAACTAACACCTAGAACAAACAATTAAAATGAAAAGGTTCACTATCCTTTTAGATAAGGCTAAGGCATTAGACACACTTATGGAAATCAATGCTAGATTATCATTCAAAGGTGTATGTGTACATCTTTAGGATAGTCTTTAGAAAACAAAACCTAACTAGGTCTAAATAGACTTCCGAGTATCCTTAAGGAATAATCGAACATACATGAAAAGGCTATATCTTTGCGTCTTGAAAGTCTTGATAAGCTTAGGACATACTTGCTTGATCATGTGTGTAAAATGGTAAAAGTTGGCAATACATTATTTGCTAAGGAGCATAAGAATAAAATGTTAATAGATGTGGTTATTGATCCAATTAACCATTTTCCTTGTGAAAAGCTTTTTGAACTCACGAATGATAAGTTTGAAACATATTTGATAGAGAAAATTGAATGATTTATTGTATGCTTTACACTCTAGGCTTCCGCTCATTATACAATAGGTGTAAATTGCATAATTTTTCTCTTTATCTCTCACATGTGCCATATATATGTTCATTACTTGTATAAGTGTGTGTGCAACATCTACCTGCCATATTTGTATGCTTATATGTTCTTATATGTGAAAATCTATTCGTCATACTCGCATGCTCACATGGTCTTCATGCTTGAAAACTTGAGTTATCTCTTTCGAACCTATGTTGCTTGAAATCATCTTGAAAGATGTTACCCTACACACTTCAGACTCATTAACTTGCTAATTGAATCTTATTTGTAAGGGGCATTATGCTTAATGCTTGCTACATCTAACATGCTATATATTTTTCATCATGCTTATGTGCTTACATGCTTATGATTTATTAACATGTTGAAAAATTATGCATGGATGTTTTTATACTCACGATCCAATATAACACTCCAAATTGTTAACTATGATACATCTAAAATTTTAACTGGTTAACATTATATGTAGTCAAGTTAACATATCTCTACATGATGATAATTCTCTTAAATCATATTTGTTGAGTGCTAAATAATACTTTGATATTAGCTAGCTTACCATGAGTTATGTGATTGCTTGTTACATTATATCATTTAAGTGCAATCTTGAGCTATATTTGAATAAATGACTAAATAAGTAGTAACATATATCATGTTTTACAAGTCAAATACCTACTTGATCTAGTTATTTAGTTTATGCATTTTCTCATCAATATTCATACTATGGGACATGCCTATATAAAACTATCATGATTACTTGCTTGTTATGCATGATTGCTACTCACTTGTAGTATGAATTTTAATTGAGCCTACTATGCATGACTGCTTGTTTTGATGTGACATATGCTTACTATGATGAATATTATTGAATCCTATGCATGCATATATTTCTAACAATACATGCGAGAGTTCAACACATTGTTATGCTCATCACCCATGCAAAGGAAAGTCCCGATATGTCACACTTTTGAGCCGTTAAAAGGATCTTTAGAGAAATATAAAGGGTTCTATGCATCATGAATATCATGTGCCTTGGAGATTCAGATAATGATGGATAGCTACTATTTAGAAGAGTGGTGTATGTGCATTAGTTGGTTTATGCATAACCTCTTGGTTCTCAAAGGAACAAACACTTGTAGCTCTCTCTACTACCAAAGTCGGCTTATGGATGAAACAAACTTTCCTTGATTAAGGTACCACTTCTTCCGAAACTCATATATGTGTGCATTCTCGTGCTAAAATTGGACTAGTCAACCTAATAAGTGATTATTTAAACACCAATTTAGCTTTGATCATTACATGATAAATGAAATATTAACATGCTCTATATGTTTAGGTTATACATATGTTCATCACTAAGTATACAAAGAGATATGCTCTTAATTGAATAACCTGAAACTTAGTGTATGATTTTTCAATGATAACGTTTAGACTTGTCATATCTGTGTTATTAAGCACTATCACTTGACATGCTTCGACCAGTATGCTCATTATGTTGAATAGAGGTGCCTCATACATGTTTTAAACTTATATGTAAATTAGATCGTTATGCATGATTACGTATATTATCTTCAACATGCCACTCTTACTTGTATTCTTACAATATGTATTCAACATGCTATGCTTATATTATGTGCAATATGCTTACATACTATGCTAATGATACGTGCCATATGTATGCCATGCTTGTCTCTTTACATGATTGTTGAAACTACTATGATAGTATCTATAGTATTGCATGATATGATTACGTGTGATGTTCTTACTTATTTGCCATGCTATGTTATGCTTGTGTTTTAACATGCTTGTTTGAACTTACTTTCATGCTCTAGCATCTAAGCTTATAAATATTATTGTTATGCATGATTGTTCGCTTGACAATTGATCTAATGTATATTAGCTTTTGCATGCTACTCTCACTTATGTTTTCACATTGTGCTATGTGCAAAATGTATACCATGCTATGCTATATGGTTCTACATGCTTGCTTAAACCTACTTGCTTTTATACATGCCTGAAATTGGTAGAACTAGTGGATTAATGTTGGTACTTAATGATAATGTTGCATGATATACTAAGGCTTCTGCTTACTACATGTTATATCACACATTCATGCTATACTATTCATTAACTCTGATATGTGGTGGTTCATATGCATCTTTGATCTTACATGCTGTCTAACGATCACATATATTGGTCAAAGTGCTCGCTCCACTATCTTAGTTATGCATGATGCACAATGATTCTTATGCTTGCTATTTACTATTATGTGTGTGCACTAACCCTTGATTGAAGGTTTATCTAGCTCGTTGAGTTCATATCACTCCTTACTTGATCTTATAACTGTGTATGTTTCAAGGGGGAGCCATAAGATCTTCTACTATGTATGATTCAAGGGGGAGCATAACTCTAGGGCGCGCTTAGTTCCAGGGGGTGCTAACCTTTTTGCTTCGAAAAAAGGGGGAGAAAGTGTATGATAAGTGACGTTAACACTTATGTCAGCTTACATAACTAAGCACTTACCTATATGTTTGTCATCATCAAAAAGGGGGAGAATGTTGGTTAATGATCCAATGATAATATTTCAAATGTTAATCACTTTGTTTTGATGATGACATAAAAGAGATAAGTGCTTAATCATAAGTAAGACGACATGAGTTCATAAGCCTACACTATCTCTAGCAAAAGAACAATACATAAATAATTAACTTGGTAAAAGTGCTATGCAGTTGCACCACGGTCGACCGTGAACCTGACCGTGGATATCCTGTACCAACGATTTTAAGTTTTTCTAAAACTGTCAATCTACGGCTCACCCCACGGCAGACCGCAGTTTGACCACAGTTTTCTCTGTAACTAAATTCATCCACTTTAAGATAGACCACTTTGAGGCATCTATAATTTACAAAACCTTTTTAAACATACTTATAACAGTTGCCTTCTTTGATTCTAAAAGAGTTTTGAACTAAAAGATGTTAATTTTTACTAATCACACTTAATGACACCTTAATGACAATTTAAGTTGAAATAAGATTAAACACACAAGTGATATATATTTTTATAATATCATTTAAACATACTAATAATGGTCATTAAAGTCCCAATTAAAGGGGTTCTCTCCCATTACTTTTAAGTACCATTTATATGTATGTAAGTGTAATTAATCCAAGCTAGTCAAGGTTGTAATAAGAATCAATTAAGTTTCAACTAGATTCAAACTAGTTCAACTAAGGTGCAACAAGGTTCTAAAGAGCTAGATACTTCCTTCAAAGAAAAGACAAATGGTTAAAATCATGGGTTATGAAGTTTGGATGGTTTCTAATTGTCATGGAGCAAAATTCATCATTTACCTCTTTTAGAATCAATGACAAAAGTCTCAAGAGAAGATGCTTTCCTTATTTGCAAGCAACCAACGAAGCTTGATACTTCCATCAATGTATTGACAACTTATTGAAGACTTGGGATATGTAGTTTGGAGTATTGTGGTTTGTCATAAGACAAGATGTTGACACATGCAAAGAGAATTTGGAAGGTTGCTACTTGTCAAGTACTTACTTGAATATCACATGCATGCTTACAAGAAGTATTTTGGAAGATTACTATATTTCAAGTATCATATGCATACTTCCAAGATCAAATGTTGACACATGCATTGAAGGGTTATAATCAATGAATACTTCCAAGACCATTGCAAGTCAAAGAGAATCTTTGTGTAAGTAACATTATAAAGAAACAAGACAAAAGAGATGAAGAAGTAAACTCATCAATGGATATGTGTGCCCACTACTTTGCATTTCTATTTGCCTATTTAAACAAGGCTTGAAGATACTTCAAGACCACCTCTTTCAAACATACTTTCAAAGTCATATCAACTAATCTCCCAAGCCTCAAGCATAAATCTATGGAGAGATTAAAAGAGAGAAAGAGAGATTCTACTTACACTAAGTAGAATTGTAATGTAAACTTTATGCTTAGCATTTATATCTTTAAGTTTACATTGTGAGATACTTCCTTAGAGGGGTTAAGGAAGTTAAATAGTTCTTGCGATAGGAAACATCTATCTTACTTAATGATTCAACTTCCTTAAAGGGATCTAGGAAGTTGATTAATTTCATTGGAAATTAATACTTGTCCAATGTAAAGACAAGTTTGATCCAAGTAAGGTTGATGTGACCTATTGAGGAACTATGGGTGATTGTAAGTTTAGCTATAAGTTTACTTGTGAGTGATCTTCTTAAAGGGATCTAGAAGGTAGTTGTGATTTCACTAGGTTAGAGCATTAGGATCTTGTGGTAAGAGCTTTTGGTGATTGTGAATTCTTCAAAGGGACGTAAGGGTTCATAAGTAGCGGCTTATCGAGGAGCTAGTGTTGTATCCGGACACTCCACCGGGTTTGGGGTATCATAGTGAAGAAAACTCTCAATTTGTAGAATTGGGGAGTGGATTAAGATGGATTAGTTAACATCCACCCAAACCACTATAAATTCTTGTATTTGTGCATTTTACTTTATTTCATATATAGTCTAACAAACACAAGCATACTATTTTGTTAAAACTAGTTCCTTGGACTTGAAAACAATATCATTGTTGAACACAACATCCACGGTTGCATCTACGGTCGACCATAGGATATCCTAAACTGGAAAAGTTTTAACAAATCGATTTTTAGAACTATTCACCCCCCTCTAGTTCCTATAAAAATTATTAGAAGTGACAATGGAACTGAATTTGTTAACACTAAGATGAATATTTTTTGTAACTCTAATGGTAAAACTCATCAAACTACTATTGCATATATCCCTCAACAGAATGGTGTGGCTGAAAGGAAACATAGACATCTTCTAAATGTAGCTAGAAGTCTTATGTTTCAAGGGGGGATACCTCTTTATATGTGGACTGAATGTGTGCTTACTGCTTGCTATTTGATTAATAGATTACCATCTTCTATTCTTTCTGGGAGGTCTCCTTATGAGTTAGTGTATCAACATAAACCTAATCTCTCTCACTTAAGGGTTTTTGGTTGTCTCTGTTTTTCTACTGTTTTAAATAATCATGATAAATTTAGCTCTATGACTAAAAATTGTGTTTTTATTGGATATTCTTCTGAAAAAAGGGTTATAAACTTTTGAGTCTTGAGTCAAAAAGTATTTTTTATTCTAGAGATATTAAGTTTTATGAAACTATTTTTTCTTTTAAATAAAAAGATTATTCTATTGTGTCTACAAATGATATTAATCATTTAAATTTCTTTGATCAAGTTTTTGTGGAGAGTCAAAATACCAATACCCAAAGTCCCAATGATGAAGGGAGAGAATCTGAAACCCGTGATGACACAGAGTGTGATTCTTCTAGTGACACTGTATGTGAAACAGAGAATAATACTCTTGATACAACACTTGATGATATTGCTAGTGATGACACTAGCTCTCCTGAGGGCAATGTTCAAAATCAAATCAATATAAATGGTGATAATCAAACTAATTTAGGGGAGACTCCTGAGTTAAGAAGATCTAGCAGACCTACTAGGATTCCTACTAAATTTAATGATTATGTGTTAAATGCTAATGCTAAATATGATATTAATAAGGTTATGTGTTATGCTAATCTTAGCAGTGAAAATCTGAATTTTGTTTCTAATTTAAATAAAAGTGTTGAACCAACTTGTTATTCTGAAGCATGTCTTGATAAAAATTGGGTTGTTGCTATGAATTCTGTAATTGATGCTTTAGTGAGAAATAATACATGGATTATGGTTGATCTTCCTGAAGGAAGAAAGGCTATTGGGTCAAAATGGGTATATAAAATTAAACATAAAGCTAGTGGTGAAATTGATAGATATAAAGCTAGATTAGTTACCAAAGTCTTTAGTCAAAGAGAGGGTCTTGATTATGATGAGACATTCTCTCCTGTTGTTAAAATGATTACTGTGAGATGTCTTATTACTCTTGCTGTTAATAATGATTGGCCTATCTTTCAACTTGATGTTAGTAATGCTTTTTTATATGGTGAAATTGTTAAAGATGTTTATATGAAACCTCCTGAAGAATATTTTTCTTGCAAAGTGTCAATGACTACTCTCTTTATACTAAGTCTGATGGTGATATTTTTCTTGCATTGATTGTGTATGTAGATGATATTCTTGTTACTGGTAATGATATAAGTGAAATTAAAAATTTTAAAACTTATCTAAGTAATAAATTTATGGTTAAAGATTTAGGTAAGTTGAAGTATTTTTTAGGAATTGAAGTTTTAGATATTGATAATGGATTGTGTTTAAGTCAAAGAAAATATTGTGTTGAATTATTAATTGAATTTGGACTTTTGGGAAGTAAACCAGTTTCTATTCCTATTGAGCAAAATTTTTCTTGTAATACTGAGGCTAAAGACGGTGATAGAGCAATTGAAAATATTACTCAGTATCAAAAACTTGTTGGTAAGCTAATATACTTGACCATGACAAGACATGATATATCTTTTGCTGTGCATTGCTTAAGTCAGTTTATGCATAAACCTTTACAATCTCACTTCAAACTTGCTATTCATGTTTTGAGATATTTGAAACTTTCTCCAGGAAAGGGAGTTACTTTTATCAAATCAAAAAATTTTGATTTAAAGGTGTTTGCTGATGCAGACTGGGCAAAGTCTATGTTTCAGTCTAAGTCTGTTAATGGTTATTGTGTTTTTATGGGTGACTCTTTAATTGCTTGGAAAGGTAAAAAACAAAATATTGTAGCAAGGTCTTCTGCTGAATCTGAATATAGGTCTATGAGTAATGCTACAACTGAGGTTATGTGGATTATGAAAGTTCTTAAAGATCTCAAAGTTAATTTTTCTACTCCTATTCCTTTATTCTGTAATAATAATTCAGCTATTCAAATGGCTAATAATTATGTGTTTCATGAGAGAACCAAACATCTAGAGGTTGATGTTCACTTTATCAGGGAAAAAATAAGTTTTGAAACTGTTAAAACTTTTAAAATTGATTCTGAAAATTAGCTTGCTGATATTTTTACAAAAGGCTTGAGTGTCAAAAAGCATAGATATTTCTGTCATCTATTAGGGTTGATTGATTTGTTCCAGAATAAGATTGAAGGGGGGTGATGAGTTATTTTATGTTTAACAATCTTATTTTTGTTATCTTTTCTTTTTTACTTGTTTATTTTATATTTTTGTAGTTAACTTTCATATTGGATGATCTTGGATGGCTGGTGAAAAGTCTAAAGAAACTTAAGGGCTGGAATAGTACATTTGGAATTACTTGGAGCACAAGGATTGTCGCTGACCATTCAAGAGGGACTAAATTTGCCATTATTAATTTATATATAAAGCAATGATATTAGGGGTACAGTAGATCACTTGATTCATTCGATTATTTCTGTGTTTTTGGCTCTCTCATCTTTCTGTATGATCATCGATTATGATCTTGTAATTTTGGTTTCTAATTAGATTGGATCATAACAATCTTCTCCTTATTAAGAAGATTGTAATCTCTGTATTGACTTCTGGAGTTTTTCCGATTAGTGAACAAATAACTATTATTGTGATTTGAATATTCTGGTGTTTGATTCGTATTACTTTTCATGTTATAACATAATAAATGCTAACAAATTTTAACCACAACTAAATTTTACAGCTTCAGTTTACGTATTTCAATCACCATGCATTGTCTTTTCACCCATACTGACAAAATATTAAACCAGGATTGCAGCAACTTAATTAGAGATCAAGGGTATAAGAACCAAAATGTGATACCACCAATTATTGAAACAATGATAGGTGCAACCCACGTATTCTCGTTCCATTTCAATCAAGAATCCAGGAATGTCAATCCAGAGTTCATACTTGTTGATGAGGTTTATAACATTGACATATATTTATGAGCTACGATAGAGTGTGGATCCTGATTATTTTGTGTTTACAGTTAATTTTTTCTTATCATCCCTTTGGTAATACACTATACCCATCTTTTTGTCATAATCACTTCAATATTCTAATGTTTAAGGTGTAGGTTATTGCAGGTAATGTTTAACAAGATTTGTTACCTCAAGTATAAAAAAATTTGTCCAATCATGACTTAGCTGAAGACTCGGTAGATCAATTGGGTTCTTTTTACAATTTATTTATGTACTTCATAATTTATATAGCCAAAAGGAAACCATGTGCATGGCTTGTGACTTATGATCACTTTTGCAGCTCTTGAGAAGCTATTAGTGAACTATGCTAGATACTAAACTGTACATGTACTTGCTATGAAATGAAAAAACTATTCTTTTATTTTTCGTCTAATAATTTTTATTGTCAACTGTACGAGTACTTTTATAACATAATCAATATGTGTACCCCATATTTATCTTCTATTCCTGTTAACATTGCTTTCTTATTCTGATATAATTCATTTACGTCTCTAAGTAATAGTGTTATCTTACTTCGAAATCATGTCAAGTCGCGGGTTATAAACTAGTATATATATAATATAATATGTATATATATGTATATATATATATATATATATATATATATATATATATATATATATATATATATATATATATATATTAGGTTTTAGAGCCCGTGCATTGCCCGGGTGAGTAAATAACCGTGTAAAATCAATTGAATTTATCAAACAATTACGGAGTTTTTTTTAGAGCTAATATATTCAATAAAATGATAATAAAGGATAAAATTACTAAATTGCTAACACTTTATAAAATAGTTAGTGTATAGAGCTCGTGCATTGTACGATATTTAAAAAATAATTAAAAATCACTTACAATTTTGAGTTTTGTTGACAAATTTTATAAGTGATTTTGAATGATGTTAGTAACTTTACAATATTTAAAAAAATAATCAAAACAATAGTTGGAAAAAAAAAAGTTGACTTCCTCTACAGACCGACTTTCTCGGCCCATTTCTTCAACCAATTCATTTAAGATTTGCAATATACTCCGTATTCATTATTAACAATATTATTACTAACTATTTTAATAATAAATCACAATATATATACTCAAAAAGTATGTCTAAAATTGATTATACATCTGTAAGAACTTCAAAAAGTACTGATATCGGCCAAAAAGTCACATTTTTATCCCCTATATTAAGCCCTAAAACAATAAAGATTTAAACTTTGTCGGCAAAATTATCACTTTTTTGGTTGATTTTGTAGATTAAGTAATTATGAAGGCGATGCAAAAAGAATCAAGTAAAATTGGAGCTAAAGCGAAGATTCTAGAGCGAAAATGGTGAAAGACAAGAAATCAAGTTACGATCCAACAAATCAGCAAGCAAACGGCCTGCCAAACAGCTTGCCAGTATGGCAAACGGCCTGCCAAACGGTCAGAACAAACGAGCACCTTAAACGGGCAAACGTGGCAAACTGCCCCTGCAAACGGCCTGCCAAACGGCTTGCCAAACAGCCTGCCAGCCGTTTGCAGGCAAATTTCAAGTCTATTTAAAGGGTTTTCTCCATCCATTTCAATACACACTCAATTTGTAATTCATTTCATATTTTTAAGCTTTTAATTAGTTTTTAGTAGTAGTTAGCTTAGCTTTTATTTTTCGGAGGATATCCCGGCGAGTCCCTACGATCTCGGGAAGATTTCTTCGGCCTTTTCAGGTTTTTATTCGAAACGCTTGTCTTTTATATTAAACATGTGTTCTTACTTTTTATGTTAAATAATGCGTTCCTATATTACCATGATAGCTTAATTAATCTGTATGTTGCCATATAGAAGTTTGGGTTAGCGTAATTATGTAAATTTAGTACGATTACTGTTATAATACTGAACTAGGAAGTCTGATAGATTTGTATGCTAGCATCTTAAGGATTGACCAACCTAGGTTGTGATCAGGACTTGTCCACCTATATGAAATTAGCTAGTTCATAGGATTAAGACCCCTGGTTATACTGTATCTGAAAATTCTATGAACTCGGTATGGCCGGAGTTCTCAAGAGGCATTTAATGCGCTTTTAGGACACGGAACTTAGGAATTGAGACATGAATGACCTAGTATGCCTATTGACTGTTCTGAAGAGACTTCTTAGGAGCTGTTAAGATCTAGTTAGTGCCTTCACTGTGTGACCCAAGCCTATTGCATGTTCTTTTCTGATTGTTGCCTTAGGTCTTAGTCATATCAACTGTTTAGGTATTCATTAGATTTCTATCTGCTTTACTATCAGTATAATAACTATGATGCTATATAATGTTTGAATTGTTATGATCTCATTAGTATGATGGAATGGTTGTTAGTTTTCATTTAAGGTTTTGCCAACTTAAACCGACGGATTCCTTCCGTTTGTGATCAGTGTTCAATCAACACGGCACGTTGTTATTCAGTTAACTAAACTGATAACAAGGGTTAGGACTAGAGCTTAACTCACTAATAAACCTAGTACTTTACTGAGGATAACCTCCGAGGTATTGTTACCTTTCAATTATACGACCAAGTGACATACTTCTCACTGCTCAAAGAGAACTCCGAGAGTTCAGAGACAAGTAGGTCTGTGTAATTGGCTCATCCAACCAGATCTACATCATTCCAAGCATAGTCTTAACATAAGCATAATTACCTTTCCCTAACCCAATACTGATATCTTGGTCAACATTTCCCTGATCTGCATACTCCGGATATCCTTCCACTTATTTACTTTTCTGCATTTAAGACTTTTAGCTAAAAAAACAACTACTATCTTTTATTCAGGTAATTTAACTAAAAGACAATTATCCACTTGATTCTCAATTCGTTAATCAGAAAAAATACGACAGTAGGTTAACTTACACCTTCTACACCTTAGAAAGTAAAAGTAAATTTAGGCCTCGCACAATATAAATAAACAAAACCACTGTGTGCTATCTTGGTCAACTGAATCAGACGTCCTGCGGCCTAACGACACAGTACAAATAAAACCGTCCGTTTTGTCCATATCAAGTACCCTAAAATTTTGAGAGATTGTGAAAGTTGTTTAGGGGTTTACTATCCATTTCAAATTGTAGGTCAAATAAGTTGATAATAATTGTAAGTAAATTGAGATAATTAAATTGATAATTGTAATTAAATAAGATTAATTGTACTAATTACATGTCAGCATGGATGAATAAAAAAGATGTCACATCGGCAACGGAAGTTATAAAGTTACTTTATTGCAAATTTAAATATCGAGTTTTGAGCTCGTTCGTTGCACGACTATTATATATATATATATATATATATATATATATATATATATATATATATATATATATATATATATATATATATATATATATAACATTCTTTAATTTATCAATACTAATAACAGCGCGGGGTCCCGTTTGTCGTTTTGGTTTTTACATTTTTTATCTTTAGTGTCGCTTTACAACACCATTCATTTAACTTTTTGGTAGAAAAAAACATCACGTGGATAAGTGGCTGGCTGAAATGGTACTGTTAGGGGCCCACATGCTACTTCAAGATTGGTCTTCACCTTTTATCTCCATCAACAAACACCTACATGTGCCTTCTAGATTTTTCTATACCACCATCCTAGCTACTGCTACCATCGCTGCTATCACCCGATTGTACTCGCCGTCTTTGTCACACCCACTAAATGGGACCGGGGGTCATATGTGACTAACCAATATCAAAACACAAGTGTAAAGCGAGAACGACTCTAAATGAGACGTTTTTATTAAAAACCAATGTATTAAAAGTAGCGGGATTAAATAGTCATTACAATTGTAAAACCCAAAATGCAAAGGTAAACATAATTGTTTTAATGCAATAACATAAATATAAAATGCGGACTCCATAGCAGCCAAGTCCAAGTACCAAGTAACCTTTTAGCAATCTTCACCTGAGACAAAACACACTTAAAGTGTCAACCAAAAATGGTTGAGTGAACAACATAGGTTTATAATCGTTTTTAGACCACAAGATTTAGTTATAAAGTTTGATGTAGAGACATCGTTCAAAAGTAAGTGATGAAGTTATGATATCGAGACTAAACATAAGTTACCTTAACACTTTGTTCGTTCGTGTCGTTGAATCATTAATATGTATCCATTGACCAACGGTCAACTAGATAGAGACGTCGCTCTCAATAGGCCTACTCACATTAACTAAGTTTGTGTTCACTAAGCAATTAACGATATCATGGTAGGGATTTAGCATGAAACATAGCATGGCAGCACAGTTAAAAGTATAAGAACTTGTGTCTAAATTGCAAAACAGTTTAAAAGTAGCATGTGTCTCACCCCAAAGTTCAAAATAAGTATATAAAGAAAGTTAAAAAGTGGGGCTATGAAGTTCACCTTAGTAGCAAGTAAGTTATTCCACGCAAAGAAGAACGAACGGAGTAAGTGACCGGAGATCTCAACCTAGAGATATAACATTTGGTTAGTTATTGTCTAACAGACAAAAAGTATGTTTATTAATAAAGCAACTATACTAACAGTGACGGTTCACGAGAAAAGTTTCTATTTCTCGAAAGTTTCTATTTTCGGAAAGTTACTATTTATGGAAAGCTTCCACTTATAGTAAGTTTCTAGTTTTGAAAGTTGGGGTTATAATCCTTCAAAAGACATTTTACAACTTTGCCCGAACTTCGTTGCTATCAAGTAAGTCGGGGATGACCAGATGTAACCGGGGCCCAGGACTCTTGATCAGAAACTAAGTCATGACATTCGAGATCCACAAGCTTGTCCCATAAATGGCAACCTAGACATCATCCTCTTACGACCGTAAGTAGCGGTGAAGTTCGTATATATTGTACGTTATCTTTTGATTATTACCTTCACGTATTATAGGCGTATAGATACGATACGTTAATATATTTCTATTATACTTATTAGTTTATTTGTGTAACTAGTATAATACTAATTAATATTTATTTTCATTTAATGTTATAATAAGTATTTAATATTATACTTAGTTTTTATTATTAAATATGTAATAAATATAATTATCATGTTTATTTATTTATTATTTGTAATTATCTTATTATTAAAATCACTTTAAATTTCGATAAATATCAAAAATAATCTAAAAATAATATATTCTATTTTTCCACTGGTCTAGATAAATAAGATAACCATTTAAAAATTTTACCCTATTTATTATTTATTTACTTTTTGGTTTATTTATAATAAGAGTTTAATTATAAAATAAATACTATTTCGTTCTAAAAATTATGTTTTTAATTTTTACAGACCTATACAAGTATCATAACCTCAGAAAATTTTTATAAATATTTTTATTACTTTTTGATATTTTATTACGAATTTTATATCGTTTACATGTTTAATTATTAAATAATTCGTATTTAATTATAAATAATACTCCAAAAATTATTATAATTATTTTATATGTTCTAATAATGTTCTAAATAATTTTCAAGTAATTATTACTGATGTTAGTATTTTATTAGATTTTAATTCATTTTTATACATTTAATTAATTCGTTACACAATTAATTATAGAATAAATATATATAATGTTATAATAACTAATTTTTCTCATCCGATAATTTTTATAAGTCTAGTAATCTTTATAAAAATTATCATAACTAATTTTAAGTATTTAGAACAATTAATATCGATTTATATATATATATATATATATATATATATATATATATATATATATATATATATATATATATATATATATATATATATATATATATATATATATATCGATTACTATATAATACTAAAAAAGAATTTGTTTCGTTGATTTTAACTACATACCAACAAGTATTGCTTTATTATTATAAACTTTTATACTTGTAATTCATATCTATATACTTATATATACACATGCATGCATGTAACATATTCATATCAACTTATATTTATATATAAATTAGAAACAATTAAAAATATGAACAAGCATGGATCTAGGGATACCTTAAGGGTGTTAAGGCCAAGACAAGGTGATGGTTGATGGTGATGATTGACTAGGACAACAGCAGCAAGAACTCACAACAAAAGGGTGGCAAAACGAGTGAGTCTTGGACTATTTTGTCGAGCAGGAATAGCAGGAAAACAAGCGACTTTGAGCTGTTTTTGGGTGGCGGATCACAGCAGAAAAGTAGGCTGTTGGTGGCGGTTTATAGCAGCAATAGAGGCTGCCTTTTTGGGCTGTCTGTGATGGTAAAAACAGCAGCAGAACTGCTGTAAATGATGGCGGGTGAGCTGCAAGAAAACGCAGCTAGGGATGGCACCCGTGGGCAACGGGCATGGATCCTTAGTACCCGCGACCCGCCCGCCAAGATTTTTCTTTACCCGCGGGTACCCGTTACCCGCCAACGGGTAAACTTTTCTGCCCGTACCCAAAACTCGCGGGTACCCGCGACCCGCGGGTTTATAATATGTGCATTTTAACTACTTTTTATTCATGGATACCCACTACCCACGGGTTTTACGAGTGAATAATTATAAAAATACATTAAAAATTTTAAATTTATAATATATAATTAAGTATATGTATGCGGGTAAATGGGTATATCCACTGGTAGCTTAAATGGGCATCACGAATTCACGGGTCGGGTTTTACCAGCGATGGGTATTAAATATTCACGACCCGCCCGCGACCCGCCAACGGGTACAAAATTTTACCCGATCCATGCCCGCGGGTACATTTTTTCATAAACACCCGCCCATCACGGGCACGGGTACCCACGGGTCACGGGTTTTTTTTCTTCCCATTGCCATCCCTAAACGCAGCAAAGTGGCGGTGGTGGGAGGCTGCAAGAACGGATGCAGTAGGGTGGCGATGGAGGCTGTTTTGATGGTGGTTTGGTCGGTTTAGGGTAGTGGTGTTGGGGCTGTAAAACTATCGAGCAACAAGAAGAAGTGGGAGAGGAATTGTTGTGAATTTTATGATGCAACACATGGAGAGTAGAGGGGTCTTTTTTTAGGCCAAGTATTAGAAGTATAAACACGCTACAACTTCAAGATGATAAGCTTTAGAAAAGGATTAGGATTGATAGAATTCTGATTAGATTAGGATTGTTTGTTTGAGTTAGATTAGGAGTTATTTTTAGTCACTTATCCCTTTTAATTTGTAATTGTATTATTTTTTTATTTTTTTTATTAAATATGCTGACTTTTTTTATTATATATTTACTTTTTTTTCTACGGATATAAATATACACATATTTGTATATTCATTTTTTTATCTATCTTATTTAATTAATATATGATAAACATTATTTTCCTTTTTAATTTTAGTCCACAACTTTGGTTTATTTTATTTAGTTCACAAAAGTTTTCTTATTTATATAAATGTCTCATTTTATTATTTATATAAGGTTTAATATTTATATAACACAGAAATGCATAAACTTTAATTAGCAGTGAGTGTCGACTAAAAGTTTACTATTTGGTCAATGTTTTGCTAACTAGAAATTTATGAGCACAAAAGTCCTAAGACTAAAATAGTAAAATTGGAAATGAAAAAATGAGGGTTGTTATAGTACCTCCTCGTTAATAAAAACTTCGTCCCGAAGTTTTACGTAGACTTCTCGGATGCATCAGCGGTTGAGAAGAGATGGGGATATTTCCATTTCATCTGGTCTTCACGTTCTCAGGTATACTCGGGGCCTCTTCGTGAATTCCAACGGATCTTAACAATAGAAATGTTGCTTTGTTTCAAGCGTTTAACCTCACGATCTATAACTTCTATAGGTTCTTCGATGAAGTGCATTTTATCATCAATGCGAAGGTCATCCAAAGGAATAATGAGAGTGTCATCAGCGAGACACTTTTCAGATTCGAGATGTGAAATACATCGTGTACATTACTAAGTTCAGCGGGTAGTTCTAATCAATAAGCCACGGGTCCGATCCTTTATATAATCTTGAAAGGTCCAACAAAACGTGGACTTAGTTTGTTTCGTTTACCAAATCGAACGACGCCTTTCCAAGGAGATACTTACAACATGACTTTAACACCAACTTGGAATTCTAAATCTTTTTGACGATTATCAGCATAGCTCCTTTGTCGGCTGTGGGCAGTTTCTAATCGTTTCTTAATCTGAACGATCTTTTCGGTAGTTCCGTGTATGCTCTCAGGACCAGTTAACTGTCTGTCCTCTAGTTCATCCCAGCACAGTGGAGATCTACATTTTCGTCTGTATAAAGCTTCAAAAGGTGCAGCCTTAATACTTGAGTAATAGCTGTTGTTGTAAGAAAATTCAGCTAAAGAAAAGTGTCTATCCCAACCTTTACCGAAATTGATAACACAAGCACGAAGTATATCTTCCAACGTTTGAATGGTTCGTTCACTTTGACCATCGATTTTCGGATGATAAGCAGTACTCATGTCGAGTTGAGTTTCAAAGGCATATTGTAAAGTTTTCCAAAATCTAGAAGTGAATCGACTGTCGCGATTGGAAATGATAGAGATAGAGACTCCATGATGTGAGACAAACTCTTTGATATAAAGTTGTGACAATTTCTCCATTTTGTCGGTTTCTTTGATCGGTAAGAAGTGTGCAGATTTAGTAAGACGATCCGCTATGACCCAAATAGTATCGTTGCCACTAGAAGTTGTGGGCAAGTTAGTAATAAAGTCCATAGTGATACACTCCCACTTCTACTGCATAATATCCGACTGTTAAAGTAAACCAGATGGCTTTTGATGCACGGCCTTAACTTTCAAACAAGTAAGACACTTGCTCACATAATCAGCAATATCAGATTTCATATTAGGCCACCAATAAAACTCTTTCACATCGTGATACATTTTACTAGAGCCTGGGTAAATAGAATACCTAGTCTTATGTGCTTCATCCAAGACTAGTTCTCGAAGATTTCCGAAGATTGGGACCCAGATTCGATTATTGAAATATCTTGCTCTGTTTCCCTTGAGTTCAAGTTGCTTTTTGAGACCTTTAAGTCCCTCGAGTTGGACGTTCTTTTCCTTCAATTCCTCAAGTTGTGCTTCACGGATTTGAGATGTAAGATTCGTACGAATAACCATGTTTAAAGCTCGGACTCGAATCAGTTTGACACGATCCTTTCTACTAAGGGCATCGGAAACTACATTTGCCTTACCAGGATGATACTTAAGCTCGCAGTCGTAGTCATTTAATAACTTGACCCAACGCCTTTGTCTCATATTCAGTTGCTTCTGGTCAAAGATATGTTGAAGACTTTTATGATCGGTAAACACCGTGAATTTTATCCCGTAGAGATAATGTCTCCACATCTTCAATGCGAATACCACAGCTCCTAACTCCAGGTCATGCGTGGTATAGTTCTTCTCATGTTTCTTCAGTTATCTAGATGCATAAGCTATAACTTTGTTACGTTGCATTAAGACACATCCGAAATCTTGGTTCGGGGCATCACAATAGATTACAAAATCGGCGGTGCCATCAGGTAATGATAGACTTGAGGTTGTGGTCAATTTTTCCTTTAGAATCTTGAAAGCAGATTCCTACTCTTCAGACCACTCAAGCTTCTTCCCCTTGTGAGTTAGCTTGGTGAGAGGTTTTGCTAGAATAGAAAAATCTTTGATGAACCTTCGGTAATAACCAGCAAGTCACAAAAATTGGCGAATTTGTTTCGCACTCTTAGGCACTTCCCAGTTCTGAATAATGGTGATTTTTGCAGGATCAACATGTATTCCTTCACTATCAACTACATGTCCAAGAAATTGTACGGTTCGCAGCCAAAATTCTCACTTGGAAAACTTGGCATACAGTTGTTTCTTCTTTAAGAGCTCTAGAATCAATTGCGGCTGTTGCTCATGCTCTTTCTCGTTCTTGGAATAGATTAAGATATCATTGATGAAAACGATCACGAATTGGTCAAGATAAGGTTTGCATACACGATTCATAAGGTCCATGAATACAGCAGGAGCATTGGTTAAACCAAAAGGCATGATAAGAAACTCATAGTGTCCATAACGAGTTCGGAAAGCAGTCTTAGAAACATCAGCTTCCTTGACCCTCAGTTGATGATAACCCGACTTAAGATCAATCTTCAAGTAGATACTTAACCCTTGCAACTGGTTAAACAGGTCATCAATATGCGGGAGTGGATAACGATTCTTGATGGTTAGCTTGTTGAGTTCACGGTAATCAATACACATCCTCAACGTGCCATCTTTCTTCTTGACAAAAAGAACGGGTGCTCCCTACGAAAACAAGCTAGGACGAATGAAACCTTTTTCTAAAAGTTCCTGGAGTTGGTTGGAAAGTTCCTTCATCTCTGATGGAGCTAATCGGTATGTAGTACCGGGAGTTAAATCAATTTGAAACTCAACCTGTCATTGAGGAGGGAGACCAGGGAGTTCTTCAGGAAAGTCTCTAACCACCGGTACATCTTCAATGCGTTTCTCTTCTGGTTTGACTTTCTTAACATAAGCCAAGATGGCTTGATATCCTTTCATTAGATACTTACAAGTTTTGATACAGGAGATGATATTAAGTTTAGAACCACTCATCTCCCCTTGAACGATTAGGGTTTCCCCATTTTCAAGAGGAATGTTAATGGTTTTCTCATAGCACATGATTTCAGCTCTTAATGGATGTAACTAATCCATCCCTACAACTACATCAAATAATGGACGTAACCAATCCATCCCTACAACTACATCAAAGCTTCCTAACTCGACTGGAAATAGGTCGATCTTAAAGTGTTTTTCGACTAGAATTAGATCACAGTCTTTATACACGTTGTCTACTTTCATAACCTTACCATTCGCTACTTCTACAAGACGCTTAATTTCTAAGGCTTGTGGTTTTTCAGTGAATAAGGCACAAATTTCAGTAGACACGTAACTTTTATCAGCACCAGAATCGAATAAAACAGTATCATAGAAGTTGTTAACAAGAAACGTACCCGTTATCACTTCATCATCATCACGGGCTTCTTCAGTAGTTATCACAAATGCACGGCTCTTAGTATTTCCAACGTTTCCTTTGTTCTTTGGGAATTGACTACGGTAGTGCCCCACTTCTCCACAACCATAGCAAGTTGGAGCAATTGCGTTTGCCTTTGTTGCAGGATTAACGGGAACTCTATGATACTTGGCTATAGAACCCACCTTCTTGCACTTGGTGCACTCGGCCATACACTTCCCATAATGGTGCTTGTCACAGCGAGTACATTGTGGTTTCGTCCTAGCATAGCCACTTCTAGAATTATCAACAGCCTTCTTATTTGAACCCTGACTTGAACCCTAACTTGAACCCTGAGCTGGTTCAAACTTTCTCTTGCCCTCACTAGTCTTAACCTCGATTTGTTTATTGGCTGCACTCCTTCTCCTCTTAGCCATCATTAAATTCTGAGCCATCAATATCACCCCATCTAGGGTTTCTTTCCCTGCAGCAATGACATATCCCTTAATTTCTTCAGGAAGACCTTCCATGTACCTCTCTATCTTCTTCTGTTCATTCGGTATCATATCGGGGTACAAAGTAGCCAACTCTAGAAACCGGTTGGTATAAGTCTCAATGTCAGTGCCCTTAACCTTCAATTCCCAGAACTCAACTTCCAGCTTATGAATTTGGTTTCTCGGATAGAACTTATCAGTCATCATCCTTTTTACGACAGCCCACGGAATGGCATTTGCAGCATCTAGCCCTACAGTTTTAGCATAAGCATTCCACCAAGTCAAAGCAAGGCCACTTAGTGTGTGAGTAGCATACTTCACTCGAACGACATCTGCACAGTTACAGATGCGAAATATCGATTCGAGTTTCTCAAGCCAACGGGTTAATTCGACGGCTTCCTCATTTCCTTTGAAGGATGGAGGCTTGTAGTTCATAAATTCCTTGTACGTGCATGAAGTAGGTGGATTTTGATTCCCTTGGTTGTTCCCTTTATTGTTATTATTGTTGCCTTGAGCGGCATTGATGTGGCCAAAACGGACGGTTTTATTTGTGCGGTGTCGTTAGGTCGCAACACGTCCATTCTAACTATCAAAAGAGAACACTGGTTTTAAATTTATATTTAGCGGGGCCTAAATCGTACTACTCCTTATTATGAGTAAGGGAAGTATGACCTAGAGTCGTATTTTTGAGATATCAGTAGAATCGAACCTATATCTAAAACTTAAGATAGTTCTAAGGTGCAGGAGTAGTGGGTGATTACCTAATTTTGGGTTTTCTAGTAAAATAAAGTAAAGTAAATATGATAAAATTTATAATTCAGATAAGACTAAAATAAGTGCATGTTATGATTTCATCAGTTACTTTGCTGGTATTATGGAATGATGGCTCACAGATGGGCAGTGACCTTGTATTTACTACACTAGTCCTAAACGCCCCTATCGTAAGACATGTCACTGGGTAATGAGATAGGCTGAAAGATTCTGAATAGACAGTAATGTCCCTTACCCCCGACGCCCGTGCAGTCTGACTACAGGCATACACGTTCAGACGGCTCATCCAATTGAGCAACTCTGTTGGGTGACGTATTAACATTCCGAAATGGTCTAAACTTTCTTAAGTATAATAGAATACATGGTTTTTCATATCCGAGAGATGTGATGGGTCTCGATGCTTTCGTTAATGATTGGTTTAAAAGATATTTAGGCCCTTAAAAGAGTTCAACCATAAAGAACACCATGGCCAAGTCAAGCTGACTTCCAGGAATATGTTCGGTTATCCTAATGGTCCAATCCTTTTTGTGTTCGAACAAACAATTCCTTAATTAACTAAGAATCCCTCAAGCGGGGTGCAATGCTTGAGACCGCGTTATGGTGAAGTGTACTAGTCAAAACTAACCGTGTTCCATGGCCTTACTTAGCAGAGGTACAACTTACAACAACCGTTGTGCTTCAGTGTGCACGTGCGAAGTTTATATGCTTGGTGACTACACTAGCATGGTCTAGGACCGACAATGTACTAGGGGTCTAGTCAGATGTTTCACTACGAAATATTCCTCAGTCGGAATCCAAGGCTCGGTGGACTTACTACAACCGGTGTGCCTCAGTCAAACTCACGTTGTATCCGACAAACTTCTCTTACCAAGGGGTAACACAGATAGTGTACTCTGAATAGGGGTTTGCGACTTCCCAATTACAGAGCCAATAACTACGTTCTATTAATTGGAAAATTGATTGAGTTCAAAGCATAATCGGAAAGCATTTTGACGACATACACAAGCCATAATATAATTTCAGCATTATAACTGATTACGTCATAACATACACTAAAGATAACTAGTCGCTAATCATGGCAAGGGATAGAAGTACCAGTAGATTAATGGAAGACATTATATGAAGACAAGGGATAGAAGTAGCAGTAGATTAAACGAGTTCTGAATACAAAAGTGACAACTTCAAGACTCCAGACCGCTCCTAATATAATCTTCGGCGTTCTTCTTCGGGTACTAGGTTTCCCGCACGGAGTCGAAGACCTTGAAAGTATGACTAATATTATACAAGAGAGAGAAAGAAGTGAATTGAAGTGTGTGTTGAAAATGAATGACAAATGCCCTTTAAATAAACTTGATTTTTGCTTGCAAACGGCTAGCAGGCCGTTTGGCAGGCCGTTTGCAGGGCCCGTTTGGTCAGGCAAGCCGTTTAGCAAGGCCGTTTGATCTGGGCGTTTGGCAGGCCGTTTTCCATACTGGCAGGCCATTTTGCAGCCCGTTTGGCAAGCCGTTTGGCTTGCTGATGTGACGCCCCATACAAAATCAACGTGTACGGATCATCAACAACAGGTCTATTATACGGTACAATACTACATGCTGTTTAAAACAAGTTTTGCATTCATGAAAAGGTGACGTCTTTACCAACATCAAATGTTTTACAAAAATAACGTGCTTCTACGAATAGAAAGCATTAACATACGTACGTGACACAAACGTAATTACAAAGCCATTGTTTAGATGTAACATAAGTTGTGAATGCATAGAAAGTTCCATGATTGAGACATCTCTAAGTAATGCAATGGAATTCTAACACAGCGAGTCTGTAACAGCAAGTCTATAACACCAAGACTATAACAGCAAGTCTAACAGCGGAAGCAACAACGTCTAAGCACCTGAGAAATACATGCTTAAAAAGTCAACACGAATGTTGGTGAGCTATAGTTTGTTTGTAATCAGTAATGTAATGTAGACCACGAGATTTCGTATTCAAAACAGTATCTCAAATCCGTATGATAAAATATATGCTTATCCGTGGGCACCCGGTAACTAACTTAACGTAATAATAATACCTCCTAAAAGTACACTTGGAGAGTGCGTATGTTCTCGAAGTATTAAACACCCGTTGAATGCTAGCGCGACTAGCCCGAGTGGGGATGTCAAACCCTATGGATCCATATCTAAGATTCGCGTTCACCGGTTCATAAACCAATGACTAAGCGTTACCGAGCTAAGGGGAATCTTTGTGCCGTTATGTCACCCACACATATATAAAGTTTAAGTACTCGTGTCTAGTATGTAAAACATAAAAAGCGCATGTATTCTCAGTCCCAAAAATAGTTAAAGTAAAAGGGGAAGCTATAACTCACAGTGAATGTGCGGTAAAAGTCGATACTAAAATGTAATCAAGTAGTAAGTCGGTCCAAACAGGTAAGTTGATCGATCCAAAAGGTCCTCAACCTAAGTCAAAGGTTACTAGGTTAGTAAATTGTCCCCAAAAGTTTAAAAGTGAATAAATTAAGTTTAAGTATCATCATCATCATCATCATTCGTAAAAGCTAAAGTAAGTTTTCAACAAGAATAGAGATCAAAACAATAGGCTGACTTCGGACAGCTGTTACGACCTCTATACAAATCAAAAAGATGTGTGGTCAATGGCCAAGGCTCCGTATGTGAGTCCTCTAATCGCTGTCCAATTTTCAGATCCTAACTCGATGTCGTTACAAAGGCGTAGTGATTTTCGGAAGGCTATAAATCCTAAACCATATATCGGATTTAGGCGAGTCCTAAACGAAAAGTCATCTACTCGAAATGAACTATCTGAAAATCAATTTTCTAGAAGTCCTAGGAGCCTGATCAGACCCCGAAAAATAGAAAACAAGTGCTCAGGTAGGTTTCTTGGTGCTTAATGCTCATCACGATTCTCATCCTTGATGCGTGTAAGCTTCAAGTGTACAACTCTTTGATGTTTTAGCATCACTTTGACCAAGTTTCAACCATCAACACACAACTAAGAGTAAAAGCTAACATTCTACAAGTTTTGAACATCAAGGTTGTCTCTTTATTGCATAAACCCAATAAAGCTTCAACCTTTGTCCTTTTGACACAAGTTTATGCATCTTCATTATATGAGATGACGAAGACTTGATTTTTATCACCATAAAAATCATAAAAAATTTTCAAACAAGTGAGATCTACAATAATAACTTAGATCTTCAAATATTAAGAAACCCTAAGCTAGAAAGCTTGGATCTTTACAAGATTAATGAGATCATAAGCTAGAAAGCTAAGATCTAGTAAAAGTAATGAGACCAAAAGCTAAAAAGTTAAGATCTTTAACAAAATAATGAAACCCTAAGCTAGAAAGCTTGGATCTTTAATGTTCTTGAAGATCCTTAAAGCAAATGGCTAGATCTACAAGTTACATGAAGATCATAAACATAGGTGTTTTGATCTTTTAACAAAAATAAAGTGATCTTAAGCTATAAAGCTTAGATCCATCAAAATAATGAAGATTCAGAGCTAGAAATCTTGAATCTTTCATGTTCTTGAAGGATTCAAATAAAAGTTTGAATCTTCAAGATATAACAAGATCAAGAAGCTAAAAAGCTTGATCCTTTAGTGATGATGATGATGTCGAAAATAAGAAGAAGAGAAGAAGAAGAAGAAGAAGAAAATTTGAAACTTACACTTTTTAGAGTGAGAAATACTAGAGAGAGAATTAGAGAGTAAGTGTGTGTAAAATGTGAATGAATGAATGATCAAGGCTTGTATTTATAGTGTGGTGGTGGTGGTGGTCTTCAAAAACCGTGGGTGCATGGGGGGACAAGGGCGGCACCTTTTGCTTTTTGGTTAGTGGTGGTCTAAATGTGGTGCTTATTGTTAGGATCCCATGCAACATTTGTGATTATGGCTAACAAAAATGCTAGTATGTTGGCTCTTATAAATGGGTTTTTGTCTTACATTTATATGGGTCATAAACTTATTAAAATTGGGCTAATTAAATAGTCCATTAGCTAGAGTAGGGTGGGCTAAAATCCAACAAGGTAGAAAGTCCAACAAGACTAACTAGTGTGCATTAGCAAATTACTAAGCGTAATTAAGCAACCAATAAGCCACGTAATTGTTATTAGAAAATAACAATTAGTATTACGTAGTCATAATATTCCAATTATGACAAAAGTTAAACGTGTACCAAGTACGTAGCTCGCTTTAAACGTCAAGTGACACTAACGGTCATAAAAGCATTCGAGGGTCAAGTTAAGTGATTAAACACTTAATAGCACGTTATAAGGTTATAACGGAAGTAATTAATCATGAATAAAGATCCCAGAGCATAAACTAGCTCAGTACGCACATATACGCAGTTTCGCAGAAAGTAACAAGCACAAAAGTAAGTCGAAAAAGTCGGGTCGTTACATTACTCACCCGTTAAAGAAAATTTCGTCCCGAAATTTTGAGGAGTGACCAACAACGGTACCGAATTTGAAGAAAAAAGAGTGTATCAAAGTTTCGAGAGACTCGTGGGCTCAGAAGTGAGTTATTTACCTTGAAAGGTACTTGAGTGTATAAAATTAAGAATAGGTATATGCCATTAATTAAGTCTCTTGTCCTAAGAGATCAACAAATTGATTTTATTTCTTGCTAACATGAATATGTCACTTGAATATATACCCACAAAAGGAAAGATGATGTTTTTAGCCTTACAGGCATCTTCATTAAGCTGGATGCATGAAATACATCATGAATTTACCAAACTCATCTAAAACATTGAGCGCTTATGTCGCAATACAAAGCTGACAGATAAAATGGAAAACTATCACAACATACTGCATGTGAACTTATTCTTGGATGGAATGAAAGCACAGTTCTATAAAGTAACTTTATCCTTTCAATTACATGTTATGGTTAACATCAACCAGAACAACATATAGTTGTAACCAACGAAGGAAGGAATATGTAGAGTAACCACATCTGTGTTTTAGACGTTTTAAGCAGTCCCTTCCAAGAGGATAACAAGATTCATAGATTCTTAAAGTATTTTACATTACATTTCCGAAAGAGAATCGCACGAAAGGTGTGATCTTTGAACAAGAGTGAACTCTTCGAGCGGTTTGTTCTGAATTTATCCTCATACTTAAGGGGATGCGCGGATGAGAAGATATGTGAACTCTTGGTCATAACGAATGGTTTACTCCAAGTGAAAAGAATCTCAAAAATGATTTCTTGTACCTCGACATACTGGATCATACTGGATAATTAGCCGTGAAATATTGAGAGTAGAAACCTACCTAGTGCCTTTCCTACAATGGGGTGACCACTGAGTGTACCTCAGAATACTGATTTATCAGCCCGCGTTTTTGCCATGTCTAACCTTAAAAGGAACATTTTATGAGCGCAAATACTTCCTAACAAATTTTATAAAATTGCCATCCCAAGTGGCTCAAGAGTTTTTAACAAAGATCTTAATAGTAAATTTCATCCTTAACGGAGGGCGAGAAAAAATGTGGTCCATACATGGTGTAGTCTAATACAAAAATCTTTAATAAAATCAACCAAGGAAGTTTTAAAAAAAAACTTTAAACATTTAATGTGACAATCATAAACGGAATGAAGTTCTTAGTAAATTTAGAAGTATGTACAACGTGTACTATTTTGCACCAAAACTATTAGACTTAAGTTAAACAACTCAATAAAAGAGCGATTTTTTAATAATTTGAAGGTATAACTTAGTATGTACTAACCAAAATAAGTAAAGGTGAGTTTATTATCTTATTTATATACATGCATATATGATTTTATAAATCGCATAAGTGACAGAAAATTTTTTTATTACTTTCATTTGTCCATAAATCTCGTGAGGACCGCACAAATAAATAACGTGTAAAATTTTTGATAAACATAGTTTTTCGTATTTCAGATGTTACGAGTTGAAAAAGATCGAGTGAAAAATCTTTGAATCATCGGGTGACATGTTACTAAGTAATGAAAACTAATGAATTAAATGTAGTTTTGATAATTATCAGGACATAAGTCTTTGGGCCAAAAATGTTCACGTGCGAAGCCGTTGCTAGAAAGTGAGGTATGAAGGATAGAGCATGAGGATGAGAAGTTAATCGCTTCTTGACTTCGCAAAATGGCAAACAGGTTATGGCTAATATTAAAGTTGAAATACTGATGGTGTTAATATCACTAAATGAGAATCTCTTGGAATAAGTCAGGACTTAGAGTTATGTAAGAAAGAGCATAGGTGTGGCAAATAAGATCCTTGGGGTAACGAAATAATTTTGAATGGTTTAAGTGTTAGGGGATGCCCGAAGGCTCTGCATGATGTGGTAGTAAGTGCCTTTATCACACACATGAATCTCTCGGCTTCGACGGTTGTGAAGTCTTCATGATGACTGGGATATGAATAACACAAAAAATTTTATATAACAAGCAACGAACATTTTATAGAAATCGTTTTAGGTGACAATGTAAGAAAAGAAACGAAGTTCTTAGTAAACTAGAGTTATGTACAACATGTACTATTCTAAGTAAAATATCCTTTGAATAACAGAATTGATTTGTAAAAGTGAAAGTAAAATTGCATATGTACTAGTTAAAAATAAGTAATTATTTACTTTATTATATATAACATTTACGGTTTCTAAAATTTGTACGAATGGAAATAAAATAAATTTATTTTTATATAACTTTGAGAGGATTGCACAGTTAAATAGTGTGTGTAAAATTTTGGCAAACAAAATTTTCATATTTCAGAGGTTACAAGTTGAAAAAAAGATTGATGAGGATCGAGTAAAATATTTTTGAAAATCTCGGGTGATATTTAAGCAAAAAATGTCACGAGGTAATAAAAACTAATGAATTTAAATGTGGTTGATGACTATTAGTAGGGCATAAGTCCTTTGATAAAAAATGCTTAAGTGTGAAGTTGTTGCTTATAAGTAAGATACGAATGGGAGAGTATGAGAATGAGAATTAACCACCCATTGATTTTGGAAAATTTTGAACTGGTATGACTAATATCGAAGTAAGAAGGATGATGGTGTGATTATCATCGAATAAGAAATCTCTCGGAATAAGTTAGGATTTAGAGTCGCGTAAGAACGAGTATCAAATAAGATTTTTGGGTAGTCTTTAATATAGAATATGAATCGCTAAAGTGACGGGATACAATTTCCTTTATGTATCGTTGTGCAAGTTTGTCCATTGTATCGGTTTCTTTCATGGCTAGAAAGTGAGCAGTTTTAGTGAGTCGGTCAACAATAATCCAGATAGTATCCTAACCGCCTACCGTTTTCGGTAGCTTCGTGATGAAATCCATTGTTATTCCTTCTCATTTCCATTATGGAATTTCGGGTTGTTGAAGTAACCCAGATGGTTTTTGGTGCTCGGCTTCGGGCTACTCCTCTCCCTGTAAACTATTAATGGCTCACCATTCTCGCGAGGTATACGAATAATCTTCTTACTATAAATAACCTTCGCTTTCATCCTTGAAAGCCAGTCCGTTCCAACTATTTCATAAAAGCTTCCTAACTTGATGAGTATTAGGTTAATCCTAAAGTCCATTCCAACTATTACATCAAGCTTCCCAAATTAATGGGTGTTAGGTTAATCTTAAGGTTTATTCCAACCAAATCTTATTATACTACCGTGAAAAATTCTATCAATCTTCTCAAATAACATCTGCTTGTGCGTAGGTAACTAATCCTTTCCAACTATTACTTTAAAACTTTCAAGTTTTGTCGACATGAGGTCATCTCCAAATGACCCACCTGTTAATGTTAAGGTACTACCTTAAAATATTTCTCTATCTCTGTCAGCTTACCATTAGCTTGTCCTATAGATTACTTAACTCTCATGGTTGTTAATGGCTTATTAGTCATAAAACTAAGGTTCTTAGATATAAGGTTTCTATCGCTCTGGTATTAAACAACTTCGAGACAATAAAACGTTGCGACGAATGTAACGACCCTACTTTTTCCGTTATCTTTTACCGTTAATTATTTAACGACCGTTAACTGTTATTTGTGCCACGTCATTTCTACGACCTATATTATTAATTTTGTAATAATATATTAAATATTATGTGCTAAATGAATAATTGTATTCATATTTTAAGTTATACGTTTCTACGTGTCGCGGATTTCTATCTGGCGAATCTTTTCGGTTTTCAAACCAACGGTCGAGCTTTTGGGATTTTTAAGTCCTAATTATTTTAAATATGATATTTTAATGTCATATATTTATATATAGTGTTTATATATATTTTTCGTCGCGTATTTGTTATCTCTTCGAATAATTAATCGCGTAGTCGTGTTTTCGCGTTTCGGGTTTCGTTCGGGCATTCGGGCCACAAGACTTCCTACATTTATCAAAATTGGGCCATATGGGGCCCACCCCATACCATTTTCGACGGAACCACCCAAGGGAGGGGTTGGTTTTGCCATTCCTTATAACTTGTAATTTTTTTGATTAAAACCACAAAATTCATCTCATTTCTAACCTAGCAACCATTTTATTTTATTTTTCTCCTCTCCTTGTGTTCTTGTCCATCAACTACCAGCTCCCCAACATCATCATCATCAATTAAAATATTGCTTGGATCATTTGATTGTTCATATAAACGGATTCCTCTCTTCGATCTCTACACGTTCATATCCTTCAATTCTTGATTAGGGTATAAAATCTAACCCTAGCTTTTCAATTTTTCTTTAATTTTTCTATTTTTACATGTTATAATGATAGTATGATGCTTATATGTTATTGTATTGTTGATTGTATGCGTAGGAATGCTCGATTATATATGTTTTCGATTTGATTATTTTGGGACAGTGGTTTGATTTTTTTTTCTGTAAATATAACTGATATAAAAGTGAAATTAAAGTGTCTAGATGAGTTCCTCTTATAAGACATTAATTTTAGACTCCGGATTCATGTTATTTCGATTCCCGGAGCTCTAGATATGCTTAAAATGGTGTTTTGTTGAGATTAAAATGTGAAAATGAATGAGTACAGGTATGGTCCAACTTTGTGATCATTTTTGGAGTCTTTAGGGTGTACTAGTGTGTTATTATTGATTATGGAATAAACTTTCATGTTCGGGTCATCGAAATTCGAGCCACGGATCACCCGGTATGACTAAAACATGTTTTTGAACAGATTAAAGCTACAAGTTGTTTAATGGCTGATCATCACGACTTATTTGCTGTTCTTGGGATGTTATTGAGCACACTAATGTGTTAGGTGGGTTGGTTAGGCGAAGATATATATAAGACTCGCCGAAAAATGATTCTCGAGGCTCAAGTTATGACCCGAATAACTTTTAATTAAAACTTATGGTTATTAATTATGACTTATGATATAAATAATGAAATTTCATTATTAATAAATTACTTATGATATGAAAAGTAATTATTTAATTTAAGACTTATGATGTATATTTATTATATCATTTATTAATTAATTATGATTTAATTAAACATTTAATTAAACTTATGATTAATAATACTTTTATTATTAATGAAAAATACTTATGTTAAGTATTAAACTTATATTATGAGATTATTATAATAAGACTTATAATAAGGATTAGTTAATTATTTAATTATTATAAGGCTTAGTTATTATTTAATTATAATTTAATTATTAAATACTTATGATTTAATAATTATAATTAGAAACTTATGATATGATTAATAATTCATTATTAATTAATAATACTTATGATATAATTTAAAAAAAAATTATTAATTAATAATACTTATATTATGATTGATATTTAATTACTTAATTAAATACTTATGTTATATTAATTATATCATTTAAACTTATGTTAACTTTAATAATTCATTTAATTTAATTAAAACTTATGTTATGACATAATTATACATATATGACTTTAATTAACGTTATAACCTATATTATTAATATAACTTATACTTTAAAAATCAATGTTGACTATGTTTGACCAAGGTTGACTTTTGAGTTGACTTTCGGGTGACTTTGACTTTCAGTTGACTTCTGTTGACTTTCTAATTAAGGAAACTTTCCTAACTTTTAAACTTTCCAAAAATAGCAACTTTCTAAATATGGAAACTTTTCAAAAATAGAAACTTTCTAAAAATAGAAACTTTTCTAAAATAGAAACTTTTCAAAAATAGAGACTTTCCTAAAATAGAAACTTTCCAAAAATGAAAACCTGCTAAAAATAGAAACTTTCTAAAAATAGAAACTTTCTAAAAATAGAAAGTGTGTGTCCGTACACTGTTTCGATCAAACCGATGCATGTTGAGTGTTGTTCTATGTCTACTTGCAACATGTATAATAGCTATCATACTAAGAATTGACATAAGTTAGTTATTTATATCGACCTGCTTTATTTATAGGTCGGCGTTGTGATCATTCCTGATCACTTTACTTCACTTGTTGTTCGCTTTTTGTGTGATTACTTCATTTGCGTTAAGGTGAGTTATAGTCCCATTTTTCTATCTTAAATCTTTTGGGATGAGAATACATGCATTTTATTTTTCATATTGGACACAAGTGGAAGTTGGTTTAAATTATTCATTGTGAGTCGAACAAAAATATTCCCCAATCTGATAATTGTAATCACTGGTTTCTACTGGTGAACGTGAATCCTATGGATAGATCTATCGGGTTTGACAACCCCATTTCGAGCTAGTCGCGCTAGCAATTTATAATCGGAATGTTTAGTGCTTCGTATTTAGTTGAAGATACACTTGTTCAGTGTATATTATTTATTGTGTTTGGCAAGGGTAAATAAATGGTTAAGTGATTACCAGGTGGCTCATGAAAAATGGAATAATGTTTTTATATGTTTTTTAGCATATAATTTTTGTGGTCCAAAAAGGAGTTTTTATGTTTTCAAACATAAATTTTTATGGTTTGAATTAAATATTGTTTGCAATATTAAACCTATAATTCATTCAACATTTTTGTTGACAGTTACTCGCATGTTTTATTCTCAAGTTCATGATTGATTGCTTCTGCTGTGCTTAGAGAGTCTGCATATTTATGATGGCAACTTTTGTTAAACATTAACTTGCATTCTATTTTGATACATTTAATAGTGGATGTTGTTGACTTTATTTTGGTCAACTTTTGGTTAAGTAATAATGTATGGTTTTTCTAAACTTACACATTTTGGTAGGTTTCCTTTATAGGAAATCATTTTTAAATAAAGAATGCAAGGTTATTTATCAAATTCATATAGAGTTATGATCAAGCTTTGGGATAAAGATAACGATGGTCGTCAAGTGTACTTTGACGGGTCGTTTTAGTTGCTATCAGAGCTCTGGTTGTAGGGAATTAGGCTGCATTGATGTCGTTACCCGAGTCGATAGGGTGCATTAGTGAGTCTAATCTACAACTCGACCTATAATATATTATTATATGTGATTATTTGTATCGTATTGGTATGTATATTGTTATCATACACCCATCTCTATTATGTTCTGAATCTGGGAGGAACTCTCATTCCGATTTAAATGTATTCTTCGACTCATGCGAACTTATCCTTATAAGAACACCTCGGGTAGTGAAACCGAGGGATGTCATTCTTGACTTCTGAAATTCTCGACATTTCTATGTCATCTATTATGGTTATGTATATAACGTTCGAGTTATATTACGCGAGATGTCATTCTTGACTTCTAAATACTCGGCATTTCAATGTCAACTATTATGTTAGGTATATAACATTCTTGTTATATTACGTGCCTTGGTGCCGTTGTGCCTATGTGCTTTGTTTTTTGAACCGAAAAACGTCATTCTTGACTTTTAGACACTCTTGGTACTTCGAAAAATTTCTATGTCATCGTTACTCCTATTCATTACTTTTGATGTTTTGCCTCTTGTGCTATCCTTAGCACATTGTTTAAGAAATCGTTTAGAGAAATTGTGTGAAAATTCGAGGTTGATCGCGTGTCCTGACCTCATGTAGTGCTATTAGAATGGAACTATGAATTAGTGGAATATAATGGCGTCAGGGCAACGTGATTATATTACGTTAATTCATAAAGAAGTCCCAATATTGTGACATGAGGAACAGAAAGCGAATCAAAGAAAATTTTTACACTACTCATTCAGAAATTCCGATGTATTACAGGGGTAGGGAAAATATTCATTATCTTATCTGTTGATATACGAGAAGCTCATTTTAACCAGATTATCTATCTCATGCTCTATCCATCATAACTCGCTTGTTAGCAACAGCTTCGCTCGGGAACAGTTTTGGCCCAAGGACTTATGTCCTGATAATAGTAGAAACAACATTTAACTCATTGGTTTCATGACCTCGTAACATTTGTTGGTCAAATGTCGCACGAAGATTCAAGTCCTTTACGCGATCTTCCACGATCTTACTTCAACTTGTAACCTCTGAAATACAGATACTCTGTTTATCATCGGGAGTTTTACACATTTGTTTAATTGGGAAGTTCTCACGAGATTTATGGGCGAATAGAAGTAATGAAATATTTTGTCATGTATACAATTTATAAAATCATATATGTATGTATGGATTCAAATGAATAAATTTACCCTTACCTATTTTGGCTAGTATACACTAAATTATACCTTCAAAATTATTTTAAAATCACTCATTTATTGAGCTGTTTTACTAAGTCAATTTGCTTTATATAAAATGGTACACGTTGTACATACTTCTAAATTTACCAAGAACTTCGTTCCGTTTATGGGGTTACATCAGATGTTTAAAGCTTTTTCGAAACTTCTTTGATTGATTACATTAAAATTTTCGCATTACTCTGCAGTGTGTTTGGATCACAATTCTTCTCATCCTCCATTTAAGGATGAAATTTATCATTAAGTTCAGTAATAAAAACTCTTACGCCACTTTGGATGGCAGTTTTATAAAATATGTTGAAAAATCTTTGCGCTCATAAAATTTTCCCTCTCATGGTTGGACATGGCCGAAACGCGAATCGATAAATCAGTTTTCTGGGGTACACTCAGTGGCCACCCTGTTCTCAGGGAAGGCACTGGGTGGGTTTCTACCCCAACTGTTGTTATAATTGGTATCACAGATAGATATCACACTAGACCATCTGAGGAGTTTCTACTCTCAATATTCGCTGTCAACCGCAACACCCTCGTAAACATCAATCCTAGGATTCAATACTTTGAGGTACACGAAATTATTTTTGGAGATTCATCTCACCTGGAGTCGACCATTCTTTATAACCCATGATTCGCGTTCTTTTCACCCGCACATAAATTTAAGAATATGGATGAAACCTAGATTTCCTCGCTCATTGTACAAGGAAGTTCACTCACGTTGAAATATCACACCTTTCGTTCGTCTTCCTTTCGGAAATGTAATGAAAATTTACTTTGAAGTCCATGATCCTCGTTGTCTCCTTGAGAGAATTGCCTTAAATATCTATGCCACCGATGTGACTACTCCATATATTTCTTCCTTCATTGTTGTAACTATATTTCATTCGTCCCAGTTCATCCCCTTGGGGAGCTCCTGTTTTGTTTGTTAAGAAGAAAGGTGGTTAGTTCCGATGGTGTATTGATTATCGCGAGTTGAACAAGCTTACGGTTAAGAACCGTTACCCTCTTCCGAGAATTGATGATCTGTTCGATCAACTTCAAGGTTCGTCCATTTATTCTAAGATTGATTTTCGTTCCGGTTATCACTAACTGCGGGCTAAAGAAACTGATGTTCCGAAAACTGCTTTTCGCACCCGTTATGGTCACTATGAATTCCTTGTTATGCCGTTCGGATTGACAAATGCACCTGCTGTGTTCATGGAACCTCATGAACCGTGTGTGTAAACCCTATCTGGACAAATTCGTTATTGTTTTCATCGACGATATCCTTATTTATTCCAAGAGTGATGAAGAGCACGAAGAACATTTGAAGTCGGTCCTTGATTTGTTGAGGACGGAAAAGCTGTAGGCTAAGTTCTCTAAGTGCATGTTCTGGTTGAAAGAAGTTCAATTCCTTGGACACGTTGTTGGTAAGAAGGGAATTCAAGTTGATCCTGCTAAGAATGAGGCGATTGAGAAGTGGGAAATTCTGAAAACTCCTACTCAGATTCGTCAGTTCCTAGGTTTGGCAGGCTATTATAGAAGGTTCATTCAAGATTTTTCACGAGTAGCGAAATCTCTGACTGCTTTAATGTATAAGGGGATGAAGTATGAGTGGAAGGATGAACAAGAGACTGCTTTTCAAACTCTGAAGAAGAAGTTGACTACCGCTCCGATATTATCACTACCAATGATGATTTTGTTGTTTATTGTGATGCATCGCGTCAGGGCTTTGGCTGTGTTTTGATGTAGCGAAAGAAAGTTATTGCGTACGCGTCACGTCAGTTAATGATCCATGAACAGAATTATACGACCCATGATTTAGAATTGGGAGCCGTTGTGTTTGCGCTTAAGATTTGGAGACATTATCAGTATGGGGTCAAAAGTACATCCTTGATCAAAAACACTTAAATTTGAGGCAGCGTAGATGGGTTGAGACGTTGCATGATTATAATTGCGAACTTCTGTATCATCCGAGGAAGGCTAATGTTGTGGCCGATACGTTAAGTCATAAAGAGAGGACTGAACCTCATAGGTTTAGGGCCTTAAATATGACCATTCGAACAAACCTCGCAAGGCAGATTCTTGCAGCTCAACAAGAAGCCTTGAAGGAGGAAAATTTTGTAACGGGAAGGTCCGAGGCTTGAATAAACAGTTAGAGGTACGAACAGATGGTACTCGGTATTTTGCGGGACGCCTTTGGGTTCCGAAGTTTGGTGATCTGCGACAACTTGTTCTAGAGGAGGCTCATAAGTCTGGGTACTCTCTTCACCCTGGTTCAGGAAAGATGTATCATGATCTTAAGGAGCTGTATTGGTGGCCTAATTTGAAGGCTGAAGTGGCTACATATGTGGTTAAGTGTTTAACCTTTGCTAAGGTTAAAGCTGAACATCAAAAACCGTCAGGACTTTTGGTACAACCTGAGATTCCCGAATGGAAGTGGGAAGGTATTACGATGGATTTTATTACAAAGTTACCGAGGGTTGTGGGTGGTTATGATACCATTTGGGTGATTGTTCACGGACTCACAAAGTCAGCTCATTTCTTGCCAATTAAGGAAACAGATTCGATGGAGAAGCTTACTCGTTTGTACTTGAAGAAAATTGTTTCAAGACATGGTGTTCCTGTATCTATTATTTCAGACCGAGACAGTCGATTTACATCGAGGTTTTGGCAATCCTTACAGGAAGCTTTGGGAACAAAATTGGATATGAGCACTGTTTATCATCCACAGTCAGATGGTCAGAGTGAAAGGACCATTCAAATGTTAAAAGACATGTTACGAGCATGCGTTATTGATTTTGGTAATGGTTGGGATAGATACTTGTCGTTGGCTGAATTTTCTTATAATAAAAGCCACCATGCAAGTATTAAAGCCGCACTGTTTAAAGCACTATATGGTAGAAAGTGTAGGTCTCCTATCTGTTGGAATGAGGTTGGGGATGCTCAACTCACAAGTCCAGAAATTGTACACGAGACTACCGAGAAAATTGTACAGATTAAAGAAAGGTTGAAAACCGCCTAAGTCGGCAAAAGAGTTATGCCGATATTAGAAGGAAAGATTTAGAATTTCAAGTTGGTGATCATTTCATGTCAAAGGTATCACCTTGGAAAGGTGTGGTACGCTTTGGTAAGAGGGGAAAGTTGAATCCTCGCTTTGTTGGACCGTTTGAGATTATCGAAAGAATTGGACCCGTGGCTTATCATTTGAAATTGCCACAAGAACTCATCGTCATTCATGACGTTTTTCATGTATCGAATTTAAAGAAGTGTTTGGCCGAAGCCGATAAGACTATTCCTCTGGAGGAACTACATGTTGATAAGCAACTACATTTTATTAGGAGCCTGTTGAAATTATGAACCGAGAGGTTAAGACTCTCAAGCAGAGCAGAATTCCTATTGTCCGGGTTAGATGGAACGCCAGACGCAGTTCTGAGTTCACTTGGGAGCATGAAGATCAGATTAAGCAAAAGTACCCGCATTTGTTCCCAAATGCTGAGTCAACCCCTGCACCTGCTTAAATTTTAGGACGAAATTTCCGTAACGGGAAGGTACTGTAACGACCCTACTTTTTCGGTTATCTTTTACCGTTAATTATTTAATGACCGTTAATTGTTATTCATGCCACGTCATTTCTATGACCTATATTATTAATTTTGTAATAATATATTAAATATTATGTGCTAAAAGAATAATTGTATTCATATTTTAAGTTATACGTTTCTACGTGTCGCGGATTTCTATCCGGCGAATCTTTTCAGTTTTCAAACCAACGGTCGAGCTTTTGAGATTTTTAAGTCCTAATTATTTTAAATATAATATTTTAATGTCATATATTTATATATAGTGTTTATATATATTTTTCATCGCGTATTTGTTATCTCTTCGAATAATTAATCGCGTAGTCGTGTTTTCGCGTTTCGGGTTTCATTCGGGAATTTGGGCCACAAGACTTCCTACATTTATCAAATTTGGGCCATATGGGGCCCACCCCATACCATTTTCGGCCGAACCACCCAAGGGAGGGGTTGGTTTAGCCATTCCTTGTAACTTGAGATTATTTTGATCAAACCCACAAAATTCATCTCATTTCTAACGTAGCAACCATTTTATTTTTTTTATCCTCTCCTTTTGTTCTTGGCCATCGAATACCAGCTCCCCAAAATCATCATCATCAATTAAAATATTGCTTGGATCATTTGATTGTTCATATAAAAGGATTCCTCTCTTCGATCTCTACACGTTCATATCCTTCAATTCTTGGTTAGGGTATAAATCCTAACCCTAGCTTTTCAATTTTTCTTTAATTTTTCTGTTTTTACATGTTATAATGATAGTATGATGCTTATATGTTATTGTATTGTTGATTGTATGCGTAGGAATGCTCGATTATATATGTTTTCGGTTTGATTGTTTTGGGACAGCGGTTTGATTGTTATTTTCTGTAAATATAACTGATATAAAAGTGAAATTAAAGTGTCTAGATGAGTTTCTCTCATCAAGACATTAATTTTAGACTCCGGATTCATGTTATTTCGATTCCCGGAGCTCTAGATATGCTTAAAATGGTGTTTTGTTGAGATTAAAATGTGAAAACAAATAGGTACAGGTATGGTCCGACTTTGTGATCAGTTTTGGAGTCTTTAGGGTGTACTAGTGTGTTAGTATTGATGATAGGATGAACTTTCATGTTCGGGTCATCGAAATCCGAGCCACGGATCACCCGGTATGACTAAAACAAGTTTTTGAATGGATTAAAGTTACAAGTTATTTAATGGTTGATCATCACGACTTGTTTGCTGTTCTTGGGATGTTCTTAATGTAACGACCCGACTTTTTCGACTTGCTTTTATGCCTTGTATTTTAGCGAAACTGCGTATTTGTGCGTACTGTGTTACTTTATTACTCCGGAACCTTGGCACACGTGTTTTATATTCATATTTACTTTAAAACGTGCCTTGGTGTATGTAGAATGTTTAACTTGTCCATTGGATGCTTTATAACCGTTAGTGTTACTTGCCGTTACGATTAAAACGCGGACTGCGCGCACGTTTGACTTTTGTCGGAACCGGAACTTTTGGACTGCGAAATATTAATTATTATTTTCTAATAATAATTACCTGGGCTTTTGGATGCTTAATTTTATTTATTTAATTGCTAAAGCCCAATAGTTAGCCTTTTTGGACTTTCTACCTTATTGGGCTCAAGCCCACCCTACTCTAGCTAGTAACCCAATTAATTAGCCCAAGTTTATTTACTAGTGGCCTAATAAATAAATAAATAAATAATTAATTAATTAATGAGTCATGTAAGCATTATGGATAAGGTTTATCCACATGTCCCATAAGATTCTAGCATAAGGACACACTTTAGACACCATTAGCCAAAAAGTGAAAAGGTTGTCCTTCCTCTCCCCCCTTGGTGCCATCCACCATCACCACCACCACCCTTGCCATGTCATCAATCCATGTGCTCACTCTTTGCCTATAAATACTAGCCTTAAGTCCCCCATTACTACACTTGATCATTTGGCAATTTTACACACTTAACCTTTCTTTCTTCCTTTCATTTGTAAGTTTCTTTTTCCTTTCCTTTTCCTTTCAAAAACGTGATCATCATCATCATTCTTATAAGATCCAAGTTCCATGTAGCTTTGATCTTACTTATATCTTGTTGATTCAAGCATGAATCTTTCAAGAACATGGAAGATTTAAGCTTTCTAGCTTGAATCTTCATATCTTTTGTAGATCTACTTCTTTTATACTTTAATCTTTCTATTTTATGATAAAGATTCAAACTTTTGTTTGTAATCTTCATGCATCTTCAAGATCCAAGCTTTATGCTTCAAGATCTTCAAGAACAAACAAGATGCAAGCTTTCTAGCTTGAATCTTCGTATCTTTTTGTTAGATCTAAGTTCTTTTTGCTTTGATCATGTTGTTTTGTGAAAAAGATTCAAACTTGTGTTTGTTATCTTCATATATCTTAAAGATCCAAGCTTTATGCTTCAAGATCTTCAAGAACACTTAAAGGTTCAAGCTTTCTAGCTTTACAACCTTGTAACTTGGGTGAAATGGATCCAAGCTCTCTAGCTTAGGGTTTCATCACCTCATTTGACTTAGATTGTGCTTATACTTGTTGAATTGATGTAAAGTTTGTAGCTTTAGTTGTTATTGTGAATTGAAATTGTGTTAAGACTAAGGTTATGATGTAACCTTGGTTCATCATCCATCAAAGACTCATGAATGAGTTGTATTCTTACTTGGTATTAACATATTGTGTATTGATGGTGAATATTGGTCAAAAGTGATGCTAAACCATCAACGAGTTGTACACTTGAAGCTACAAGCATCAAGGATGAGAACCGTGATGAGCATCGAGCACCAAGAACCCCACCAGAGCACTTGTCCACTGATTTTCGTATCTGATCAGACCACCTGGGCTATTGGAAAGTTAATTTTCAGTTAGTTCGGTTCGATTAGATGATTTTCCGTTTAGGCCTCGTCTTAATACGAGTTACGGTTTAGGAGTTATGGCCCTCCGAGTGTCACTACACCCTATTAACGTTGTGCTGAAATTTCTAACCTACTCGCACTTAAACCCTCGCCACGGTCAAACGAAGATGAGTTAGGTTCTGAAAATTTGTCAGCTGTTAGGGAACTCATATACGGAGCCATAGCCACTGACCATGCGTCTTTTCAATTTACGTAGAGGTCGTAGCAGCTGACCGAATCAGACCATTGTTTTTATCTCTATTTTTGTCAAACTTACTTAGCTTTTATGATGATGAATGATGATGATGATGACACTTAAACTTATTTTATGCACTATTAGAACTTATTAAGACAACCTACTGACCTAGTAACCTTTGATTTAGGTTGACGACCTTTCGGACCGACTTACTACTTGCGTACTTTCATTACCGACTTTACCGCTTTTATCACTGTGAGTTATAGCATCCCTTTTTACCACTTTTACTATTTTTGGGACTGAGAATACATGCGCTTTTTACGCTTTACATGTTAGGCACGAGTACTTAAACTTTATATGTGTGTGGGTTATACAACGGCATAAACATTCCCCTTAGCATGGTAACGTTTAGTCATTGGTTTTTGAACCGGTGAACGCGAATCTTAGATATGGATCCATAGGGTTTGACATCCCCACTCGGGCTAGTCGCGCTAGCATTTAACGGGTGTTTAATACTTTGTGAACATACGCACTCGCCAAGTGTACTTTCAGGGGGTTATAAACGTTAAGTCTAGTTACCGGGTGCCCACGGTTATGCATATATTTTTCATACTGTTTTGATACGCTGTTGCAGCACTGAAATCTCGTGGCCTATCTTACGTTACTATTACAACTTAAACTATAGCTCACCAACATTCATGTTGACTTTTTAAGCGTGTATTTCTCATGTGCCTAAAGGTTTATTGCTTCCGCTGTTACACTTGCTGTCATGCTGTTATTGAATTGCTGTTATGGACCTACTGAACTAGTTATCCGCTGCATTACTAGAGATGTCTCAACTTATGAAACTTATGTTTTGCATTCGTAAACTTATGTTATTTTGGAACAATGGTTTGTAATAAGTCTTATGACATGTTATCTTTGTAAAACGTTATCTTTTTAATGAATGCAAATAGGTTTTCAAACAGCATATAGTGTTTGACCTTGTGATGATCCTGTTGTTGATGATCCGTACACGATGGTTTTGTATGGGACGTCACAGTTGGTATCAGAGCATTGGTTGTAGGGAATTAGGTTGCATTAGTGAGTCTAGGACCGACCCGAGTAGGATTCACTAATAGGACTAATCTACAACTTGCTAGTTTACTTGTTTATGCATGCTACTGCTTACTTTTACTGCTATGTGATCTTACTGCATGCTATTGCTTATCTTTACTGCCATGCGAACTTGCTGTATGCCTATTTCTTCCTTTGCATGATTACTATCTGCTTTCACATGTTATTACTGTTTAGCACTGTTGTTATTGCCATGCTAGGATGCTATAGTGCCTAATACTTGCTTGCTTATGACTTACTGATATGGAAAATTTATTTTCCTTATTCAGATGTCGGATATTCCACCTGTCATCGTTTTGGACAGTGGCTCAGACCTATCAGCCACCTCACCTGCCACCGTTACTGATGCTCAGATTCCGTCGACAACACCCGCTAGTGACCTTGGTGCTTCATCTTCCAGAACCAGCAGTCATGCACCTGCCCCAGTAGCTACTTCTGACGGACATATGGACCCTCCGGAGATTCCAGCTCCAGTTGCCCTGGTACCTCAGGAGCCACAGCCCCGCCCCAGTGGTGTTGTGATTCCTGCGGATCTTGGGTAAGGTCCGGTTTGTAATGAACGTAACCACTGGTGCTGACGAACTCCTGATGGACGTCTCGTGCCAATCGGACCCGCCAGATACCGACAGATGATGGCTGCCCGAGGAGGGCCACCTGTGGTGTCACCCCCAGCTAGTTCAGACGACTCAACCACAGACGACTCTAGTGACGATGATTCCGACGAGGAGGACCCTGATGATGCACCTGTGCAGCCACCCCCACCCCGCCGAAGAAGCGGTACCGTTTCGATGGCACCGTTATTCCGGGGATCAACGGAGGACGAGCATTCACTAACGCACATGGTCAGCGTCGTAGGGTTACCGCCCGTAAGCGGGTCCTGCCTTACCCGGCTGATCCGTTCGTGCGTAAGCCTTACCGCTTTGCAGCATCTACCTCTGGAGCCGGACCATCTGCACCACCAGCACCACCTGCACCAGCAGCTCCGCCTGCTCTGCCAGCCCCTCCCTCTGTCGAGGAACTGGCAAGGGAGGTGGAGATCCTCCGTGCTCGGGTAACTGAGCTCGAGGAGCAGATGTCCCATGTGCTGGACATCCTTTACCCACCATCACCATAGAGCTTTGTAGTAGGTTTCATTTTGTAATCTCGTTTGTAGCTCCATGTTTTCCTTATGTAATGTACGAACTTATGTATGCAACTCTTAATTAATGGAACTTTGTACTGTTAAATTCTTGCACAGTGTTCTATTTACATTACTGTATGTTGGTTTTGCGGTATTTATACCTGGTTGCGTTACTATATTGGCATGCATTATGTTGCTTCCCTGTTTACTATATACTATATTATTATATATTAAATGCCGGATTTTGACTTGAGTCAAAATTTCTGTTTCGAAGGGCAATGGCAAACACACGAACAACACCCACAGCAGCTCAAATCGAAGAGATGATTAATGAACGAGTCGCCGCAGCCTTGGCGGAAATGAACCCTCAACCTGAACCACCGCCGGTTATCCAACCCGTTCGAAAAGAGTGCACTTACAAGGAATTCCAGAGCTGTAAACCACACAACTTCAGCGGAACTGAGGGGCCTGTTGGTCTCACAAGATGGTTTGAAAAGCTTGAATCAGTATTCCGAGTCAGCAACTATTCCGAGTCTAACAAAACCAAATTTGCTTCCTGCACGCTATCTGATGGCGCCCTCACGTGGTGGAACACCATGGCTCAGGCACAAGGTATTGATGAGGCGTATGCTACGCCATGGGAGGAGTTCAAAGCAGCTATGATTGATGAGTATTGTCCGAGAACCGAGATACAAAAGATGGAAATAGAGTTTATGCAATTGAAAGCTGTTGGCAACAATCTCGATGGTTACAATCGGAGGTTTCTTGAGTTAGCTCTTATGTGTCCTACCATGGTCACCCCGGAATTCAAGCGTATGGAGAGATACTTTTGGGGACTCCCTAAGTCCATTAAGGGTAATGCCACCTCGTCCAAGCCACCGAATGTTCCCGAAGCAATGCGCATGGCGCATACACTCATGAATCAGATTCTCATCGATGAACCGGAGAAGTCCAAGTCTGAAGCGGGTAGTGGTAAGAAGCGTAAGTGGGACCACAACAACAAGGGGAGAACCTATGATCAAACCCCCGCTAAGAGGCCTAACAACGGTGGAAACCCAAACCCCAGCACAAGTTCAAACCCGAACTACAAGGGCACTCTACCGCAGTGCAAGAGGTGTTACAAACACCACACTGGGTACTGTAATGCGGTCTATGAAAAGTGCAACAGGACCGGACATGTTGGTAAGAACTGCAAGATTCTCGTCCCAGCTGCAAGGACAAACCCGAATGGGCCAAGGAAATGCTATGAGTGTGGATAGCAGGGCCACTTTAGGAATGATTGCCCCAATAAGAAGAAGGACGGCGGACCACCGCGTGGTAGAGCTTTTAATGTTAATGCAAGGGATGCACGTGAGAACCCCGACTTGGTGACAGGTATATTCATAATCAACAATCTTTTAGCTTCTGTCCTATTTGATACTGGTGCCGATAGAAGTTATGTATGTAGACACTTTTGCGATAACATAAATTGGTTATTAGTTCCTTTAAAAGAAAGTATGCTTGTCGAGGTAGCCAACGGTAAACTTGAAAAGGTTGACCAAATTGGCCGAGGAGCTATTATTAATATAGCTGGTGTGGATTTCGAAATTGACTTGATACCTATCAAACTGGGAAGTTTTGACGTGATCGTCGGTATGGATTGGTTGACCAAGATAAGGGCTAATATTATTTGTGGAGATAAAGCTCTTCGTATACCACAAGGAGACGGTGAGCCACTGACTATTTACGGAGAGAGATGTAACTCGAAGCTGAACCTCATTAGTTTTATGAAAGCGCAGAAGATTATGAAGAAAGGACGACTTGCCGTTTTAGCACACGTGAAGGCTTTAGAATCAGAGGAGAAGAGTGTGAATGATGTGCGAATCGTGAATGATGTGCCCGACGTCTTTCCGGAAGAACTGCCTGGATTACCGCCACCAAGAGCAGTGGAGTTCCAGATCGATCTAGTGCCGGGAGCTGCACCCGTAGCTCGTGCACCTTATCGTCTGGCACCTTCAGAACTGCAAGAATTGCAGAGTCAACTGCAGGAATTGCTCGACCGAGGGTTTATCCAACCGAGCTCGTCGCCTTGGGGCGCACCTGTTTTATTCGTGAAGAAGAAGGACGGATCTTTCCACATGTGTATCGACTACCGCGAACTCAACAAGTTGACGATTAAGAACCGATATCCTCTTCCCCGAATTGACGATCTTTTTGTTCAGCTACAAGGATCGAGCATTTATTCTAAGATCGATTTGCGATCAGGTTATCACCAATTGAGGGTGAAGGAGAGTGATGTGATGAAGACTGTGTTTAGAACCCGCTATGGTCATTACAAGTTTCTCGTGATGCCATTCGGTTTAACCAACGCACCCGCTGTGTACATGGACCTCATGAATCGTGTCTGCAAGCCTTATCTGGATAAATTCGTTATCGTCTTCATAGATGATATCCTCATCTACTCTAAGAGCGAAGAAGAACATGAACAACATCTTCGGTTAGTGCTCGAACTCTTGAGACAAGAGCAGCTTTATGCCAAATTCTCCAAGTGTGAATTTTGGTTGAAGGAAGTCCAATTTCTGGGTCATATTGTGAGTGATCAAGGTATCAAAGTTGACCCTGCCAAGATTGAAGCTATCAACAAGTGGGAGACACCCACTACTCCGACTCACATCCGCCAATTTCTAGGTCTTGCCGGTTATTACCGAAGGTTCATTGAAGGTTTCTCTTTGATTTCGCGTCCTTTGACTGCGTTAACTCATAAAGGAAATAAGTTTGTTTGGGAAAAAGAGCAAGAAGCAGCATTTCAAACCCTGAAGCAGAAGTTAACCACCGCACCTATCCTATCTCTTCCTGAAGGCAGTGACGACTTCGTTGTGTACTGCGATGCTTCGAGGGATGGTTTTGGATGTGTGCTGATGCAAAGAATGAAGGTTGTTGCCTATGCATCTCGTCAACTGAAGGTACACGAGCGAAACTACACTACTCATGATCTCGAACTTGGAGCCGTTGTCATCGCATTAAAGCTGTAGAGACACTATCTTTATGGAACTAAAAGTACTATCTTTACCGATCACAAGAGTCTCCAACACATCTTCGATCAGAAGCAACTGAATATGAGACAGCGTCGATGGATTGAGATGCTAAACGACTACGATTGTGAACTTCGCTACCATTCGGGCAAGGCCAATGTTGTAGCTGACGCCTTAAGTCGAAAGGAGAGGACGGTACCTCTTCGCGTTCGGGCTCTGAACATCACCGTCCATTCGAACCTCCACAGTCAGATTCGAGTAGCCCAAGAAGAGGCTCTCAAGGAGGAGAACATATCTCGCGAATACCTAAACATTCTCATCTCTAAATTCGAGGTTAAGGAGTCTGGACTCTGATGTTATGCCGTAAGAATTTGGGTACCCCGTTATGGAGATCTACGGAACCTTATACTTGATGAAGCCCACAAGTCAAGATATTCGATTCATCCAGGAGCTGGAAAAATGTACCATGACCTCAAGGAACAGTATTGGTGGCCAAATATTAAGAAGGATGTTGCAACTTATGTTGAAAGGTGTTTGACTTGTTCAAAGGTTAAGGCTGAACATCAGAGGCCATCTGGATTACTTCAGCAACTAGAAATCCCAAAATGGAAATGGGAAGCAATTACGATGGATTTCATCACGAAGCTACCAAGGACAGTGGGTGGATATGATACAATATGGGTTATCGTTGACCGTCTTACCAAATCTGCTCATTTCCTAGCGATGAAAGAGACAGACACAATGGAGAAACTTGCTCAACTGTACATCAAAGAGGTTATATCTCGTCATGGTGTGCCCTTATCAATCATCTCAGATCGCGATCCCCATTTTGCTTCCAGATTCTGGCGTTCTTTGCAAGATGCCTTGGGAACCCGTCTCGACATGAGTACCACTTATCACCCCCAGACCGACGGTCAGAGCGAACGAACGATTCAGACTTTAGAGGACATGTTACGTGCCTGTGTTATTGACTTCGGAAACTCTTGGGAAAGGCATCTGCCACTGGCCGAATTCTCTTACAACAATAGTTATCATTCAAGTATTAAAGCCGCACCTTTTGAAGCGTTGTATGGCCGCAAGTGCCGTTCTCCTATTTGTTGGGCCGAGTTAGGCGAAGTGCAAATCACCAGACCTGAGATAGTCCATGAAATGACGGAGAATATTTCTCAGATTCAGGCAAGACTTAAGACTGCCCGTGATCGCCAAAAGAGTTATGCTGATCTTAAACATAAAGACTTCGAATTTAACGTAGGTGACCGTGTGATGTTGAAGGTTGCACCTTGGAAAGGTTTAATTCGTTTTGGGAAACGCGGAAAGTTAAACCCGCCATACATCGGACCCTTTGAAATTTTGGAACGTGTCAGACCGGTTTCTTACCGTTTGGATCTTCTGACTCAGTTGAGTGCTGTTCATCCTACCTTCCATGTATCAAATTTGAAGAAGTGTCTTGCTCCACCGGAACTTATCATACCATTGGAAGAACTTACCATTGATGACCAACTCCACTTCGTGGAAGAACCTGTCGAAATTATGGACCGTGAGGTCAAAACCTTAAAACGCAATAAGATTCCAATTGTCCGAGTTCGATGGAATGCCAAGCGTGGACCTGAGTTTACCCGGGAACGAGAGGATCAAATGACGCAGAAGTACCCTCACCTTTTCCCGACTCCAACACCTGCCTCAGCTTAAATTTCGGGACAAAATTTCCAATAACAGGTGGGTAATGTAACGACCCGACTTTTTCGACTTGCTTTTATGCCTTGTATTTTAGCGAAACTGCATATTTGTGCGTACTGTGTTACTTTATTACTCCGGAACCTTGGCACACGTGTTTTATATTCATATTTACTTTAAAACATGCCTTGGTGTATGTAGAATGTTTAACTTGTCCATTGGATGCTTTATAATCGTTAGTGTTACTTGTCGTTACGATTAAAACGCGGACTGCTCGCACGTTTGACTTTTGTCGAAACCGGAACTTTTGGACTGCGAAATATTAATTATTATTTTCTAATAATAATTACCTGGGCTTTTGGATGCTTAATTTTATTTATTTAATTGCTAAAGCCCAATAGTTAGCCTTTTTGGACTTTCTACCTTGTTGGGCTCAAGCCCACCCTACTCTAGCTAGTGACCCAATTAATTAGCCCAAGTTTATTTACTAGTGGCCCATAATAATAAATAAATAAATAATTAATTAATTAATGAGTCATGTAAGCATTATGGATAAGGTTTATCCACATGTCCCATAAGATTCTAGCATAAGGATACACTTTAGACACCATTAGCCAAAAAGTGAAAAGGTTGTCCTTCCCCTCCCCCTTGGTGCCATCCACCATCACCACCACCACCCTTGCCATGTCATCAATCCATGTGCTCACTCTTTGCCTATAAATACTAGCCTTAAGTCCCCCATTACTACACTTGATCATTTGGCAATTTCACACACTTAACCTTTCTTTCTTCCTTTCATTTGTAAGTTTCTTTTTCCTTTCAAAAACATGATCATCATCATCATCATTCTTATAAGATCCAAGTTCCATGTAGCTTTGATCTTACTTATATCTTGTTGATTCAAGCATGAATCTTTCAAGAACATGGAAGATTCAAGCTTTCTAACTTGAATCTTCATATCTTTTGTAGATCTACTTCTTTTATACTTTAATCTTTCTATTTTATGATAAAGATTCAAACTTTTATTTGTAATCTTCATGCATCTTCAAGATCCAAGCTTTATGCTTCAAGATCTTCAAGAATAAACAAGATGCAAGCTTTCTAGCTTGAATCTTCATATCTTTTTGTTAGATCTAAGTTCTTTTTGCTTTGATCATGTTGTTTTGTGAAAAAGATTCAAACTTGTGTTTGTTATCTTCATATATCTTAAAGATCCAAGCTTTATGCTTCAAGATCTTCAAGAACACTTAAAGGTTCAAGCTTTCTAGCTTTGCAACCTTGTAACAAATGGATCCAAGCTCTCTAGCTTAGGGTTCCATCAACTCATTTGACTTAGATTGTGCTTATACTTGTTGAATTGATGTAAAGTTTGTAGCTTTAGTTGTTATTGTGAATTGAAATTGTGTTAAGACTAAGGTTATGATGTAACCTTGGTTCATCATCCATCTAAGACTCATGAATGAGTTGTATTCTTACTTGGTCTTAACATATTGTGTATTGATGGTGAATCTTGGTCAAAAGTGATTCTAAACCATCAACGAGTTGTACACTTGAAGCTACAAGCATCAAGGATGAGAACCGTGATGAGCATCGAGCACCAAGAACCCCACCGGAGCACTTGTCCACTGATTTTCGTATCTGATCAGACCACCTGGGCTACTGGAAAGTTTATTTTCAGTTATTTCAGTTCGATTAGATGATTTTCCGTTTAGGCCTCGTCTTAATACGAGTTACGGTTTAGGAGTTATGGCCCTCCGAGTGTCACTACACCCTATTAACGTTGTGCTGAAATTTCTAACCTACTCGCACTTAAACCTTCGCCACGGTCAAATGAAAATGAGTTAGGTTCTGAAAATTGGTCAGCTGTTAGGGGACTCATATACGGAGCCATAGCCACTGACCATGCGTCTTTTCGATTTACGTATAGGTCGTAGCAGCTGACCGAATCAGACCATTGTTTTGATCTCTATTTTTGTCAAACTTACTTAGCTTTTATGATGATGAATGATGATGATGATGACACTTAAACTTATTTTATGCACTATTAGAACTTATTAAGACAACCTACTGACCTAGTAACCTTTGATTTAGGTTGACGACCTTTCGGACCGACTTACTACTTGCGTACTTTCATTACCGACTTTACCGCTTTTATCACTGTGAGTTATTGCATCCCTTTTTACCACTTTTACTATTTTTGGGACTGAGAATACATGCGCTTTTTATGCTTTACATGTTAGGCACGAGTACTTAAACTTTATATGTGTGTGGGTTATACAACGGCATAAACATTCCCCTTAGCACGGTAACGTTTAGTCATTGGTTTTTGAACCGGTGAACGCGAATCTTAGATATGGATCCATAGGGTTTGACATCCCCACTCGAGCTAGTCGCGCTAGCATTTAACGGGTGTTTAATACTTCGTGAACATACGCACTCGCCAAGTGTACTTTCAGGGGGTTATAAACGTTAAGTCTAGTTACCGGGTGCCCACGGTTATGCATATACTTTTCATACTGTTTTGATACGCTGTTGCAGCACTGAAATCTCGTGGCCTATCTTAGGTTATTATTACAACTTAAACTATAGCTCACCAACATTCATGTTGACTTTTTAAGCATGTATTTCTCAGGTGCCGAAAGGTTTATTGCTTCCGCTATTACACTTGCTGTCATGCTGTTATTGAATTGCTGTTATGGACCTACTGAACTAGTTATCCGCTGCATTACTAGAGATGTCTCAACTTATGAAACTTATGTTTTGCATTCATAAACTTATGTTATTTTGGAACAATGGTTTGTAATAAGTCTTATGACATGTTATCTTTGTAAAACGTTATCTTTTTAATGAATGCAAATCGGTTTTCAAACAGCATATAGTGTTTGACCTTGTGATGATCCTATTGTTGATGATCCGTACACGATGGTTTTGTACGGGGCATCACACTTAAGCACATTAATGTGTCGGGTGGGTTGGTTAGGCGAAGATATATATAAGACTCGCCGAAAAATGATTCACGGGGCTCAAGTTATGACCCGATGAACTTTTAATTAAAACTTATGGTTATTAATTATGACTTATGATATAAATAATGAAATTTCATTATTAATAAATTACTTATGATATGAAAAGTAATTATTTAATTTAAGACTTATGATATATATTTATTATATCATTTATTAATTAATTATGATTTAATTAAACATTTAATTAAACTTATGATTAATAATACTTTTATTATTAATGAAAAATACTTATGTTAAGTATTAAACTTATATTATGAGATTATTATAATAAGACTTATAATAAGGATTAATTAATTATTTAATTATTATAAGGCTTAGTTATAATTTAATTATTAAATACTTATGATTTAATAATTATAATTAGAAACTTATGATATGATTAATAATTCATTATTAATTAATAATACTTATGATATAATTTAAAAAAAAATATTAATTAATAATACTTATATTATGATTGATATTTAATTACTTAATTAAATACTTATGTTATATTAATTATATCATTTAAACTTATGTTAACTTTAATAATTCTTTTAATTTAATTAAAAATTATGTTATGACATAATTATACATATATGACTTTAATTAATGTTATAACCAATATTATTAATATAACTTATACTTTAAAAATCAATGTTGACTATGTTTAACCAAAGTTGACTTTTCAGTTGACTTCTGTCTACTTTCTAATTAAGGAAACTTTCCTAACTTATAAACTTTCCAAAAATAGAAACTTTCTAAAAATAGAAACTTTCCTAAAATAGAAACTTTCCAAAAATAGAAACTTTCCAAAAATGAAAACCTGCTAAAAATAGAAAGTGTGTGTCCGTACGCTGTTCCGATCAAACTGATGCATGTTGAGTGTTGTTCTATATCTACTTGCAACATGTACAATGGCTATCATACTAAGACTTGACCTAAGTTAGTTATTTATATCAACCTGCTTTATTTATGGGTCGGCGTTGTGATCATTCCTGATCACTTTACTTCACTTGCTGTTCGCTTTTTGTGTGATTACTTCATTTGCGTTAAGGTGAGTTATAGTCCCATTTTTCTATCTTAAATCTTTTGGGATGAGAATACATGCATTTTATTTTTCATATTGGACACAAGTGGAAGTTGGTTTAAATTATTCATTGTGAGTCGAACAAAAATATTCCCCAATCTGGTAATTGTAATCACTGGTTTCTACTGGTGAACGTGAATCCTATGGATAGATCTATCGGGTTTGACAACCCCATTTCGAGCTAGTCGCGCTAGCAATTTATAATCGGAATGTTTAGTACTTCGTATTTAGTTGAAGATACACTTGTTCGGTGTATATTATTTATTGTGTTTGGCAAGGGTAAATAAATGGTTAAGTGGTTACCAGGTGGCTCACGAAAAATGGAATAATGTTTTTATATATTTTCTAGCATATAATTTTTCTGGTCCAAAAAGGAGTTTTTATGTTTTCAAACATAAATTTTTATGGTTTGAATTAAATATTGTTTGCAATATTAAACCGATAATTCACTCAACATTTTTATTGACAGTTACTCGCATGTTTTATTCTCAGGTTCATGATTGATTGCTTCCGCTATGCTTATAGAGTCTGCATATTTATGATGGCAACTTTTGTTAAACATTAACTTGCATTCTATTTTGATACATTTAATAGTGGATGTTGTTGACTTTATTTTGGTCAACTTTTGGTTAAGTAATAATGTATGGTTTTTCTAAACTTACACATTTTGGTAGGTTTCCTTTATAGAAAATCATTTTTAAATAAAGAATGCAAGGTTATTTATCAAATTCATATAGAGTTATGATCAAGCTTTGTGACCAAGATAACGATGGTTGTCAAGTGTACTTTGACGGGTCGTTTCAATGAAACATACCCTAACTAAAATCAGGATCCATACGAGTCTCCATAGCTGAGATAACGATTTCTCTACCGCAAGTAATTCCAAAGCTTTTCCTATTTGAGAACGTTTTCCTTAAGTGTTCAGGGTGTCTATATCTATAACAAATTTTAGGGTTATTGATTCTGCAATCTAGGCCCTTCTTGAACGGTATATGGGCTATGTGGTTATTCTTTCCCTACCTCTAACAGACCATAATGCGTATACTCAAGTGGTTCCTACCAAAATCTTCTTTGAATCACTTCAGATTCCTTATGTAGTATCATTGGAACTTCTGCATGATTTACTTCAATATAATCACGCTGGCCTGGCGTCATTATATTGTACTAAATTGTATGTTCATTCCATTATCACTCTATATAGTCAATGTAACGTGATCACTTCAAGTACTACTCAATTTTCATCTAACGGTGCTTTATCTATGCTATCTCAAAACAAAATCTACATAATTAATCTCACAGCTCCTCGGTGTGAGTGCGTAGGTTCCGTAGGTCATGCATCAATGCCTAAATGTCCCAAAATTTCTTCAAAATGTTCGGGTTCAGGTAATGTCGTTAGGTTCCTTTCTAGAAATTCAATCTGGGTCTAATGTCGAGTTGTACATGTAGCAAGTAGTAATACGATATGTCTTGAGACGGCTCCCAAGTCTTTGGGTATGGCTGAGCATCAGTAGAAGACACTCTGACCTTGTGGAAGGAGATGTCCTCCTGACTTCTCCAATGCCTAAGAGTGTTAGGGACCTAAGTCCAGAAGCGTCGTTAGATTATCGAGTAGTGGTGAAGAACGAAAGAGATAAGTGACGGTCATGAAAGCGTACGAGATATGGGTTAACTTGCGGAAATTGAACAACCTTCTAATGTTCATACGTTGTACGTGGCTAACTAGGGTGAGCTCGGGGGGTGGGGCGAGGTGCGGTTACTCCGACAAGTCCTCACATATCTCCTTCTCCGAGGATCAACTTTAGTGGGCATGTAATCCGAGGGGTACTCTTCCTAGATTGCGTGAAGTAGTGTTTCGATCTATGGAACGGTGGAACGATAGTAACAGGTGGATTACATTACTAGTTAGACGAGTTGGAAAAGGATTCAGAAAAACATCTGAACTAGGAAAGATAAATTTTCCAAGTCGGTACGGCGGATAGCAGACATGTAGCAAGAACGTAATCAGTCATAATAACTACAGCAGCTTAGATTGTCTACAGCAGTACATAGCATGGCAATAATAACAGTATCAAACAGAAGTAACATGCAATCAAAAGCAGATAGTAGCATGCAGTTGCGAGGATAAGCAGTAGCATACAGCAAGATCATATATCAGTAAAAGTAAGCAGTAGCATACTGCAGCAGGTTCATATAGCAGTAAAAGTAAGCAGTAGCATGCAGCAGTTCCGCAGATATAAGTAAACGAGCAAGTTGTAGATTAGTCCTATAGTGAATCCTACTCGACTCGGTCAAGACACACTAATGCAACCTAATTCCCTATAACCAATGCTCTGATACCAAATGTGACACCCCGTAAAAAATCAACGTGTAGGATCATCAACAACAGGTCCATTACACGGTACAATACTACATGCTGTTTAAAACAAGTTTTGCATTCATGAAAAGGTGACGTCTTTACCAACATCAAATGTTTTACAAAAATAACGTGCTTCTACGAATATAAAGCATTAACATAAGTACATGACACAAAGGTCATTACAAAGCCAGTGTTTAGATGTAACATAAGTTGTGAATGCATAGTAAAAGTTCCATGATTGAGATATCTCTAAGTAATGCAACGAAAGTCTAACACAGCGAGTCTGTAACAGCAAGTCAATAACACCAATACTATAACAGCAAGTCTAACAGCTGAAGCAAAAACATCAACACAAATTTTGGTGAGCTATAGTTTGTTTGTAATCAGTAATGTAATGTAGACCACGAGATTTCGTATTTAAAACAGTATCTCAAATCCTTATGATAAAATATATGCTTATCCGTGGGCACCCGGTAACTAATTTAACGTAATAATAATACCCCCTAAAAGTACACTTGGCGAGTGTGTATGCTCTCGAAGTATTAAACACCCGTTGAATGCTAGCGCGACTAGCCCGAGTGGGGATGTCAAACCCTATGGATCCATATCTAAGATTCGCATTCACCGGTTCATAAACCAATGACTAAACGTTACCGAGCTAAGGGGAGTCTTTGTGCCGTTATGTCACCCACACATATATAAATTTAAGTACTCGTGTCTAGTATGTAAAACATAAAAAGCGCATATATTCTCAGTCCCAAAAATAGTTAAAGTAAAAGGGGAAGCTATAACTCACAGTGAATGTGCGGTAAAAGTCGATACGAAAATGTAAGCAAGTAGTAAGTCGGTCCAAACAGGTAAGTTGGTCGATCCAAAAGGTCCTCAACCTAAGTTAAGCTTCGTTAACAACCCTGCTATTTCCGTTAAGCTTCGTTAACTGCCCGTTAAGTTATTTAACGGAACTTACTTGAATTTTGTGTATATAATCAAATTAAGTGCATACTTGGTTCTTTGAGGACTACTATAACTAATATGAGAATATATTAATCAGAAAACTTGTTTCATGTTTTGAAATACTGTGAAAACGATACGGTTTTGAAAACTGCAAAAGAGGTCCCGTGAGACTACAAAACGTTCGGTTTTTGATAAAATAATTATTTTTAATAATTATAAACTTTAAGAAAAACATATTTAATTTGTTATATATTTAATGAATTAAACTTGGTGGGATGCGTTTTAACGATCAGTCAACATTCCGGGAACCCGGTACGGTTAATGGCAACTAGAAACGAACCACACTTAGCGTACTAGCAAGCCAAAGCGTAATGTAATTTAATTTTAATAATTATATTATATAATTATTATGTTTTAAACATACTAGAATTTATATAGATTAAAACGCGAGAAATTAACGTTTATCGATCCGGTTTGCGTTTTCGGCTAACGACACTTAATGGGTTTACTTAGGAAACTTGACTAGCAACTTTTGTGAGCCCAATGAGCCCGTTTCCATCCCAATCAGCCGAACCCCACCCTTGGCCCCTTTGTTTATTGCTTGGTCCATTTACTTAAGCCCATCTAACTAGTTAAAACCCTAGAGTCCAACACACAAACACGTTTCTTCTTTCCATCCCTCCCTATTTTGACTAGATACAGCCCCATTCATCATCATCTTCATCGCCACCTTCCAAGATCAAGAACACCATCAATTGCTTGCTCGTTTTTTTAATCGTTTACATAATCGTGTTCCTCTCGTTTTCCTCTACGCGTGGATACAAGTAATTGTTTGATTTAGGTAAAAACTTGTAACGACCCGACTTTTTCAACTTGCTTTTGTGCTTTGTGTTTTCACGAAACTGCGTATTTGTGCGTACTGAGCTATACTATACTCTGGGAACTTTCTACATGTGGATTACTTTCGTTTATATATTAAAATGTTCCTTTAAGTACGTAGGTTACTTAACTTGAACCCCGGAAGCCTTTATGACCGTTAGTGTCACTTGACGTTTTGAACGAACTACGTACTGTGTACACGTTTAACTTTTGTCGTAACCGGAATATTACGACTACGAAATACTAATTGTTATTTTATAATAACAATTACTTGGGTTTTTGGATGCTTAATTACGCTTAGTAATTTACTAGAGCACACTAGTTAGTCTTGTTGAACTTTCTACTTTGTTGGACTTTAGCCCACCCAACACTAGCTAGTGGGCTATTTAATTAGCCCAATTTAAATAAGTTAGTGACCCATATTAATGAAAGACAAATGCCCATTTATTAGAAGGAACATACTAGCATTTTTGTTAAGCATTATCCTTAATGTTGCATGAGATCCTAACATAAGCACCTACATTAGACAACCATTAACCAAAAAGCAAAAAGGTGTCCCCCTTGTCCCCCCACTAACCCACAGCCACCATCACCCTCCCACCTCCTCACCACCTATAAATACAAGCCTTATTTCACTTATTTCACACTTGATCTCATTTGCAATTTACACACACTTACTCTCTAATTCTCTCTAGTCTTTCTCACTCTAAAAGTGTAAGTTTTTGATTTAGTTCTTCTTCTTCTTCCTTCTCTTTCACGAATTCATCATCATCATCAAAAGGTCTAGCTTTTTAGCTTTTGATCTTGATTACATCTTGTAGATTCAAACTTAGGTTTGAATCCTTCAAGATCATGGAAGATTCAAGCTCTCTAGCTTTGAATCTTTACTTATTTTGTAGATCTAAATCTTTTTAGCTTTAATCTTATTATTTTGTTATAAAGATTCAAACTTGTGTTTGTAATCTTCATGTATCTTAAAGATCCAAGCTTTATGCTTCAAGATCTTCAAGAACACTAAAGATCCAAGATTTTTAGCTTAGGGTTTCATTATTATGTTAAAGATCTTAGCTTTTTAGCTTATGGTCTCATTAATTTCATTATTTTGTTAAAGATCTTAGCTTTCTAGCTTATGGTCTCATTAATCTTGTAAAGATCCAAGCTTTCTAGCTTAGGGTTTTCTTAATACTTGAGATCTAAGTTATTATTGTAGATCTCACTTACTTGGAACCTTTTTGTGTTTGTTGTGATGATAAAGATCAAGTCTTCATCATCACATATGATATAGATGCATGAACTTGTGTAAAATGGACAAAGGTTGAAGCTTTATTGGATTCATGCAATAAAGAGGCAATCTTGATGTTCAAAACTTGTAGAATGATAGATTTTACTTTTAGTTGTGTGTTGATGGTTGAACCTTGGTCAAAGTGATGTTAAACATCAAAGAGTTGTACACTTGAAGCTTACAAGCATCAAGGATGAGAACCGTGATGAGCATCAAGCACCAAGAACCTCACTGGAGCACTTGTTTGCTGTTTTTCGGGATCTGATCAGACTCCTGGGCTTCTGTAAAATTGATTCAGATAGTTCGTTTCGAGTAGATGACTTTTCGTTTAGGCCTCGACTTAATCCGATATACGGTTTAGGATTTATGGCCTTCCGAAAGTCACTACGCCCTTGCAACATTGTGCTGAAATTTCTGACCTATTCGCATTTAAACCATCGCCACGGTCAAAGGAAGACGAGTTAGGTTCTGAAAATTGGTCAGGGGTTATAGAACTCACATATGGAGCCATAACCACTGACTACGCGTCTTTTAGATTTGTATAGAGGTCATAACAGCTGTCCGAAGTCAGCCTTTTGTTTCGATCTCTATTCTTGTTAAACTTACCTTAGTGTTGATGAATGATGATGATAATGATGATGTCGATGATGACACTTAAACTTAATTTATTCACTTTTAACCTTTTTGGGACAACATACTGACCTAGTGACCTTTGACTTAGGTTTACGACCTTTCGGACCGACTTACTACCTGCATACGTTTCGTATCGACTTTTACTGCTTATTCACTGTGAGTTATAGCTTCCCTTTTTACTTATACTAATTTTGGGACTGAGAATACATGCGCTTTTTATGTTTTACTTACTTGACATGAGTACTTAAACTTTACATATGTGTGGGTTATATAACGGCATAAAGATTCCCCTTAGCACGGTAACGTTTAATCATTGGTTTTGAACCGGTGAATGCGAATATTAGATATGGATCCATAGGGTTTGACATCCCCACTCGGGCTAGTCGCGCTAGCATTTAACGGGTGTTTGATACTTCGAGGACATACGCACTCGCCAAGTGTACTTTTAGGGGTATTACTATTACGTTAAGTTAGTTACCGGGTACCCACGGACAAGCATATACTTTTCATACTATTTTGAATACGATAACTCGTGGTCTACATTACTTTATTGATTAAAAACTATAGCTCACCAACATTCGTGTTGACTTTTAAGCGTGTATTTCTCAGGTGCTTAGACGATGTTACTTCCGCTGTTAGACTTGCTGTCTTGGTGTTATAGACTTGCTGTTATGGACCTGCTGTGTTAGATTTCCGCTGCATTACTTAGAGATGTCTCAATCATGAAACTTTTATCTTGCATTCACAACTTATGTTATTTGGATAATGACTTTGTAACGACCTTTGTGTCACCTTATCTTTTGTAAACGCTATCTTTTATGAATGCAAAACTGGTTTTCAAACAGCATATAGTATTTGACCGTGTAAAGATCCTGTTGTTGACGAATCGTACACGATGGTTTCGTACGGGGCGTCACATTTGGTATCAGAGCATTGGTTGTAGGGAATTACGTTGCATTAGTGAGTCTAGACCAGACCGAGTAGAATTCACTAATAGGACTAATCTACAACTTGCTCGTTTACTTGTTACTGCTTACTACTGCTGCATGTTACTGCTTACTTATACTGCCGTATGATCTTGCTGCATGCTACTGCTTACCTTTACTGTTATGTGAACTTGCTGTATGCTATTGCTTATCCTCGTTACTGCATGCTACTGTCTGCTTTCGATTGCATGTTACTTTGCTTAGTACTGTTGTTGTTGCCATGTTATGTACTGCGGTAGACAATCTAGGTTGCTGCAGTGCCTGATTACGTGCTTTCTATATGTCTTACTGACATGGAAAAAGTTATTTTTCCTTGTTCAGATGTCAGACATGCTGCCCATGACCTTTGACTTCGAGAGTGACTCATAGACGATTGTTGCCTCGCCTACGATTGTTGCTGATTCAGCGCTACCCTTCGACGACTCTGGCGATTCAGCTTCTAGTGGACTCGTGCTTGACCTGATGGACATCTCAGACGAAGACGAGGATCCCAAGGAGATTCCAGCATTACCCAGCCCTAGACTCCCGAAGCCACAGCACCATTCCGGCGATGTTGTAATTCCTGGGAGAAATAGAGACGATCCTTTCCGTTACGAGCATGGACATTAGGCTAGACGCACCGCTGATGGACGTGTTGTACCGATTCCACCAGGCAAATATCGACTTATGACTACCGGCCGGGTAGATCCACCTTCAGATGATTCAGACGATTCATCGTCCGACGACTCCAGCGAGGAGGATTCTGAGGATGACCCTGAGGAGGAGCCCGTGCAGCCTCCCTCTACCCCACCGAATAAGCGGTATCGTTTCGATGGTACCGTTATCCAAGGGATTAACAGAGGAAGACCGTTCGTAGATGCACATGGACAGTTGGTTAGGGTCACAGCCCGTAAGTGGGTCGTACTGTATCCCGCCGATCCATTCGTGTGTAAGACCACCCGCACTGTGCCGTCTACATCTGCACCACCTGCACTATCCGCACCATCTGCACCACCTGCCCCACCAGCATCCCCCATCATCGAGGAACTGATGAGGGAAGTGCATACCTGATGGACATCATTTACCCACCTTCACCATAGGGCTATTGTATTAGATTTCGTTATGTAATCTCGTTGGTAGTTTCATGTTTTACTCATGTATTGTACGAACCTTATGTATGCAACTTTCTTATTAATGAATAGAACTTAATGTTGTTTAATTATTATATGGTGTTCTATTTAGGTTATTACCTTATGGTTTTTGTGCTATCTGTAACTAGCTAGCAATGCTTAGTTAGCGTATATTGTGGTGTTTCCCGGTTGATTATCTTATGCTATAGCATTATGAATTGTTGAATGTGGAATTTTGACTTAAGTCGAAATTTTTGTTTAGAAGATCAATGGTGAACGGAAGAGTTCCAAGGGACTTGCCCACAATAGCTCAGATTGAGAAGATGATAGCTGCTCAAGTAGCCACAGCTATGGCGAATGCCAACCCTGCTCCAGCTCCAACTGCCAACCCAGCTGTTCAGAACGGGTGTACCTATAAGGAATTCCAGAGCTGCAAGCCCCACAATTTCAGTGGTACTGAAGGGCCAGTTGGGCTGACGAGATGGTTTGAGAAGTTGGAATCTGTGTTCCGTGTGAGTAACTGCTCCGAGGGGAATAAGACTAAGTTCGCATTCTGCACTTTGTCGGATGGCGCTTTAACTTGGTGGAACACACTCGCCCAGGCCGAGGGAATTGACGAGGCTTATGCTACACCATGGGAGGAGTTTAAGAGTTCTATTATCGAGGAGTATTGCCCCCGAACCGAAATTCAGAAGATGGAAGCGGAGTTTTGGGAACTGAAAGTCGTAGGGACTGATCTTGATGGCTATAACCGAAGGTACTTGGAGTTAGCTTTGATGTGCCCCACGATGGACACTCCTGAATTTAAGCGAATGGAATGATATTTGTGGGGACTTCCCAAGGACATTCAATGAAATGTCACTTCATCAAAACCAGCGAATGTCCCAGAAGCTATGCGTATGGCGCACACCCTGATGAACCAAATTACCCGCCAAGAGCCAGAAAAGGAAAAATCAGAATAGGGAGCTAGTAATTAGAAGCGTAAGTAGGACAGAAGCAAGGGAAAAGGTTTTGACCAGAACCCGACTAAGAGGTATGAGAATTTCAAAGGGAGCAACGATTGGAGGAACCCGAACCCTAGCTCGAACCCTAACTACAAGGGTACCCTTCCTCGGTGCAAGAGATGCTATAAGCATCATACTGGGTACTGCAGCCTGGTTTATGAAAAGTGTAAGAGGACTGAACACATCGGCAAGGATTGTAAGATCACCGCCTCAGCTATGAGGACAAACCCGATTGGACCCAAGAAGTGCTTTGAGTGCGGCCAGCAGGGCCACTTCAAAAACGAATGTCCGAACAAGAAGAAGGATGGCGGGCCAGCACGTGGAAGAGTCTTCAGCATGAACGCCCGAGATGCCCATGAGGATCCTGACTTGGTCACAGGTACATTCACTATCAACAATCTATTAGCTTCTGTCTTGTTTGATACTGGTGCCGATAGGAATTATGTAGATAGACACTTTTGCTCTAAGATAGATTGGTCATTAGTACCTTTGGAGGAGAGTATGCTTGTTGAGGTAGCCAATGGAAAACTTGAGAAAGTTTACCAAATTGGCCGAGGAGGTATAATAAACTTAGCTGGTGTAGATTTCCAGATTGAATTGATACCCATCAAGTTGGGAAGCTTTGATGTGATTGTCGGTATGGACTGGTTGTCCAATATAAGAGCCGAAGTTATCTGTGGTGAGAAGATTCTCCGAATACCACGTGAAGATGGTGAGCCTCTCATTGTTTACGGAGATAGATGTAGTTCGGAGTTGAACCTTATTAGTTGCTTGAAGGCGCAAAAGGTTATGAAGAAGGGACATTTTGCTGTTTTGGCGCATGTGAAGTAGCTAGAAGTTGAAGAGAAAAGCGTGGAGGATGTACAAATTGTGAACGAATTTCTCGACGTCTTTCCAGAAGAATTACCGGAATTACCACCATCGAGATCAGTGGAATTTCAGATCAATCTAGTACCAGGAGCTGCACCTGTAGCCCGTGCACCTTACCGACTAGCACCTTCCGAACTGCAAGAGTTGCAAAGTCAGCTGCAGGAACTACTAGACCGTAGATTTATCCGACTGAGTTCGTCTCCTTGGGGCGCACCTTTTTGTTCGTGAAGAAGAAGGACGAATCTTTCTGCATGTGTATCGATTATTGTGAACTGAACAATTTGACGATCAAGAATTGATATCCACTTCCTAGAATTGACGATCTTTTCGATCAGCTGCAAGGATCTAGTATTTACTCCAAGATTGATTTACGATAAGGTTATCACCAGTTGAGGGTGAAGGAGAGAGATGTGATGAAGACTGCGTTCAGAACCCGTTATGGCCATTATGAGTTTCTTGTGATGCCATTCGGTTTAACCAACGCACCTGCCGTGTTTATGGATCTCATGAATTGTGTATGCAAGCCATATCTGGACAAGTTCGTTATCGTCTTCATAGATGATATCCTCATCTATTCTAAAAGCGAAGAAGAACATGAGCAACATCTTCGACTCATGCTAGAACTCTTGAGACAAGAGCAACTTTATGCCAAATTCTCCATGTGCAAATTTTGGTTGAAGGAAGTTCAATTTCTTGGTTATATCATGAGAGATCAGGGTATCAAAGTCGATCCTGTAAGATCCTGAAATTTTATGCATTAGAAAGTGTTCCTGAAAGTGTCAATAAATGTGTGCATCAGAAAGCGCCACTAAAAGTCTACCTAACACTTATGCATTTTTAGAATTTACATCAGAATCAGACTCAGACAATTTTAGTCCCTGAAAGAAGTTGTTGTTTCAGTTTTAGTCTCCGTTCAGTGGGACGTCGTCCAGTTTTTGGGACGCCGTCCACCAATGAAAGATGGGACGCCGTCCAACCATTTTGGACGCCGTCCAAATGGTCTGACGGGCCAGCTGTTGGAATTTTAATAAATTAAAAGGGGTATTTGTGTATTTTCACATGTGGACGGATTTGTAGCCTTAATATCGGTTTTAGATCCTATTTTGGATCATTTTGACATCCACACATCTCTCTCATCTTATCTTAGAGAGAGAAGGAGATTTTAGAGAGAGAGAGCTTGGTTTGAGGAAGAAGGTGTGTGAATCGGGTCAAGTCGCGAGAGTTAAATTTGTTCCTTTTGTTCTCAGCTACGTTTTGATTGTTATGGTAAATTCTAAAGCCGGATTTCATTGTTAAGATTCTTGTTCATATTTAGGGTTTGAGCTAGTTGAGTTATAAACCCTATTTCTCATGAATTTGGGGGTTTTGCATTATGTATTGTGTAAGTAAACCCGGTTATTGGTGGGTTAGGGTTTGATGACGATTTATAAGTATTTTTCATTGGTTTAGGTGTTAATCACTAGATTGTAAGTGTGTTGGTGTTTTAGATGTTCATAAGAACATGTTTGTTGGTCAAATGGGTGTTAACCTTGATTTGGTGTCAAATTAAGTTATGAGTCAAGATTTAATGAATAGTGTATATAAATGTTTGATTTAGGTGTAATTTGGTGTTTTGAAAATATAATCATTAGCCGTTAGTGATTTTGGGCGTTTTTGGGACTTATGTCAAAATGGGTTGACTTTGATTGGGTCGAATTTGGTAATGACACTAATTTTGGATTAAATGAATGATAAGCACTTTTGTTAAGTATTAAATGGCGTTTGGAATGATTACTACTTGAGTAGTAATTTAGTGTTAAGACCTAGGTTGGTTTAAATGGTGACAAGTATAATTTAGGTTAAATTATACTTGTTTGATGGGTCGGAATTACCACCCGTAGTGACAATTGGGTTGAGCTCATTAGGAGATAAATGGGCAGGGTTAAACGAGCAAGGTGAGATCCCTTGACTATGGGATGTGAGTGTGAGTTCTCTTTTAGAGAATTGTTATTTATGTATATTTGTACCTATATGTGTATTATAGGTAAAGATTTGCTCGGTTGCGTTTGGAGGTGAATTACATACATGATTTGTGCGGACGTTTCGAGGTGAGTGGAATAATTATGCATGTATGTATATAGTGTATTTATTTGTGAATGTTATGGTATGAACGATCGAGCCGAAAGTGCCATAACATGTATGTGACGAGTGTCAAAGTGTGAACCACGAGCCGGTAGCACTATAAACATGATGTGAACCACGAGCCGGTAGCATCAAAGTGTGAACCACGAGCCGGTAGCACTATAAACATGATGTGAACCACGAGCCGGTAGCACTATAAAATGAGGCGTGAACCACGAGCTGGTAGTGCCAACGTGTGAACCACGAGCCGGTAGCACTATAAAGGAGTATGACTCAAATGCGTAGTGGCGTGAACCAAAGAGCCGGTAGCATCATAGCATTACGTATGGTGTGAACCATGAGCCGGTAGCACCATAGCGTTTATGGTTAACCATATTGTGTTTGTTGATTGTTTAGCATATAATATTATATTGTTTGAGTATATGCTATTGGTTATGCTAGCTTGCGGTATTGGAGGTTATTAGCTTTATACTTGAGATGGTTTGCTAATTATATTGCTAGCATGTATGCGGTATGTGAGTAAGTGTATGCAAGTAGGTACATTATATATGTATATGTATAATTATTGCATTCACTAAGCTTTATGCTTACCCCTTTCGTTGTTTACCTTTTTACAGGTATTGTGTTACGAAGCTAACTAGTTGTTAGACTAGATGCTTAGGAGCGCTTGGGCTCGATGGGGTAGCTTTTGGATATATGAATGCAGATTGGGGGATCGGTAGTCCCCGGGATTATGCTCTTGGTATCGGGTTAGGTTGTAGAGTCCTAATCCGTCTAAAGATATAAATGGGTCGAAATCGCTGTATTATTGTAAGACGGGTCATTGTGGGCCTGGTGTAGTAAAACTTATTTTTATTGTGGAAATATCTTAGTTTTACTTAATATGTCATGTTGTGAAAAGGTTTTCGTTTAAAAGTGTCGGGAAGCGGGTTTTCCGCTCATGTAAGTTGAACCCCGGAGACAGCAAACTTTAGTTCATTTGGATGTCGTCCAGATCTTCTAGACACCGTCCAGGTCTTCTTTGCTGGACGCCGTCCTGATGTACTGCATCAAGAATTTTTTTCTTTTAGTGTGTTTTTGAGATAACGAAGTCGGGTCGTTACAAGTGGTATCAGAGCATAGTTTAAGGTAATTAGGTAACCTTGGAATAGGTGCCTAGTCTTAGACTTATTGACAGTGGTGCATTAATTTCGGGACTTGTTGGAATACGGGTCGGATTGAGATTGTTAGTGCCTTAGAGTAGGTGACTAACTATGACTTCTGTTAGTCCAAAGTGTGATTATGTGGGGCCTTATTTCGTGTGTAAATTAGTGCCTTAGATGGATAGTGCCTAATGTAAGTAGGCAGACTTGAACGTTGTTTTAGTGATAGTCACCTAGGTTGTAGGTGGACTTGTTGTTGCGGTGTACTTGTGTACAGTTATTATTTATATGGTATATAGGTGTATATATACAGGTATCTGTTTGGTACGGTGTCCTAGGGACGAATCTATTGGAGAGATTCAGATGTTTGGCGGTTTTGAGTGATCAAGTTCACGGTAAGGACTTGGGTCATTTGGGTACTAGGAGTTATCGCGTATTATCTTGTGTGAATGGTGCGTCAGTCCGGGTAAAGTACTTTGCGTGACCATGTGAAAATGGTAAGGTACACATTTGTAATAGTGACCGATCACCATTATTACGAAAGTGTATCTTGACATCAAGCATGACATAACGAGTACCGAACGGAGGAAACGTGGCATGGTTGGTGTGGACTTGGGATAAATAAGGAATCTTTTATTGGTTCCTAGGATATGGTTGTCTCGGGTGATGTGCTTGTTGTCACGTCAGATTTATTGTGAGTCGGAAATTGTTACGGTGGATTCGGTTAGTTAAGTGAGTGAGCCAACTCACGAGTTCGGCGCGTGCTTAGTTACCCTAAGTAGTGGGCGCGTTATTGAGATTGTCATTGATTGTAGTTACCCATCGTAACTAGGATAACCGATTAGTGTGTATGTGTGTGTGACGAGGACTTAAATCCCGTAACGGGACATAGCAAGTCTAATGATTTTAGAATCAGGTTACACTCCGTAGAGTGTGTGGTTAGAGAATCGTGTGAGGATTCTAGTTGTGAGTCGCCTTGGAATTGGCGAATCGAGGAGTCTTTGGGTCGTTAAACTCATGGGAGTGGGACCCATATGACGATGGTTGCGTTAGTGTGATGTGGATTATAGGGTAACATTCCTAACAGAATAACCCTTGTTGTAGTGGTGGTGTCCATATTTGGAAGGTGTAAGACTTGGTGTACCAAGCACCCCTTAGCGTTAGACGGAAGTTTTCGTTAGGCTATGTCGTTTGGCCTTGAGGAAATTGCGGGTAGTGTTGATCGGTAAAAACTTTCAATAAGACGATAAACCATAAGGTTGTCGGGTAGGTATGACTTCGGGTCATTATTATAGAAAGATGGGTGACCTCGGGTGTATGGAACCTAAAGATCGAGTTTCTAAATTTTGATAGATTGTGGTGGGAGTCTGCATGACGCTGCGTTAGGTGCCCTTTTATACCTGCTAGTGTAATGTTCAACTCCGGTGATGGTGTGATCACTTTGTGCTTAGGGTGCCCGTGAGATACCCTTAGAAGCATCGAAGATTTTAAATAGTGATCGACGGGTGATAGTAATTCGACGGTTGCAAAAGTCGAAGTTTAAGAGTGTTGCAGTAAATACTTTTTATGAAGTGGCGGAGGAGCAAATATTGTTGCTCTTAAGTGTTAGACGGGTAAAGATGACCGGTGAGCCGGTTATGGACTTAATGGTTGGTTAAGCCAAAGGTTACGATGAAGTGTTGATATTGTGGTAGACACAATTATGGTGTCGGATTTGGTTCACTCTTCTCCATGAGAGTGAGCAGTTGTTGATAAAGGTTCGTTGTGTAGAAGGTCGGGTGATCTCGAATGAGAAGCACGACTGATAAAGCAGAGTGGCATACGCCTAGGCTTAGAGGCGTATGTAGGACTTTGGTGGAGTTAGCTTTGCGAACGATGATGGGCTATTAATTCTAATTTGTGGTGTGAAAGTGCGATTTCGTCGCGTGTACGACATCTATTATATATGTCGGCTCTGAGAGCCTAAAGTGAATTTGCGGTGACTTGGTGTTTATGACCAATGATGAGATTACTCATGCGTGTCGTGGAAGGATAATCCCGCAGGATGTTATCATCTTGGCGGTGAGAATGTGGAGCTGAATCCTAAGTAGGGGAGTTTTACTGCCGCCCGAGGAATCTCTGGTGGTGTTAGATCAAGTGGAGCGTAAGTCTTCTTGTGTAAGGTGGTCGTGCAGTACCAAAGTGCAGTATGAGACCAAGTATGCAGTTTGAGACAACGGAAGTGAGAAAATGAAGCTGTCATTGCGGATGCTCTCGTAGTGAAAATCTGGGTTGTCGTGAAACTCGGATATGATTATTGAATGGGAACTAGTTCGATATCGTGGTGAATACTGTATTTTCCCTGTCGGGAAATGTGATCTTGGAAATTATCAGTGGATTATTCCACTTTACGGATGATTGTGAAGCGGTGAGTGTCGATTCTGATTGTCTCTCATCGAGACACGCGGATGTTGTTTGTTTGCGAGAGGATGTTCCCTATTGATGTGACCGTTAGTTGCACTGGAATGTCGAGACCATCCTTAACGGACGGTCTAGGTAGGAAGGTTCACCCAGCGTTGGTGAATATTTATGTAGGTCGTGTGGCGAATTGCGGAATTTTGTGATGATAATTAGCCGTTGACAGGATTCTAGTATACGAATAGTCTTCATTCTAGTACTAGGAATTCGTATTAATGTGTTGTATGGTTTAGGAGTGAAACCCTGTGACGAAGTGTTGATGTTTCGTCTAACTCGTGGTGTATTATTATCGTCCTGGATTAATCCAGTGACGGATGGTCGTGTGCGGATCGATTGATGGGAAGGTGGTGCTCCTAAGTGATTATTTTGGGGTTACCGAAATTTCTTCGTTGAAGGAATGACCCAGTTGTGGAGCCAGAGGACTTGATTCGGAGAACATTCGTGATTGACCGGTTGGGTGATGTAGTTATTGATGTAGCTTGTTGTGAGTTGTAGCAGAGAGGACTTGAAGAGATACTTAGTGTTTTTCGTATTTTCCTAAGCGGGAATTCTGGACTTCGAGAGTATGAGATATCGCTTGTTGCAGTAGTGCACGCTAGTGATTATTAGCGTGTGGTGAGATCTTCGGATTTGCAGAAAATGTTATGGATGTTGGGCTTAGTTGTGCTTCGTAGGATTGTGAGGCGTGACAACGATGATTGTCGGTGAATTGTTCTACTTTTAGGACGATTGTGAAGCACGGTTGTTGTAATATGATGCGTTAGTGTACGGAGTGAGATTTCAAATGCATGATTACTACATGTGTGACTCTGCGTTGGGAGCGAAAATGTTCGAGGGAGAAGTGCTTAACTTCTAGTGTAGGTGCGGATCACGAGGACGTGATCCAATTTAAGTGGGAGAGAGTTGTAAGATCCTGAAATTTTATGCATTAGAAAGTGTTCCTGAAAGTGTCAGTAAATGTGTGCATCAGAAAGCGCCACTAAAAGTCTACCTAACACTTATGCATTTTTAGAATTTACATCAGAATCAGACTCAGACAATTTTAGTCCCTGAAAGAAGTTGTTGTTTCAGTTTCAGTCTCAGTTCAGTGGGATGCCGTCCAGTTTTTGGGACGCCGTCCAGTTTTTGGGACGCCGTCCACCAATGAAAGATGGGACGCCGTCCAACCATTTTGGAAGCCGTCCAAATGGTCTGACGGGCCAGCTGTTGGAATTTTAATAAATTAAAAGTGGTATTTATGTCTTTTCACATGTGGACGGATTTGTAGCCTTAATATCAGTTTTAGATCCTATTTTGGGTCATTTTGACATCCACACATCTCTCTCATCTTATCTTAGAGAGAGAAGGAGATTTTAGAGAGAGAGAGAGCTTGATTTGAGGAAGAAGATGTGTGAATCGGGTCAAGTCGCGAGAGTTAAAGTTGTTCCTTTCGTTCTCGGCTACGTTTTGATTGTTATGGTAAATTCTAAAGCAAAATTTCATTGTTAAGATTCTTGTTCATATTTAGGGTTTGAGCTAGTTGGGTTATAAACCCTATTTCTCATGAATTTGGGGGTTTTGCGTTATGTATTGTGTAAGTAAACCCGGTTATTGGTGGGTTAGGTTTTGATGATGATTTATAAGTATTTTTCATTGGTTTGGGTGTTAATCACTAGATTGTAAGTGTGTTGGTGTTTTAGATGTTCATAAGAACATGTTTGTTGGTCAAATGAGTGTTAACCTTGATTTGGTGTCAAATTAAGTTATGGGTCAAGATTTAATGAATTGAGCATATAAATGTTTGATTTAGGTGTAATTTGGTGTTTTGAAAATATAATCACTAGCCGTTAGTGATTTTGGGCATTTTTGGGACTTATGTAAAAATGGGTTGACTTTGATTGGGTCGAATTTGGTAATGACACTAATTTTGGATTAAATGAATGATAAGCACTTTTGTTAAGTGTTAAATGGCGTTTGGAATGATTACTACTTGCGTAGTAATTTAGTGTTAAGACCTAGGTTGGTTTAAATGGTGACAAGTATAATTTAGGTTAAATTGTACTTGTTTGATGGGTCGGAATTACCACCCGTAGTGGCAATTGGGTTGAGCACATTAGGAGATAAATGGGCGGGGTCAAACGAGCAAGGTGAGATCCCTCGACTATGGGATGTGATTGTGAGTTCTCTTTTAGAGAATTGTTATTTATGTGTATTTGTACCTATATGTGTATTATAGGTAAAGATTTGCTCGGTTGCGTTTGGAGGCGAATTACATACATGATTTGTGCGGACGTTTCGAGGTGAGTGGAATAATTATGCATGTATGTATATAGTGTATTTATTTGTGAATGTTATGGTATGAACCATCGAGCCGGTAGTGCCATAACATGTATGTGACGAGTGTCAAAGTGTGAACCACGAGCCTGTAGCACTATAAACATGATGTGAACCACGAGCTGGTAGCATCAAAGTATGAACCACGAGCCAGTAGCACTATAAACATGATGTGAACCACGAGCCGGTAGAATCAAAGTGTGAACCACGAGCCGGTAGCACTATAAAATGAGGCGTGAACCACGAGCCGGTAGCGCCAAAGTGTGAACCACGAGCCGATAGCACTATAAAGGAGTATGACTCAAATGCGTAGTGGCGTGAACCAAAGATCCGGTAGCGTCATAGCATTATGTATGGTGTGAACCACGAGCCGGTAGCACCATAGCGTTTATGGTTAACCATATTGTGTTTGTTGATTGTTTAGCATATTATATTATATTGTTTGAGTATATGCTATTGGTTATGCTAGCTTGCGGTATTGGAGGTTATTAGCTTTATACTTGAGATGGTTTGCTAATTATATTTCTAACATGTATGCGGTATGTGAGTAAGTGTATGCAAGTAGGTACATTATATATGTATATGTATAATTATTGCATTCACTAAGCTTTATGCTTACCACTCTCGTTGTTTACCTTTTTATATGTATTGTGTTACGAAGCTAACTAGTTGTTAGACTAGATGCTTAGGAGTGCTTGGGCTCGATGGGGTAGCTTTTGGATATATGAATGCGGATTGGGGGATCGGTAGTCCCCGGGATTATGCTCTTGGTATCGGGTTGGGTTGTAGAGTCCTAATCCGTCTAAAGATATAAATGGGTCGAAATCGCTATATTATTGTAAGATGGGTTGTTGTGGGCTCGGTGTAGTAAAACTTGTTTTTATTGTGGAAATATCTTAGTTTTACTTAATATGTCATGTTGTGAAAAGGTTTTCGTTTAAAAGGTTCGGGAAGCGGGTTTTCCACTCATGTAATTTAGACCCCGGAGACAGCAAACTTTAGTTCATTTGGACGCCGTCCAGATCTTCTGGACGTCGTCCAGGTCTTCTTTGCTGGACGTCGTCCAGATGTACTGCATCAGAAATTTTTTTTTTTTTTAGTGTGTTTTTGAGATAACGAAGTCGGGTCGTTACAGATCCCGCAAAGATCGAAGCTATCAGCAAGTGGGAAACCCTCACTACTCTGACTCATATCCGCCAATTTCTAGGTCTCGCCGGTTATTACCGAAGATTCATTGAAGGTTTCTCTCTAATTGCGCGTCCTTTGACTGCATTAACTCATAAGGGGAAGAAGTTCGTTTGGGAAGCCGAGCAAGAGTCGGCATTTCAAACCCTGAAGCAGAAGTTGACCTCCGCACCTATCTTATCACTTCCCGAAGGCAGTGATGATTTCGTTGTGTACTGCGACGCCTCGAAACATGGATTTGGTTGTGTATTGATGCAACGGAAGAAGGTTATTGCTTACGCCTCCCGACAACTGAAGATTCACGAGCGAAACTACACTACTTACGATCTTGAACTTGGAGCCGTTGTCTTTGCGCTCAAACTACGGAGACATTATCTGTATGGAACCAAGAGTACTATCTTCACCGATCACAAAAGCCTCCAACACATCTTTGATCAGAAGCAACTGAACATGAGACAGCATCGATAGATTGAGACGTTGAACGACTATGATTGTGAACTTCGTTACCACCCTGGCAAGGCAAATGTTGTAGCCGATGAATTGAGCCGAAAGGAGAGAATGGTACCACTTCGTGTCCGTGCCTTGAACATTACCATTCAGGAGAATCTCAATAGCCAGATCCGCGTAGCTCAAGAAGAGGCTCTCAAGGAGGAGAATATTTCTCAAGAACACTTGAACATTCTCGTTTCTCGATTTGAGGTCAAGGAGACTGGACTCTGATACTTTGCCGGAAGAATTTGGGTGTCTAAATATGGAGATTTACGGAGCCTTATTCTAGACGAAGCCCACAAGTCAAGGTATTCGATTCATCCAGGAGCTGGTAAGATATACCATGGCCTCAAGGTTCAATATTGGTGGCCGAACCTCAAAAGGGATGTTGCAGCTTATGTTGGAAAGTGTTTGACTTGTTCCAAGATCAAAGCCGAACGTCAGAAGCCATCTGGATTACTCCAACAACCCGAAATCCCGCAATGGAAGTGGGAAGGAATAACAATGGATTTCATCACGAAACTAAAGAAAGACGATAGGAGGTTATGATACCATCTGGGTTATCGTTGACCGTCTTACCAAATCTGCTCACTTCCCAGGCCCCAGCCATGAAAGAAACTGATACGATGGAGAAGCTGGCGCAATTATACATAAAGGAAGTTGTATCTCGACACGGTGTACCCTTATCGATTATCTCAGATCGCGATACCCGTTTTGCTTCTAGGTTTTGGCGTTCTTTACAAGAAGCCTTGGGAACACGTCTTGACATGAGTACCGCATATCACCCGCAGACCGACGGACAGAGCGAACGCATGATTCAGACTTTAGAGGACATGTTACGTGCTTGTGTTATTGATTTCGGAAAAACCTGGGAGAATCATTTACCGCTAGCCAAATTCTCTTACAACAATAGCTATTATGCAAGCATTAATGCCGCACCTTTCGAAGCGTTGTATGGTCGCAAATGTTGTTCTCCTATTTGTTGGGTCGAGGTAGGTGAAAAGCAACTCACTGGTCCCGAATTCGTCCATGAAACCACCGAGAAGATTGTCCAAATTCAAGCGAGGCTCAAGACGGCCCGTGATCGTCAGATGAGTTATGCCGACCTTAAATGTGGAGATCGCGAGTTCCAAATCGGCGACCGCGTTATGTTGAAAGTAGCACCTTGGAAAGCGTGGGAAGTTAAATCCGCGATATATTGGTCCTTTTGAAGTTTTGGAGCGTGTTGGACCTGTTGCTTGCCGTTTGGATCTTCTGACTCAATTGAGCGCAGTTCATCCCACTTTTCACGTATCGAATCTGAAGAAATGTCTTGCTGAACCAGAACTCGTCATACCTCTCGAGGAGCTTACGATTTACGACAAACTCCATTTCATGGAAGAACCTGTCGAAATTATGGACAGTGAGGTCAAGACCTTGAAACGCAACAATATTTCGATCGTCCGAGTACGATGGAATGCAAAATGAGGACCTGAGTTTACTTGGGAGTGAGAGGATCAGATGAAATAGAAGTATCCTAACCACTTCACAACTCTACCATCTACCTCAGCTTAAAATTTCGGGACGAAATTTTCATTAACAGGTGGGTAATGTAACGACCCGACTTTTTCGACTTGCTTTTGTGCTTTGTGTTTTCACGAAACTGCGTATTTGTGCGTACTGAGCTATACTATACTTTGGGAACTTTCTACATGTGGATTACTTTCATTTATATATTAAAATGTTCTTTTAAGTACGTAGGTTACTTAACTTAAACCCCGGAAGCCTTTATGACCGTTAGTGTCACTTGACGTTTTGAATGAACTGCGTACTGTGTACACGTTTAACTTTTGTTGTAACCGGAATATTACGACTACGAAATACTAATTGTTATTTTATAATAACAATTACTTGGGTTTTTGGATGCTTAATTACGCTTGGTAATTTACTAGAGCACACTAGTTAGTCTTGTTGGACTTTCTACTTTGTTGGACTTTAGCCCACCCTACACTAGCTAGTGGACTATTTAATTAGCCCAATCTAAATAAGTTAGTGACCCATATTAATGAAAGACAAATGCCTATTTATTAGAGGGAACATACTAGCATTTTTGTTAAGCATTATCCTTAATGTTGCATGGGATCCTAACATAAGCACCTACGTTAGACAACCATTAACCAAAAAGCAAAAAGGTGTCCCCCTTGTCCCCCCCACTAACCTACGGCCACCATCACCCTCCCACCTCCTCACCACCTATAAATACAAGCCTTATTTCACTCATTTCACACTTGATCTCATTTGCAATTTACACACACTTACTCTCTAATTCTCTCTCTAGTCTTTCTCACTCTAAACGTGTAAGTTTTTGATATATTTCTTCTTCTTCTTCCCTTATCTTTCACGAATTCATCATCATCATCAAAGGGTCTAGCTTTTGATCTTGATTACATCTTGTAGATTCAAACTTGGGTTTGAATCCTTCAAGATCATGGAAGATTCAAGCTTTCTAGCTTTGAATCTTCACTTATTTTGTAGATCTAAATCTTTTTAGCTTTAATCTTGTTATTTTGTTATAAAGATTCAAACTTGTGTTTGTAATCTTCTTGTATCTTAAAGATCCAAGCTTTATGCTTCAAGATCTTCAAGAACACTAAAGATCCAAGCTTTTTAGCTTAGGGTTTCATTATTATGTTAATGATCTTAGCTTTTTTGTTTATGGTCTCATTACTTTCATTATTTTGTTAAAGATCCTAGCTTTCTAGCTTATGGTCTCATTAATCTTGTAAAGATCCAAGCTTTCTAGCTTAGGGTTTTCTAAATACTTGAGATCTAAGTTATTATTGTAGATCTCACTTACTTGGAACCTTTTTGTGTTTGTTGTGATGATAAATATCAAGTCTTCATCATCACATATGATATAGATGCATGAACTTGTGTAAAATGGACAAAAGTTGAAGCTTTATTGGATTCATGCAATAAAGAGGCAATCTTGATGTTCAAAACTTGTAGAATGATAGATTTTACTTTTAGTTGTGTGTTGATGGTTGAACCTTGGTCAAAGTGATGCTAAAACATCAAAGAGTTGTACACTTGAAGCTTACAAGCATCAAGGATGAGAACCGTGATGAGCATAAGCACCAAGAACCTCACCGGAGCACTTATTTGCTGATTTTCAGGGTTTGATCAGACTCCTGGGCTTCTGGAAAATTGATTTTCAGATAATTCGTTTTTAGTAGATGACTTTTCGTTTAGGCCTCGACTTAATCCGATATACGGTTTAGGATTTATGGTCTTCCGAAAGTCACTACGCCCTTGTAACGTTGTGTTGAAATTTCTGACCTACTCACACTTAAACCGTCTCCACGGTCAAACGAAGACGAGTTAGGTTCTGAAAATTGTTCAGCGGTTAGAGGACTCACATTCGGAGCCATAGCCACTAACTACGCGTCTTTTCGATTTGTATAGAGGTCGTAATAGCTGTCCGAATTCAGACTTTTGTTTCGATCTCTATTCTTGTTAAACTTACCTTAGTGTTGATGAATGATGATGATAATGATGATGTCGATGATGACACTTAAACTTAATTTATTCACTTTTAACCTTTTGGGACAACATACTGACCTAGTGACCTCTGACTTAGGTTGACGACCTTTCGGACCGACTTACTACCTGCATACGTTTCGTATCGACTTTTACTACTTATTCACTGTGAGTTATAGCTTCCCTTTTTTACTTATAATATTTTTGAGACTGAGAATGCATGCGCTTTTTATGTTTTACTTACTTGACACGAGTATTTAAACTTTACATATGTGTGGGTTATATAACGGCATAAAGATTCCCCTTAGTACGGTAACGTTTAATCATTGGTTTTGAACCAGTGAACGCGAATATTAGATATGGATCCATAGGGTTTGACATCCCCACTCGGGCTAGTCGTGCTAGCATTTAATGAGTGTTTGATACTTCGAGGACATACGCAATCGCCAAGTGTACTTTTAGGGGGTATTACTATTACGTTAAGTTAGTTACCGGGTGCCCACGGACAAGCATATACTTTTCATACTGTTTTGAATACGATAACTCGTGGTCTACATTACTTTACTGCTTACAAACTATAGCTCACCAACATTCGTGTTGACTTTTAAGCGTGTATTTCTCAGGTGCTTAGACGATGTTACTTTCGCTGTTAGACTTGCTGTCTTTGTGTTATAGACTTGCTGTTATGGACCTGTTGTGTTAAATTTTCGCTGCATTACTTAGAGATGTCTCAATCATGAAACTTTTATCTTGCATTCACAACTTATGTTATTTGGATAATGACTTTGTAACGACCTTTGTGTCACGTTATCTTTTGTAAACGCTATCTTTTTATGAATGCAAAACTGGTTTTCAAACAGCATGTAGTATTTGACCGTGTAAAGATCCTGTTGTTGACGAATCGTACACGATGGTTTTATACGAGGTGTCACAAAACTCTATGAATCCTAATTGTTAAAAATCTGCTTTTGATCAATTATATATTGTACAAGGGTCTAGTGCTCAATTGGTTGTGATTATACTCGTTGTTAGTCGTTATTTTGCGCGATTGACGTGTTTTGATGTAATCACGAATTGAATTGCTATGAATCCAATTAGATGAGTTTATGTACTGATATTGTAATGTATCTATATGGATAAATCTCAAAAATTAATAAATTTGGACTTTGGATTTTCATGATTTCGTTACCGGATGCATTAGTTATGATCAATTGAAGTGTGTGTTAGGGTTTTGCATGCTATACGAATTTTCTGGTATTTGTGCTTTATGAAATAGCCATTGAAATGATAACCACTGAATTCTTTGTTAAAATCACTCAAGTTGGACTAAGAATCATGTTAAAAGCTTTTGTATTGCTCTCGGTATGATAAAATGAAATTTGGTGATTCGTATTGAGCTGAAACTGTTTTCATAGGCACAAGAAATGACCTCACATGAACTATGAATTATTTGAGACCTTGATCTTCTAGAATATAATAATTTAGATGTTCCTAAGCATGTTACATTTGAATGTTAGCTTCTGAAAATGTGTTTTGCTATGTGTTATATGCATCACCAAATGACATGTCTGATTGTCATCCAAAACAGGAGGTCTGACTTTAATGAATAAACTGTACAAAATGGCTAAATGAAAGTCTTTGGTTATTTTATCACTGAAAATTTGGAGTGTCTTGAGTCATCTCCAATTGGCCGTTTATTAAAAGCTATTTTCAATATTAAATGAGAATGTTTCTAAAACTGCTGCGCGTGCTCAAACTGATTTGGTAAACCTTAACTGAACCTTTTCTGAAACCCGACTTGTAGACATCGTATGAGGCCCTGGATAGACTTTTTGGAAACGTTTTTGAGTCTATTTATGATCTGAAGTTTTTCATATTATCATGACTTATGTGCTATTAATTATGCTCATCGTTTGTAAGGTGTGCGTAAATTCAATGCCATGCGATAAACTGTGTACGTGTATTTGGCAAACTGTAAGCTAAAACATGTTAGTTGACTTAGGATTAACATGTTGACCAAGATTGGATGAACTACTAAGAATATTGACTTTAGTTGACCACTTTGATCGAGTTGACTTTTGGTTTGACTTTGGTTGACTTTTGTTGATTTGCTTGGACTAGTTGACTTTTGCTTGTTTATTGAGTCAGTCGGAGCACTAGGACTATGAGTATACTATGGGTTGACATAGTGTGACCTACGTATTTACTTAAGGTAACTTATTTGATTAGGTTGCGTTTTACAGTCGTGATCGTCCGACTATCGTACCATTTTACTAAGAGTTTACTGTGCTTTGCAAAAGTGAGTCTACAGTCCCATTTTCTTTAACATTTTTGGGATGAGATAACATGCTATTTCAAATTGTTTTACATATTAGGCACGAGTAACTTAAACGAATATACATATGAGTTCAGATCAAAAATCTATTACCTTGATTATATTAATTACTTTATGTAAGCTCGACTTATAGGGACGGTACCGTTAGGTTTGACAAACCTCGCCCCAATGTACGGGGTGCTTATTCTGTTGTAACTTGTACACCTGATCAGTGTATGCTTAGAAAGGGTAAAAGGAAGACGCAAAGCGAATTAGCTATCCGCAGGTTAAAGCCTTATAATCAAGTGCTCACGATAAATGTATACTTTTACGAAGCTTTCAAAGAAATCACGTGGCCTAACTTACGATGAATGATACTTAAACTTGATGTTTACAAACTTGAAACTATACATGGTAATGTCTACAAACAGTTGAAATAAAAAATGAACTTTTTGATGTCACCCACAGTTAAAACTTGACATCACTGATTACAAACAGTTTAACACTTGACATTTGCTGTATGCAAACTTTTGAAATTAAACCTTGGTGGTTTATACTGATAAATGTTTATTGATTTATGAATACTGATTTTCGGATACCAATTACTGATAACTGATTTTGATAACCGATTTTCGATAAACGATTTATGGAAACTGTTTTATGAAATATACGATGAACAATTTACTTAAACCTGTAGATTCACTCAACTTTATGTTGACCCATTTTGCATGTTTTATCTCATGTATTAGTTACTTTCACTGTAGAACATTGCTGTTACGTAGAAGTCAAGCCAAGCACTGGGACCAGAGTTAACAGTCTGTTAATGGATTTTGACGGGGTGTTATACATGTCAATTTTAATATATTTATTTAATAAATTAAATAACAAAATCGAGTAAAAATAAAGGACAAAATAATATAGGGTCGATTCCATTCAGAAGACAAATTAAGGTTTAGTAGTTGATCGTTACACATCACTTTTTGATCCATGTACACCTAATTACCAATTATACTCTTAATTATAGTTAGAATAATAATATAGGTTCAATTCCCTAAATTCACTAAATTACTCTAAGGGTATAATTGTGAGTTTATGAGACAAAAAGTAGTATGTGAGAATCACATCCCCTTTCAAACACATCCATCCATCTTTCCCTCCTGCAATGCAATAGCGTCTCTTCATCAAATCGATATCTCTAAAACTCAAGAACCTATCAACCTTTTTCATTATTTCACCTAATTATAATAAATGATAGATTGTGGAACATCAAATCTGTAACACCCTGATTTAATAGGTATTGGAACGCCCTTTTCAGTTGTGGATAGAATAGATTCAGTGTCCGATTCCGAGTCGTACAAAATGATAGGATTAGAGGAAGTCATCTATCACATAATTGAAACAACAATTATGTTAGCATATAAATATATCACATATAATGTTTTTGACCAAATAATAAGCAAAAATCAGGAAAAACAGATATGGTCATAGTCCAGACTCACTAATGCATCCTAACAATTATCAGTTAAACACAATAATGTAATTTCTGGTTCCCTATGACCTCAAGCTCGGATACCAACTGTAACGACCCGTCAAAATCGCTATTGACGCAGCACGTTAATCATTGATTCCACAGTGAGGTTTTGACCTCTATATGATACGTTTTGATAAAATATTGCATTCATTAAAATAAGTGACTTTCTAAACATAGAAAGTTATAAACATGTGGGCGAGTGCTTAGGTATAAGCAAAACCCCAAAATACATAAGTCTTTAATTTACAGGTTGACTTCACAGTCCAATTATTTATTACACAACGCAGTTTTATTTTGAATGCAATAAACTTTGTACAAAGCATGAGAGACTCCATGCAGGCAACAAGCACATCACAGCGGAAGCATTCTAAGGACCTGAGAATAAAACATGCTAAAAAGTCAACACGAATGTTGGTGAGTTATAGGTTTAATTGCTCGAGTCATAAACATATATAAAGATAGACCACAAGATTTCATCAAAAGTTTATCAATAGATTCTACGTAACAGAGCACCCTGGTAACTAAACTTAACGCTATAGTGATAATTACCCCATTCGTTTTAATACACGCAAACCAACGTGTCTTAAACTCAAATAACATACGTCCGTTAAAAGGCTAGCGCTCTAGCTCGGACGGGGATGTCAAGCCCTATGGATCCATATACAATTATTCGCGCCCACTAGTCCATATCCTATGTACTGGCAGCTACTAGTTACCAAAGCTAAGGGATTTTCGGTTTAACTCAGTGTAGAATTTAGTATGTACTTGTGTCTTATCGCGTTTAAAATAAATTGCATGTATTCTCAGCCCAAAAATATTTAAAGTATTTAAAAAGGGAGACTATAACTCACAGTTCAATATTGCGATTCAATATTGTAGGCAAATTGCGTAGACGTAATGATGGTAGACGACTGTATGGTTGGCCTTGGATTCAAGAACAATACCCCGAACAATACCCAATATTTCCTTAGCTTAAAGCGGTTTGAAACCCGAATTAAAACACCCTCGAATATACTTTATTATTATTAAACTTAAATTAAAATTAAAATTATAATTATAATTATAAATATAAAAATTGATTAAAGAAATTTAAGTGTGAAGAGTTCGTGCAGGAATCTGGCGTATTTATAATACTTTTCGATTTACTGTAGCTCATGCGATCGCATGAGTTTTCAGTGTTTTTGCCATGCGATCGCATGGCCGCCTTTTCCGTTTTTGTTTGCTAGTTCGTCGACATCAAATAGTGTACTGTAGCAAATAGTGTTTACTGTAGCAAATAGTGGTTTACTGTAGCAAATAGTGTTTACTGTAGCAAATAGTGTTTTACTGTAGCAAATCACTGTAGCAAACTCGTTTTCACTGTAGCACTGTAGCAAAATACGGTTTCGCTGTAGCAAATAGTGTTTTACTGTAGCAAATTGTGTTTTACTGTAGCAAAGTAATTTTTACTGTAGGAAAGTCGTTTTTACTTGTACATATATATATACATACATATAATTGTTCATGAATCGTCGAGAGTAGTCAAAGATAATTGTATATATGTAACAGTTCTAAAATTTTGAGACTCAATCTAACAGACTTTGTTTAACGTGTTAAAATAATAAATCGTATAGAGAATTGGTTTAAATAAGTCAAAAAATTTCGGGTCATCACAGTACCTCCCCGTTAATGAAAATTTCGTCCCGAAATTTTGAGTAGTACCTGTTTCATGAGCGATATCAGTGAACAAATGTGGATACTTTTGCTTCATCTGATCTTCACGTTCCCAAGTAAACTCGGGTCCTCGTCTTGCGTTCCAACGAACCCTAACTATCGGTATTTTGCTTTGTTTTAATTGTTTGACCTCACGGTCCATGATTTCAACAGGTTCTTCGATAAAATGGAGTTTATCATTGATTCGTATTTCGTCAAGAGGAATTACGACATCCTCTTCAGCTAAACATTTCTTCAAATTTGACACGTGAAATGTGTTGTGAACACTACTAAGTTCTTGCGGTAGCTTTAATCGATAAGCAATTGTTCCAATTCTTTCGGTGATTTCAAAGGGTCCTACGTACCTAGGACTTAGCTTTCCTCGTTTACCGAATCGTACAACGCCTTTCCAGGGTGACACTTTCAACATGACTTTGTCGCCCACTTGAAATTCTAGCGGTTTTCTTCTTACATCAGCATAACTCTTTTGGCGACTCATGGCCGTTTTTAATCGCTGTTGTATTTGAATGATCTTTTCGGTGGTTTCATGAATAATTTCTGGTCCAGTAAGTTGTCTTTCTCCTACTTCACTCCAACAGATGGGGGATCTGCACTTTCTACCATAAAGTGCTTCAAATGGCGCTGCGTTGATGCTCGTATGATAGCTGTTATTGTATGAAAATTCTGCCAACGGTAAGTGTCGATCCCAACTGGTTCCAAAGTCAATCACGCATGCCCGTAACATGTCTTCCAATGTTTGTATTGTTCTTTCACTTTGACCATCTGTCTGTGGGTGATAAGCGGTGCTCATATCTAATCGAGTTCCCAATGCTTTTTGTAATGACTGCCAGAAACGTGATGTGAATCGGATGTCGCGATCAGATATGATAGAGATGAGTACACCATGCCTGGAAACTACTTCCTTCAAATATAGGCGTGCTAATTTCTCCATACTGTCTGTCTCCTTTATTGGTAGAAAGTGAGCTGATTTAGTTAGACGATCAACTATCACCCAAATAGTATCATGACTACTTGCAGTCCTTGGCAATTTCGTAATAAAATCCATGGTTATTCTTTCCCATTTCCACTGTGGAATTTCTGGTTGTTGCAGTAATCCTGACGGCTTTTGGTGTTCAGCTTTAACCTTTGCACACGTCAAACATTTGCTTACATAAGTAGCAATTTATGTCTTCATATTAGGCCACCAATAGAACTTCTTGAGATCGTGGTACATTTTCCCATTTCCTGGGTGAATTGAGTACCTCGTTTTGTGTGCTTCATCTAGTACTAGTTGCCTTAGGTTACCATGTCTTGGTACCCATATCCTACCAGCAAAATACAGGGTTCCATCGACTTTTACTTCAAGTTGTTTTTCTAACCCTTTGCTCATTTCACCTTTTTCGTTTTCTTCTTTTAAAGCTTCTAACTGTGCTGCTTGAATTTGCTTTGTGAGATCAGTACGAATTGTAATATTCAAAGCTCGGACCCTAAGAGGTTTTACTCTTTCTTTTCGACTTAGGGCATCAGCTACAACATTAGCTTTTCCGGGGTGGTAACGGATTTCACAATCGTAATCGTTTAACAACTCTACCCAGCGACGTTGCCTCATATTGAGTTGTTTTTGATCAAAAATATGCTGAAGACTCTTATGGTCGGTGTACACTGTACACTTGGTGCCATATAGATAGTGTCTCCATATTTTGAGTGCAAAAACTACTGCTCCAAGTTCCAAATCGTGCGTCGTATAGTTCTTTTCATGAATTTTTAGTTGTCGTGAGGCATATGCGATAACTTTTGTGCGTTGCATTAATACACATCCTAAACCTTGGCGTGAAGCATCACAATAGATCACGAAATCATCATTTCCTTCCGGTAATGACAAAATGGGTGCAGACGTTAACTTCTTCTTTAATAACTGGAATGAGGATTCCTGTTCCGTGGACCAATCATACTTCTTTCCCTTTTGAGTCAATGCAGTTAAGGGTTTGGCGATTCTAGAGAAATCTTGAATGAATCTTCGGTAGTAACCAGCAAGACCTAAGAATTGGCGAATTTGTGTTGGAGTCTTCGGTGTTTCCCATTTACTAATGGCTTCGATCTTGGCGGGGTCAACTTTAATTCCATGTTTACTGATAACATGGCCCAAAAATTGTACTTCTTGTAACCAGAAATCACACTTCGAAAATTTTGCGTACAATTCTTCTTTCTTGAGTATCTCCAGTACCAGTCTTAAGTGTTGCTCATGTTCTTCCTTGTTCTTCGAGTAAATCAATATGTCGTCGATAAAAACAATGACAAATTTGTCTAAATACGGTCTACAGATGCGATTCATTAGATCCATGAATACTGCTGGAGCATTAGTTAATCCAAAAGGCATGACTAGAAACTCATAGTGACCGTAACGGGTTCTGAACGCGGTTTTAGGAACATCTTCTTCCTTCACTCTCAGTTGATGATATCCGGAGCGTAGATCAATCTTAGAATAAACACTTGATCCTTGCAATTGATCAAACAAATCATCAATCCTCGGTAATGGGTACCGATTCTTGATCGTTAATTTGTTTAATTCTCGGTAATCTATGCACATTCTCATAGATCCATCCTTCTTCTTGACGAACAGAATAGGAGCACCCCAAGGTGAAAAACTAGGACGAATAAATCCACGGTCCGATAATTCTTGCAACTGGTCTTGTAATTCTTGCATTTCTGAAGGTGCAAGTCTATATGGAGATCGGGCTACAGGTGCAGCTTCTGGTATGAGATCAATCTGGAATTCTACACATCTGTGTGGAGGTAGCCCCGGTAATTCTTCTGGAAATACTCCGGGATATTCTCTTACAACCGGCATGTCATTAATGCTTCTTTCTTCAGTATCGATCTTCTTTACGTGTGCCAAAATATCATAACAACATTTTCTTATAAGTTTCTGGGCCTTCATACAGCTGATAAAGTTCAGCTTTGAGTTGCTCTTCTCCCCATAAATCATTAATGACGTTTCATCCTTACGAGGGATGCGGATTGCTTTCTCAGCGCAAACAACTTCCGCTCTTGTTTTGGACATCCAGTCCATGCCAACGATTACGTCAAAACTTCCTAATTCTACGGGTATCAAATCGATTTTGAAGGTTTCACCAGCGAGATTCATTTCGCAACCATGGCAAATTTTATCGGCTTTTATCAGTTTACCATTAGCTAATTCTATAGTATATTTATCGTCTAGAGGTAATGATGCACATTTTAGTTTAGAACTAAAGTCTTTACACATATAACTTCTATCTGCACCCGTATCAAACATAATAGAAGCTAGTTGATTATTAACGGTAAACGTACCCGTGACAAGATTAGGATCCTCACGTGCTTTACTGGCACTAACATTAAATGCCCTCCCACGTGCGGGTTCTTTGTTCTTCTCCTTATCAGGGCATTGATTTATAAAGTGACCAGACTTCCCGCATCCAAAACATTTCTTGACATCGGTCAGTTTTGTCTTTACTTCAGAAACGGTGGCATAACAATCTTTCGCCACATGTCCTTTCTTGTTGCACTTATCACAGACCACTTGGCAATAACCTGCATGATGTGTGTAACATCTTTTGCAGAACGGATGGGGTCCCTTATAGTTTGGACTTGCAGTTGCCCCATCTTGTTTACCTTTAAAAGTTTCTTGTTTCTTCAGGTGAGTACTTTTGCCCTTATAGTCTTCCCATTTCCTCTTTCCTTCAGTTGTCTTGACTTCGGTAATTGGTGCCTTAATCGAACTCTCTGTGATCTGGTCAATGAGTTGGTGTGCCATTGTCATGGCTTCTTGCATCGTATTCGGTTTGGATGATGTAACATTTCCTTAGATATTGATCGATAAACCGTCAATATACATTTCTATCTTTCGTTTCTCATTTGGCACCAATTCGGGACACAACAAGGCTAGTTCCATGAAACGCTTTTCATAGTTATTGAGATTCGCGCCGATAACCTTCAGATTACGTAACTCAGATTCCATTTTTCTGATCTCGTTTCGAGGACAGTACTCCTCGATTAGCATCTTTTTCAGTTCTTCCCAAGAGATATCATATGCCGTATCTATTCCTTCCGATTTAGCATAATTGTTCCACCAAGTAAGTGCACCGTCTTGCAACGTGCACGAAGCATACTTTGACTTGTCTCCGTTCGCACAATTACTGATTTTGAAAACGGACTCCATCTTTTCAAACCATCGGGTTAGACCGACTGGTCCCTCGGTTCCACTAAACGTCTGTGGTTTGCATCCTTGAAAAGTTTTGTATGAGCATCCGTTTCGTGAGTTTGTGTTTACGGCTGCTGCTTTGGCTGCTGCTTCGGCTGTTGCTTTTGCTGCTTCGGTTGCAGCAATTCTTTCATTCACACGTTTCTCGACTAGTTGCTCAAACTCAGCATCCGACATTTGAGACATGTTTCTTCAACAAACACAACAGATATAATTTAATCATATAGAATATTATAAGTAAAATGAGTTGTCAATAGTTAATCGTAGCATATTAATAATATGAACCGATTATTATAAAAGCCTTTTCTTCTTATTAGCATTTTATAATTATTTCTAGGGTATTACCTACCCGTTAAGTTCATACATAATAGCTAGTACAAGGAATTAACTACTAAAATCCTAATAATATTCCACTATGAAAAATTATAGCGAGTTACTACATTATTATGTAATAATAATAATAAGAAGTAGTAATAATACAAATAATCATTCCATGCATTTATTATTAATAAACCAAAATAATACAATACCATACAATACTGATATTTTACATATGCTTATTTTACATAACAAGATAGAGTAGCACACATAAGCAATAAAATAGCGCATGGAAGATTTATGGTTGCGAGGTCGTTCATTCAGAACTATCAGAAACTTCTTTCCATTTGGTTCTCTCTGCCAATTGTTTGTGTGCACATGGTCCGACAGACATTCTGGCAGTGTATTTTATTTTTAGTTGGGGTTTTGAGGTACCCGTTGCCTCAGTGGGTTTAATACAATAAGGGTGGTTACGGATCGAATGGTCCTGTTCTTTTTTTTAATAACTAAGGACATTTTATTATTGTGGTTGTTTTTATTATCTATAGCAAGTTGGAATTTCTCCTTAGTGATCTCTTTTATTTCATTAGCGAAATCCTCCTCCTTACTGATCTCGTCTGATGACGAACTGTCTGAGTCATGTGTAGGAGAATATGATGACGAACTGCAAGAATATGTACCGGTGGTCATGAACCGAAATCTGCCAGGCGTAATCGGCACAACCCGCCCGTCGGCGGTATATCTGGACCAATGTCCATATTTGTTTAGAAATGGACGATCCTCGTTTACTCCAGGGATCATGGGTCCATGCCAACGATACTGTGGCTCCAGAAAACTAAAGCTGGGTGGAACTGGAACCTCCTCTGGGTTTACCGGGAGTTGAGATTCCCCGGCTAACACAATTTCTTTTTTAATAGGTATTGGAACGCCCTTTTCAGTTGTGGATAGAATAGATTCAGTGTCCGATTCCGAGTCGTACAAAATGATAGGATTAGAGGAAGTCATCTATCACATAATTGAAACAACAATTATGTTAGCATATAAATATATCACATATAATGTTTTTGACCAAATAATAAGCAAAAATCAGGAAAAACAGATATGGTCATAGTCCAGACTCACTAATGCATCCTAACAATTATCAGTTAAACACAATAATGTAATTTCTGGTTCCCTATGACCTCAAGCTCGGATACCAACTGTAACGACCCGTCAAAATCGCTATTGACGCAGCACGTTAATCATTGATTCCACAGTGAGGTTTTGACCTCTATATGATACGTTTTGATAAAATATTGCATTCATTAAAATAAGTGACTTTCTAAACATAGAAAGTTATAAACATGTGGGCGAGTGCTTAGGTATAAGCAAAACCCCAAAATACATAAGTCTTTAATTTACAGGTTGACTTCACAGTCCAATTATTTATTACACAACGCAGTTTTATTTTGAATGCAATAAACTTTGTACAAAGCATGAGAGACTCCATGCAGGCAACAAGCACATCACAGCGGAAGCATTCTAAGGACCTGAGAATAAAACATGCTAAAAAGTCAACACGAATATTGGTGAGTTATAGGTTTAATTGCTCGAGTCATAAACATATATAAAGATAGACCACAAGATTTCATCAAAAGTTTATCAATAGATTCTACGTAACAGAGCACCCTGGTAACTAAACTTAACGCTATAGTGATAATTACCCCATTCGTTTTAATACACGCAAACCAACGTGTCTTAAACTCAAATAACATACGTCCGTTAAAAGGCTAGCGCTCTAGCTCGGACGGGGATGTCAAGCCCTATGGATCCATATATAATTATTCGCGCCCACTAGTCCATATCCTATGTACTGGCAGCTACTAGTTACCAAAGCTAAGGGATTTTCGGTTTAACTCAGTGTAGAATTTAGTATGTACTTGTGTCTTATCGCGTTTAAAATAAATTGCATGTATTCTCAGCCCAAAAATATTTAAAGTATTTAAAAAGGGAGACTATAACTCACAGTTCAATATTGCGATTCAATATTGTAGGCAAATTGCGTAGACGTAATGATGGTAGACGACTGTATGGTTGGCCTTGGATTCAAGAACAATACCCCGAACAATACCCAATATTTCCTTAGCTTAAAGCGGTTTGAAACCCGAATTAAAACACCCTCGAATATACTTTATTATTATTAAACTTAAATTAAAATTATAATTATAATTATAAATATAAAAATTGATTAAAGAAATTTAAGTGTGAAGAGTTCGTGCAGGAATCTGGCGTATTTATAATACTTTTCGATTTACTGTAGCTCATGCGATCGCATGAGTTTTCAGTGTTTTTGCCATGCGATCGCATGGCCGCCTTTTCCGTTTTTGTTTGCTAGTTCGTTGACATCAAATAGTGTACTGTAACAAATAGTGTTTATTGTAGCAAATAGTGTTTTACTGTAGCAAATAGTGTTTACTGTAGCACTGTAGCACTGTAGCAAAATACGGTTTCACTGTAGCAAATAGTGTTTTACTGTAGCAAATTGTGTTTTACTGTAGCAAAGTAATTTTTACTGTAGGAAAGTCGTTTTTACTTGTACATATATATATACATACATATAATTGTTCATGAATCGTCGAGAGTAGTCAAAGGTAATTGTATATATGTAACAGTTCTAAAATTTTGAGACTCAATCTAACAGACTTTGTTTAACGTGTTAAAATAATAAATCGTATAGAGAATTGGTTTAAATAAGTAAAAAATTTTCGGGTCATCACATGAACTGTACATATTGGTCAGTTAATGCATTTCTTAAAATGCTTTGGTCATTTGATTTTCCAATTTTAATTTTTCTCTTGTTTTTAACTTTTGAATGGAGTTAAAACTTGCATTGTCATTTAGGGTATAACATTTAGGGGTAGGTAACTTTGTTATGAACATTTTATTAGCTACCCACATATTATATTCCTCTTGCTGCAAGAACAGATCCTTAAGTTGTTGTTCTGCTTACTTTCGAGTTTAATTATAGAGATGAGATTTTGAGAAGTTATAGTGAAATTGAAGACGATGATAAAACAGTTAGCGATAACGGTAACGATAATAAGGTAGAGCAAAGTCTATAATATTCTTTTGTGTTGTTCTTTTCATTATACTATTGCCATGTGTTTTGTGACAAGATAATGCTCTTGTTGGACGGTGGAATAACTCAATTCCAATTTCTATTTGCAAGTTGTCATCTACCAACCAAATGGCCAAATTGCAAGGAGTCAAAGATGGTAGAAAGTAAAAAGCATTTTGTGGACTACTTGTTTTACCACATGCAAGAATAATCAGAAAGCCTACAATAACATGTCAATTCAAGTTAAAATTGAATTGCTTGGTACCTCCTCTTATTGTCTATAAATAGAAATGAAGATTTGTTCATTTAGAAATCATCCCATCTCAAAAGTGAAAGAGTTAAAATTACTCTTGTACTTGTAAGTCTTAGAGAATAGAGAGAGTATAGAATTGTTAATCAAAATTCTATACGAGTGAGTTACGAGGGGAGTGTTATAATCTAGATTAGAGTGATACATTGTAACCTCGGATTTTTCATATTTGTTAGTAAGATCCATCTCTGCTTCCGCCCGTGGACTAGGCCTCATGCCGAACCACGTAAAATTCTTGTGTCTTTATTTATTGCTTAAATTGTTCTATTAATTTCTCGGGTCTTGAAAGTGCGCTAAATCACAACAAACTAGTATCAGAGCTATAGCTGTGATTAAATATACAATATGGCGATAATAAGGTCCGACGTAGAGAAATTTAATGGCCAGAACAATTTTGGTCTTTGGCGAATGAAGATGCGGGCTCTACTGAGCCAACAAGGTTATTTGTTAGCTTTGAAAGGGAGAGAACATCTACTCGAAAAGTTGACAAATGAAGAGAAGGATGAACTTCTGGAAAAGACACACGGCATGATTATTCTAAATCTTGTCGATTGTGTGCTTAGAGAAGTCGCGGCAGAAACCACACCGGTTGGACTTTGGAAACAGCTAGAATCTCTATATATGACTAAGAGTCTCACGAACCGGTTGTATATGAAACAACGGTTGTATACTCTTCGAATGAAAGAAGGTTCATTAAATGATCACATCGATGAGTTCAATAAAATAATTTTGAACTTGAATAATATTGGTGTGAAAATTGACGATGAAGATCAATCATTAATTTTCTTATGTTCCTTGCCAAAATCATACGAGCATTTGGTTACAACTCTACTATATAGTAAAGATACTATTTTCATAGAGGATGTCAAATCTACCTTGAACTCTGTTGAGTTAAGGAAGAAATCCTCGGCGGATTATGTGGAAGAAAGTGCAAATGGTTTGGTGGTGAGAGGAAGAAGTAATGATAGAGCATCAAGTAGTAACAACAAAGGTCGTTCTAGATCGAAACCAAGATCTAGAAAGATCAAGTGTTACAATTGTCACAAGGAAGGGCACATGCGTAGAGACTGTCCAGACTTAAAAGGAAAAAGAGAGACTTGGAATGCAGCGGGAGCCAATAAAGTTGCCGCGGTTGCAGAAAACAATTCTGATGGCGCAAATGTTCTTAGTGTTACCGATGGCCGCTCGAGTGACGAGTGGATTCTTGACTCAGGTTGTTCTTATCACATATGTCCTATTAGGGATTGGTTTACCACCTATCAAGAAATAAATGGTGGTAAAGTCCTTATGGGAAACGATGTGGCTTATAAGGTTGTTGGAATAGAGGCGGTCCAAATCAAGATGTATGATGGCACGGTAAGGACTTTGACAGATGTCAGGCATGTTCCAGAATTGAGAAAGAATCTTATTTCCTTGGGTACGTTGGACTCCATCGACTGCGATTATCGAGCTCGAGGTGGAGTATTAAAAGTCTCAAAAGGTGCACTTGTCGTGATGAAAGGTGAAAGGTGTAATGGCCTTTACCTGTTAAAGGGTAGCATGGTTACTGGTGCAGCTGGAGTTTCTTTATCGATTAAAGATGTAGATACCACGAAGTTATGGCACATGCGCCTTGGGCACATGAGCGAGAGAGGAATGATGGAGCTTAGTAAATGAGGTTTGCTGTGTGGTCAGAATATCGGAAGATTGGAATTCTGCGAGCACTGTGTATTCGGAAAACAGAGCCGAATAAAGTTTGGCACAGTCGTTCACAGGACGAAAGGTACTTTGGATTATATCCATTCAGATCTTTGGGGTCCATCTCCTGTTCCTTCAAAAGGTGGTGTGAGATACATGTTAACCTTTATTGATGACTATTCGAGAAGAGTGTGGGTTTATATCCATAAACGTAAGGATGAAGTCTTTATCAATTTCAAGCAATGGAAGATGATGATAGAGAAACAGACTGAAAAGTTCATCAAGCGCTTGAGAACTGACAATGGACTGGAATTCTGCAAAGGCGAATTCAATGAGTTCTGCAAGAATGAAGGCATTGTGAGACACCACACAGTGCGGTTTACACCACAACAGAATGGTGTTGCAGAACGAATGAATAGAACGTTCCTTGAGCGAGCGAGGTGTATGCTCTCAAATGCAAAAATTACCAAATATATTTTGGGCTGAAGCTGTCAACACAGCTTGTTATTTGGTAAATCGGTCTCCATCAACGACAATTGATTGTCAAACTCCTTTGGAGAAATGGTCAGGTTCCCCTGCAAGTTATACTGATTTGAAGATTTTTGGTTGTCCCGCTTATGCTCATGCGAAAGATGGTAAACTTGAGCCGAGGGCTAAGAGATGCATATTTCTAGGGTATGCAGATGGGGTGAAGGGTTATAGATTGTGGTGCCCTGATGGTAAATCATCCCGATTTCTCATCAGCAGGGATGTGACATTTGATGAGTCTGCTATGTTGAAGAAGACAGAGGAGGAACAAGTAGTTGCTGGAAAATATCGTGAAGTTGAAGAGCAGGTGGAGCAAGAAATAGAAGTTCCACAAGGAGTAGTATAAGATACTCATGTCGAGCCCGTTGTAGAAGACGTACATGACTCTGGTGTTGATCAAATGACACCAGAAGATCAGTCAGATAAGCAACATGATCTACATAATTATAATCTAGCAAGAGATAGAGAACGACGAGCAATAAAACCACCACAACGGTTCGGGCATGCAGATTTGGTAGCTTATGCCCTGAGTATGGCAGAAGATATAGAGGTCCAAGAACCTGCTACATATCGTGAAGCTATTAGTGGCCCAGAATCTGCAAAGTGGTCTATAGCTATGAATGAAGAGATGGAGTCTCTTTATATGAATCATACGTGGGAGCTAATGAAACCACCTAAAGGTCAGAAGATTGTTGGATGCAAATGGATCTTCAAAAAAAAGGACGGAATTCCGGGTGTAGAAGATGAAAGGTTCAAAGCACGCCTTGTAGCAAAAGGCTTTACACAGAGAGAGGGAGTTGACTTTAATGAAGTTTTCTCACCGGTTGTAAAACATACCTCTATCCGCGTGTTACTTGCCATGGTTGCTTTACTTGATATGGAGCTGCAGCAACTAGATGTCAAGACGGCATTCTTACATGGTGAGTTGGAGGAACGGATCTTTATGCGCCAGCCAGAGGGATTTGTAGTCAAAGGAAAGGAAGATTATGCTTGTTTGCTGAAAAAGTCATTATATGGCTTGAAGCAATCACCTCGACAATGGTATAAACGGTTTGACGTATTCATGACTAGTAAATCTTACTCACAGAGTGATTATGATAGTTGTGTATATCACAAGAAGCTTCCTGATGGCTCGTACATTTATTTACTGTTATATGTGGATGATATGTTGATTGCTTCGAAAAACATGTCTGAGATCGATCAGTTAAAATCTCAACTCAAAAGTGAGTTTGAGATGGAAGATTTGGGTGCAGCTAAGAAGATATTGGGAATGGAGATTATCAGAGATAGACGTGAAGGGAAATTGTATTTGTCACAAAAGAAATATATTGAGAAGGTTCTTCAGCGTTTTGGGATGGATAACTCCAAACCGGTTAGTACTCCACTTGCTGCACATTTCAAACTTTCATCGGCGTTGTCACCGGAAACTGAGGAAGAGGTGGAGCATATGTCACATGTTCCATATGCTAGTGCTGTGGGTAGCATCATGTATGCCATGGTATGTACTAGACCAGATATTGCAGAGGCGGTAAGCGTGGTGAGCAGATATATGGATCGTCCAGGGAAAGCTCATTGGCAAGCGGTGCAATGGATTATTCGGTACCTCAAAGGGACAACCGATATTGGCTTAGTATTTGATAGCGGTGGTAATACTAATGTTACCGGATACGTTGATTCAGACTATGCTGGTGATTTGGATCGGAGAAGGTCTCAGACTGGGTATTTTTTTACTCTTGGAAGATGTGCTATTAGTTGGAAAGCAACATTACAATCGACTGTTACTTTGTCCACAACTGAAGTAGACTACATGCTATGACAGAGGGTGTGAAAGAAGCAAAGTGGCTGAGGGGTTCGGTTAGTGATCTTGGTATACGACAAGATCAGACTATTGTGCATTGTGATAGTCAGAGTGCGATACATTTGACTAAAAATCAAATGTGTCATGAAAGAACCAAGCACATAGACATAAGGTATCACTTTATTCGCGAAGTAATATCTAAAGGGGTTATAATTGTGAGAAAGATTAGTACATCAGATAATCCAGCAGATATGTTGACGAAGGTAGTTACGACAATCAAGTTCAAACATTGTTTGGACTTGGTTGGCATTCGCGGTATTCAAAAGTGATGAGCTCGGTAGGGCTGACAGGAAGCGTAGATTGAGAAAGAATAGCAAAAGAATGGAATGTTCGTTAAGGTGGAGATTTGTTGGACGGTGGAATAACTCAATTCCAATTTCTATTTGCAAGTTGTCATCTACCAACCAAATGGCCAAATTGCAAGGAGTCAAAGATGGTAGAAAGTAAAAAGCATTTTGTGGACTACTTGTTTTACCACATGCAAGAATAATCAGGAAGCCTACAATAACATGTCAATTCAAGTTAAAATTGAATTGCTTAGCACCTCCTCTTATTGTCTATAAATAGAAATGAAGATTTGTTCATTTAGAAATCATCCCATCTCAAAAGTGAAAGAGTTAAAATTACTCTTGTACTTGTAAGTCTTAGAGAATAGAGAGAGTATAGAATTGTTAATCAAAATTCTATACGAGTGAACTACGAGGGGAGTGTTATAATCTAGTGAGTGGTCCAAATACGTTGTTAGTATTTTCGGAGCCTAGATTAGAGTGATACATTGTAACCTCGGGTTTTTCATATTTGTTAGTAAAATCCATCTCTGCTTCCTCCCGTGGACTAGGCCTCACGCCGAATCACGTAAAATTCTTGTGTCTTTATTTATTGCTTAAATTGTTCTATTAATTTCTCGGGTCTTGAAAGTGCGCTAAATCACAACAGCTCTAATGCAGAAACAAAGTTATGCTAGATTTACGTAAGCCGTTGACCAAATGATAGTGGTATGTTAACCTTTAAATTTAATAGTAATTTACAGAAGCCGTTCATCCAACTGTTAGACCATTCGTAACGGGTCCTAAGTGACCCCGTTACTTGTCCACTTGGCACCAGAAATGCCGAAAAATGGCCGTAACCAGGCGGCACCTGGTGGCGTCAGTTTCGCGTTTGGGGAGAAGAAACGAGGGAGGTCACAGCTGTTTCTTCTTTTTTTTTTTTTTAATAATTTATAAATATTATTTTTATCCCCATTTAATATTTAACCCAATTAGATTTTAACACATCATCACAATACTCCAAATTAACACCAAAAAGTAACACCACCAATACTCCACTCAACAAAGTAACACGTCCTACTCATCCAAAAAGTGCAAAAATGCAAGTAACACGAAAAGTGAAACCACTAACTATTACAAATGGTCTTGGTATGTTCAAGATGACCACTTTACATGAATCATTACTCCTTTATCGCGTTATTTTGTTATTTACATATCATTATAGTTTGGGGGTTTATACAATGAATGACTTTGACAAGTTTATTCGTTCTTCCCAATTAAAAACCCCTAAAAATTTATTTACCTTTGCATTCGATTCAGTTTCAACTAAAACAATTGATTTTTTGTAATGATATTCAGTATTGAATTTCTTAATTCTGTATACCTACTAAATTTGTAATGGAAATTATATACTTTATGAAAATTAATAAATTAATACTGGATTTATGAAATTAATAAATTTATTTGACTTTTAATTTTTGTAAAATCAACCGAACTTAATTTTAGGAACAAAATAAAAGTTTATCCCATGATTATATCGATATTTATTGAGATAAAATCGTTGCCTATTTAAAATTTAAATTAACTAAGATTATGTGATGTAATACGAAATTGTAGAACTTCTCATTCTTATTATAAATTATAAATTAAACGCTATATATATAATCTCATTCTCTAAAATAAACTTTACAATTCTATTTATTTACTGCATAATCTATAAAAAAAAACAGGTCTGCAACTTTTTTAGTCAATAGTCTTTAATTAATTTTTTGGTATATGTAATCTTAACGTATGCAACTATATGGAAGGCCTGGATTCTGGAATTATCTTGATTAGGGATGTCAAACCGGCCATTGTCAAATTTGAACTTAACATTAAAGTACTTCGCATAGAGGAAAAGACAGAAAAGCATATGGATCATGAGAAAGTATGTAATTACTTTTATTTCATTTACACTTATGAATAACAAAAGTTCACTTTTATAATACTGTATTACAAACACCCTGATAAACTTCGATTTGATGGATTTAAGGTAAAATTGATTTGCAATACTGTATTACAAACTATTCGTAAACTTATATTATTATAAAAACATAGGAAATTCAAATGAATCCAACTTTTAAGTTGAGATTCAACATGTCAATTAAAGCGCGACATGTGACGCAACAATCACTAGCTTGTTCTCACATGTAGTCAAAACTACTATGTGATTCACATGTGATTGTCCTATGTGACGACCCGGAAATTTCCGACCAAATTTAAACTTAAATCTCATATAGTTTCGACAAGATAAGCAAAGTCTGTAATATTGAGTTACAAAATTTTGAAACTGTTTACATGAATTCAGTTAACCTTTGACCATGCCCGATGATTCACGAACAATTGTGTGTAAATAAATATGTAAATAAAATATAAATGTATATATAATATTTTGAATTAATAAAGTATACTTTAATCAATTAGAATTAAAGATGTAAAATAACAAACAAATAAGTAAGTTATTATTAAAATGAAGATATATAAATAGATATATAATATTAGAGGTGTAATCACTTGCATCCATAAATTTACTTGAAAACAAAGGGACCAATGAGAACGCGACATGTGGCGCGAAAATCACATGTGATTGAAAAGAAAAAAATTCGAAATTTTTTTTTTAAATTTTTTTTCGAAAATTTTTTTTTTCAAATTTTTTTTCCGAAATTTTTTTTTCCCGAAATTTTTTTTTTAAAATCATATGTGATTATGCATGTCAATCACATGTGATTATAAACCCAATCACATGTGATTATGCATGGCAAATCCAATCACATGTGATTGTACAATTCAATCACATGTGATTGTGCAGGTAAATAACATGTGATTGTAAAAAAAAAATTTTAAAAATTTTTTTTTTTTAAAATTTCGAAAAAAAATTTAAAATTTTTTTTTAAAAAAAAAATTTTTGATTTTTTTTTTCAATCACATGTGATTTTCGCGACACGTGTCGCGCTCTCATTGGTCCCTTGAATCTCAACTTAATTTATGGACTCAAATGAATATTACTCTATAATATTATTACAAATCTCTATAGGTATCTATCTATTACATTCTATAAATCGTGAAGCTATATCCTACGTGTCACTCCTTAATTAATCCTTAAACACTATTGTTGACGTGTTAATCCCATGTTAATCCCAATTATCACTAATTAACTTATCTAAACAAAACCCGTTTGCATCACTTTTAGCGTCTTTCTCAAATTTTTAATTAGGGTTCCAAAAAAATCCATGTTCACCACATGAAATTATTCTACTCTATTTTCATCAAATGCAACACATCGGACTTCAAAATCACTCTTGAAACCCCTATAAAATTAGGGTTTCAGTCCGCACTAAAGTGATAACCATACAAGGCCTTATCACCAGTTTAATTTATTGATTTAATCTGTAAGCTGAAGTAGGGTTCCTAAATTTCTCTGCAACTTCACACGCACAAACAGGTGAACTTTGTGTTTAATTTCATCTTTAGTTTTTAAAAGAATCACTTCGATTTTACAATTAATCGGAGCAACAATAGAAGTGGTATCATCGTCCACTTCTTTTGACACCACAAACTTCCAGGTCTCTCAAATCCAATCAGGTTCGTAGAATTTCATATATATTTGTATTTATGCATGTATTGGATATGTAATAACATTTTCTGCTGTTGTGTGTGAGTGTTTGCGATTGTGATTTACCAGTGATTTTTAGTTAGCGACTTAGGGTTTTGATTTTAGAAATCGGGTTCTGATTCTGTCAGTTCTCATGTGATTTGGTGAATTGAAATTGATTTTGGATAATTTGTACGTATAATGGTTGAAGTTTCAGAAAGGAAATCGAGTTGTGTTGTATACAGAAAAACGAAATTAACACAACATCTGTATTTTTAGGGAAGAATCATAGTTTTTTTTATCTAATAGGTTTCGGTTTGTAAAAAGAGCATCAGGTAAACAAGTATTGACTTAAATATCGAAATGTGTTTAATACACACACTCGCACATATAATTGTAGGCAAATATAGTGCTTTTGGATCTTATCTTTTCGAGATAACATTTTTTGCTAATGAATTCAAAGTACCTGTTTTTTCTCACCAATTTTCTAACTTGTGTTTTATGTTTTACGGTATCTCAGGCTATAAAGTAATTTTCGTTGTAGATTCTACATAATTCCCAAATATATTCTAAGGACTTGGATAAATTCATTGTTAGTATCTTTTAACCAGAACATTGTAGGTCTAAGTTTTTTCTCACCAATTTTCTAACTTGTGTTTTATGTTTTACGGTATCTCAGGCTATAAAGTAATTTTCGTTGTTAGTATCTTTTAACCAGAACATTGTAGGTCTAAGTTTTCTTAAAGAGATGCGCGTCTATAAAGTTCTATTGTTTTAGAACCATTGCAGGCCTGCACTTAGCGAGGTGTTGCCAGAAGGAATTCTTGCTAAAGCTTATGGCTTGCGTTTGCATCCTTTATGGGGCTCATTTGATGAGGATGTAAGTTACATTAAATGTACATATATCACAATATATATCCATATTTATGTGTTTGTAAATATGTGTTGTTACTATTCAACCTTATATTTTTCTATTCATGTTTATGCGTTTGTTAATATTTTTGTTGTTGTCCAACACTCCGCTTCTTTTCACAAAAATGTCAAATATGTATTCTCTTATATGTAGTACATGTGAAACGAATTATAAATGGCATAAAGGAGTAGGTTCCTACTAACGGGATTTTACTATTATGTCGTACTTATTTTATAAAATGACATTGTCATAATGGTCTCTTATTATGATAAAATCATTGACCAATGGTACTACATATCCTGTAAACAAACTAAGTAGTAACATATCACCACCATCGTAGTTGTTGGGTTAAATATACCATCTCAGTCAAAAAGCTAATTATTAGAAGTAATTAGTTATGTATGAACTTACTTCAATATTTGTAAATACCATTAGTTGATGGTATATATTGGTGTGTGCATTTTGTGAAGGTTTTCTGAACACTTGCCGATGACAACGATTGAGGGATGGCTTACTGTGTTTCAGCGAATTTGCAGCTTACCACTTGGTTATCATGAGGTGAGTTTATACCTAGGATCTACGCATAATACCGATGACACATGATGAGGGATTCGACCTATTTCACCTCTTAATAATCGTCGATGATTCTGGGATTGATCTTCATCGACCAATCCTTAATTGTTCATTCGCATAAATCCAGCTAATTTCACATAATTAAATGCTATGTTAGTGATTTTATATATGCCGTTGTTTATGGATATATATCTGGTATCTATATTTATTTTATAGATTTACGATTTTGTGAAAACGTTTGATTTCGGTGACTCTGCATCGAAACTGATGAATTGTGAAATTGGCATCAGTATTTACTTTGTTTTTCATTTCCTTGTATAGAAAATCATAAACGTTAATTTTATTTGTTCTTTCGAGTCATCAGCTTTTATATACAATTGAGGAACAGTTGTGTTGGTCAATAGGGTCGAAAGTGATGCACACAAATGTTTGAAAGTTTTGTATTAATTTCACAGGATATGAATAATTCAGTTGGTGCTAGCAATGTTGAGGGAGTTTTCACAGGATATGAATAATTCAGTTGATTCTGTTAGTACCTACATGAATGGTGGTTTAGTTGATTGGGTCATTTCAAGAAATTCTGGTTTGCATTAGGAACTAAATTTTTTGTTATTTGAAATGATAATAATTAGATTTAGTAGTGTGGCTAACAAATTTTGGTTAAAAGAATCGTACCGGATGCAATGGTTCAATCTTTTTTTTTTTTTTTTTTTTTTTTTTTTTTTGTGATGCTAAAGTTTTCAATTAGGTGAGTTTTCAATTAGGTAATGTGGCTAACAAGTTTTTTGGATGCTAAAGTTTTCAGTTAGGTGAGTATATTTGGTTTTTGACAGTTTGCTTTTAATCGTAAATTAACTCTCATGCTTTGACTTTGATTTTAAACTTTCAGTCGATAATTTTTTCAGGTTTTATGTTTTTTTTTAATGAAGGGAGACCGAATTGGGTGCTGTTAAGATCTATGCTGCTGAAGTTGATATTATCGCCAACGAGCTTGAGGTCTCTCTTTTAAAATAGAAGTTATAAATGTGAAAGCCTTTAAGGCATACCAAGTAAAGTAACTTAACTATTTTCTAAAAAATAAAATAAAAACACACATTCGGTAATACGATTCGATCCTTTCAATCCTTATGGGTCAAATGTGTGTAAGTTTAGTTATATAAGTTTTTTTCATTTTTGAGAGTTTTTCGAAGTGAATTGATAGTTAAACTATAGCTAAAATGTTGAAAAGCCATTGTTTTGATTATTTGGACACTTGACCCGTTTAGGTCAATTGGGGTCAATTTAGGTAACGTAAAAATTTATACACGGCCCATATGTCGAGATAAGCGAGTATGGAAATTTTACTGTCTTGAAAATGATTTTGGGCATATTTTGGTTTTGGTTGATATAGGAATTTTTAACCCATTTAGGTCATATGCACCTATATTGACACACATGCGTAATTTTGGAGAACGGAATCCACTAGCATGTCTAGAATGCCATTATAGACTTATGGTATCAATTGGGTCAGCCAAGGATGATTAGTTTAAAGGTTGAGTCATCAACAAGAAAGTTTTATGATTTTGGTAAAAGTGATAAAAATGACTTTCGGGCCTACTTTGTGGTCTCATAAGTTGAAAAGTCTTAAGTTTTAGTAGAAACTGATAATTAATATAGAAAGTAGACCCGAAATTCTACAAAATGATATATGATATGGTTGGGATTTTGGAGTATGAACGAATTTTAAATTGATCTCAAAATGTGACTTTTTATGCTGGTCCAGCTGTCCAGGACAGCACTTGGTAACAGCAGCAGTCAATTCTATTCCAATGTCAGTCAGCTGCAAGTGCCTGTTGGGTCAAAGAAAACCAAAGTATGTATCGTCGAGGTGGAGCTGGTTGCCTGCAGGCTTAGGAAAGGTTCAAGCTTATGTCGAGGTGGAGCTAGCGCCTCAAATGAAAGGGATGAAAGGGCTGGACTAGAGTATGTTGCGCATCTTATTTAATTTTTCTCATATCTTTCGTATCTTCCAACTAAATTTTTTCAGACGGGATTTAATATTATATTTATATGTTAAACATATTTATATATGAACGTACAGTGACCTGAAGAAGCAAAGGGAAATGGCAGCTGCACAGAAAAATATCTCATGTACCAACTTTTTTGTAGGCTTACTCACATGACTGATACCTGACCGCAAAGAGGGTAGTCGCCCTGATAATTAATCGGTTCATAAAGCGAGTCGCATATCCAGGTAAAGTAAAAAAAAAAACAAACAAACAAACACACATTCATTAGTATGTATTTCTAAGTTAAAGTTGTATTTGAGCTGCAAATGAACCTTAATCACACGAAGCTTGATTGCATTCTGGTAATATATATTGAATAACACCAACACAAACTGTTCGAGACATATCATGTAATTTATAATAGGTTTTTGTACCATCGTGCAACACACGGGCTCTAAATTTATAATAGGTTTTTTATTTTTATACCATGTAATTTATATTTAACTATTTGAGAGATAACATGTAATTTATAATAGGTTTTTTATACCATCGTGTAACACACGGTCTCTTAATACATGTGTGTGAAACTTCTTTTAATGACTACAACTCTTTTAATGACTACAACTCAAGTACACATCAGATAATCAGACATACAATGTTTACATTTACAATTAGTTTTATCAAGTGTTTGTTGACTTTTATTTGCCATTAGTACTATCAAGTGTTTGTTGACTTTTATTTGCTATTGTGCTCTCTAAAATATGTATTGCCAACACTAATTTTGTAGGAATTTAGTAATCGATGTATTTTAATTAAATCTGAAGGACTAACTTGCACGAGATAATTTTTATCAGATTGTGGAAGGTATTTAATGGCATCAAAAGTGCAGTTCATGACCCTACATATGTGGGATTGGGTGTTGTTCTTGTTGTAAAAATGCAGTTCATAATTTATGATTTATAACCATATATATGACATTTTAGATTTACTATAAATTTGTAATTGTATCATACATTTAATTGGTCTTAATATGAACGTTTTCGTATACTATTTTATAGAGCTTCCGTGCAACGCACGGGCTCTTAAAATCTAGTATAAATATATAAAAGATCTCTATTAATAACTATTATATTGAAACATTTGTAAAATTTATAAATATTAAATATTCAATATATATATATATATATATATATATATATATATATATATATATATATATATATATATATATATATTACTATATAATATATATTACAAATAGGATATAATTAATAATTGTGATATATTAAATTATAAGTTAAAATATAGTTATCATATTACTTTCATTATCAATATTGATATCAATATTAGTAATAGATTAATTTAATATATAGTGTATATATATATGAGATTTGATATGTGTAAATTGTTATATCAATATTATTACTATTACTTTCATTATTATTATTAATATTAACATTTATTGTCATTAATATTATTATATTATATGAAATTTTGATTTATACAAGTATTGTCATTAATACTATTATTATCATTACTAATTCTATTATTACTATTATTAGTTTCATTATTATCAAAATTAAAAATTTAATAGTAATATATCCGTAATTATTATTATTAAGTTCTTATAAAATTAATATATATATATATATATATATATATATATATATATATATATATATATATATATATATATATATATATATATATATATATATATATAAATATATAAATACAGCTTTACATATATAAGCATATATACAGATATGGTTATTTATATAAATACGGGGTATACAACACAAGAAAGTATTCTGCTGCTATCACAATCTAACTTTCTTAATTTGATTTTCCTGTCTGATCGATATCGTACCACAGTCAGCAATTATTTGAATCTGTTAGATGTCCTTGTCCAGTTTCAATTATTTCTGTTCTTTTCTCATTGAAACGAATATCCTATCGACCATATACTAAATTTAATCGATCGACATTCACACTGTAATCCAGTGGTTCCAATCTCTCTTCACTATCCATATCAAATAACAACATTAATTAAATTCCGGTTACTAAATTGAAACAGAAACAGATAGCTGAATGCCGTCGACCCTGTGTCACTTTCATTTTTTTTTAAAGCTTGATTTTATATTTAAACTCAACATGTAATAATGACGCTCTGTTAGGATTGTTTCATTAAATCTTTCTGCAAGAGATGATCTTCCAAATCGTTATAACGAATCCAAATTTCAGGGTCAAAGTTTTTAAACTCAAAAGTCAAACTTTGTTCTTGAACAAAATTCGAAATTTCTGATATGAATTAGGTTAAATTAACGGATCATATAGTTTCTAATAATGATCTAAAATATTTTTCATGTTATAAGTATAGTCTGAAACGTCCTTAAAATTCCAATTTGATTTTGGGTTTATACGAACTAATACAGCTTTTTTATTTTATTTCCTTTTTATATTTTTTGTTGTTTTAATCGATTTAGTCACCCATATGCCGTTTCTATTTCTATTGAAGAATTTAAACTTGTTTTGTAATGAATTAAATTGATTACTATGCTCTGGTCGACCTGTTCTTGGGAAGAAGAAGGAATAAGGAGGAGTTTATGGACGGCATATAGAAATTAAAAGGTAGGATAAAACAGAAAGGAATGGTTGAAGCCGTGGTTAAGTGGGTTAACGGGTTAGCGGGAGGTCTAGAGTTCGAGTCCCGTCCGCGGCAATTCTTTTTACTCAAGGATTTTAAAGGGTATACTTTGTTATTTTATTTCTACTATTATTATTATTATCATTATGATTATTATTATTATTTGCTAGTATTAAGTATTATTATTATTATTATTATTGTTAGTATTACTATCATTATTATCATTATTATGAACATAATACAAATTATCACTATAAATATTATTATTAGTATCATCTTACAAATTGTTAGTAATATTATAGTATTATCAACAAAGGTATTAGTAATAATATCATTATTGTTGTTAATATGATTATCATAACGGTTATAGTTAAACTTATAACCATGATTAACAAAATAGATATCTCTATAATTATTATTATTATCACTATTAACATAAGTATTACTATTATTAATAATATCATTATCCTTATTAGTATTATTATTAAAAATTATTATTTTTACAACTATATTATTATTAAGAGAATCATTATTAGTAAAACTATCATTTTTATCATAGGTATTAATATCTTTACCTTAATAGTATTATAAATATTAATTTTACAAACAAAAGAGACTTATATGTAAAAAGTACATTACATACTATATTTTTATATGAAATATTATTAACTGTAATAATAACTAAATTACATATAGTGTATAAAAATATTTGAAGATATTATAAGTAATAATAAACACATATATAAATATTGAATTCAACACATTATATATATATAACAATAAGTTACAATTTAATAATATATTATAATAAATATATATACAACATTGTTCAATTAAAATTATATGTGTTAATATATATATACATGATATAGGTTCGTGAATCCAAGTCCAACCCTGCATTGTTCAATTGTTAAATATCGTCATATGTATTTTTACTACAAAATACATCATGGTGAGTTCATTTGATTCCCTTTTACTCTTTACATTTTTGGGACTGAGAATACATGCGCTGTTTTATAACTGTTTTGTTAAATGCTTTTGAAATATATTTTGAACTGCGAATACATGAAATACTTTTATAACTGTTTTATGAAATAGACACAAGTAATTGAAACTACATTATATGGTTGAATTATCGAAATCGAATGTGCCCTTTTTATCATGTCCGATGTTTTCCCGGAATGATGGCGAATTTATCATGTCCGATGTTTTTCCGGAATGATGGCGAATTTATCATGTCCGATGTTTTTTCGGAATGATGGCGAATTTATCATGTCCGAAGTTGTCCCGGAATGATGAGAATATTCTATATGCAACTTGTTAAGGTCGATTACCAGGTGTTCAATCCATATGAATGAATTTTATGCATGATGTTTATGAGAAATGGAAATATTAAATCTTGTGGTTTATTAAAATGATGAATTTTATTGTTTACGATAAACCTATGGACTCACCAACCTTTTGGTTGACACTTGAAAGCATGTTTATTCTCAGGTATTAAAGAAATCTTCCGCTTTGCATTTGCTCATATTAGAGATATTATTTGGAGTCATTCATGACATATTTCAAAAGACGTTGCATTCGAGTCGTAGAGTTCATCAAGATTATTACTAAGTCAATTATAGTTGGATATAATATGAAATGATATGCATGCCGTCAACTGTCGATGTAATGAAAGTTTGTCTTTTAAAAACGAATGCAATGTTTGTAAAATGTATCATATAGAGGTCAAGTACCTCGCGATGTAACCAAATGTAATGTATTCGTCCAGATGGATTATGACGGGTCATGAAATCCTACAACCTAAACCCTAAATCAACAACCCTAAACCTAAAGCAACCCTAAACCCTAAAATAACCCTAAACCTTAAGCCAACCGTAAACCATAAACCAACCCCAAACCATAAACCAACCCTAAACCCCAAACACTAAACCTTAAACCCTAAACCATATATCCAGGGTTTAGAAATTGAGATTTAGAAATTAGGGTTTAGGGTTTAGAAATTAGGGTTTAGAAATTGGGGTTTAGGGTTTAGATGCAGGGTTTAGGGTTTAGATGTAGGGTTTAGATTGAGTTTTTAACACGAACGATTTAGAGTTTAGGGTTTACTAGTTAGGGTTTAGGGGTTTAAGGACAAAAACCAAAACACTAAACCAAAAACACTAAACCCAAAACCCTAACTCCTAAACCCTAAACTCTAAATCGGACTAAATTTATAAAAGAGAAATTTTTTTTTTTTTCGAAATATAAGAATAGAGAATAAGAATTTACTATTCACACCATTATTATATTATTAAAATGTATTTTAGTCATTAAACATGTTTGTGTATAAAACACTTGCGTAATGTTATCTATTAATCATCAAACCGTATCAAGGACCGCAAGATGGATTGCCTATCCTCGATTCACGATCCTTGGACTTGTGTAGTTTAACTTGCATATTTCTGTTCCTGTTTTAAATTTCGTTTATTCCACTTACACCCTCTGCAACCTTGTATTTTTTGTTTTTGTAGTTCTCACTGTATTCTCGTAACATTGTGTATTGGGCTGGCCCCCCTTGGCCCTTTTAGTATTAATGTTATTAGCCTTTCGAAAAAAAAAGAAAAAATTAATTATAAGGATTTTTATATTGTTAGCCTTTAGGTCTATACTTAAGAAAAACTTCAAGCTTTGATGATTGTACATTATAAGTAGTCAGGTAGTTATTTGAGGTGATTTTGAATTATGTACAAAACAATTATACATGTCCTAGTTTCTTAAGCATACCGAAAAATCCTAATTATAATTATGTTAGTGAGATTAAAGGGATGACGTGTTGCCAACCAACAAGGCCACGTCAGTTTGTAAACATGTTTTAAGTAAAATTTTTGTATTTTTGGAATTACTCGGATATAATTTATTTCATATTTTTTGTAAAAAAAAAAAAAAAAAATAGAAAAAAAAATCTTAAAAATAAGGCATGGATCGATGACATGGGAGTGATCAACGTTTGCAGTTTTTAGTTGGTGTGTTTGTTGGTATTGTTTGCATTTCCTTTGACTCTTTGAGATTCCTACTTATAATGTTATAATAGCTTACCTGTTATAAATATGCTGAAGGTTAATAAGCCTAAGATGTTAAACTTGTCACTCCAAATTTCAATAAGCCAGAAAAAATGGCCTTGTTCTGATAAGCATAGATTCAATGTTAATTGAGCTTTAAAGCCTTAGCTTATATGTTACTCGAAGCCAGTAAGTTTAAGCTGTTAGGCTTGTAACGGTTAAAATTGAGCTTGTTGGCTCCTATAACTTTAAGTAAGCCGTAAGCGCATAAACAAGGTAAATAAGCATATCCAAACACCAAATGAATGTATTGGTTTTTAAAAGTGTTATGAATATGAATTCTACATTACCAAAGTATATAGTTTAGTTAATGATTTTTAAATATATATAATTTCTTTTATAAACATTACTGGTTTTGTATCATAAAAGCTACTTGTTAATTGATTACTTATTGTAGAATGACAAGAGGGAACGTGTAGTGAAAGCAAGTCGTGATATCACGATTAATAGCAAAAAGGTTATATTTCAAGTGCACAAGTGAATCATCATCTCTCTCTTTTGATATTTGTATCACTCTTTACACTATGTACGGCTTTTTTAAAAATGTAATTTATGAATTCGTCCTATTTTCTAAATATGCCATTATATAGAATCAAGAAAATCAACAAAGATGAAGTGTTGGAAAAGGCTGAAAAGGATCTTTAGGCTGTCAAAGCCCCAATCGTATTTTAAACATCTCTTACTGATACTCAGTTCCAACATGTGAGGTGAGCAAAAATATACTGTATTACACAATAACACACTTAAAATGGAATTCTAAAGGGCATCCAATAAATCTCTTATCTTCACTTGAATATTGATCGAGAACACAAAATAGTAGCAAGTTTGAATATTTAGCAGCAACAGTTAGCTTATAAACCCTAATATGATCAAATTTTTATATAGGTTCTTAAAGCTGACTGTTGCAGCTGGTATTGTTGTTGCTCTGCAGCAAAGTTCTCCATTCAATGCCCGCATGTGCATAAGAACGTCATGGTGTTCAGCGTAATGGTGTTTTTCTTCTGCTTTTTGTTTGGGATATTAGTGACATATTGGTTTGGAATATTGGGGTACTTCAGCCCAAGCAAATTAACCGCTTGGCTTTTACCGGGGGATTTTTTATGGCTCCATTTGCAATGCTTGTGGCGTTAATAAGTCAATGGATATTTGATAATGATCTGCTACCTTCTAATCCAACCCAACAAGGCCCAAGCCCGTGAATGAAGTCTCTTATAAATAAGTAGATTAGTGTTAGAGTGGAGTCAGAAAATGAGTGTGTTTTTTGTATTGTGCTTCTTCACTGATTTGGCAGCAAGATATTGTTTGTTTATCTTGTCTGAATTTCTATCATATTTCTATTATCAATATATGTTTTCAATGTCTATCTTCATAATTTATATATAATCTCTGTTTCCTATTAATTTTAATTAGTTTGTTATTAACTGCTGCTATTTTGTGTTCTCTATCAATATTCAAGTGAAGATGAGAGATTTATTGGATGCCCTTTAGAATTCCATTTGTAAGTGTTTTATTCAGTAAGAATGTACGGTATATTTTTTCTCACATGTTGGAACTGACTATCAGTAAGAGATGTTTAAAATACGATTGTGGTATAACTCGGCGCTCTATATGCACCAGTTGTTGCTCCAGTTGTGCATTAAGAATCCATTACACAGTACTCGATGTCCTTATGTCAATGCTCACCTACTGAATTAACAAGCTCGAAATCAATTTCATACAGAAGCTAGCGAGAAAAACTTAATAAGACATACCTCCATTTTGTCAATAACAAACTGATTTTTTGACTGAATTTTTTATTATTTGCAAAGTTGAGTTTTGTAATGAGTGGTGTGTGCCACAAGAACTCTCGGGCCTGTTCTTTAGTCACCACAAGAACCTTTCAGATGCAAATATGAGCCAATATTTCATATTTTCTACCCAAAAGCCTACCGATCTGTGCATGACGTGTCAAACAATGAACAAAGAAGAAGCAAAACACTCATTACATCACAAAAAAAATAACAGAGCAAGGAGTATCTTTATTCAAATAATATTGAAGATAAATGGTTTACTCCACAATTAGGTTTAGAAGGAAAACAACGCATCACTTGCATTACTTCTTAAGTGTACACGTAATGAGTTAGCAGTACATAATACCTTTATATGTCATAAAAATAGTGGATCATTTTTATAAACCTAATAAATATAAGTAAGATCAAAGCATTTTACAACATACAGATAATGACGAAGATGCAAAAATACAAATTAAGGGAAAATAAGATCAAGACATACTGGTTGTAGGGTTAACAAACATAAGTATTTAAAATGAAATAGGTATCAGATAATTATACAGGCTAAGGAGAACATATGATCAAATATTTACATTTACATTGTTTCCATTTACCATGTCATTATTGTCGCTCTTAAAGATGCCTGTGACCAATAGAACTAAAACAAATTACCTATCAAGTCCGTCATAGGTAAATGAATTACACCCAATGATATAATATCGAAGTCGATTTATATACAAAAAAAATTCAATTGTATGACACATATAGCCTACTCTGATCACAAAGACGTTATACTTTTTGTATTCTTTCAGATACATGATGTTATCACAAAGATGTTATACTTTTGAAAAAGCATCAGATATGTGATGTTTTTTAGTTTCTTTAAATGATTTAAACACCAAACTGAGTGGTCCAACCTAAAAGATCCTGCTAAGCATAATTGTTAAGCCAAATTAGAGGATTCAAATATTTCAACGAAAAAACACCACCTGAATTGTCTCCAACTGATGCAATCTGTTACCAAATCCGCTCTCTGTTTATCTACCAGTCAAGGATCCACTCATAGCTCCTAATAACGTCACAACAGCAAAACATAAATATTGGTTATATAAACATCTATATAGTCTAATAAACACAGGTTTGTTTAAACGAGTTTGTTTAAATGAAACAGTTTAATGATATGTTTTAGGTATTAAGTGAATGTAGATGTTAAAGTCATTTAGTTTATTGCCCTGTGGAACCACAGATTCCGACTAAGAAACTTTTCGTTGATTTTACAAACATAAAGTTCGCTCGCTCAAAGTTGATTATTTATATTTATATTTATATTTTTAATAATAGTTAATAATAATAATAATAATAATAATAATAATAATAATAATAATAATAATAATAATAATAATAATAATAATAATAATAATAATAATAATAATAATAATAATAATAATAATAATAAATGTCTTTTAAATTTTTTTAGACAAATAAAATTAAAATATAAGAGAGATTAATATTTCCTTTTATAAAAGATTTTGTATTATTTTTTAATTAAATTAATATATAATTATGACATCATCATTATGAAAAGTAAAAAGTAATTTAACTTAATGGTGATGTCAACATTTTAGAGGTTTATTAGACTATATAGATTTCATAAATGATGATGTCATTAGTATTTTATATATTAATTATATTAAATCCTACTTAGTTAATTAAATATTAATAAACACGATAATGCCATAAAAAATACAAAATAAAAACAAATTTTACGATTATTATGGAAAGAAAATAAAACACTCCCATGATTGTATGTACAATATTTGAAACATTATGTACAATTTTATGTTAAACATCCCATGATCATATGTACAATATTTGAAACATTATGTACTACCTTATGATAAAACACTCACACGACCATATTTACAAACTTTAAAACAATTTGTACAATCTTCTACAGAACACCCAGTGAACACATTTATAAATTTTAAAGCATATTGTACAACTTTATATATTAATTGTATTTTAAAATTCTAACAAAATTTCAAAAAACATTTATTATTACTAATAATTATTATTAAAAATATAAATACTCAACTTTGAGCAACTTTATATATTATTATTACTATATGAATTAACGTAATATAATCACGTTGGCCCGACGTCATTATATTATACTAATTCATAGTTCCATTCCAATAGCACTACATGAGGTTAGGACACGCGATCAACCTCGAATTTCCACACACTTTCTCTAAAACGGTTTCTTAAACAATGTGCTAAGGATAGCACAAGAGACCAAAAACATCAAAAGTAACGAACAAAAGTAACGATGACATAAAAATGTCTTTGAAGTATCAAAAATCTTTAAATGTCAAGAATGACATTTCCGATTCATAACCCAAAGCACAAAGGCACAACGACACAAAGGCACGTAATATAACAAGAATGTTATATACCTAAACATAATAGCTGACATTGAAATGCCGAGCATTTAGAAGTCAAGAATGACATATCGCGTAATATAACCCAAACATTATATACATAACCATAATAGATGACATAGAAATGTCGAGAATTTCAGAAGTCAAGAATGACATCCCTTTGTCTCACTATCCGAGGTGTTCTTATAAAGATAAATTCGCATGAGTCGGATAATACGTTTAAATCGGGATGAGAGTTCCTCCCAGATTCAGAACATAAGAAGGAGATGTACGTATATGAAAACAATATACATACCAATACGATACAAATAATCACATATAATAATACGCTATAGGTCGGGCTGTAGACTAGACGCACTAATGCACCCTATTGACTCGGGGTAACGACATCAATGCAGCCTAATTCCCTACAACCAAGGCTCTGATACCAACTTTAACGACCCGTCAGAGTACATTTGACGACCATCGTTATCTTGGTCCTACATCTTGATCATAACTCTAAATGAATTTAATAAATAACCTTGCAATCTTTATTTAAAAATAATTTTCTATAAAGGAAACCTACCAAAATATGTAAGTTTAGAAAAACCATACATAAATATTTGACCAAAAGTTGACCAAAACAAAGTCAAGAAACACCCACAATTTAATGTATCAAAATAGAATGCAAGTTAATGTTTAACGAAAGATGTCATCAAAAATATGCAGACTCTCTAAGCACAACGGAAGCAATCAATCATGAACTTGAGAATAAAACATGCGAGTAACTGTCAACAAAAATGTTGAGTGAATTATAGGTTTAATATTGCAAACAATATTTAAATTAAACCATAAAAATTTATGTTTGAAAACATAAAAACTCATTTTGGACCACAAAATTATATGCTCGAAAACATATAAAAACACTATTCCATTATCCGTGAGCCACCTGGTAACCACTTAACCAATTCCACCCTTACCAAACAAAATATACACTGAATAGGTGTATCTTCAAATAATAACGAGGTACTAATACATTCTGATTATAAATTGCTAGCGCGACTAGCTCGAAATGGGGTTGTCTGTGACGCCCCGTACAAAATTAACATGTACGGATCATCAACAACAGGATCATTACACGGTTACAACACTATATACTGTTTTAAAACAAGTTTTGCATTCATGAAAAGACAACGTTTTTACCAACGTCAATTGTTTTACAAAAGGTAACGACTTTACCAACGTCAAATGTTTTACAAAAGGTAACGTCTTTACCAACGTCAAATGTTTTACAAAAGATAACGTGCTTCTACAAATAGAGAGCATTAACATAAGTACGTGACACAAAGGTAATTACAAAACCATTGTTCAAATGTAACATAAGTTGTGAATGCAAAGTAAAAGTTTCATGATTGAGACATCTCTAAACAATGCAGCGGAAGTCTAACACATCGAGTCTGTAACAGCAAGTCTATAGCACCAAGACTAAAACAGCAAGTCTAACAGCGGAACCAACAACGTCTAAGCACCTGAGAAATACATGCTTTAAAATGTCAACACGAATGTTGGTGAGCTATAGTTTGATTGTAAACAACAATGTAATGTAGACCACGAGATTTCGTATTCAAAACAGTATCTCAAATCCGTATGATAAAGTATATGCTTATCCGTGAGCACTCGGTAACTAACTTAACGTAAAAATAATATATCACCCCCTAAAAGTACGCTTGGCAAGTGCGTATGTTCTCGAAGTATTAAACACCCGTTAAATGCTAGCGCGACTAGCCCGAGTGGGGTTGTCAAACCCTATGGATCCATATCTAAGATTCGCGTCTACCAGTTCAAAAACCAATAGTTAAACGTTACCGTGCTAAAGGGAAAATTTGTCCCGTTATATCACCCACACATATATAAAGTTTAAGTACTCGTGTCTAGTATGTAAAACATAAAAAGCGCATGTATTCTCAGTCCCAAAAATAGTAAAGTAGAAAGGGAGCTATAACTCACAGTAAAATATGTGGTAAAAGTCGAGGTGAAAAGTATGCAAGTAGTAAGTTGGTCCGAAAGGTCCTCAACCTAAGTCAAAGGTTACTAAGTCAGTAAATTGTCCCCAAAAGTTTAAAAGTGAATAAATTAAGTCTTAAGTATCATCATCATCATCATTCGTAAAAGATAAAGTAAGTTTTCAACCATAATATAGATCGAAACAAAAGGCTGAATTCGGACAGCTGCTATGACCTCTATACAAACTGAAAAGACGCTTGGTCAGTGGCCAAGGCTCCGTATGTGAGTCCTCGTACCGCTATCCAATCTTCAGATCCTAACTCGATGTCGTTTGACCGTAGCGACGGTTCAAGCGAGAGTAGGTCAGAATTTTTTCAGCACGTCGTTACAAAGGCGTAGTGATTTTCGTAAGGCTATAAATCCTAAACCGTATATCGAATTTAGGCGAGTCTTAAACGAAAAGTCATCTACTCGAACCGAACTATCTGGAAATCAACTTTCCAGAAGCCCCAGGAGTCTGATCAGACTCCGAAAAACAGTAAACAAGTGCTTCGGTGGATTTCTTGGTGCTTGATGCTCATCACGGTTATCATCCTTGATGCGTGTAAGCTTCATGTGTACAACTCTTTGATGTTTTAGCATCACTTTGACCAAGTTTCAACCATCAACACACAATGTCAAGACTAAGAAGAAATACAACTCACTTAAGAGTTTTAGAAGGATGATGAACCATGGTTCCATCATGTTCTTAGTCTTAACACAATTAAAAGTTCTATTCAAGATTGAAGCTACAAACTTTGATTCAAATCAAGCAAGATCTTAAGTCACATAACTTAGATCAAACAAAGTAATGAAACCCTAAGCTAGAAAGCTTGGATCCCTTAACAATAATTATGAGATTTCAAAGCTAGAAAGCTTGAATCTTTTATTTTCTTGAAGATCTTTAAAGCAAGAAGCTAGATCTTCAAGTTTCATGAAGATCATAAACACAAGTTTTGATCTTTCAACAAAAACAAAGTGATCTTAAGCTATAAAGCTTAGATCCATCAAGGTAATGAAGATCCAAAGCTAGAAAGCTTGAATCTTTTATGTTCTTGAAGATCTTTAAAGCAAAAGGTTAGATCTTTAAGTTTCATGAAGATCATAAACACAAGTTTTGATCTTTTAACAAAAATAAAGAGATCATAAGCTAGAAGACTTAGATCCTACAAAGTAATGAAGATTCAAAGCTAGAAAGCTTGAATCTTTCATGTTCTTGAAGGATTTAAATCAAAGTTTGAATCTACAAGATATAATAAGATCAAATAGCTAAAAAGCTTGATCTTAAGATGATGATGATGTCGTGTTTATGAAGAGAAGAAGAAGAAGAAGAAGAAGAAAATTTAAAACTTACAATTTTAGTGTGAGAAAGACTAGAGAGAAAATTAGAGAGCAAGTGTGTGTAAAATGAGAATGAGATCAAGTGTGAAATGGAAGAATGTGGCTTGATATTTATAGTGGTGGAGGTGGTGGTAGGTGTCTCCAAAACCGTAGGCATAGAGGGGGGACAAGGGGACAACTTTTTGCTTTTTGCATGGTGGTGGTCTAAATGTGGTGCTTGTTGTTGGGATCCCATGCAACATGTGTAGTAATGGTTAACAAAAATGCTAGTATATTGGCTCAACTTAATTGATTTTTGTCCTACATTTTAATGGATCATAAATCCATTAAAGTTGGGCTAATTCAATGGTCCATTAACTAGAGTAGGGTGGGCCTAACTAGTGTGCATTAGTAAATTTTTAAGCGTAATTAAGCAACCAATAAGCCAAGTAATTATTATTAATAAATAACAATTAGTATTACGTAATCATAGTATTCCAATTATGACAAAAGTTAAATGTGTACAAAGTACATAGCTCGTTCTAAACGTCAAGTGACACCAACGGTCATAAAAGCATTCGAGGATCAAGTTAAGTTAAGCACTTAATAGCATGTTGTAAGGTATTAACATGAATTAAGATCCCAGAATATAATATAGCTCAGTACGCACAAATACGCAGTTTCGTGAAAGTATAGAGCACAAAAATATAAGTCGAAAAAGTCGGGTCGTTACATTACCCACCCGTTAAAGAAAATTTCGTCCCGAAATTTTGAGGAGTGACCAACAACGGTACCGAATTTGAAGAAGAAGGAGCGTATCAAAGTTTCGAGAGACTCGTGGGCTCAGAAGTGAGCTATTTACCTTGAAAGGTACTTAGACGAATAAAAGTAAGAATAAGTATATGCCATTAATTAAGTCTCTTGACCTTAAGATCAACAAATTGATTTCGTTTCCTGTTAGCATGAATATGTCATCTGAATATATACTTACAAAAGGAAGGATGATGTTTTTAGCCTTACAGGCATCTTCAATAAGCTGGATGCATGAAATGCATCCTGAATGTTACCCAACTCATCTAAAACATTGAGCGCTTATGTCGCAATACAAGGCTGACAGATAGAATGGAAAACATGGCGATCACAACATACTGCATGTGAACTTATCCTTGGATGGAATGAAAGCACAGTTCCATAATGTAACTATATCCTTTCAGTTACATGTTGAAGTTATGGTTATGTGACGCCCCGTACAAAATCAACATGTACGGATCATCAACAACAGGATCATTACAAGGTCAAACACTATATGCTGTTTGAAAACCAGTTTTGCATTCATGAAAAGATAGCGTTTACAAAAGATAACGTGCTTCTTATGAATAGAAGCGTTAACATAAGTATGTGAGCCAAAGGTCGTTACAAAGCCATTGTTTGAAAAATAACGTAAGTTACGAATGCAAAAGAAAAGTTCCATGATTGAGACACCTCTAAGTAATGCAGCGGAAATCTAACACAGCAGGTCTGTAACAGCAAGTCTATAACACCAAGACAGCAAGTCTAACAGCGGAAGCAACAACGTCTAAGCACCTGAGAAATACACGCTTAAAAAGTCAACACGAATGTTGGTGAGCTATAGTTTGTTTGTAATCAGTAAGGTAATATAGACCACGAGATTTCAGTGCTTCAACAAGCAGTTTAAATCAGTAATTCGAATCAGTATGATAAAGTATATGCTTATCCGTAGGCACTCGGTAACTAACTTAACGTAATAGTAATATCCCCTAAAAGTACACTTGGCGAGTGCGTATGTCCTAGAAGTATCAAACACCCGTTAAATGCTAGCGCGACTAGCCCGAGTGGGGATGTCAAACCCTATGGATCCATATCTAAGATTCGCGTTCACCGATTCAAAAACCAATGACTAAACGTTACCGAGCTAAGGGGAAATTTTATCCCGTTATATAACCCACACATACAATAAGTTTAAGTACTCGTGACTAGTAAGTAAAACGTAAAAAGCGCATGTATTCTCAGTCCCAAAAAAAATAGTTGAAGTAAAAAGGGATGCTATAACTCACATCGAATAAGCAGTAAAAGTCGATACGAAACGTATGCAGGTAGTAAGTCGGTCCGAAAGGTCGTCAACCTAAGTCAAAGGTCACTAGGTCAGTATGTTGTCCCAAAAGGTTAAAAGTGAATAAATTAAGTTTAAGTGTCATCATCGACATCATCATCATTATCATCATCATTCATCAATACTAAGGTAAGTTTAACAAGAATAGAGATCGAAACAAAAGGCTGACTTCGGACAGCTGTTACGACCTCTATACAAATCGAAAAGACGCGTAGTCAGTGGCTATGGCTCCGTATGTAAGTCCTCTAACCTCTGACCAATTTTTAGAACCTAACTCGTCTTCGTTTGACCGTGGTGATGGTTTAAGTGCGAGTAGGCCAGAAATTTCAGCACAACGTTACAAAGGCGTAGTGACTTTTGGAAGGCTATAAATCCTAAACCGTATATCGGATTAAGTCGAGGCCTAAACCGAAAGTCATCTACTCAAAACGAAATATCTGAAAATCAATTTTCCAGAAGCCCAGGAGTCTTATCAGACCCCGAAAAACAGCAAACTAGTGCTCCGGTGAGGTTCTTGCTGCTTGATGCTCATCACGGTTCTCATCCTTGATGCTTGTAAGCTTCAAGTGTACAACTCTTTGATGTTTTAGCATCACTTTGACCAAGTTTCAACCATCAACACACAACTAAAAGTAATATCTATCATTCTACAAGTTTTGAACATCAAGATTGCCTCTTTATTGCATGAATCCAATAAAGCTTCAACCTTTGTCCATTTTACACAAGTTCATGCATCTATATCACATGTGATGATGAAGACTTGATCTTTATCATCACAACAAACACAAAAAGGTTCCAAGTAAGTGAGATCTATAATAATAACTTAGATCACAAGTTTTAAGAAAACCCTAAGCTAGAAAGCTTGGATCTTTACAAGATTAATGAGACCATAAGCTAGAAAGCTCATCTTTAACAAAATAATGAAAGTAATGAGACCATAAGCTAAAAAGCTAAGATCTATATCATAATAATGAAACCCTAAGCTAAAAAGCTTGGATCTTTAGTGTTCTTGAAGATCTTGAAGCATAAAGCTTGGATCTTTAAGATACATGAAGATTACAAACACAAGTTTGAATCTTTATAACAAAATAACAAGATTAAAGCTAAAAAGATTTAGATCTACAAAATAAGTGAAGATTCAAAGCTAGAAAACTTGAATCTTCCATGTTCTTGAAGGATTCAAACCCAAGTTTGAATCTTTAAGATATAACAAGATCAAAAGCTAAAGCTAGATCCATAAAATGATGACGATGATGTCGTGTGGATGAAGGGAAGAAGAAGAAGAAATAAATCAAATACTTACACTTTTTAGAGTGAGAAAGACTAGAGAGAATTAGAGAGTAAGTGTGTGTAAATTGCAAATAAGATCAAGTGTGAAATGAGTGAAATAAGGCTTGTATTTATAGGTAGTGAGGGTGTGGGGAGGGTGCTTAGGCCGTGGGTATGGTGGGGGGACAAGGGGGACATCTTTTTGCTTTTTGGTTAATGGTTGTCTAAAGTTGGTGCTTATGTTAGGATCCCATGCAACATTAAGGATAATGTTTAACAAAAATGCTAGTATGTTCCCTCTAACAAAATGACATTTGTCTTACATATTATTGGGTCACTAGTTATTATAATTGGGCTAATTAAATAGTCCACTAGCTAGTGTAGGGTGGGCTAAAGTCCAACAAGGTAGAAAGTCCAACAAGACTAACTAGTGTGCTCTAGTAAATTACTAAGCGTAATTAAGCATCCAAAAACCCAAGTAATTGTTATTATAAAATAACAATTAGTGTTTCGTAGTTATAATATTCCAATTATGATCAAAGTTAAACGTGTACCGAAATACATAGCTCGTTTCAAACGTCAAGTGACACCAACGGTCGAAAAAGCTTTCGGGGATCAAGTTAAGTGATTACACACTTAATAGCTTGTTGTAAGATATTAACCAAAGTAATTAATCATTAAATAAGATCCCAGAGCATATACTATCTCAGTACGCACATATACGCAGTTTCGTGAAAGCACAAAGCGCAAAAGCAAGTCGAAAAAGCCGGGTCGTTACAGGATAACATCGACTAAAGCAACATATAGTTGCAACCAACAAAGGAAGAAATATATAGAGTAACCACATCAGTGTTATAGGTGTCTTAAGCAGTCCCTTCCAAGAGGATAACAAGATTCATAGATTTTTAAAGTAATTTACATTACATTTCCGAAAGAAAATCGCACGAAAGGTGTGATCTTTGACCGAGAGTGAACTCTTCGTACAACGAGCGAGTTGATCTGAATTTATCCTTATACCTAAGGGGGTGCGAGGATGAAAGATACGTGAACCCTTGTTCATAAAGAATGATTTACTCCAAGTGAAAAGAATCTTAAAAATGATTTCTTGTACCTCAACATACTGATTCATAGAGATGATGTTTACGAGGTGTTGCGATTAGCCGTGAAATATTGAGAGTAGAAACCCACCTAGTGCCTTTCCTACAATGAGGTGACCACTGAGTGTACCTCAAAAAACTGATTTATCGGCCCGCGTTTGCCATGTCTAACCTTAAAAGGAACATTTTATGAGCGCAAAGACTTCCTAACAAATTTTATAAAACTGCCATCCAAAATGGCTCAAGAGTTTTTAACAAAGATCTTAATGGTAAGCTTCATTCCTAAATGGAGGACGAGAAGAAGTGTGATCCATACATGGTGTAGACTAATACGAAAACCTTTAATAAAATCATCCAAGGAAGTTTTGAAAAACCTTTAAACGTTTGATGTGACAACATAAATGGAACGAAGTTCTTAGTAAATTTAGAAGTATGTACAACGTGTACCATTTTGCACAAAACTATTTGACTTAAGTTAAATAACTCAATAAAGGAGCGATTTTAAATAATTTGAAGGTATAACTTAGTATGTACTAACCAAAATAAGTAAATGTAAATTTATTAACTTAGTTATATACATACATATATGATTTTATAAATCGCATAAGTGACCGAATTTTTTTTATTAATTTCATTTGTCCATAAATCTCGTGAGGACCGCACAAATAAACAGCGTGTGAAAATTTTGATAAACATAGTTTTTCGTATTTCAGAGGTTACGAGTTGAAAAAGATCGAGTGAAAAATATTTGAATCATCGGGTGATATGTTACTAGGTAATGAAAACTAATAAATTAAATGTAGTTTTGATAATTATCAGGACATAAGTCTTTGGGCCAAAAATGTTCACGTGCGAAGCCGTTGCTAAAGAAAAGTGAGGTATTAAGGATAGAGCATGAGGACGAGATGTTAATCGCTTCTTGACTTTGCCAAATACCAAACAGGTTATGACTAATATTAAAGTCGGAATACTGATGGTGTTAATATCACTAAATGAGAATTCCTCTGGAATAAGTCAGGACTTAGAGTTATATAAGAAAGAGCATCGTTCCAACAGGTGTGGAAAATAAGATCCTTGGGGTAACGCAATAGTTTTGAATAGTTTAAGTGTTAGTGGATGCCCAAAGGCTCTGCATGGCTTGGCAGTAAGTGTTGGGATTTAACAAGTTTGAAACTCTTAAAACCATTTAAGAATCATTATAAAACGGAAGCGTGAAATTACCAATTTAACTTGTTATCTTTAAACCAATTAAAGTTAAATCCCACAAGGATCAAGTTATGAAATCATGCTTACAATTAACAAGAAAAGGAAGAGTAATATACCTCCTTAAAACCAAAATTTAAGGGCTGTCCAAAATGGTAGTAAGATGATGAACAAAAGTGTAGAACTTCAAGCCTTTGATCCTCCAACACCACCCTTAAGTTAGCTAGGCTTTATAAACTTAACACCCTTGTTAATCTAGCTTGAAAACCCACCTTTCTGCCTTGGAATAAAATCGGCCAGCAGCTCCCAAGAAGATGATGATGAATGAAGTTTCAAAACAATGAAACCTCAAGTTGTTATACCCCAAACTTGTGACCAACACTTTGCACTTTGGTTAGGATTTAATCACACTTGAAAATGAGCTTTAATTAAACTCAAAACTCACTCTTTTTCCCTCTAGGATTTCGGCCAGCAGGTACAAGGGAGGAATAAAGAGGAGTTTTCAAACTTAATGACTTGAATGCATGGGTCAATTACTTGGTATATGAGTCCCTAGCATGCTCTCAAGGAATGTGTTATCAAAAGCTACAAAAACAAGCATGTGCATGTCCCTCTTGGACTTACAAAACCGCCACCCTTGGGGTTTTATAAAAAAATTGTACAATTTTTTTATAAAGCTTGTTTTGTTTAGTTACTTTTATTTTATAAATCCTTTTATAAAATATAACACAACTTAATTATTTAAAACCTATAAATAATTATATCCTTATTTAAATTATCCAAATAATTTATCTCAAGTCATAACATTTTAGAAAACCGATTTTCTAAAATCCAAGTGTCGCGTATTTATATAATGATCCGATCGTTATGATTAAATACATATAAAGTGTCGGTAAGCTTGATATTGGGTATGACCCGACTTGGATCATAACACATTAGCCGCATTAATCTAATATGTCTCTTGGGCATATAAAGTACCTTCAGTAAGTGCCTTTATCACACACACACACATGAATCTCTTGATTTCGACGGTTGTAAAGTCTTCATGATGACTTGGATACGAATAACACGAAAAATTTTATATAACAAGCAATGAAAATTTTATAGAAATCGTTTAAGGTGACAATGTAAGAAAAGGAACGAAGTTCTTAGTAAACTAGAGTTATGTACAATATGTACTATTCTAAGTAAACTATCTTTTAAATAAAAGAATTGATTTGTAAAAGTGAAAGTAAAATTTCATATGTCAAAAATTAAGTAATTATTTACCTTATTATATATAACATATACGGTTTCTAAAATTTGTACGAATGACAATAAAATAAATTTATTTTTATAAAACTTTGAGAGGATCGGACAGTAAAATAGTGTGTGTAAAATTTTGGCAAACAAAATTTTCATATTTCGGAGGTTACAAGTTAAAAAAAGATTCATGAGTAAAAGATTTTTGAAAATTTCGGGTGATATTTGAGCAACAATGTCACGAGGTAATGAAAACTATTGAATTTAAATGTGATTGATGACTATTAGTAAAGTCCTTCGACCAAAAATGCTTAAGTGTGAAGCTGTTGCTTATAAGTGAGATACGAATGGGAGAATATGAGGATGAGAATTAACCACCCATTGATTTTGGAAAATTTAGAAATGGTATGACTAATATCGAAGTAAGAAGGATGATGATGTGATTATCATCAAATAAGAGGGACAAATTCCATCTTGACTACATATGTCCTAGACATACACTATGCATTATACCTGAGCTCTTCCTTATGAACTACCATATTTCAGAATAGTGAAGGAAAGAATCAAGGCACAATACTTAGTGAATGTCCGAACCCAATATGTATCTCAGGTCAGAGGATACAATGATATTCTCCTTTACTCAAGATTACATGTGATCAACCACAAAGGCTCTATTTAGTAAGTCTTGAGGGCGGGTCTTCCAATATTTGTATCCCACAAATATCTATGAACCTTGGTTGCAACCTTGCACCACATTCATCCCGTGAATGTATACCAATCCGAGTTCATAATAGTCTAAACCTCACATTTGCTCCCACAAATGTGATCGACTATGGAATTTAGAATAATTACTTATTCATGGATAAAATATGCAAAATAGGAACATAACTCAAAATAAATTAATACCATAATTATATTAATGAGTTTGAACAATTTCGTTCCGCTACAATACTTAAAACAGATCATGACCAATCACTAGAATATCGAAGCCCTAATGCACTAACATGCCCTTGATGTTTTGCACTATGTAAGAGGTTCGTGAGTGGATCCGCTATATTTAGATCTGTGTGAACTTTGCGAATACATATCTTTCCTTTTTCAACTTCATCCCTTATGTAGTTGAATCTCCGCTCAATGTGACGGGTATTTTGGTGAGCACGAGGTTCCTTGATTTGAGCAATCGCACCCTCGTTGTCACAAAAGATCTCAAGAGGGTCCTGAATGGAAGGGACTACTCCTAAGTCGTCAATGAATTTCTTCATCCATGCAGCTTCCTGAGCTACCAATGATGCGGCGATGTACTCCAACTCTGTAGTGGATAATGCAACAACATCCTGTTTTGAACTCTTCCAAGAGACCGCACCTCCATTTAACATGAAGACATAACTGGATTGTGATCGAGAATCATCTCGATTAGTTTGGAAGCTCGCGTCCACGTAACCTTTTACAGCGAGTTCCTCCTCACCAGACCCATATATTAGAAACATATCCTTAGTCCTCCTAAGGTATTTCAATATACTTTTAACAGCAACCCAATGACTGTTTCCTGGGTTATTCTGGTATCTACTTGTCAAGCTTAGAGCGCATGACACGTCCGGTCTAGTACATATCATTGCATACATGATTGACCCAATAGCAGATGCATATGGGACATTTTTCATCCTCTCTTGTTCATCTTTTGTGGTAGGACATTGAGATGAACTGAGAACGGCTCCTCTTTGAATAGGTACCAAACCTTTCTTAGAGTTTTCCATCTTGAACCTTTTCAAGACTTTATCAATGTATGTACTTTGACTTAAACCTATCAATTTCTTGGATCTATTCCTATAGATCCCTATCCCCAATATATATTGTGCTTCTCCTTGCATTGTGGTAATATCATTCCCAAATAACAATATATCATCCACGTATAGTACGAGGAACATAACAGAGCTCCCACTAGCTTTCTTGTATACACAAGCTTCATCACCATTTTTAATGAAGCCAAATTTCTTTGCCTCCTCATTAAAATGATGATTCCACATTCTAGATGCCTGTTTCAATCCGTAGATTGATTTCTTTAACTTGCATACCTTTTTAGGATGTTTCGGATCAACAAAACCTTCGGGCTGTACCATATAGACATCTTCCTCAAGATATCCATTTAGGAAAGCGGTTTTGACATCCATTTGCCATATTTCATAGTCATAGTGAGCAGCAATGACAAATAATATCCTAATAGACTTTAGCATTGCCACAGGCGAGAAAGTTTCATCATAGTCAACCCCTTGAGTTTGAGTGAAACCTTTTGCTACAAGTCTAGCTTTATATGTATCCAAGTTTCCATGTATGTCGGTTTTCTTCTTGAAAAGCCATTTGCAATCAACTAGTTTGGAGCTAGGAGGTTGCACAACAAGTTCCCAAACTTGGTTTTCATACATGGATTGCATCTCGGCGTTCATGGCTTCCTGCCATTTGTCTTTATCAATCCTTGATAAAGCATATTCGTAGTTTGTGGGTTCATCTAAATCAACCGTATAGCAACCATCCACAAGAAAACCATATCTCTCAGGAGGATTACTAATCCTACTAGATCTTCGAACGTCTTGTATACTTTGATCAACCACTTGATCATTTTCAACATTTTCATGTTGAGTGCTTGTGTTAACCAATTATGTATCATCTATTTGATCTTGAACCTCTTCAAAATCTATCTTCCTTTCACTATTTCCTTCCATTAGGAACTTAGCTTCAAGGAATTCCGCCTTTCGAGCAACAAATACATTTTGCTCAGTCGGATCATAGAAATAGTATCCCATATCATCCTTGGGATATCCTATGAAGATACACTTTGTGGATCGAGCATGAAACTTATTAGCATCATAGCGCTTAGGATAAGCTTCACATCCCCATACTTTCAAGTATGATAGAGAAGGAGGTTTTTCGAACCACATCTCGTGAGGAGTTCGTTCCAATTTCTTGGTTGGGGCCATATTTAAAATACGAGCCGCGGAGCATAGACAATAACCCCAAAATGATAGAGGTAACGAGCTTCTTACCATCATAGATCGAACCATATCCATTAGGGTTCGGTTTCTCCTCTCGGACACTCCATTAAGCTGGGGTGTTCCGGGTGGAGTAAGTTGTGAGATAATCCCACAATTTCTAAGATGATCCTGGAAGGCATCGCTGAGGTATTCACCTCCTCTATCGGTACGAAGTACCTTAATTGTCTTGTTGAGTTGATTTTGTACTTCGTTTTGATATTCTTTGAATGCTTCAAAAGTTTCATCCTTGTGTCTTATTAAGTAGACATATCCGAAACGACTGAAGTCATCAATGAAAGTAACGAAGTACCTATCACAATTCCTAGTCATGGGCTTAAAGGGTCCACATACATCCGAATGTATTAATCCCAATAAGTCTTTAGCCCTTTCATAGGTCCCCTTGAAAGGTGCTTTAGCCATTTTGCCTTGTAAACAAGATTCACATACGTCAAACGAGTCTTGTTCATTTGATTTCAAAAGTCCATTCTTTTGAAGTGTATGCATTCGGTTCTTGTTTATGTGACCAAGGCGACAATGCCATAAGTAGGAATCACTCAAATCCCTTTTGAGCTTCTTGGTGCTTGCTTGGTATATTGAGCTATCGAACGATGTGTTAGCATGAACCAATTCATAAATACCATTCAAAGGCGAGGCCTTAAAATAGAACATATCATTCAAAGAAACATGGATATCATCATTAATAAAATTAAGATTAAAACCACATAGTCTTAAATGGGAAACAGAAATAATGTTTCGTGTTAAATCCGGTGCATACAAAACATTTTTCAATATAAGCTCCAAACCACTTGGTAGCTTTAAAACAAAGTCTCCTTGAGCTTTTACATGTACCTTTGCACCATTTTCCATGTAGAGACTTGTTGTTCCCGTATTTAGTTTACTTCTTATGAACCCTTGCAATGAATTGCAAATATGAGTTCCACATCCTGTGTCTAATACCCATGTATTAGAAGAAGTAATATTAAGCTCAACGTATATCATGTATACATTACCTGAGGTTTACCCTGCATCCCTCTTTGCATTCAACTCCTTTAGGTAGACCGGGCAGTTGCGTTTCTAGTGACCCATTTCACCACAACCGAAGCACGGGTCTTCCTTGGGGTTTGCTTGTCCGGCAACCTTTTGCTTCTTGTTCTTGTTTTTGGTTGGGGTAACCATCTTCCCTTTTCCCTTGCCTTGATGAGCGGGTCCTTTCCTCTTAGCCGCCTTAGGCTTAGAGGTGTTATTACCTTTGGACCCACCATCATTGATCATTAGCATGTGTGAAGCCTTTTTACCTATGTTTGATTCATCCGTCCTTAGCATGGCAAGTAATTCGTAAATGCTCTTATCCCAATCATTCATGCTGTAATTCAACACGCATGTGTCAAACCTTTTTGACAAAGGGTTGTGGATAAGGTCCGTGGTTAATTCATTAGACACGGGATAGTTGAGACGGTGCAATCGATCAATGAGGCTTTTCATCTTTTGAACATTAGATGAAACGGATTGGGAGTTATTTTCCTTTTCGAGGATGGACCTCAATGATAGGTTATTAAAGTTGATTGGTGTGTTTGGAATGTTGTTGTTATTATTGGCGGCCATCTACAAAATTTAACAAAGTTCGTTTAAGTATCAATTTCAATTTAACATTCAATGCCCTTTAAATCCAATTGATATATTAAATTCTAGAATCCAACGGTAAACCAAATTCCGGTTAGGTGACCTTTATCCCGTCATTTGATTTAGCTAGGTAGTCATTATATGACAATTGCAATCCATTTTCAACTTCTAGAGTATGGGATCATGCAATCCTTTTGCATGGCATATTTATCCCATCAACGCCTATTTGTTCCTCATGCTTCGGTGACCCTAAGTTCATGATTCCCAAATCAAGTCGTCCTACTTGTGTAAACGTGTAAACTTAACATACAAGTGGTTAGGTGACCTTTATCCCACAAGCATGTCAAATTCACCTTAACCACATTAGTTTGTTCATGACGGTTAGGTGACCTTTATCCCATCTTGAATTCCCTAATATGTTTAAGTGTCTCACAAAAGGATGGCGTTAAACTCGTTTACCTTGTTTGTAAAAGGGATTTTAAGTTTTCGTTTATTCTAGTATGAGAAAACTTTTATGCCATACACCAACATGCATTTAGTGTATGGTACTTATGAAAAACCACTTTCATGTCTTGTAATTTGCCAATTACTTGATATAAACCATTTTATATATATGTGATCCTTTTCTTGTTCTTAATAACCATTTATTAAGGTCTTTAGTCGCTTTTAATTTAACCAATTAAATTGTCGTCTTGCATGTTATTAATACGTCTAATTTAACCAATTAAATTGTCGTTTTGCTTGTTGTTATCTTGTGATTAATTGTATCAACCAAACATACAATACAATAAACAAACAAACAACCACACATGCAAAACAAGTATGTTCACAATCTAGCCATTTTGGTGGACATTTGTTTAGCCGAAAACAAATGTCACCGGGTGAAAGGGTAATAATACAAAGTAGGAGATTTCAAATCTCCCACTTAACCTTGCATCCATATGCTCCTTGTGTTCTTCAAGTCTTCATCATCTTGTATCTTCATTTTTTTTTTTTTTACAAAATATGTATCCTAATACATTTTTCTCTAGAAAATGAAAATACAACCTAATCTATTTTACATGCCAAATATAAAATAAATTACATAACCAAATGAATGAATTAATATTACATACCAAATGAATAATACAAATCATCCAAACATGCAACCAAACACAAGGTCAAGGCATAGATTGTGAACATCATCTACATAAGTGATAGGCAATACAGAATCACAAGTGATTGGCAGTACAGAATCACAAGTGATTGGCAACACAGAATCACAAGTGATTGGCAGTACAGAATCACAAGTGATTGGCAGTACAGAATCACAAGTGATTGGCAGTACAGAATCACAAGCGATTGGCCGAACAGAATCACAAGTGATTTTGGCCAAAATGACAAACCACCCAAAATCGAAAATTTTACATTCCACTTCATGCATGTTCATAGAATGCAAAATTATAGTGGGTTTAATAACCATCTCGAAGCATATTTCAACAACTTCGGCTCTAGATACCATTGTTGGGATTTAACAAGTTTGAAACTCTTAAAACCATTTAAGAATCATTATAAAACGGAAGCGTGAAATTACCAATTTAACTTGTTATCTTTAAACCAATTAAAGTTAAATCCCACAAGGATCAAGTTATGAAATCATGCTTACAATTAACAAGAAAAGAAAGAGTAATATACCTCCTTAAAACCAAAATTTAAGGGCTGTCCAAAATGGTAGTAAGATGATGAACAAAAGTGTAGAACTTCAAGCCTTTGATCCTCCAACACCACCCTTAAGTTAGCTAGGCTTTATAAACTTAACACCCTTGTTAATCTAGCTTGAAAACCCACCTTTCTGCCTTGGAATAAAATCGGCCAGCAGCTCCCAAGAAGATGATGATGAATGAAGTTTCAAAACAATGAAACCTCAAGTTGTTATACCCCAAACTTGTGACCAACACTTTGCACTTTGGTTAGGATTTAATCACACTTGAAAATGAGCTTTAATTAAACTCAAAACTCACTCTTTTTCCCTCTAAGATTTCGGCCAGCAGGTACAAGGGAGGAATAAAGAGGAGTTTTCAAACTTAATGACTTGAATGCATGGGTCAATTACTTGGTATATGAGTCCCTAGCATGCTCTCAAGGAATGTGTTATCAAAAGCTACAAAAACAAGCATGTGCATGTCCCTCTTGGACTTACAAAACCGCCACCCTTGGGGTTTTATAAAAAAATTGTACAATTTTTTTATAAAGCTTGTTTTGTTTAGTTACTTTTATTTTATAAATCCTTTTATAAAATATAACACAACTTAATTATTTAAAACCTATAAATAATTATATCCTTATTTAAATTATCCAAATAATTTATCTCAAGTCATAACATTTTAGAAAACCGATTTTCTAAAATCCAAGTGTCGCGTATTTATATAATGATCCGATCGTTATGATTAAATACATATAAAGTGTCGGTAAGCTTGATATTGGGTATGACCCGACTTGGATCATAACACATTAGCCGCATTAATCTAATATGTCTCTTGGGCATATAAAGTACCTTCAGTAAGTGCCTTTATCACACACACACACATGAATCTCTTGATTTCGACGGTTGTAAAGTCTTCATGATGACTTGGATACGAATAACACGAAAAATTTTATATAACAAGCAATGAAAATTTTATAGAAATCGTTTAAGGTGACAATGTAAGAAAAGGAACGAAGTTCTTAGTAAACTAGAGTTATGTACAATATGTACTATTCTAAGTAAACTATCTTTTAAATAAAAGAATTGATTTGTAAAAGTGAAAGTAAAATTTCATATGTCAAAAATTAAGTAATTATTTACCTTATTATATATAACATATACGGTTTCTAAAATTTGTACGAATGACAATAAAATAAATTTATTTTTATAAAACTTTGAGAGGATCGGACAGTAAAATAGTGTGTGTAAAATTTTGGCAAACAAAATTTTCATATTTCGGAGGTTACAAGTTAAAAAAAGATTCATGAGTAAAAGATTTTTGAAAATTTCGGGTGATATTTGAGCAACAATGTCACGAGGTAATGAAAACTATTGAATTTAAATGTGATTGATGACTATTAGTAAAGTCCTTCGACCAAAAATGCTTAAGTGTGAAGCTGTTGCTTATAAGTGAGATACGAATGGGAGAATATGAGGATGAGAATTAACCACCCATTGATTTTGAAAAATTTCGAAATGGTATGACTAATATCGAAGTAAGAAGGATGATGGTGTGATTATCATCAAATAAGAAATCTCTCAGAATAAGTTAGGATTTAGAGGCGCGTAAGAACGAGTATCAAATAAGATTCTTGGGTAGTCTTTAATATAGAATTTGAATCGATGAAGTGACGGGATACAATTTCCTTATGTATCGTTGTGCAAGTTTTTCCATTGTATTGGTTTCTTTCATGGCTAGAAAGTGAGCAGATTTAGTGAGGCGGTCAACAATAACCCAGATAGTTTCATAACCGCCTACCATTTTTGGTAGCCTCGTGATGAAATCCATTGTTATTCCTTCCCACTTCCCTTGTGGGATTTCGGGTTGTTGAAGTAACCCAGACGGCTTTTGGTGTTCGGCTTTGACCTCAGACACTTCCCAATATAAGTAGCAATGTCCTTTTTAAGGTTCGACCACCAATATTGTTCCGTGAAATCGTGGTACATCTTACCAGCTCCGGGATAAATCGAATACCGTGACTTATGGGTCTCGTCTAGAATAAGGCCTCGTAAATCTCCCCGTAAACTATTAATGGCTCATCATTCTCGCGAGGTATACGAATAATCTTCTCACTATAAATAACTTTCGCTTTCATCCTTGAAAGCCAGTCCGTTCCAACTATTTCATCAAAGCTTCCTAACTTGATGAGTATTAGGTTAATCCTAAAGTCCATTCCAACTGTTACATCAAGCTTCCCAAATTGATGGGTGTTAGGTTAATCTTAAGGTTCATTCCAACCAAATCTTACTATACTACCGTGAAAAATTCTATCAATCTTCTCAAATAACATCTGCTTGTGCGTAGGTAACTAATCATTTCCAACTACTACTTTAAAACTTCCAAGTTTTGTTGACATGAGGTCATCTCCAAATGACCCACCTGTTAATTTTAAGGTACTACCTTAAATTATTCCTCTATCTCTACCAGCTTACCATTAGCTTGTCCTATAGAATACTTAACTCTCATGGCTGTTAATGGCTTATTAGTCATAACACTAAGGTTCTTAGATATAAGGTTTCTATCGCTCTAGTATTAAACAACTTCGAGACAATAAACGTTGTGACGAAACGTACCCTAACTAAAATCAGGATACATGCGAGTCTCCATAGCTGAGATGACGATTGCTCTACCGTAAGTAAGTCCAAAGTTTTTCCTATTTGAGAACTTTTTCCTTAAATGTCCAGGGTGTCTATATCTATAACAAATTTCCGGGTTATCAATTATGCAATCAAGGCCCTTCTTGTACAGTATCTGGGCTAAGTGGTAATTCTTTCCCTACCTCTAACAGACCATAATGCGTATACTCAAGTGGTTCCTACCAAAATTTTCTTTGAATCACTTCATATTCCTTATATAGTAACATTGGAACTTCTGCATGATTTACTTCAATATAATCACGCTGGCCTGGTGTCATTATATTGTATTAAAGCGTACGTTCATTCCAATATCACTCCATATGGTCAATGCAACGTGATCACTTCAAGTTCTACTCAATTTCATCTAACGGTGCGTTATCTATGCTATCTCAAAACAAAATCTACATAATTAATCTCACGATTTCTCGGTGTGGGTGCGTAGGTTCTGTAGATCATGCATCAATGCCTAAATGTCCCGAAATTTTCTTCAAAATGTTCGGGTTCAGGTAATGTTGTTAGGTTCCTTTCTAGAAATTCAATCTAGGTCTCGTGTCGAGTTGTACGTGTAGCAAGTAGTAATACGATATGTCTTGAGGCAACTCCCAAGTCTTTGGGTATGGCTGAGCATCAGTGGAAGACACTATGACCTTGTGAAAGGAGATGCCTTCCCGACTTCTCCAATGCCTAAGAGTGTTAGGGACCTAAGTCCAGAAGTGTCGTTAGATCGTCGAGTAATGGTGAAGAATGAAAGAGATAAGTGACGGTCAGGCAATCGTACAGGATACGGATCATCAACAACAGAATCATTACACGGTTACAATACTATATGCTGTTTTAAAACAAGGTTTGCATTCATGAAAAGACAACATTTTTACCAACGTCAATTGTTTTACAAAAGGTAACGTCTTTACCAACGTCAAATGTTTTACAAAAGGTAACATCTTTACCAACGTCAAATGTTTTACAAAAGATAACGTGCTTCTACGAATAGAGAGCATTAACATAAGTACGTGACACAAAGGTCATTACAAAACCATTGTTCAAATGTAAAATAAGTTGTGAATGCAAAGTAAACGTTCCATGATTGAGACATCTCTAATCAATGCAGCGGAAGTCTAACACAGCGAGTCTGTAACAGCAGGTCTATAGCACCAAGACTAAAACAGCAAGTCTAACAGCGGAAACAACAACGTCTAAGCACCTGAGAAATACATGCTTTAAAATGTCAACATGAATGTTGGTGAGCTATAGTTTGATTGTAAACAACAATGTAATGTAGACCACGAGATTTCGTATTCAAAACAGTATCTCAAATCCGTATGATAAAGTATATGCTTATCCATGGGCACTCGGTAACTAACTTAACGTAAAAATAATATATCACCCCCTAAAAGTACACTTGGCAAGTGCGTATGTTCTCGAAGTATTAAACACCCGTTAAATGCTAGCGCGACTAGCCCGAGTGGGGATGTCAAACCCTATGGATCCATATCTAAGATTCGCGTCTACCGGTTCAAAAACCAATAGTTAAACATTACCGTGCTAAGGGGAAAATTTGTGCCGTTATATCACCCACACATATATAAAGTTTAAGTACTCGTGTCTAGTATGTAAAACATAAAAAGCGCATGTATTCTCAGTCCCAAAAATAGTAAAGTAGAAAGGGAGCTATAACTCACAGTAAAAAATGCGGTAAAAGTCGAGGTGAAAAGTATGCAAGTAGTAAGTCGGTCCGAAAGGTCCACAACCTAAGTCAAAGGTTACTAAGTCAGTAAATTGTCCCCAAAAGTTTAAAAGTGAATAAATTAAGTCTTAAGTATCATTATCATTATTCGTAAAAGAGAAAGTAAGTTTTCAACCAGAATAGAGATCGAAACAAAATACTGACTTCGGACAGCTGCTACGACCTCTATACAAACTGAAAAGACGCGTGGTCAGTGACCAAGGCTCCGTATGTAAGTCCTCGTACCGCTGTCCAATCTTCAGATCCTAGCTCGATGTCGTTTGACCGTAGCGACGGTTCAAGCGCGAGTAGGTCAGAATTTTTAGTATGTCGTTACAAAGGCGTAGTGATTTTCGGAAGGCTATAAATCCTAAACCGTATACCGGATTTAAGCGAGTCTTCAACAAAAAGTCATCTACTTGAACCGAACTATCTGGAAATCAACTTTCCAGAAGCCCCAGGAGTATGATCAGACCCCGAAAAACAGTAAACAAATGCTCCGGTGGGTTTCTTGGTGCTTGATGTTCATCACGGTTCTCATCCTTGATGCGTGTAAGCTTCAAGTGTACAGTTCTCTTTGATGTTTTAGCACCACTTTGACCAAGTTTCAACCATCAACACACAATGTCAAGACTAAGAAGAAATACAACTCACTTAAGAGTTTTAGAAGGATGATGAACCAAGGTTCCATCATGTTCTTAGTCTTAACACAATTACAAGTTCTATTCAAGATTAAAGCTACAAACTTTGATTCAAATCAAGCAAGATCTTAAGTCACCTAACTTAGATCAAACAAAGTAATGAAACCCTAAGCTAGAAAGCTTGGATCCCTTAACAATAATTATGAGATTTCAAAGCTAGAAAGCTTGAATCTTTTATGTTCTTGAAGATCTTTAAAGCAAGAAACTAGATCTTCAAGTTTCATGAAGATCATAAACACAAGTTTTGATCTTTCAACAAAAACAAAGTGATCTTAAGCTATAAAGCTTTCCATCAAGGTAATGAAGATCCAAAGCTAGAAAGCTTGAATCTTTTATGTTCTTGAAGATCTTTAAAGCAAAAGGTTAGATCTTCAAGTTTCATGAAGATCATAAATACAAGTTTTGATCTTTTAACAAAAATAAAGAGATCATAAGCTAGAAAACTTAGATCCAACAAAGTAATGAAGATTTAAAGCTAGAAAGCTTGAATCTTTCATGTTCTTGAAGGATTCAAATCAAAGTTTGAATCTACAAGATATAACAAGATCAAAAAGTTAAAAAGCTTGATCTTAAGATGATGATGATGTCGTGTTTATGAAGAGAAGAAGAAGAAGAAAATTTAAAACTTACAATTTTAGTGTGAGAAAGACTAGAGAGAAAATTAGAGAGCAAATGTGTGTAAAATGAGAATGAGATCAAGTGTGAAATGGAAGAATGAGGCTTGATATTTATAATGGTGGAGGTGGTGGTGGGTGTCTCCAAAACCGTAGGCATAGAGGGGGACAAGGGGACAACTTTTTACTTTTTGCATGGTGGTGGTCTAAAGGTGGTGCTTGTTGTTGGGCTCCCATGCAACATGTGTAGTAATGGTTAACAAAAATGCTAGTAAGTTGGCTCATCTTAATGGATTTTTGTTCTACATTTTAATGGATCATAAATCCATTAAAGTTGGGCTAATTCAATGGTCCATTAACTAGAGTAGGGTGGGCCTAAGTCCAATAAGGTAAAAAGTCCAACAAGACTAACTAGTGTGCATTAGTAAATTTCTAAGCGTAATTAAGCAACCAATAAGTCAAGTAATTGTTATTAATAAATAACAATTAGTATTATGTAGTCATAATATTCCAATTATGACAAAAGTTAAACGTGTACAAAGTACATAGCTCGTTCTAAACGTCAAGTGACACCAACGGTCATAAAAGCATTCGAGGATCAAGTTAAGTGATTAAGCACTTAATAGCACGTTGTAAGGTATTAACAAAAGTAATTAACATGAATTAAGATCCCAGAATATAATATAGGTCAGTACGCACAAATACGCAGTTTCGTGAAAGTATAGAGCACAAAAATATAAGTCGAAAAAGTCGGGTCGTTACATTGTCAAACCCGATAGATCTATCCATAAGATTCAGTTCAGCAATAGAAATCAGTGATTACAATTACCAGAACAGGGAATACTTATGTTCGACTCAAAATGAATAATTTAAACCAACAATCACTTGTGTCTAATATGAAAAAATAAAATGCATGTATTCTCATCCCAAAAGATTTAAAATAGAAAAATGGAACTATAACTCACCTTAACGTAAACGAAGTAATAACACAGAAAACGTGAACTGCAGGAAGTAAAGTGATCAAGAATGATTACAACGCCGACCTATAAATAAAGCAGGTCGATATAAATAACTAACTTAGGTCAAGTCTTAGTATGATATATAGTACTTGTTGCAAGTAAATATAGAATAACACTCAGTATGCTTCGGTTTGATCAGGACAGCCTAAAAACACGTACTTTCTATTTTTAGAAAGTTTCTATTTTTGGCAGGTTTCCATTTTCGGAAAAATTTCTATTTTTAGGAGGTTTCTATTTTAGAAAAGTTCCTATTTTAGGAAAGTTTCTATTTTAGGGAAGTTTCTATATTTAGAAAATTTTCATATTTAGAAAGTTTGTATTTTTGAAAAGTTTTTAACTTAGGAAAGGTTCCTTAATTAGAAAGTCAACAAAAGTCATCTGAAAGTCAAAGTCAACCGAAAGTCAACTCAAAAGTCAACCTACATAGTCAACACTAAATTTTAAAGTATAAGTTATAATAATAATATAAGTTATAATTTTATTTAAAGTAATATATGTATAATTATGTTATAACATAAGTTTAATTAAATTATATTGAATTAATAAAGTTAACATAAGTTTAAATGATATAATTAATATAACATAAGTATTTAATTAATTAATTAAATATTAGTAATAACATAAGTATTATTAATTAATAATAGATTTTTAATCATATCATAAGTATTATTAATTAATAATGAATTGTTAATCATATCATATGTATTTAATTATTAATTATAATTATTAAACCATAAGTATATAATAATTATATTATAATTAAATAATAACTAAGCTTTATAATAATTAAATAATTATTTAATCTTTATTATAAGTCTTATAATAATAATAATCTCATAACATAAGTTTAATACTTATCATAAGTATTTTTCATTAATAATAAAAGTATTATTAATCATAAGTTTAATTAAAAGTTTAATTAAATCATAAAGTAATTAATAAATGATATAATAAATATATATATCATAAGTCTCAAATTAAATTAATTACTTTTATATCATAAGTAATTTTAATAATAATGCAAATCATTATTTATATCATAAGTTAAATGTTATAATCATAAGTTTAATTAAAACGTTCGTCGGGTCGTAACTTGAGCCTCGGGTGTCGGTTTTCGACGTGTCTTATATATATCCTCGTCTAACCAAATCACCCGACACATTAGTGTACTCAAGAACACCCTAAAACCAGTCCCCAATTCGTGACCTACAGCCATGAATCAACTTGGAGCTTTAATCCGTACAAAAACATGTTTTAGTCATACCGGGTGATCCGTGGCTCGGATTTCGATGACCCGAACATGAAATTTCATCCAATAATCAATCCTAACACACTAGTACACCCTAGAGACTCCAAAAATGGTTATAAAGTCGGACCAAAACTGAACACATTCGTTTTTATATTTTAATTTCATGAAAACACCATTTTAATCATAACTTAAGTTCTGGGAATCGAAATAACATGAATCCGGAGTCTAAAATCAATGTATTGATGAGAGGAACACATTTAAACACTTTAATTTGACAAAAAACATCAGTTAAATGTACTGAAATGATCAATTAGTCCGCTGTCCAAATTTTTCAAATCGAAACATACACAATCGAGCATTTTTACGCATATAATCAACAATACAACAATACACAAGTGCTATGTCGAGACCCATCCTAATCCATAAGGACGAATAGATTACATTTGGTTACATCGCGAGGTATTTGACCTCTATATGATAAATTTTACAAACATTGCATTCGTTTTTAAAAGACAAACTTTTATCACATCGAAAGTTGACAGACATGCATACTATTTCATAATATATCCAACTATAATTGACTTAATAATAATCTTGATGAACTCAACGACTCGAATACAACATCTTTTGAAATATGTCATGATTGACTCCAAGTAATATCTCTAAAATGAGCAAATGCACAGCGGAAGATTTCTTTCATACCTGAGAATAAACATGCTTTAAAGTGTCAACCAAAAGGTTGGTGAGTTCATTAGTTTATCATAATCAATCATTTTCAATAATATAATAGACCACAAGATTTCAATTTTTTCATAAATATACATCTCATATAAGGCATTTCGCAAACTGCATAGAGATAAAAAAATCATTCATATGGTGAACACCTGGTAACCGACATTAACAAGATGCATATAAGAATATCCCCTATCATTCCGGGACATCCATCGGACATGATAAAACAACATCGAAGTACTAAAGCATCCGCTACAACGGATGGGGTTTGTTAGGCCCAATAGATCTATCTTTAGGATTCGCGTCAATTAGTAGAGTGGTTTACTAATTCTTAGGTTACCAAGCAAAAAGGGGCATATTCGGCTTCGATTATTCAACCATATAATGTAGTTTTTATTACTTGTGTCTATTTCGTAAAACATTTATAAAAGTAGCGCATGTATTCTCAGTCCCAAAAATATATATTGCAAAAGCATTTAAAAAGGGAGTAATGAAACTCACTCTACAATATTTTGTAGTAAAAATATTCATACGACGATACTGAACAATGCAAGGTTGGCCTCGCATTCACGAACCTATATCATTTATATATATATATATATATATTAACACATATACTCGTAACCGAACAATTTATATATTGTTATTTTAGTAACTTTTGTATGTTTCATTAATAACTTAATTAACTATATTTGTTTTATATACTTTAGATAAATGATTAGTATTTATTATAAAAATATCAAAATAGTTATGTTATATGTAATAAAATATATTTTTCTTATATATATATATATATAATATTTATTTAGTAAATTGATAATAGTAATCTTAATAGTGATAAAAAAATAATAATTTTGATAACAATAATAGCCATTTTGTTTGTATTAATAATAATACTGTAATAGTAATAATATTAATATTAATAATAATAATAATGATAATAAAAATAATGTAAATAATATTATATAAAAATCATGTTAATGAAAATAATAATAATAGTAATAATGATAATAATAATGATAGTTTTAATAATAATGACAATAATAATAATACTAATAATTCTAATAATAATAATAATAATAATAATTATTATTATTATAATTATAATGATAAGTAAAATGTTAATACTCATAATAATATTAATAATGATAAAAACAATAATAATTCTAACGATAGTAATAATTTTAATTATAATGTTAATTTTAATGTTAATATTAATAACAGTAATAATAAAATAAAAAAAAAAAAAAAAATAATAATAATAATAATAATAATAATAATAATAATAATAATAATAATAATAATAATAATAATAATAATAAATAGCTACCTCAAAGAATAGGCCTTAAAAATAATGCCCATGCTCGGGCTCGAACCCGTGACCTTTCATTCACAGGACAACCTCCTGACCATTCCTCCGTTTCATCCTTTCTGTTCTTATTAATCCCTTATATTTATTTAATCCGTTTTCTGTTATCTCCTTCTTCTTTAAATTCAAAACTCCATTTAACAATTTCTTCATCATAATCTAGTATCAATATTATCATAATCAATACCCTAATCATCATAATCGACATCTATCTCAGTATTCACCATCATCATAATCAAATCAATATCATGATCGTTCGTTATTTATAAGTATTATTATTATCATATAAAGCGATTTATATCATTAACTTCATGTATCACAACATCATTATTATCATAAACAATACTACCATCATCGTCCTTATTATCAGAATCCCTATAATAACCATCATAATCTAATACGGCATCACGTTTATCCTTCCATTGTCCTCGCAGTTAGATTGGTGATATAAACAGAGGACATACAAAGCAGCAGCCCAACGAAAAAAGACAGCCCAACTGAGCAAGGAACATGGCCCAAAAGAAAAGGATTTACGGCCCAACTAGGAATTCTGTATAACAATACGCGTTTTTTTTAAAAAAAGAGCTAGTGGTGGGGTGAGTGTCGGCCATAATGTAATACTCATTAATTGTACAACCAATTATCATATTATCATCGTTACTCACCCTGTTATCTTCCAAGCTCATCATCACCTTATCATCTTTTCAATTTATAATAAAAGAAACAGGAACAATTGCGTGTATGGTGGTGGTTTGTGAGGGTTCACGGTTTAAACAGAAAGGAGACAGAATATCGAGCAGGTTGCATGATATGGTGGTGGTGGCGTTTGTGTTGTTATCGAAACAAAGTTGGAAAAGTAACAGAAACAGCGTATATTGTCAAGGTGTTTGTGTTGGGTTGTTCACGATGATGACAAAACAATAGGTGACGGGTTGTTGGTTGTGGAGGAGGGTGGTTGTGGTGTTCAAAAGATGGTGGTTTTCTAAGTTTAAAATTGAAGTGGTGATCTAGCGGGTTTGTACACAAATAGAAAAAATATAGTAGTTGCAAGCAATAAACAATGGTGGTGAGTGATGGTTTGAAGATGAGAGAGATCAAGTGGATGGTTTTGGTGGTTTATGATGAAAAACAAAAACAAAGATAGCAGCAACAATTTTAATGGGTCTTATTGGTTGTCGATATGGTTTGTGGGTTTTCGAGTAGAACTATAACGAGGAAGTGGCAGCCGTAATGGCAGTTACGGTGTGGTTGTATGGTGAGGTTTAAAGGTAATACTTGATGGTGGATATTTGGGTTTGACTACATAGAAAACAGGAATACCGAAAAAAAAAATATGAAGCTGTGAATGGTTACTCGGGGTGGTGCTTCGGTTTAGAGAAGATACAAAGATGGTGATCGATAACAGGAGAAGGAATAGCATAAACAAGTGATGAGTTATAGTTGGTGTTATGGTGTTCGAAGTTTGATAATCGGTTTCATTGATGGTGTATGTCGAACCATGAATTGGTGATGGTTAGGGTGGTGATAGTAAAGGATATTTGGTAACAGGAAAATAACGAAGATGTTGGTTGTTTGACGATTGTCGAGCATAATGAAATGGTGGTGTTTGAACAAGAAGCAATTAGTAAATGGTTTTGTGATCTTTCTCCATTATGTATGTATGTATATATAGGATGTTTACCTCCAATCAAGAACAGTAAAATGTTGGTGTTAATTGACGAATAATTTGCATTTACTTTATGCTTTTTGTGATCATGCATGTAAGGTTGCATATTATATGTATATATATATAAAGAAATTTAGATAAGAGATAGATGGTAGATATTATGAGTCACAAGAAATCATTAACATAAATGATATAATAATAAATAATATAATAATGAATCTAAAATCAAAGAACGCACAGTATATCCATTTCATTTCAATCAACCATATGAGTTGATTCAGTTCACGGACGAATTGAGAACATAAATATATATATATATATATATATAATAATATTATTAATAATATAATAATAATAATAATCAAAGAAATATAAACGTGTGAATTGTTAGCCGTCGTCTACTATTTCATTTATGGACTAAATTTCGTATTCCGTTGTTAATCAGTGGTGGATAAAAATATTTGGAAAAATTCCTATTTTTTTACAGTGACTATCTTTATTTATTTTGGTCATTATAGTATAAGATTTGATCATTAATTTATTAAATAAAAATTACATCAACTGTCCCTCCAAATTCTGGGTAAAATATAAAAAGTTCTAAAATTTAATAAACAGCTCCTAAATACATTTTTGATAAGTCTATAATTTATAGATATCATTTTCGGATCACCATTTATTTTAAAATCATATAAGTTTGAATTTAGTTGCTTAATATCAATCGGAACATCAAACGAGTATTACAATCATTTAATATTTATTTTTAATATACTTTATATATGTACATATATATATGCATTTATTTTAATAATAATATCATATTTTATTTTTATTTTATTTAGTTAATTAAAGCATGTAATATTTTTAAATTATACTTCAAATATATACATATCTATACATATACAATATATATGTATCTATTTACAAATAGTTGTTCGTGAATCGTCGAGAATGGTCGAAGGTCAATGAATTCATGAAACAGTTCAAAATTTTTGAGACTCAACCTAACAGACTTTACTTATTGTGTCGAAATCATATAAAGATCAAGTTTAAATTTGGTCGAAAATTTCCGGGTCGTCACAGTACCTACCCGTTAAAGAAATTTCGTCCCGAAATTTGAGTGAGGTCGTCATGGCTAACAATAAAAATGTTTTCATGACGAATATGAGTTGATAAATAGAGTTTTATCACCATTGAGTAATATTGATAAAACAATTCGATTATGTGAAGCGTACGAGTGAAGCTGTCACAAAAGATTGGAATAAGGTAATAGATATTTGTCTTTACTTTTGACGTACACATGTTTGAATTCCGGAATTCAAGGGATTTAAAGAAAATCTCCGAAATCTAAAAGATCTGATTCTTCGGGATTTAAGGGAATCAGGATCTCTTTAATTAAATGCGGTTAACTGTCTCGATTGTTACGTCTGATTGTTCATTATAAATTAAGCTCTTCCGTTCCATTATTCTCACCATTCCTATACTTTCTTTCTTATTTCATACATCCAAAAGATTGTGAAAATACTTAATCCAGTTCTGATCCTTGTCCTTATCCTTACTATCACAACAATCATTCTCCTTTTCCAACTTCCACCGGAGGAATCTGTTTTCTTCTACTTCGCCCTTGGGGTTATAGTGTTTTTAATTCTCCCATGTCTTTATGTTGCGATAAACATTGATATACACGGTTTGTAATTTATGTGTTGTTATCGGGCTTTATATTCTCCCTTATATTTCGGAGTTTCATACTTTTGTTTTCTCTTCCTGACTTTAAGTCAAGCGAATAATGGTCCTGAATTTGTAGATATGAAGTTTGGAATGAACACAGTTAATGTTCAAGGAAAGAAAGGGTAATAGCACAATCTGAATTGTCAAGTTACCGGAATTCAAGGGAAAGATAGGACTATCAAGAAAAACATGTTCTTGATATGTTTATAGATTAGACAGAATGTAGGAGTCGTGTAACATGGTACATGATGACGGTATGGTCTGTGAATCATCACGTTCCATTTAGAAACTCATCATGACTTACTATAATATAATCACGTTGATCAAGTGTCATTATATTATACTAACTCGTGCATCAATTTCCAACACTACTTCAAAATCATTCATAATTCAAATTCGAATTTTAAAGAATTTTAGAAACTAAAGTAGTTTCCTTTATGATATAATATAGATAGCACGAAGAGATAAATAATTTCGGACGTGAATATTTATGAAAATATCTTCAGAAATATCGAAGATATTTATGAAGATATTTTGGAATTTCTAAGTTCGATGGTTGATGAAGTAAGATTTTCCGTAAGATTTTAACATGACTTCGGAGCAGGATATTATCTAAAGATTTCATCGGATCCAGAACTACCTGGATTATTTGAATATAGGATATGGTCCTTGTATTTTTCCTTGGTCTCCTTCGTGGTTAGCTCAATCCGTTTTTCAGTTCCAACTTTTCTGAGCTTTTCCAACATAATATTCTTTATCATCAAACTTTCGATGATTAAGGTCGTTTACCGTTGTCTACGATTTCTGCTGCTTCATTCAGCTTTTTCAACATTCAGAGTATTGATTTGTAGACTGAGTGCTTTTCAGAATTTCAGAATGAAAGATCATAATTCTAAGAGATAAATGTTATACATATAACTATTGATGTAGATATGCTGTGAGTTTTCAAAGTACTGATTGCTGATTTCCGATAATAGGTATGACAATTATTGTTACAAGATGTAGATGAGTACATGATAGAGTTTCAATGAACAATAATGATTTTTCGGAAAGTCAAAGATTAATGGAGTTGCTGGTAAGTTTACTGCTAATGTGGTGAAATATAAACGATTCTCCGTTAACGACAACGAAGGGCGAACTTATATATCAAAGTTATAATAGAGTTTATTCGAATGAAAAGTCGAAATTGATTTGTTGAAGCTGTGACAAAATTGATTACTTTGGAAAGAGATTGCAAAGTTATTTTCGGTAATAACAACGCCAAAGGAGCTAGCATAGATACGTTTTAAGCGTTTACTCAGGTTCAAAGTGTTTTCAGGTGCATAACTATATGCATAAATCTTTCCTTCCGTAGATGAAGTGCGGTTGGTTCATCCTCTCGATTGAGGTGTTTTCAAGAATCATGAAGGGTTTGAACGCAGATTGTAATCGTCAAGATACAAATGAGGTTTAAGATGAAATTAAGTGGCAAACTTGAAGAATTGTTTAGTTTCATATGTTATAATCAATATTTTAATTCATTTTAATTGTCCAATGTTGATAGTCCACAGTTAGCAGTTCACAATTAGTAATTCAATAATTCATATATAACTTAATATATAATATTCGAATTAATTAATATGTATCGTGACTCGTGTACATGTCTCAGACTCGATCACAACTCAAAGTATATATATTATTGTAGAATCAACCTCAACCCTGTATAGCGAACTCGATCATTACAGCATATAGAGTGTCTATGGTTATTCCAAATAATATATATAGATGCGTCGATATGATATGTCAAAACCTTGTATACGTGTCCCGATATTTAAATGCGTAAATAACAGTATTTAAATTACGATAAATAAAGTGCGTAAAATAAATAACAGAAATTAAATGACGATAAATAAAATTGTGAGAATTAAAATTGCGATAAAATAAATTGCGATAATTAAAATGTAATAAGGAATTAACAGTTAGCTAGGATTTTGTTAGCGTGGATTCTTAACAAAATTCCTCATAGTTAATTTGTCTGTTTCTAACAAATTTTATTTTGTCAAATATTTTCTTCATTATGCCACTTGTTGAATTCTACATTACAATCAATTGATATTTATTTTTAATATACTTTATATATGTACATATATATATGTATTTATTTTAATAATAATATCATATTTTATTTTTATTTTATTTAGTTAATTAAAGCATGTAATATTTTTAAATTATACTTCAAATATATACATATCTATTGTGACGATCGCTCCAAATCTATATGGACGAACACGTCATTCATCGATTTTATTGCGATGTATTTGACCTCTATATGATACGTTTTGTAAACATTGCATTCTTTTGAAAAGGTACACCATAAATGAATATTTAAATCAAAGGTTTTCGACATCTGATAATTTCTACATATAAACAATCATCGTAAATAATAGTTTACAATAATACTTTCATTGACAATGCAGTCAAAATAAGATACATGGTGATGATTTGGTGAATGCAACGTTTCCTTGAAAAATATGTCATGTAAGACTCCATGTGAGACGACCCGACCCAATCCATAGGGACGAATACAATAACATATGATTACATCGCGAGGTACTTGACCTCTAAATGATACATTTTACAAACATTGCATTCATTTTTAAAAGACAATCTTTCATTACATCGAAAGTTGACATGTATGCATACCATTTCATAATATCCAAACTATAAATGACCTAATCTGTCATTTACTTAATAATAATCTTTAATGAACTTCAACGACTCGAATGCAACGTCTTTTGAAATATGTCATGAATGACTCCAAGTAATATCTTTAAAATGAGCTAATGCACAGCGGAAGATCTCTTTCAAACCTGAGAATAAACATGCTTTCAAGTGTCAACCAAAAGGTTGGTGAGTTCATTAGTTTAACTTAAACAATCGTTTCCATCATTTTAATAGACCACAAGATTTCAGATTTCCATTTCTCATAAACATACGTCCCATGCATAGAGACAAAAAATATCATTCATATGGATTGAACACCTGGTAACCGACATTAACAATATGCATATATAAGAATATCCCCATCATTCCGGGATCCTCCTTCGGACATGATATAAATTTCGAAGTACTAAAACATCCGGTACTTTGGATGGGGTTTGTTGGGCCCGATAGATCTATCTTTAGGATTCGCGTCAATTAGGGTGTCTGTTCCCTAATTCTTAGATTACCAGACTTAATAAAAAGGGGCATATTCGATTTCGATAATTCAACCATAGAATGTAGTTTCACGTACTTGTGTCTATTTCGTAAAACATTTATAAAAGTTGCGCATGTATTCTCAGTCCAAAAATATAAAGAGTAAAAAGGCAAATGAAACTCACCATACTGTATTTTGTAGTAAAAATACATATAACATCATTGAACAAGTGTAAGGTTGGCCTTGGATTCACGAACCTATATTAATTATATATATTTATGTATTTGTCAATATTTGTCTAATAAACTAGGCCAAGTCATAGTGTACCACAATCCCAATGCTCGAGACTAATGTGCAAAAGTCAAAGGTTAAAGTAAAAACGAGGTCGCATGCAAAAATACAATAACTTGTACAACAAAATGATTTTTCGGTCAAACATGACTAAACGGCCCCTTCAACGATTTTTAGAAAAAATTATCGGAACTCCGATTGATAAACGGCCAAAGATAAAAGTTATACATTACCAAAAAGATTAAGTATACATTTTATAGAAGTAAACTAAACCTAGACAACTCGTAGTTGCCAACGCGGTTTCGGCGTTTCAAAGTTAATTTTTCATCTTTAATAAATTTACAAAAATGACCGAGTAGCCTACTTTGGAGATTTTTAGAAAATTCCTCGAAACTCGGATTGACAAACGGTCAAAGCCTGCAATTTCTAGTTACCACAAAGATATAACATGATTTTTGGCAAAAGTAAACACACATCAGGCCGACCATGACAACTGATACAAAACTGACATTTTTAATAAAAAAGTTTCAGCTCTTTTTAGAATTTTAAAATGTGACCAAACAGTCAACTTTGACGATTTTTAGAAAAATCGTCGAGACTCGAATTGACAAACGGCCAGAGTCGTTTGTTAGACCTTACAGCAAAGAATTCAGTGGTATTTTTGTTTTAATCTGAAACAACGCAGATCAGCGAGAATTTCAGTTCCCTTTTCGACATTTTATCAAAATTTGCAAAACTTCTTTTGTCCATAACTTGACAACCGTTCAACGAATCCATTTGATATCTAAATGAAAAGTTCTTAATTTTTCGCTAGCTTTCCAAGGACATGCATATCTTATACCTTATTTCATCCCTAGTATAACAACCTTTAAGATTCAACATAACCTATCTAAGGGCAATATCAAATGTACAAGCATGCATAATTCTATTTTCTCGAGCACTAGTCAGGGATACACTATTAGTATGTAAAAATTAAATTATGAGTACTCACGTATCAATATTGAGATTCAATATTGCAGGAAAGATACGCAAACGCAACGGAGATGACAAACACTAAATTGACCTCATGAACATACCCTCGAACATTACCCATCACCTCCATAGCTATAACCCATAATTTCCTTAGCTCTACCCAGCTCCTAAAACCCATTTTTGAAAATATACGAGCAGAACCTCGTCGTAGTATTTTATGTATAATACTAATACTACTACTAATAATACCTCTTAATAATAATAATACTAATAATAATAATAAAAATAATAATAATAATAATAATATAAATAAATATTATACGAAGTAGTGATATAGATGGATATATGATTATGAATGAAAAGAATTCACAGCGTTCGAGTTTTATAGTTAGAATTGGGACCCACTAATTACGAAAATTGCGGAGTGATGATGAAAATTGGGAACCGCAAATTGCGGTCATACATGCACATGAACGTCTCTTTTACTTATATAAAGATATTATAATATATTTAATTTATAATATATTTAATCTTTAGAATTAATTAAATATTATATTATATTTACGTTCATGGTAAAAATATAATTTTTACAAAAATGACACGGTCGTGGTCTCACAACTCATGTACCACTTTCGGTTTTTCGGGCGCACTTTCGTACGTTTAGAAAACTAGCCTTTTACGTTACGTGACGTGTACCTTTTACAAAAATTAGATTTACACAACAAAAATTTACCTTTATAAAAATATAACTTATAAAATTGAGTGTTGTGGTCATTTCCTTCTATAAATTAAAGTCTCGTTGTTTGTCAAAATATTTTTATTTTAAATTAAACTAGTTGTGACACGTACCTTTATTAATAACTAGACTTAAATTATTTAAAAACTAACCCACTCAAAGTGTAACTTAATCTTTTGAGTGTTTTGGTCATTTGCTTTTATAATTCATAATCTTGTTATTTATCAAAGCCTATTTATTAATATTAGTTTAATATCAAAACGTTTTATGACTAATTTAAATTATAATTTATAATCTTATACATATTTTTAAAATATTTATCTAATAACATACTAGTTATCCTTTCAAAACTAATCATATAATTTAAGATCCTTTACAAAATCAAAAAATCCTATAACGTTTATGCTTTAAAACTTAATTTGATTTCATTCTTTTATGCGTAAATGTTTAGTTTAATTTCTTTAACTTTCTAAATAATATATCTTAATATAACATATCAGATGGGTTTATCTAGTCAACGAATCTTATCCCAATTATTCCTTCTATATGATAAATCGAGTATTATGAAATTCGATTCTCCACTAACTTTTGTCTAACTCCCAATAAGTGATACTTTGTTCTTACTTGTAAATCACTTTACCATTTATTCCGAATACCGTTAAAAAGTAAGGGTTTCCTAATTCAAAGTGGACCTCATAACAGAGACTCATAATCATAGTTCAATGTATCCGATAATTCAATCATTTGATATTATCTTTTAATCTCGTCGATAAACTTACACCGAACAAATATGTTTATGTAACATATTATTCATTCAATACCTTGATAGCATTTCTAAGTTCAAAAAAATAGATCTCATAGCTTATATTCATATTAACTAATCCGTTCAATGTTTTATTAATATATCTCAATTTAATAAGCACACATGTATATGCATATATATTTATTTACACATAATTGTTCGTGAATCGTTAGGCATGGTCAAAGGGTATTTGATTAAATGAATATAGTTTCAAAACTTTTGGGACTCAACATTACAGATTTTGCTTATCGTGTCGGATATATATAAAGATTAAAGTTTAAATTTGTTCGGAAATTTCCGGGTCATCACATTACCTACCCGTTAAAAGAAATTTCGTCCCGAAATTTGATAGAGATTGTCATGGCTAACAGTAAGAGTGTTTTCATGACGTATATGAACTGACAATTAGGGTTTTATCATCATTGATTAATATAGATAAAATGATTTATTTTTGTGAAGAGCACGAATGAAGCTATCACTTAAGAGTGAAAATGAATAAAAGTAAGTTTGACTTAACCGGTGTCGTAGTCAAGATTGATTTCCGAAATTTAAGGAATTTAGAAGAAATCTTCATATTAAGATTTGATTCTTCGGTAATTAAGGAGATTCAGATCTTCTTTGATTAAACGCGATAATCTGCTTCGATTGCTCTGTCGAAAATTTTCCTATAAATCCACCCTCTCCATTTACTTACAACTCACACCTTCTATTCTTTCTTTCTCAATTCCTACTTTAAAGTATTCGTTAATATGCTCCATCCCATCCTGATCCTTGATATCCTCTTAACTTGCATATCTGTCATTCTTCTTTTTAATCTGCCACCAGAAGAATCTATTTACTTCTACTATACTCTTGGGTTTATAGTGTTTCTAGTTCTCCCATGTCTTTACATTGCTATATGCATCGATATATACGGGTTGTAATTTCCGGGTTGTTGTTAGATTTTTACACCTTCCCTTATATTTCGATGTCCCTGAATCTGTCTTCTATAGTCATCGTCATCCATAGTTAATGCTCTCTTCTATTTGCTGCGGTTTTATACCCTGAATTTCTATTTCGGAGCTTTGTCTTTTCGTTTCTTCTTCTTGCGATTAAATAGCTCTCGTAATGGTCCGGAATTCGTATGTATGGATTTCAGAAGGAATATAGTAATTGTTCCAAGAAGGAAAGGGCAATGGTAAATCCTTATTTGTTAAATTACCAGAATACCCCGAAAAAGACCGAATCATCAAGAAATAGTTCCTTGATATGTTTAGAGATTAAGTAGAATGTAAGAGTCGTGTAAATGGTACATGATAACGGTATATTCTGTGAATCATCACGTCCATTAGAAACTTAGCATGAATTACCATAATATAATGACGTTGATCAAGTGTCATTATATTATACTAACCCATGCATCAGTTCCCAACACTACTTCAAAAACATTCATATTTGAATTTTTCAGAATTTAGCAACTAACACAGTTTCTTTTATGTTGCAGATATTACAGAGAGATAAATAATCTCATATAAGAATAATTGTGATAATATTTCCAGAAATATGGAGAATATGTATAATGGAAGATACGAAGATACCTTATAATATTTAAGGTAAGATGATGATGAAGAATATCTGTCTGTGAAGGTTTAGACTAAGGGGTAATGTGTTTGCTAACTATTTCAGCAGACACTGAATCATTTGGATCCTTTGAAGGTAGATTCAGTCCTTGTGATTTATCCACAGCTTCCTTCATACTTTGCTCAATCCGTTTTTCAGTACCAAATCCTTTCTTTTTCTGAGCTTTACCAACTCACTATCTTCTTTCATCAAACATTTGGCCGTTCAGATCATCTACCATTTTTTTTTCCTCTGCATTTAATGCTATAATATCTGAATCACTGGTTATCAATTCGAGATGGGTTTAGAAGAATCGTGTTTTAGATGATTAAACGATGGTGGTAATATGGTGGAATATGAAAGGTTCCCCAGTAATAATAACGAAAGGGAAACGTATCTAACAGGGTTATAATAAGACTAGTCCGACTGAAAAATCGAAGTTGACTTGCTGGAGCTGTGACAAAATTGGCTACTTTGAAAAGGAATCGAAATGTTGTTTTTGCTAGAAGAATTCGATGCAGGTACATGTTAGATTATGACTTTGGTTTCGAGAGTTTTTTTTTTTTTTTTTTTTTTTCAGGTACAAAACTTCGGGTAACGTGTGGTTGGATCATCATCTCAATTGTTTATTATTTGATGTGTCTTCTAGAATTTCGAAGGGATTTAATTGCAGATTGTCATAGTCAATATCCAAATGATGAAATCGTCCTAAATCCCGAATGATTTTTCATATCCATCTTGTGTGTTACGATTAAAAGTGATGTTCTATCACAGTTTTGAAGTCAAAGTATAGCTATGAAAAATGTAAAGATCTAAGAGTGATGATTTTGGTTGTATCTCGAGTTGAATTCTGAAATTCCCAAAATCAGAATATGTAATTAGATTCGAATGAGTATGGTTGTTTTGATTTCTATAGAAGAATGTAAATTGGTTTAGTTGATGATTATTGAATCAGAATTGAAGAATGTAACATATTAATTGTGATTTTACATATCTCTCGGGTATTACCTACCCGTTAAAAAAAATTTCACAAATAATATTTTGAACAAGAATTCTCATTACAATCTTTATGAAAATATATGTGGGTATATTTTCTTCAGATGTAGTACAGATTCAATGAGTTAATATCATACTAAGCTCATTTGATTTTCGGATTGAATTAGAAATGAATTTTCTCTAAAACATTAGAGATTACATAATCTTTGCGAAGTATTTCACTAATGTAATCAATGCTTCAATGTTTATATGTATTTTCTTAGTGAATCATGCTGATGCTCATAGAACTCTTGCTAACTTCGCAAGATACGAATATTGTTTTCCCGTAAATTTCGGGTATATCGAAGATGAAAGTGTATAATCAAACATGTTATTGAATGATACACTTGATTTATTATGAACCGGAGTTCATTAGATTGAAACAGAGATTGTGGTTAACGATGATTAAGTTGTTAATGAAGGATGTACATCATAAGATATTAGTAATATGAATTTAAACGAGTAGTATCTACTCTTTTTCAATTCATACTTAATAGCTTAGTACAAAAAGATTTATTATAATTCCAGAATTCATATATATAAAATATATAACAATTCTTCAGAAGGAATGAGTTAATACTATATAACTCGTTGATACAACATATTCGTTGTTGATTGGTAACGATTTCCACAGTGATTCTTGAACTGATGGAATTTGTGATGTCATAGGTGTTGCTGATTCTGACGATGCTGACGTTACTGACTATACTGGTGATGCTAACGGTATTGTTGCTGCTGATGATACTTCCGGTAATTGCTAGTGATGCTTTTATAACAAGTAAATCGCGCACCATCCTTGTTAGGGTTTCGATTCTTCCTTGACTCATTTTGGTTCACTCATTTGATTTAGGGTTAGGGTGGAAATAGATAATCTCTAAGACTTTAGAGATTACATAATCGCCGTAGAATATTCCTCCGATGAAGTTATGAATCAATACTTCATCGTTTGTTGTTGTTGGTACTCCGTGGTATCTATGATGCGTGTGATGTTGATATCCGAGGTATAGATTATGATGTTGAGGCGTGTGATGCGAATGTGATTGTTGATGATGGTAATGGTACTGTTGGTGTTAATGATGATGATACCGTTGATGCCGGTGATGCTGCTGATGTCTAGAGTATTGAGGTTTGCGATGTTGATGTTACTGGCGGTACTGATTATGCTGCTGGTGCTGCTGATGGTGTTTGTAATCCTTGCACCATAAGCTCCAAAGCCGTCACGCGTGCGCGAAGTTCGTTAACTTCTGCTAGTACACCGGGATGATTGTCGGTTGGGATGAGCGGATAAATAAAATCTAGGATTTGATGTAGGATATAATCGTGACGAGATACTCTGGAAATGAGAGAGAAAATGGTTTCACGAACAGGTTCGCCGGTAAGTGCTTCAGGTTCATTGCCAATAGGGCAATTTGGTGGATGGAAAGGATCACCTTCTTCTTGTCTCCAATAATTGAGGAGGCTACGAACCCATCCCCATTTCATCCAGAATAGATGATGGCTGATTGGTTGATCCATACCGGTCACACTGTTGTCAGAGCTCGAATGATACTCCATATCGGAAAAGCTATCGTACTCTGAGGAATTTGAACTGGTTGAGGGATCCATCTCGTATGATCAAGGGAATGAATTTTTAATATGAGATAGATTATAGGGGTTAGATTTGGTATCCTTCAATACATAATTTACATATGTATATATATTACCAAAATCCCATAAATTACGGAAGAATCTTTGAAAAATGTCATTCAAAGTTCACAGTAACAGATATGCCAGGATAAGATTTCGTCTATACACTATTATGCAATAAATGCAAGAAAACGCGTTTAGACTAAAGAGTAATAATCAGGTAATTTCTTAAGGATGGTAAGTAGATGATTTTCGACACAAAATGATAAGCAAAACTTTTGACATGCAGACACGGTCGAAGTCCAGACTCACTAATGCATCCTAACGACTTATCAGTTAGACACACTAATGCAGACCTGGTTCGCTAAGACCACCGCTCTGATACCACATGAGACGACCCGACCCAATCCATAGGGACGAATACAATAACATATGATTACATCGCGAGGTACTTGACCTCTAAATGATACATTTTACAAACATTGCATTCATTTTTAAAAGACAATCTTTCATTACATCGAAAGTTGACATGTATGCATACCATTTCATAATATCCAAACTATAAATGACCTAATCTGTCATTTACTTAATAATAATCTTTAATGAACTTCAACGACTCGAATGCAACGTCTTTTGAAATATGTCATGAATGACTCCAAGTAATATCTTTAAAATGAGCTAATGCACAGCGGAAGATCTCTTTCAAACCTGAGAATAAACATGCTTTCAAGTGTCAACCAAAAGGTTGGTGAGTTCATTAGTTTAACTTAAACAATCGTTTCCATCATTTTAATAGACCACAAGATTTCAGATTTCCATTTCTCATAAACATACGTCCCATGCATAGAGACAAAAAATATCATTCATATGGATTGAACACCTGGTAACCGACATTAACAATATGCATATATAAGAATATCCCCATCATTCCGGGATCCTCCTTCGGACATGATATAAATTTCGAAGTACTAAAACATCCGGTACTTTGGATGGGGTTTGTTGGGCCCGATAGATCTATCTTTAGGATTCGCGTCAATTAGGGTGTCTGTTCCCTAATTCTTAGATTACCAGACTTAATAAAAAGGGGCATATTCGATTTCGATAATTCAACCATAGAATGTAGTTTCACGTACTTGTGTCTATTTCGTAAAACATTTATAAAAGTTGCGCATGTATTCTCAGTCCAAAAATATAAAGAGTAAAAAGGCAAATGAAACTCACCATACTGTATTTTGTAGTAAAAATACATATAACATCATTGAACAAGTGTAAGGTTGGCCTTGGATTCACGAACCTATATTAATTATATATATTTATGTATTTGTCAATATTTGTCTAATAAACTAGGCCAAGTCATAGTGTACCACAATCCCAATGCTCGAGACTAATGTGCAAAAGTCAAAGGTTAAAGTAAAAACGAGGTCGCATGCAAAAATACAATAACTTGTACAACAAAATGATTTTTCGGTCAAACATGACTAAACGGCCCCTTCAACGATTTTTAGAAAAAATTATCGGAACTCCGATTGATAAACGGCCAAAGATAAAAGTTATACATTACCAAAAAGATTAAGTATACATTTTATAGAAGTAAACTAAACCTAGACAACTCGTAGTTGCCAACGCGGTTTCGGCGTTTCAAAGTTAATTTTTCATCTTTAATAAATTTACAAAAATGACCGAGTAGCCTACTTTGGAGATTTTTAGAAAATTCCTCGAAACTCGGATTGACAAACGGTCAAAGCCTGCAATTTCTAGTTACCACAAAGATATAACATGATTTTTGGCAAAAGTAAACACACATCAGGCCGACCATGACAACTGATACAAAACTGACATTTTTAATAAAAAAGTTTCAGCTCTTTTTAGAATTTTAAAATGTGACCAAACAGTCAACTTTGACGATTTTTAGAAAAATCGTCGAGACTCGAATTGACAAACGGCCAGAGTCGTTTGTTAGACCTTACAGCAAAGAATTCAGTGGTATTTTTGTTTTAATCTGAAACAACGCAGATCAGCGAGAATTTCAGTTCCCTTTTCGACATTTTATCAAAATTTGCAAAACTTCTTTTGTCCATAACTTGACAACCGTTCAACGAATCCATTTGATATCTAAATGAAAAGTTCTTAATTTTTCGCTAGCTTTCCAAGGACATGCATATCTTATACCTTATTTCATCCCTAGTATAACAACCTTTAAGATTCAACATAACCTATCTAAGGGCAATATCAAATGTACAAGCATGCATAATTCTATTTTCTCGAGCACTAGTCAGGGATACACTATTAGTATGTAAAAATTAAATTATGAGTACTCACGTATCAATATTGAGATTCAATATTGCAGGAAAGATACGCAAACGCAACGGAGATGACAAACACTAAATTGACCTCATGAACATACCCTCGAACATTACCCATCACCTCCATAGCTATAACCCATAATTTCCTTAGCTCTACCCAGCTCCTAAAACCCATTTTTGAAAATATACGAGCAGAACCTCGTCGTAGTATTTTATGTATAATACTAATACTACTACTAATAATACCTCTTAATAATAATAATACTAATAATAATAATAAAAATAATAATAATAATAATAATATAAATAAATATTATACGAAGTAGTGATATAGATGGATATATGATTATGAATGAAAAGAATTCACAGCGTTCGAGTTTTATAGTTAGAATTGGGACCCACTAATTACGAAAATTGCGGAGTGATGATGAAAATTGGGAACCGCAAATTGCGGTCATACATGCACATGAACGTCTCTTTTACTTATATAAAGATATTATAATATATTTAATTTATAATATATTTAATCTTTAGAATTAATTAAATATTATATTATATTTACGTTCATGGTAAAAATATAATTTTTACAAAAATGACACGGTCGTGGTCTCACAACTCATGTACCACTTTCGGTTTTTCGGGCGCACTTTCGTACGTTTAGAAAACTAGCCTTTTACGTTACGTGACGTGTACCTTTTACAAAAATTAGATTTACACAACAAAAATTTACCTTTATAAAAATATAACTTATAAAATTGAGTGTTGTGGTCATTTCCTTCTATAAATTAAAGTCTCGTTGTTTGTCAAAATATTTTTATTTTAAATTAAACTAGTTGTGACACGTACCTTTATTAATAACTAGACTTAAATTATTTAAAAACTAACCCACTCAAAGTGTAACTTAATCTTTTGAGTGTTTTGGTCATTTGCTTTTATAATTCATAATCTTGTTATTTATCAAAGCCTATTTATTAATATTAGTTTAATATCAAAACGTTTTATGACTAATTTAAATTATAATTTATAATCTTATACATATTTTTAAAATATTTATCTAATAACATACTAGTTATCCTTTCAAAACTAATCATATAATTTAAGATCCTTTACAAAATCAAAAAATCCTATAACGTTTATGCTTTAAAACTTAATTTGATTTCATTCTTTTATGCGTAAATGTTTAGTTTAATTTCTTTAACTTTCTAAATAATATATCTTAATATAACATATCAGATGGGTTTATCTAGTCAACGAATCTTATCCCAATTATTCCTTCTATATGATAAATCGAGTATTATGAAATTCGATTCTCCACTAACTTTTGTCTAACTCCCAATAAGTGATACTTTGTTCTTACTTGTAAATCACTTTACCATTTATTCCGAATACCGTTAAAAAGTAAGGGTTTCCTAATTCAAAGTGGACCTCATAACAGAGACTCATAATCATAGTTCAATGTATCCGATAATTCAATCATTTGATATTATCTTTTAATCTCGTCGATAAACTTACACCGAACAAATATGTTTATGTAACATATTATTCATTCAATACCTTGATAGCATTTCTAAGTTCAAAAAAATAGATCTCATAGCTTATATTCATATTAACTAATCCGTTCAATGTTTTATTAATATATCTCAATTTAATAAGCACACATGTATATGCATATATATTTATTTACACATAATTGTTCGTGAATCGTTAGGCATGGTCAAAGGGTATTTGATTAAATGAATATAGTTTCAAAACTTTTGGGACTCAACATTACAGATTTTGCTTATCGTGTCGGATATATATAAAGATTAAAGTTTAAATTTGTTCGGAAATTTCCGGGTCATCACACCATGCACATAGCTTGTCTAACATATAAGCAAACTGCGGAAGACTTCTAGGAAACTTGAGAATAAACATGCTAACAAGTGTCAACACAAAGGTTGGTGAGTTCATAGTTTTAGTGTTGCACATAATCTGTATATAAAGGTGGATCACAAGATTTCAGTTGTTTCATCCAGTAACGTTTATCAAAATATTCTACAAGATTGAGCACCCTGGTAACTAAACTTTACCGTTTTAATAAGTACCCCTGTTTTAATATACATGCAACCAATACAATACACGCAAACTAACGTGTACTAACCTCAAATAGCATACGTCTGTTTTATAGTTCAGGCTAGGGTTTCAATACCTGGAACAGACGGGGATGTCAAGCCCTATGGATCCATATACTACTACTCGCGCCCACCAGTTCTTATAACTGGCAGTTACTAGTTACCAAAGCTAAGGGATTTTCGGTTCAAACTCGGTGTAGAATTTAGTATGTACTTGTATCCATTGCGTTTAAAATAAAGTGCATGTATTCTCAGCCCAAAAAAATAGATTGCAGAAGCAATTAAAAAGGGAGCAATGAAACTCACCTTAGCAGCATATAAAGTAGTTCACCAAAATGTGACTGAAACTCGGATTATCAAATAACCGTAGATCTCAACCTAGAGAACATATGCTGGTCAATAAATGTCTATCAAGCTAGGTCAGGTCATAATGTATCACAATCCTAATGCTCGAGATCAACATACAAAAGTTTATCAAAAGTCATTTCAAAAAGTCAATCTGACTTAATACTATAGTTGAATGATCATGGCAATCGAAACATTTTAACATTTCACATAGTTTTTCAATTCTTGTAAAATTAGACTATAGTTTTTATAAGGCTTTAAAACATGATAAAACAGTCAATTTTTACAATTGTTCAACAAAACGAGATGTGCCTTATATAAGGATTCATTTAATCGACTGGTAATATTCAAAAATCTAATTTATCAATCTTACAAACAAGTTGTTTAAATATCAATTGCAGATTCAAGAGCAATTTCAATTAATATCAATCATAATTCAGTTGATCATATCTTTTAATTCGCTCACCGAAATTACGCGATTTCTAAATGAAAAGTTATTGATTTTTCGCCATATTTCCAAAAACATGCATATCATATACCTTTTATCAGTAATATATGTATTTAATTCGTGATTCATTATAAACTGTTTAACGACGAAATTTAGCATACAAGCATGCATAAACATACATACTCGAGCACTAGACATGTATACACTATTAATATATAAAAGATAAGATATGAATGCTCACGTATCAATATTGTGATTCAATATTGCAGGAAAGTACGTAGACGCAACAGAGATGATAAACACTAGGTTTGACTTGCGAACAATACCCATGAACATTACCCATAACCTCCAAAGCTATAACCCATAATTTTCCTTAGCTCTATCCCGCTCATAAAATCCGTTTTGAAAATCACCCGAGCATAACTCCGTCGTAGTATTTTATGTATACTACTAATACTTAATTTGAATATTGCACTAGAATTATTACGAAATAAAAATATATGAAATAAATATATATGTACATATATGTGTGTGTGTTTCTGCAATCGATCAATCGATATATATAGTTAGAAAATAATATTATAATAATAAAAGAAATCAAACGTGTTTAATTATAATAATATAATAATATAATAAAGTAATAATATAATAATAAAAGGAATCGTACGTTTATAATTATAATAATATAATAATATAATAAAGTAATAATATAATAATAATATAATAATATAATAAAGTAGAATATAATAATAAAATCGAATCGATTAAGATTTTAAAAGTCGCATTTTTAAAATATTTCAGGGGTATTTTATGTAACTTATAATTAATAATTTCAATTATGTCGCTTTCATGTGAATAGTAAATTAATTAATTTCGTTTCATTTACTATTCATATGAATAGTAAATGAATTAATTTTGATTCAACTATTTAAGCTACACGTTGTTGTACGTTGTGCTTTACAAATTGTACATTTTTAATTTAACTTCGTTTCTTAAAAAAAATTACAAAAATTATATCATAAAAATAAAACGACTTAATACGTAAAATTTTTAATTTGAAAAGCATCGTTTAATAGTAAATTTTTATCATTTCATATATAAATATTATTCGCATGATTCCGTATATATTGAAAACTCTTATGCTTATATAATACATGTTATGACGTTTGTGAATCATCGGACAAACAGGGTAATTGAATAGTTCAAGAATTTTGAGATTCAGTTTTATAGACTTTGCTTATCGTGTCGGAAATATTAAAGATTAAGTTTAAATTTGGTCAGAAATTTCCGGGTCATCACAGTAACTACCCATTAAAGAAATTTCGTCCCGAAATTTGAGTGAGGTCGTCATGGCTAACAATAAAAATGTTTTCATGACGAATATGAGTTGATAAATAGAGTTTTATCACCGTTGAATAATATGAATAAAATAATTCAATTACTCGAAGCGTATGAGAGAAGTTATCGTAATAGAGTGAAATGAAGAATAGAGATTCGTCTTAACTCTTGACGTAGTATCGATTGATTTCCAGAATTTAAGGAATAGAAAATTTTCATAATCTAAATAAGATTTGATTCTTTGGAAATTGCGGAAATTAGGATTTTCTTTGATTAAATGCGTAATCTGCCTCTATTGCCGTGTCCGATATTTCGCTATAAATTGACCACTTCCGTTTTATTATTTTCATCACTCCTGCATCTTCTTCCTCATTTCATACCTCCAAAGATTGTGAAATGCTTCATCCAGTTCTGATTCTTGATATACTCCTAACTTTCATATCTGTCATTCTTCTTTTTCATCTACCACCAGAGGAAGTTATTTTCTTCTACCACTACCTTGAGGTTATAGTATTTTTCATTCTCCCGTGTCTTTATATTGCTATACGCATTGATATACACGGTTTGTAATATATGTGTTGTTGTCAGGCTTTATATTTTCCCTTATATTTAGGAGCTCCATGCTTTCGTTTTTCCTTCCCGACTTCAAGTCAAGCGAATAATGGTTCAGAATTCGTAGGTATGGAGTTTCGAATGATCATAATATACAAAGTAGAAAGGAAAGGTAATAGCACGATTTGATTTGTAAAATTACCAGAATATCTAGAAAAGACCGAATCATCAAGATAAATATTTTCTTGATATGTTTAGAGATTAAATAGAATGAAAGAGTTATGTAACATGGTTCATGATAAGGGTGGGATCTGTGAACCTTTATCACGTTTCATTAGAAACTCAACATGATTTACTGTAATATAATCACGTTGATCAAGTGTCATTATATTATACTAACTCATGCTTCAATTCCCAACATTACTTCAAAACATCCATTTTTCGAATTTTTTAGATTTTAGAAACTAAAATAGTTTCTTTTATGATGTAACACAGATAGCGCGAAGAGATGAATGATTTCAGATAAGAATAGTTATGAAAATATCTTCAGAAATATGGAGGATATTTATAATGGAAGATACGATGATATCTTAGAATATTTAAGATAAGATGATGATGAAGAATATTGTCCGCAAAAGTTTTAGAGTAAGGAGCAAGGTATTTGCTAAGGATTTCAGCAGACACTGAATCATTTGGATTCTTTGAAGGCAAGCTTAGTCTTTGTGATTTGTCCACAGCCTTCGTCATAGTTTGCTCAATTCGTTTTCCAGTTCCAAACCTTCTCTTTTTCTGTGCTTTTCCAACACACTACTTTTTATCATCAAACTTTCGACTGTTAAAGTCGTTTACAGTTTTTGCTGCTTCATCAGCATTTTTCCAAAATTCAGAGAACTAGTTTCGCAGTTTGGGGTGTTTTTCAGAAACTTCACATTCGAAGTATGTAAGTCTAGAAGATAGACATTATATGTATATATATAACTGTTGGCGTAGAATTGCTGCGAAATTTGAAATACTGATTGCTAATTCCCGGTAGTTGGTATGACAATTACCGTTACAAGATGTGGATGAGTACATGATAGGGTTTCTATGACTATAAGGATTTCTCGGAAGGTCATGGATAAATGAAGTTGTTGGTAAATTTACTACTAATGTGGTGAGACATGAAAGGTTCCCCAGTAACAAGAACGTATATGTCAAGGTTATAATAAGGCTAATCTGAAAAGTCGAAGTTGAGTGGTTGGAAGTGTGGTAAAACTGGATAATTTGAAAAAAAAAAAATTGCAAAGTTATTTTTGGTAATAACAATGCTAAAGGATCTTGCACAGTTTTGAAGTCAAAGTATAGCTTTGAAAGATGTAAAGATCTAAGAATGTTGTCACCGGTTCAGAGTTATAACTTGGATTCTGATCCGTCAATATCAGAATATGTAATTAAATTGGTATGAAATGATTGTGTATTACTGTAAAGATAGTGAGTATAGTTAATGATTTTTGAATCAAAATTGAATAATGTACAGTGTAACATATTAATTGTGAACTTAAATATTTTCCGGGTATTACCTACCCGTTAAAGATTTCACAAGTAATATTTTGTACAAAAGAATTTTCATTACAATCTTTATGAAAATATATGCATGTATATTTTCTTCAGATGTAATACATATTTAATGAGTTAATATCATATCATGCTCATTTGGTTTTCGGCTTGACTTAGAAGTAATTAATCTCTAAAACATTAAAGATTGCATAATCTTTGCGGAATATTTCGCTAATGTAATCGATACTTCATTATTTATTCTTATTCCTCAGTGAAGGATGTTGGTGCTCGTGGAATTCTTGTGAACCTTACAAGGCACAGATGGTGTTTTCTGGAAAGTTTCGAGTATATCGAAAATGAAAATGTAAAATCAATTATGTAATTGAATAATACACTTAGTTTATTATGAAATGGAATTCATTGAGTTGAAATAGAGATTGTAGTTAACGAAGGTTAAGTTGTTAACGAAGGATATACATCATAGCATATTTGTAATATGAATTTAACCGAGTAATATTTACCCTTTTTCAATTCATACATAATAGCTTAGTACGAAAAGATTTATTATGGTTTAAAAATATATATATATAAGATATATATATATAAATTCTTCAGAGGGAATGAGTTAATATTTAATAACTCGTTGATACAATATACACGTTATTGATTCGTAATGATGTCCACGGTGATTCTTGAACTGGCGGAGCTTGTGATGTTAGAGGTGCTGCTGATTCTGACGATGTTGAAAACACTGACTGTGCTGGTGAGGCTAAGGGTACTGTTAATACTGTTGGTAAAACAAGTCTAGCTTGTACCTTACGCACCATTCTTGTCAGGGTTTCTACTCTTCCTTCTATCATTTTGGTTCACTCATCTGATTTATGGTTAGGGATAGAATAGATAATCTCTAAGATTATAGATTATATAATCGCCGTAGGATATTTCTCCGATGAAGTTATGAATCCATACTTCATCGTTTATTGTTGTTGATACTCCTTGGTATCCATGGTGCGTATGATGTTGATATTCGAAGTACAGATTATGATGTTGAGGCGTGTGATGCGGATGTGATTGTTGGTGGTGGTAATGATATTGTTGGTGTTGATGATGGTGGTACTGGTTATGCTGCTGGTGCTGCTGCTGGTGTTCGTAACCCTTGCACCATATTCTCCAAAGCCACTACCCGAGCACGAAGCTCGTTGACTTCTTCTATTATACCGGGATGATCGGTGGTTCGGACGATCGGATAAATAAGATTTATAATATGGGATAGTATATAATCGTGATGAGATACTCTGGAAATGAGAGAGAAAATAGTATTACGAATAGGTTCGCCGGTAAGTGCTTTAGGTTCTTCGCCAAGAGGGGAATGTGGTGGATGGAAAGGATCGCCTTCTTCATGTCTCCAATGATTAAGTAGGCTACGAACTCATCCCAAATTCATCCAGAATAGATGATGACTAATCGGTTGATCCATTCCGGTTACGCTGCTTTCGGAGCTCGAGTGGAAATCCATATCGGAATAGCTGTCGGAATCTAAGGAATTTGAACTAGATACAGGGTCCATTTCGTGTAATCAAGGAAAAGATTTTTCGAATGAAATAGATAATAGGACTAATTTGGTACTCCTTAATACATAGTTTACATATGTATTTATAATACCAGAATCCCATAACTTACGGAGGATTTTACGGAAGATGTCAGGCAAAGTTTACTGTAATAGATATGCCAAGATATGAATTTTGTCTATACACTATCTATGCAATCAATGCAGTAAGACGCGTTTAGACTAAGAATGATAAGCAGGTAATTTTCGACAAGAAGTGATAAGCAAAACTTTTGACATGCAGACACAGTCGAAGTCCAGACTTACTAATGCATCCTAACAACTATCAGTTAGACACACTCATGCAAGACCTGGTTCGCTAAGACCAACGCTCTGATACCAACTGTGACGATGGCTCCAAATCCATATGGACGAACACGTCATTCATCGATTTCATTGCGAGGTATTTGACCTCTATATGATACGTTTTGTAAACATTGCATTCTTTTGAAAAGGCACACCATAAATGAATATTTAAATCAAAGGTTTTCGATATCTGATGATTTCTACATATAGACAATCATCGTAAATAATAGTTTACAATAATACTTCCGTTGACAATGCAGTCAAAATAAGATACATGGTGATGATTTGGTGAATGCAACGTGTAACATCCTTGAATCGGGCCTAGTTAAAATAGTCTATTTTGCCGTTGTGTGGTTTTATATGTTTTTATTTTAATTAACATTTATTGTTATTTGATGATGTGGTTATGACCAGTTTGTGACAAGGGTCACAGAACAGGTTGTTTATTTAATTTGGACTTCGTTTGGGTTGCCAAATGATGTACGAAAGATATCAGATAACTGATAAATACCCGTGTGTTGTGATGTATGAGTTTTAAGACTCATAAGTGTTTGGTGGGAGGGTTATTCTTCCATTTTCTAGAAAACTCCCTAACCCTCCCGTACCTTCATCTCTTTCACATACCAAACCCTAATTTCTAATCTTTGTTCTTGAGCTCAAATCATTTACATTTTCGTGTTCCTTATGATCTACTGATTCTATCAAGGTAAGAATCACAAGTTTTCATGATTTAATCTTCAAGAAAATTGGGTTTTTGTGATAGTTTTTACAAAGTGGGTAATTTGGGTCAAAAGAGTTGAATTTGATGTTGTTTGAGTCCAAATCTTGTGGGTTTATGTTTCTTGATGTATAGTGTCTTAGATTTGGTCAGTTTTGAGGTAAAAATCGAGCTCTAGAGCAAGAATTGGATGAATTTGGGTGAAACCCGTCACTTTGGCTTCTGCTTCTGCAGATGAACTACCCTCGGCCGATGGTCTCTGACCATCGACCGATGGAGTGAGACGATCGGTCGACGGACTAGACGATCGACCGATGGTGGAAGTCCTTCGACGAACGGTTGAAAATTTAACGATCGACCGAATCCATTTGTATTTTGAGATTTTGATGTAAATTTCAAAAGTGCACAAGTGTTAAACAGAAAAATTTTAGCGGACAGATTTTCTGACAAAATTTCTATATTTGTGTTATTTGGTGTTTATGGACATAAACTAACTCGTGTATATGTATTTCTCAGGAGAAAAGGAGAAAGAGAAGGTTCAGTGATTAGATAGCTGAACACCTTCTCGTTTGCTGGTAATCGGTGAGTGGGACTGACTGTGGAATATAGTATAGAGTAGCATGTTATATTATGACTGCCATGCTAGTTAGTTGTACTTATTGATACAGTTAGTTAGTGTGCTGTGATGACTGCATGTTAGTTGATGCTTGTCTGCTGGAGCCCAGTGCGTCCCTATTGTGTGGTAGCCTCGGTAGGAGAGATCAACCTGCGGGTTGGGTTCCTCTGTGGTAGCCTAGACAACCGTGGTGTATATATATGTGAATGACGCGTCCGTCGCGTGTGGATTATGTATATACATACGGTGGTGGAGGAACTTCTGGTAAGCCCCAGCCCGATCAACTGGTGGTTAATGGTTTGGCCGAGCCGCCAGAGTCTCTGTAGACGGCACTTGGGTGATGTTTGTGTGTTAGCTCTTTGTGACATGATTAGTAAAACTGTTCTGTATACTATTGCCTGTGGTTAGTCGTACTCACTTAGCTTCGTGCTAATTCCCCTCCATCTCCTCCCTGCAGGTTATTAGCTTTTGTAGAGATGATGCTTTTGGGGAGAAGACGGGGCATGCTGATGTTATGTTTGACAGGAGCCAACTCTGATGTGTCTTTTCCTATAAAACTAAACTTTTGTTGAAACGTCACGTGACACCATATGTATTAGTTAAATGCTAGCTGTCAACTGCTTTGGTTATGTAATTATGATATGTTTATATTAGTATAATGGTTTAATTAACGTTAATGCTTCCGCCACGTATTTAAAAAAAAAAAAAATCAGCGGTGTCACACAACGTTTCCTTGAAAAATATGTCATGTAAGACTCCATGCACATAGCTTGTCTAACATATAAGCAAACAGCGGAAGACTTCTAGGAAACCTGAGAATAAACATGCTAACAAGTGTCAACACAAAGGTTGGTGAGTTCATAGTTTTAGTGTTGCACATAATCTGTATATAAAGGTGGATCACAAGATTTCAGTTGTTTCATCCAGTAACGTTTATCAAAATATTCTACAAGATCGAGCACCCTGGTAACTAAACTTTAACGTTTTAATAAGTACCCCTGTTTTAACATACATGCAACCAACATATACAATACACGCAAACTAACGTGTACTAACCTCAAATAGCATACGTCTGTTTTATAGTTCAGGCTAGGGTTTCTATACCTGGAACAGACGGAGATGTCAAGCCCTATGGATCCATATACTACTACTCGCGCCCACCAGTTCTTATAACTGGCAGTTACTAGTTACCAAAGCTAAGGGATTTTCGGTTCAAACTCGGTGTAGAATTTAGTATGTACTTGTATCCATTGCGTTTAAAATAAAGTGCATGTATTCTCAGCCCAAAAATATAGATTGCAGAAGCAATTAAAAAGGGAGTAATGAAACTCACCTTAGCAGCATATAAAGTCGTTCACCAAAATGTGACTGAAACTCGGATTATCAAATAACCGTAGATCTCAACCTAGAGAACATATGTTGGTCAATAAATGTCTATCAAGCTAGGTCAGGTCATAATGTATCACAATCCTAATGCTCGAGATCAACATACAAAAGTTTATTAAAAGTCATTTCAAAAAGTCAATCTGACTTAATACTATAGTTGAATGATCATGGTAATCGAAACATTTTAACATTTCACATAGTTTTTCAATTCTTGTAAAATTAGACTATAGTTTTTATAAGGCTTTAAAACATGATAAAACAGTCAATTTTTACAATTTTTCAACAAAACGAGACGTGCTTTATATAAGGATTCATTTACTCGGCTGGTAATATTCAAAAATCTAATTTATCAATCTTACAAACAAGTTGTTTAAATATCAATTGCAGATTCAAGAGCAATTTCAATTAATGTCAATCATAATTCAGTTGATCATACCTTTTAATTCGTTCACCGAAATTACGCGATTTCTAAATGAAAAGTTATTGATTTTTCGCCAGCTTTCCAAAAACATGCATATCATATACTTTTTATCAGTAATATATGTATTTAATTCGTGATTCACTATAAACTGTTTAACGACGAAATTTAGCATACAAGCATGCATAAACATATATACTCGAGCACTAGACATGTATACACTATTAATATATAAAAGATAAGATATGAATGCTCACGTATCAATATTGTGATTCAATATTGCAGGAAAGTACGTAGACGCAACAGAGATGATAAACACTAGGTTTGACTTGCGAACAATATCCATGAACATTACCCATAACCTCCAAAGTTATAACCCATAATTTTTCTTAGCTCTATCCCGCTCATAAAATCCGTTTTGAAAATCACCCGAGCATAACTCCGTCGTAGTATTTTATGTATACTACTAATACTTAATTTGAATATTGCACTAGAATTATTACAGAATAAAAATATATGAAATAAATATATATGTACATATATGTGTTGTGTTTCTGCAATCGATCGATCTATATATATAGTTAGAAAATAATATTATAATAATAAAAGGAATCAAACGTGTTTAATTATAATAATATAATAATATAATAAAGCAATAAAATAATAATATAATAATAAAAGGAATCGTACGTTTATAATTATAATAATATAATAAAGTAATAATATAATAATAATATAATAATATAATAAAGTAGAATATAATAATATAATAATAAAATTGAATCGATTAAGATTTTAAAAGTCGTATTTTTAAAATATTTCAGGGGTATTTTATATAACTTATAATTAATAATTTTAATCATGTCGCTTTCATGTGAATAGTAAATTAATTAATTTCGTTTCATTTACTATTCATATGAATAGTAAATGAATTAATTTCGATTCAACTATTTAAGCTACACGTTGTTGTACGTTGTGCTTTATAAATTGTACATTTTTAATTTAACTTCGTTTCTTAAAAAAAATTACAAAAATTATATCATAAAAATAAAATTACTTAATACGTAAAAATTTTAATTTGAAAATCATCGTTTAATAGTAAATTTTTATCATTTCATATATAAATATTATTCGCATGATTCCGTATATATTGAAAACTCTTAGGTTTATATAATACATGTTATGACGTTCGTGAATCGTCGGACAAACAGGGTAATTGAATAGTTCAAGAATTTTGAGATTCAGTTTTATAGACTTTGCTTATCGTGTCGAAAACGTTAAAGATTAAGTTTAAATTTGGTCAGAAATTTCCGGGTATCACATCTATACATATAAAATATATATGTATCTATTTACAAATAGTTGTTCGTGAATCGTCGAGAATGGTCGAAGGTCAATGAATTCATGAAACAGTTCAAAATTTTTGAGACTCAACCTAACAGACTTTACTTATTGTGTCGAAATCATATAAAGATCAAGTTTAAATTTGGTCAGAAATTTCTGGGTCGTCACATGCTATACTATCATAATAACATTCAAAATCAGTAAGAATGAATAAGAATTGAAAAATTAGGGTTCATAGGTATACCCCAATCAAAGAACAAAGGATGTAGTCGCGTAGAGAACGAAGAGTAGAATCCGGATCCCTAATTCTTTAAGCTTGAAAAATGAAGACGATGATGATTGTATGTGGTGGTGGTGGTGACAGCAACAATAGGAGAGGAAGAAGGGAGGTTTTCTCAAAAATAAAATTAAGGTGGAAATGAGGAGTAGTGAGGGTTTTGATCAAAATACATCACAAGTATTAAAGATTGACAACACTACCCCCTCCCCTTGTATTTTGGGCCGATCCACAGCATGTGGGTGGGCCCCACTAGTCCAAAATGTTATAAAGTCAATTAGCTTGTGGCCCGAACACTCGAACGAAACCCGAAATGCGAAAACGCTACTACGCGATTAATTCTTCGGAGAGATAACGCACACGCGACGAATAAATATATAAACACAAAATATATTCATATGACATCAAAATATCATATTTAAAATAATTTGAATTTAAAAATCTCAACTGTCTGACCATTGGTTTGAAAACCGAAAAGATTCGCCGGATAGAAATCCACGACACGTATAAACGCACGTTTTAAAATACGAATACAAATATTCGTATAACACATAATAATTAATATATTATTACTAAAATAATAATATAGGTCATAGAAATGACGTAGCACGAATAACGATTAACGGACGTTAAATAATAAACGGTAAAAGATAACGGAAAAAGTAGGGTCGTTACATTTACCGTTGAGAGCATTCAAAAAGTTTCCAAATAAATACCCAACTTTATATTCGTCAACGGAACTTGTTACTACGTTTTACATTTTGTAACTTTTATAGTATTTTTTTACACGAGTTTGGGATCACCCACAGAACTAAACTAATCATGCGTTCATCTCCCGCTGTTGTAAAATCTGCCCTCAACTCCTGCCCAGGAGGAAACCCGACCCAATCCGAGGGCACCCCACTGCCCCCGCAACGCAATGTGCGAAAGACACCTTTGGGTGGAATTCAAGGGTTAAGGGGGCACCTTGTGTGCAATGTTGCACCCCACGGGTGTCGAACTTCTGACCTCTCGCTATGAAAGAGAGACCACTACCACACGAGCTACAACACAAAATTTAACTTTTATAATGTTATATTTGAACGTGTAAACGGTTATGTTTATTCGGTGACCATTTTTTATATGGTCATGATATAATTAAAAAAGATGTCTATGTTTAAACTTTAGTAGCGACATATGTTGAGGTGACGTTGAAATGATCAGGGAATGGTCGGAAATGGACTTTGGATAACTTGGTTCAATTGCGTATATTTGTGTAAAAATAATCACTCATCCAGGATTGCGTGAATAGAGAATGCCTTTTTTGTTTAATGTTATACTTGTAAGTTAAAATACAAATTAACCCTAACTATACACACAACCACATATTACACAGATTTTTTCTTTTAAGCTTCATTTACAATTGTTTTAACTTTTATTAATCGATCACTAAAAGCTTGCAAAACTATATACTATTTAGTATCAATCCTCTGTAACACGTGCTGGAATCACATAGGTCTCTTCAACCTTGTGTTGGTGATTTTAGTGTCATCCAACGTACATTTTAGTTAGTTGCGATTTACTTGAATGCAGGTGTTAGCTAGCTATACTTACCAACGGGTTCGGAGAGTGTGGAGTACACGCCCGTAAGAGTTGGCTACTAACTGTCGCGTAAAATGCGGGGGTCAAGGGGGCTGCGCCCCTTGCGGGTCCAAGGGGCAGCGCCCCTGGCGGGGTCCAAGGTATGCCTTTTGGTATAACCGATTTTCCCGCCAAAACTGATGGGTTACACCCTTTCGGTTTAACTGTTTTCCTATAAACAGTTTATGAACGTCTTTGTTCATTCATTCTGCATTCATAAAAACCAACAGAAACACACACATATTCTCTAACAATTTGATCAGTGATTTCGTTGCCTAAAACACTGATTGCGTTCTTGTTTGATCCCTGTAAAGATTTCGCGCAACCGTGGCAATCGTAGGGTCGAAATACTTTATAGAGATAGTGATTACACGATTCAAGAACGAATCCGGCAGTCAATTCATACCCGATTTTTAACACCTTGCGACTTGGCCACGATAATATTTACATCGGCCGGCTAATTTTTTCGTAACTTAAAGTGGTCAAAGCCATTTATTATAATTAACTCAAAATATATCATCAGATCAATTGATTAATACAATAATAATAACAGTCAAAGGAATATAAATAATAATAGTCAACGGAATATCCTTGTTTTGAGGAGATCATCTAAGTTACGTATTCATTATTAAAAAGATAAAATATCTGTCGGGATAGAGAAAATCTTATTCAGTTACCCGGTGGTGAAACATGAATACAGTATAAGTTTTGAGGAGATAATCTAAGTTACTTTCTTTAACTAACGAGACTTATTTAATTTAGAAAATAATTTAATTTGAAAAATGATTATGAGATTCAGAAAAGATAAATAAACAACGATAAATTGTAAATTACGTGAGACTTCAAGATTATGGTTATAGTCTCATACCTCATTTTAATTTGACAACATTTCTTTACAATAAATATAATAATAATAATAATAATAATAATAATAATAATAATAATAATAATAATAATAATAATAATAATAATAATAATAATAATAATAATAATAATGGGTCGCCCACTAACGAGTTCAAACTTGAAAGAGGTGTAAGGCAGGGTGATTCTCTTTCACCATTTCTTTTAATTTTGGCGACAGAGGGGTTAAATTTATTAGCTAAGTCGGCGGTAATGAAGAAATTGTATAATGGTGTGGAAATAGGTCGGGATAAGATTCAAATATCACATTTACAATATGCGGATGATACGATTTTTTTCGGTTTATGGAGTGCAAATAATATTGATAATCTAATGAAAATCCTTGTGTTTTGAGTTGGCATCAGGATTAAAAGTTAACTATAACAAAAGTAATCTTTTTGATGTAAATGTTGATCATATGGAAGTCGAGGCCATGGCAAATCTATTTGGTTGTAAGGTGGAAAATTTTCGTGCACCTATCATGGCCTACCAATTGGTGCAAATATGAACAAGGCGGAAAGTTGGAAACCGGTTGTCTCTAAATTCGAAAAAAGACTTGCGGATTGGAAAGCACATTCGATGTCATTCGGTGGTCGTTTGACTCTGGTGAAATTGGTGCTCAATAGTTTACCATTGTATTTTTTTTCTCGCTCTTTCGTGTCCCGCAAAGTGTGTTGAAAAATCTCGAGTGAGTGAGGAGAATTTTTTTTTTTTTGGGGCGGGACGGGAAACGAACCCAAGATTTCGTGGGTTAAATGAGATGAGGTTCTTCTTCCTTTCGAGGAGGGAGGATTAAATCTCGGGACTCTCAAAAGTAAAAAATTGGCTCTAATCGGCAAATGGTGGTGGAGGTTTAAAACTTAAACCACTTCTTTGTGGGTTAAGGTCATTCGAAGTATTTACGGGATTTCGGGCGGGCTCATATCGGGTGGGAATTTTGACTCAAAATATATTTGCTCGACTAATATTATTAAAGCATGTGGCACTATAGACTCTGTTGGTATCCCCTTCTCGAATTCCTTTTGCGGAAGTATTGGTAGTGGCAACAACACGTCTTTTTGGTTCGAACTCTAAAAAACAGATTTGAAAGGTTATTCAATCTAGATTCTGACCAGAATGTACTCGTCAAAGATCGTGTAAGCTGGAACGGGTCGTACGGATTTGGAACGTGGCAATGGAAGAGGTTTCCAACAGGCAGATCACTTAAAGAACTGGAGGAGCTGAACGAATTGATTAAATCGGTGCAGGTGCAGTGGCGAAAACAGGAATTTTTTTTACCCGGGGCGAATTTTTTTTTAAAGCGTATCAATTTTTTTGGGGCAAAATATAGAGGTTTTGGGGAAAAATATGGTGATTTTTGAGCAAAATGTGGAGGTTTTTGGGCAAAATATGAAGGTTTTAGGGAAAAATACGGAGGTTTTGGGGCAAAATATGGTGGTTTTGGGGCAAATTTTTTTTTCCACCGGGGGCAAAATCGAAAAACCCAAAATTTTTACACTAAAAATTGCAAATCGACTGGGGGCATCTGCCCGCTTGCCCCATGCTATTTCCGGCACTGTGCAGGTGGACGTGGGAAAACATGATTCGTGGTGGTGGTCGCTGAACAAAAAGGGAGTGTATGAAACTTACTGTATGTCGGAGTTATTGAATTCAAAAATACTTGAAGCGGGCACGAATCGTTTTGAAACTTTGAGAAATAATTTGGTTCCAAAAAAGGTCGAGGTGTTTATATGGAGAACGAGAAAAAGACGATTGGCCGTCTTGACAGAACTCGATAAGCGGGGCATTGACCTTAATTCAACCCGCTGTCCCGTTTGCGATGATGATGTTGAAACGGTCGATGATTCTCTTCTCTTTTGTAAAGAAGCTTTTGATATTTGGGCTAAAGTGCATGATTGGTGGGGTTTAAGTGGTGTTGTAAATGTAAGCATGGGTGAGACCAAGGTTGCAAAAATCGGAAAAATAGCCCGAGTTCTCGCCGAGAAATCGTTTTGGAGAACTGTCGAGTTCTCGTTTTGGAATCGGCAAAAAAATGGGTCAACGACCGTTTAATCGGTCAACGACCGATAAATGGAGTTTGTCGGCCAAAAATCGATCAAATCTCGGACAATTCGGTCAAATCTCGGTCAAATCGGTCAAATTTCGGTCAAATCGGTCAAATCTCTGTCAAATCTTGGGTATCATAAAAATTATCTCAAAAGTCAACGAACGTCAACCTCCGAGAACTCCTCGAGTTCTCTGAGAACTCCCATAAAATGGTCCTGCCAAGAACTCCCCGAGTTCCGATTTCTTCAACCTTGGGTGAGACGTTTGGTGAAAATCCATCAAGCACAATGTCGGGAACGGGTGCGAAGATTTGGCAAGCGGTAAAGTGGACGCGTGCCTATTTTATATGAAAGAACCGTAATCAAAAAATCTTTAGGAAAAAATGTTGGAATATTCCGGTAGCGCTCAACGAAATACAAGTCACGAGCTATGAATGGATCGCAAAGAAGTGCAAATCGAAACACATTGATTGACACAATTGGTTACATTCTCCACAAATATTTGTAAATGATTAAAATTAGCTAGTCTCATTAGGTTACTTCCTTAGCATCCTAGTTTGGTTATCGCTTGCCGTGTTTTGTGGTAATGTATCCATGTCGTGAGTATAGAGTTTGTTTAGTTATTGCAAACCCAAACGTTGTATCGTGATGTTTTAGTGTCAGTATATTTTGCCTTTAAAAAATAATAATAATAACAATAATAAGGATGATGGTAAAATTAATAATAATAATAATAATAATAATAATAATAATAATAATAATAATAATAATAATAATAAAGATGATGGTGATGGTAATAATAATTAATAATTAATTAATAATAATAATAATAATAATAATAATAATAATAATAATAATAATAATAATAATAATAATAGTTGATAGCCTAGTAGGATGTAGTCAAACACATTATAGGATCTGTGCCACTTCTAACTACACTAGATCTTCTGGTCTATTTTAATTAACTTATGTTTTTCGATAAAAACTAAAAATACTTATAGGATAAATAGACACTATAGATTAGACCAAATGCACTATAAGCTAATCCATCATAGATGATGCTAATCCTCATTATTTTGTTTTATTAAATATATTAATATTAATAGATTTGAATTTTAGGTGAGGACTGAGATGAGAGAGAGAGTTGAGAGAGACAGAGGACACTTCCAATGGAGAGAGGTGAGGAATTTCAACCAAAAGAACTCGAATAGAGGTCGAGAATCGTATAGCGGTAACTACAAGACTTTTAACTCGCGTACCGAAAATCACTTGAAATCGTTTATGTTTTTCAATTTCCCGGAGGAGTGGGGCATTGTGGAACTATGGAGACTATTCAAACAATTTGGCAGCGTGCGAGATGTTTATTTGGCTAAAAAGAGATTAAGGAATGGATTGAGATTCGCTTTCGTGAGATTTGGAGATGTGATGGATGAAGGAAAGTTACTTGAAAGATTACAAAAGATAAAGATCGATGGCAGGGAACTAAGAGTATTTAAGGCAAAAGAAAGATCTGCAAAAGAAGGAGAAAGCAAAGTGGGTGAGAACAAAGAAGACAAAAGCAGGGAAGAAAATCTGAAAAGGGACAAACTGGAGAAGGATAGTGCTAATGAACCTGCTAAATTCCCTCAAGCCTTCCGTGATGGCAGAAACTTCAGCGATGTGGTCAGAAATAAAAAAGTGTCTCCAGCTTATGATTTAAGAGACACAATTCTAAACAAGAAGAAAGAACCTGCAAATTTAAGCCAACATGAACGACTTGTCTCCATCTCTATCGACGAAGACAATCAATATCAAATGGAGAAATCGCTGATCGGTGAAGTCAAAAAAGTGGAATACCTTGAAAACTTTAGGTCGATATGCAATGCTGAAGGACTGAATAACTTTGAGTTAAAATACTTAGGGGGTCTGGAGATGATGTTAGTGTTCAAAGAAGGAATGAATGCTAGGGATATCCTCCAGCAAGAGGATCACTTCCTACACAATTGGCTAACAAACTTGCGTCTGGGTGATGGCGATTATACAACCGGAGGTAGGCTCACATGGATAAGCATCATGGGAGTCCCGATTAAATATTGGACGGAGAGAACCTTCCGGCGAATTGGCCAATGGTAGGGCCAGATCCATGATACCGAAAACTGCTCTTTCAAAGGGAATCAAAGTCTAATTGCAGGAAGGGTTCTTGTCAAAGTATGGGGACGAAATTTAATAAATGAAACAATCAATTTAAGAGCAGGAGCAAAACTTTTCTACGTGAAAGCAGTGGAACAGATTAGTGGCATTATTGAAATTGATATGGGTGAAGAAGAACTAAGTGAGTGGGATGATGAAGAAACCAAATCAGATGATGACATCTCAAGTTTTAAATCGGATGACGGTGACGAACGGCCAATCCCAAACGATGATGAAGTGATCGGAAAAAAACAAGCCGTAAAATATCCCTGAAGATGTACAGTCGGGGTGTGATGGAGGTGATGACGTGGTAAAGGATGCTGACGTGGAAAGCAAAGACATAAATGATGGAGGCTCTTGTATTCCCGAAACAAAAAATAACGAAGAAAGCATGCAAAAAAACCTAGGAAAACCAACAGGATCCTGCAGTGAATCTACAGGTAATAATTACATCCCTAATTTGCACGGGGAAGGGAATGTGGCCAACATTGATGAAGGTGGGCCAGAGCAACAAGAAAACGGATTGGATCAGCCCAACTCGGGTAACAGGCCTGATTTTGTGGACCAATTAAACCAAGATGGGCTTGAAGAAGGAGAAATAAAGAATACTGGGCCTGGAAACAATGACTACACATCAAAGCCCATACAAGCTGAGGCAAATAACTCCAACCAGGGACATGTTGGGCCGGATTCAAATGCATTTAACGCTGGATCGAGTATAACATGTAAGAGGAAGAAAAATAAAAACATTAACAAAGACAAGCAGATAGATGTAAACGAGGCCACCTCTGAAGACGATGATAATGTATCCTCCAACCCTGCTGACGTCTGCGATGACGGGGTGAATATCGAGGTCCCAACTCAAAGGAAGTCTACATCAAACGAAGCTTGGCAAAACATTAGAAAGTGGCACACCTCTTCTATGATTATGCGTGCTAAGAGTTTGGCTAGGTCAAAACATAAAGGTGAACTGAAAATCAAATCGAAGAAGAAGTAGAGCTCCTCGAACCAGTCGAATTCAAAGGGATCTCGTTCAAATCAACGTGGGGCTCGAAAATCAAAAGTGAAGGGTAGTTGCAGCCAATTGAATGAATCAGAATACAGTACTGAACTTGGCGAATTTGCCAACCAAATTGGACTCGAATGGGATGCGAGACAGGTCTGACCTTTCTCCTCCAAATCTCATTCTTTCTTCGTTTTTGCATTTATTTAAATATGAAGATTATGTCTCTTAATATCCGTGGGTTTGGGACGGGAAAAGATAGTAAAATAGGGGATTTCAGAAAATTGTTACATCGCGAAAAACCTGCTATTATAATGTTGCAAGAAACCAAATGCAATTCTGTCGATTATAAGTGGGTTAATGTAATTTGGGGTTCAGACGAATTTGATTTCATACAGAAGGAAAAGGTTGGGAAGTCGGGGGGCATGTTACTAATTTGGGACACTAATGAATTCATGGCGGAACAAAGTGTGATTGACGAATTTTACATTGCGGTTAAAGGGAAATGGGTGGGACAAGTTGATAACTCAATCATCGTTAATGTTTACGGCCCACATGATGATACTAACAAATTGAAAATGTGGGCGAGCCTTGAGAATTTTGTAGGTAATCATGATGCGACGTGGATTCTAGGCGGAGATTTTAACGAAGTACGTGATGAATAGGAAAGACAGAATAGTATTTTCATGGAGCGGAGGGCAAATTGGTTCAATGATTTCATCAACAACTCGCGCCTTCTAGATGTTCCGCTTGGTGGAAAACGCTTTACAAGAATATGTGACAACGGGCTCAAATTCAGCAAACTCGATAGATTCTTGGTCTCCGAGAAATCCACTAATATTTGGGGAAATCTGTCGGCTCTGGCCTTGGAGAGAAAGTTATCGGATCACTGTCCGATAATTTTAAGAGACAAAGAAATCGATTTCGGCCCTAAGCCAATAAAAATATTTGATGAATGGTTGGATGCTGAAGGGGCTGACGAAATCATAAAAAAAGCATGGAATGTAAGAATGGAAGGGGGAAGACCTGATAGTATGTTCTGAAATAAGCTAAAAAACGTGAAGGTCACCTTAAAAGAGTGGAGTTCAAAAGCTTTCGGGAATCTTGATCAGGAAATAAACGAACTCAAGAATAGTGCTGAAATGTCCCGTTCTTATTGATTAAAAACGTTCCATATTAATTGATTTCGTTGCGAGGTTTTGACCTCTATATGAGACGTTTTTCAAAGACTGCATTCATTTTTAAAACAAACCATAACCTTTATTTCATCAATAAAGGTTTAAAAAGTTTTACGTAGATTATCAAATAATGATAATCTAAAATATCCTGTTTACACACGACCATTACATAATGGTTTACAATACAAATATGTTACAACAAAATAAGTTTCTTGAATGCAGTTTTTACACAATATCATACAAGCATGGACTCCAAATCTTGTCCTTATTTAAGTATGCGACAGCGGAAGCTCTTAATAATCACCTGAGAATAAACATGCTTTAAACGTCAACAAAAATGTTGGTGAGTTATAGGTTTAACCTATATATATCAAATCGTAACAATAGACCACAAGATTTCATATTTCAATACACATCCCATACATAGAGATAAAAATCATTCATATGGTGAACACCTGGTAACCGACAATAACAAGATGCATATATAAGAATATCCCCATCATTCCAGGACACCCTTCGGATATGATATAAATTTCGAAGTACTAAAGCATCCGGTACTTTGGATGGGGTTTGTTAGGCCCAATAGATCTATCTTTAGGATTCGCGTCAATTAGGGTGTCTGTTCCCTAATTCTTAGATTACCAGACTTAATAAAAAGGGGCATATTCGATTTCGATAATTCAACCATAGAATGTAGTTTCACGTACTTGTGTCTATTTTGTAAATCATTTATAAAACCTGCATGTATTCTCATCCCAAAAATATTAGATTTTAAAAGTGGGACTATAACTCACTTTCACAGATTTTTACTTCGTCGGGAAGTAAGACTTGGCCACTGGTTGATTCACGAACCTATAACAATATATACATATATATCAAAGTATGTTCAAAATATATTTACAACACTTTTAATATATTTTGATGTTTTAAGTTTATTAAGTCAGCTGTCCTCGTTAGTAACCTATAACTAGTTGTCCACAGTTAGATGTACAGAAATAAATCGATAAATATTATGTTGAATCAATCCACGACCCAGTGTATACGTATCTCAGTATTGATCACAACTCAAACTATATATATTTTGGAATCAACCTCAACCCTGTATAGCTAACTCCAACATTCACATATAGAGTGTCTATGGTTGTTCCGAAATATATATAGATGTGTCGACATGATAGGTCGAAACATTGTATACGTGTCTATGGTATCTCAAGATTACATAATATACAATACAAGTTGACTAAGTTATGGTTGGAATAGATTTGTTACCAATTTTCACGTAGCTAAAATGAGAAAAATTATCCAATCTTGTTTTACCCATAACTTCTTCATTTTAAATCCGTTTTGAGTGAATCAAATTGCTATGATTTCATATTGAACTCTATTTTATGAATCTAAACAGAAAAATTATAGGTTTATAGTCGGAAAAATAAGTTACAAGTCGTTTTTGTAAAGGTAGTCATTTCAGTCGAAAGAACGACGTCTAGATGACCATTTTAGAAAACATACTTCCACTTTGAGTTTAACCATAATTTTTGGATATAGTTTCATGTTCATAATAAAAATCATTTTCTCAGAATAACAACTTTTAAATCAAAGTTTATCATAGTTTTTAATTAACTAACACAAAACAGCCCGCGGTGTTACTACGACGGCGTAAATCCGGTTTTACGGTGTTTTTCGTGTTTCCAGGTTTTAAATCATTAAGTTAGCATATCATATAGATATAGAACATGTGTTTAGTTGATTTTAAAAGTCAAGTTAGAAGGATTAACTTTTGTTTGCGAACAAGTTTAGAATTAACTAAACTATGTTCTAGTGATTACAAGTTTAAACCTTCGAATAAGATAGCTTTATATGTATGAATCGAATGATGTTATGAACATCATTACTACCTTAATTTCCTTGGATAAACCTACTGGAAAAGAGAAAAATGGATCTAGCTTCAATGGATCCTTGGATGGCTCGAAGTTCTTGAAGCAGAATCATGACACGAAAACAAGTTCAAGTAAGATCATCACTTGAAATAAGATTGTTATAGTTATAGAAATTGAACCAAAGTTTGAATATGATTATTACCTTGTATTAGAATGATAACCTACTGTAAGAAACAAAGATTTCTTGAGGTTGGATGATCACCTTACAAGATTGGAAGTGAGCTAGCAAACTTGAAAGTATTCTTGATTTTATGAAACTAGAACTTTTGGAATTTATGAAGAACACTTAGAACTTGAAGATAGAACTTGAGAGAGATCAATTAGATGAAGAAAATTGAAGAATGAAAGTGTTTGTAGGTGTTTTTGGTCGTTGGTGTATGGATTAGATATAAAGGATATGTAATTTTGTTTTCATGTAAATAAGTCATGAATGATTACTCATATTTTTGTAATTTTATGAGATATTTCATGCTAGTTGCCAAATGATGGTTCCCACATGTGTTAGGTGACTCACATGGGCTGCTAAGAGCTGATCATTGGAGTGTATATACCAATAGTACATACATCTAAAAGCTGTGTATTGTACGAGTACGAATACGAGTGCATACGAGTAGAATTGTTGATGAAACTGAACGAGGATGTAATTGTAAGCATTTTTGTTAAGTCGAAGTATTTTGATAAGTGTATTGAAGTCTTTCAAAAGTGTATAAATACATATTAAAACACTACATGTATATACATTTTAACTGAGTCGTTAAGTCATCGTTAGTCGTTACATGTAAGTGTTGTTTTGAAACCTTTAGGTTAACGATCTTGTTAAATGTTGTTAACCCAATGTTTATAATATCAAATGAGATTTTAAATTATTATATTATCATGATATTATCATGTATGAATATCTCTTAATATGATATATATACATTAAATGTCTTTACAACGATAATCGTTACATATATGTCTCGTTTAAAAATCATTAAGTTAGTAGTCTTGTTTTTACATATGTAGTTCATTGTTAATATACTTTATGATATGTTTTCTTATCATAGTATCATGTTAACTATATATATATATCCATATATATGTCATCATATAGTTTTTACAAGTTTTAACGTTCGTGAATCACCGATCAACTTGGGTGGTCAATTGTCTATATGAAACATATTTCAATTAATCAAGTCTTAACAAGTTTGATTGCTTAACATGTTGGAAACATTTAATCATGTAAATATCAATCTCAATTAATATATATAAACATGGAAAAGTTCGGGTCACTACAGTACCTACCCGTTAAATAAATTTCGTCCCGAAATTTTAAGCTGTTGAAGGTGTTGACGAATCTTCTGGAAATAGATGCGGGTATTTCTTCTTCATCTGATCTTCACGCTCCCAGGTGAACTCGGGTCCTCTACGAGCATTCCATCGAACCTTAACAATTGGTATCTTGTTTTGCTTAAGTCTTTTAACCTCACGATCCATTATTTCGACGGGTTCTTCGATGAATTGAAGTTTTTCGTTGATTTGGATTTCATCTAACGGAATAGTGAGATCTTCTTTAGCAAAACATTTCTTCAAATTCGAGACGTGGAAAGTGTTATGTACAGCCGCGAGTTGTTGAGGTAACTCAAGTCGGTAAGCTACTGGTCCGACACGATCAATAATCTTGAATGGTCCAATATACCTTGGATTTAATTTCCCTCGTTTACCAAATCGAACAACGCCTTTGCAAGGTGCAACTTTAAGCATGACCATCTCTCCAATTTCAAATTCTATATCTTTTCTTTTAATGTCAGCGTAGCTCTTTTGTCGACTTTGGGCAGTTTTCAACCGTTGTTGAATTTGGATGATCTTCTCGGTAGTTTCTTGTATAATCTCTGGACCCGTAATCTGTCTATCCCCCACCTCACTCCAACAAATCGGAGACCTACACTTTCTACCATAAAGTGCTTCAAACGGCGCCATCTCAATGCTTGAATGGTAGCTGTTGTTGTAGGAAAATTCTGCTAACGGTAGATGTCGATCCCAACTGTTTCCGAAATCAATAACACATGCTCGTAGCATGTCTTCAAGCGTTTGTATCGTCCTTTCACTCTGCCCATCAGTTTGTGGATGATAGGCAGTACTCATGTCTAGACGAGTTCCTAATGCTTGCTGTAATGTCTGCCAGAATCTTGAAATAAATCTGCCATCCCTATCAGAGATAATAGAGATTGGTATTCCATGTCTGGAGATGACTTCCTTCAAATACAGTCGTGCTAACTTCTCCATCTTGTCATCTTCTCTTATTGGTAGGAAGTGTGCGGATTTGGTGAGACGATCAACTATTACCCAAATAGTATCAAAACCACTTGCAGTCCTTGGCAATTTAGTGATGAAATCCATGGTAATGTTTTCCCATTTCCATTCCGGGATTTCGGGTTGTTGAAGTAGACCTGATGGTTTCTGATGCTCAGCTTTGACCTTAGAACACGTCAAACATTCTCCTACGTATTTAGCAACATCGGCTTTCATACCCGGCCACCAAAAATGTTTCTTGAGATCCTTGTACATCTTCCCCGTTCCAGGATGTATTGAGTATCTGGTTTTATGAGCTTCTCTAAGTACCATTTCTCTCATATCTCCAAATTTTTGTACCCAAATCCTTTCAGCCCTATACCGGGTTCCGTCTTCCCGAATATTAAGATGCTTCTCCGATCCTTTGGGTATTTCATCCTTTAAATTTCCCTCTTTTAAAACTCCTTGTTGCGCCTCCTTTATTTGAGTAGTAATGTTATTATGAATCATTATATTCATAGATTTTACTCGAATGGGTTCTCTGTCCTTCCTGCTCAAGGCATCGGCTACCACATTTGCCTTCCCCGGGTGGTAACGAATCTCAAAGTCGTAATCATTCAATAATTCAATCCACCTACGCTGCCTCATATTCAGTTGTTTCTGATTAAATATGTGTTGAAGACTTTTGTGGTCGGTATATATAATACTTTTGACCCCATATAAGTAGTGCCTCCAAGTCTTTAATGCAAAAACAACCGCGCCTAATTCCAAATCATGCGTCGTATAATTTTGTTCGTGAATCTTCAATTGTCTAGACGCATAAGCAATCACCTTCGTTCGTTGCATTAATACACAACCGAGACCTTGCTTTGATGCATCACAATAAATCACAAAATCATCATTCCCTTCAGGCAATGACAATATAGGTGCCGTAGTTAGCTTTTTCTTCAATAACTGAAACGCTTTCTCTTGTTCATCATTCCATTCAAATTTCTTCCCTTTATGCGTTAATGCAGTCAAGGGTTTTGCTATTCTGGAAAAGTCTTGGATGAACCTTCTGTAGTAACCAGCTAGTCCTAAAAACTGGCGTATATGTTTCGGAGTTTTCGGGGTTTCCCACTTTTCAACAGTTTCTATCTTTGCCGGATCCACCTTAATACCTTCTTTGTTCACTATGTGACCGAGGAATTGAACTTCTTCCAACCAAAATGCACACTTTGAAAACTTAGCGTACAATTCTTCCTTCCTCAATACTTCTAACACCTTTCTCAAATGTTCACCGTGTTCTTGGTCATTCTTTGAGTAAATAAGTATGTCATCAATGAAAACAATGACAAACTTGTCAAGGTATGGTCCACACACTCGGTTCATAAGGTCTATGAACACAGCTGGTGCATTAGTTAAACCAAACGGCATGACCATAAACTCGTAATGACCGTAACGTGTTCTGAAAGCAGTCTTTGGAATATCATCTTCTTTCACCCGCATTTGATGATACCCGGAACGTAAGTCAATCTTTGAATAAACAGACGAGCCTTGTAGTTGATCAAATAAGTCGTCGATTCTTGGTAGTGGGTAGCGGTTCTTGATGGTAAGTTTGTTCAACTCTCGGTAGTCGATACACAACCTGAATGTACCATCTTTCTTCTTGACAAACAAAACAGGAGCTCCCCACGGTGATGTGCTTGGTCGAATGAAACCACGCTCTAAAAGTTCTTGTAATTGGCTTTGCAGTTCTTTCATCTCGCTGGGTGCGAGTCTGTAAGGAGCACGAGCTATTGGTGCAGCTCCTGGTACAAGATCTATTTGAAATTCAACGGATCGATGTGGGGGTAATCCCGGTAATTCTTTCGGAAATACATCGGGAAATTCTTTTACAATGGGAACATCATTGATGCTCTTTTCTTCAGTTTGTACTTTCTCGACGTGCGCTAGAACAGCATAGCAACCTTTTCTTATTAGTTTTTGTGCCTTCAAATTACTAATAAGATGTAGCTTCGTGTTGCCCTTTTCTCCGTACACCATTAAGGGTTTTCCTTTTTCTCTTATAATGCGAATTGCATTTTTGTAACAAACGATCTCTGCTTTCACTTCTTTCAACCAGTCCATACCGATTATCACATCAAAACTCCCTAACTCTACTGGTATCAAATCAATCTTAAATGTTTCGCTAACCAGTTTAATTTCTCGATTCCGACATATATTATCTGCTGAAATTAATTTACCATTTGCTAATTCGAGTAAAAATTTACTATCCAAAGGCGTCAATGGACAACTTAATTTAGCACAAAAATCTCTACTCATATAGCTTCTATCCGCACCCGAATCAAATAAAACGTAAGCAGATTTATTGTCAATAAGAAACGTACCCGTAACAAGCTCCGGGTCTTCCTGTGCCTCTGCCGCATTAATATTGAAAACTCTTCCACGGCCTTGTCCATTCGTGTTCTCCTGGTTCGGGCAATTTCTAATAATGTGGCCCGGTTTTCCACATTTATAACAAACTACATTGGCATAACTTGCTCCGACACTACTTGCTCCGCCATTACTCGTTCCGACACCATTTGTTCCTTTCGTTCTATTAACCCCTGGTCCGTAGACCTCACACTTCGCCGCGCTATGACCATTTCTTTTACACTTGTTGCAAAATTTAGTGCAGAACCCCGAGTGATTCTTTTCACACCTTTGGCATAGCTGCTTCTGATTGTTGTTGTTGTTGCGGTTATTATTGTTGTTGGGATGATTGTTGTAGTTGCTGTTGTTGTTGTTGTTAGGCCGTTTGTTGTAGTTGCGATTGATGTTACGATTGTTGGGATAATTGTTGCGATTATTGTTGTAATTGCTGTTGTTGTTGTATTGGTGATTCTTATCACCGTTTTCCTCCCACTTTCTTTTGACTTGCTTCACATTGGCCTCTTCAGCAGTCTGTTCTTTAATTCTTTCTTCAATCTGGTTCACTAGTTTGTGAGCCATTCTACATGCCTGTTGTATGGAGGCGGGCTCGTGTGAACTTATATCTTCTTGGATTCTTTCCGGTAATCCTTTCACAAACGCGTCGATCTTCTCTTCCTCATCTTCGAATGCTCCCGGACACAATAGGCACAATTCTGTGAATCGTCTTTCGTACGTGGTAATATCAAATCCTTGGGTTCGTAACCCTCTAAGTTCTGTCTTGAGCTTATTGACCTCGGTTCTGGGACGGTACTTCTCGTTCATCAAGTGCTTGAATGCTGACCACGGTAGTGCGTACGCATCGTCTTGTCCCACTTGCTCTAGATAGGTATTCCACCATGTTAACGCAGAACCTGTGAAGGTATGCGTAGCGTACTTCACTTTGTCCTCTTCAGTAGACTTACTTATGGCAAACACCGATTCAACCTTCTCGGTCCACCGTTTCAATCCGATCGGTCCTTCGGTTCCATCAAATTCCAAAGGTTTGCAGGCAGTGAATTCTTTGTAGGTGCATCCTACACGATTTCCTGTACTGCTAGATCCAAGGTTATTGTTGGTATGTAGCGCAGCCTGTACTGCGGCTATGTTTGAAGCTAGAAAAGTACGGAATTCCTCTTCATTCATATTCACGGTGTGTCGAGTAGTCGGTGCCATTTCCTTCAAAATAGTTAAATGGAACAAGTTAATCATACAGAATATTAAGAGTAGTTAATAGTATTTCGTAGCATAATATGAACTCATTTATAAAAGCTTTTTCTTCATATTAGCGTTTTATAAGTTTAAATTCGGGTAGTACCTACCCGTTAAGTTCATACTTAGTAGCTAATATACAATTCAACTACTACAATTCTATATGAAAAACTGATTATAATAATATTTCGCGTTCAAACTTTTATACAATATTTTACAAACTTACAATACCGCTTATTTTACATAAAGCATGAAATATAGCACACAATAACTTTGATACAAGATAGTTGTGAAGATAATTCTAGCTAGTACACAAGTCGTTCAGCAAAGGCAATAAAGACACGTAATTCATACGTCCAGAAACAAGTCATGCATTCTGGTTTTACTAGGACTACTTCCCATCCTTGGTCTTGTGCAACATAACCGTTATGGCCGTTGATAAGACAGCGTGTTGTAACGTCGTCAAAGGGACGAGGGTTACGTAATGTCCAACAGTCCCGTAATAATCTAAAAACCTCATTTCTTATCCCAATTACCGACTCCGTTACTTGTGGGAACGTTTTGTTTAATAGTTGTAGCCCGATGTTCTTGTTCTCACTTTGGTGAGAAGCGAACATTACTAACCCGTAAGCATAACATGCTTCTTTATGTTGCATGTTAGCCGCTTTTTCTAAATCACGAAGTCCTATATTCGGATATACTGAGTCAAAATAATTTCTTAACCCGTTGCGTAAAATAGCATTTGGGTTCCCCGCAATATATGCGTCAAAGTAAACACATCGTAACTTATAGATTTCCCAATGTGATATCCCCCATCTTCCGAACGAAAGCCTTTTATAAACCAAGGCATTCTTGGAACGTTCTTCGAATGTCTTACAAACTGATCTCGCCTTAAATAGTTGTGCCGAGGAATTCTGACCGACTCTAGACAAGATTTCATCAATCATGTCTCCGGGTAGGTCTCTTAAAATATTGGGTTGTCTATCCATTTTGTGTTTTTATACTGTAAAATAGACAAGAGTTAGATTCATAAAAAAATACTTATTAATACAAGCAATTTTTACATATATCATAAAGCATAAGCACACTATATTACATATATTACACCACACGAATATAACTATCTTATTCCGACTCGCTCGTTTCTTCTTGTTCAGTTTTGGTTCGTTTTGCCAAGTTTCTAGGGATATATGATGTTCCCCTAATACGAGCCGTCGTTGTCCACATTGGTTTAGAAAAACCTGGTGGTTTAGAGGTTTCCGGGTCATTGTTACAACTTAAGGACCTCGGGGGTTGACGATACATATAAAGTTCATCGGGGTTGGAATTAGATTTCTCTATTTTTATGCCCTTTCCCTTATTATTTTCTTTTGCCTTTTTAAATTCAGTTGGGGTAATTTCTATAACATCATCGGAATTCTCGTCGGAATCCGATTCATCGGAGAATTGGTAATCCTCCCAATATTTTGCTTCCTTGGCGGAAACACCATTGACCATAATTAACCTTGGTCAGTTGGTTGAGGATTTTCTTTTACTTAACCGTTTTATTATTTCCCCCACCGGTTCTATTTCTTCATCCGGTTCCGATTCTTCTTCCGGTTCCGATTCTTCTTCCGGTTCCGACTCTTCTTCCGGTTCCTCTTCGGGAACTTGTGAATCAGTCCACGAATCATTCCAATTTACATTTGACTCTTCATTATTATTAGGTGAGTCAATGGGACTTGTTCTAGAGGTAGACATCTATCACATAATATCAAACACGTTAAGAGATTAATATATCACATAATATTCATATGTTAAAAATATATAGTTTCCAACAAAAATGTTAAGCAATCATTTTTAAAGAAAACACGGTCGAAGTCCAGACTCACTAATGCATCCTAACAAACTCGATAAGACACGCTAATGCAAATTTTCTGGTTCTCTAAGACCAACGCTCGGATACCAACTGAAATGTCCCGTTCTTATTGATTAAAAACGTTCCATATTAATTGATTTCGTTGCGAGGTTTTGACCTCTATATGAGACGTTTTTCAAAGACTGCATTCATTTTTAAAACAAACCATAACCTTTATTTCATCAATAAAGGTTTAAAAAGCTTTACGTAGATTATCAAATAATGATAATCTAAAATATCCTGTTTACACACGACCATTACATAATGGTTTACAATACAAATATGTTACAACAAAATAAGTTTCTTGAATGCAGTTTTTACACAATATCATACAAGCATGGACTCCAAATCTTGTCCTTATTTAAGTATGCGACAGCGGAAGCTCTTAATAATCACCTGAGAATAAACATGCTTTAAACGTCAACAAAAATGTTGGTGAGTTATAGGTTTAACCTATATATATCAAATCGTAACAATAGACCACAAGATTTCATATTTCAATACACATCCCATACATAGAGATAAAAATCATTCATATGGTGAACACCTGGTAACCGACAATAACAAGATGCATATATAAGAATATCCCCATCATTCCGGGATACCCTTCGGATATGATATAAATTTCGAAGTACTAAAGCATCCGGTACTTTGGATGGGGTTTGTTAGGCCCAATAGATCTATCTTTAGGATTCGCGTCAATTAGGGTGTCTGTTCCCTAATTCTTAGATTACCAGACTTAATAAAAAGGGGCATATTCGATTTCGATAATTCAACCATAGAATGTAGTTTCACGTACTTGTGTCTATTTTGTAAATCATTTATAAAACCTGCATGTATTCTCATCCCAAAAATATTAGATTTTAAAAGTGGGACTATAACTCACTTTCACAGATTTTTACTTCGTCGGAAAGTAAGACTTGGCCACTGGTTGATTCACGAACCTATAACAATATATACATATATATCAAAGTATGTTCAAAATATATTTACAACACTTTTAATATATTTTGATGTTTTAAGTTTATTAAGTCAGCTGTCCTCGTTAGTAACCTATAACTAGTTGTCCACAGTTAGATGTACAGAAATAAATCGATAAATATTATGTTGAATCAATCCACGACCCAGTGTATACGTATCTCAGTATTGATCACAACTCAAACTATATATATTTTGGAATCAACCTCAACCCTGTATAGCTAACTCCAACATTCACATATAGAGTGTCTATGGTTGTTCCGAAATATATATAGATGTGTCGACATGATAGGTCGAAACATTGTATACGTGTCTATGGTATCTCAAGATTACATAATATACAATACAAGTTGACTAAGTTATGGTTGGAATAGATTTGTTACCAATTTTCACGTAGCTAAAATGAGAAAAATTATCCAATCTTGTTTTACCCATAACTTCTTCATTTTAAATCCGTTTTGAGTGAATCAAATTGCTATGATTTCATATTGAACTCTATTTTATGAATCTAAACAGAAAAATTATAGGTTTATAGTCGGAAAAATAAGTTACAAGTCGTTTTTGTAAAGGTAGTCATTTCAGTCGAAAGAACGACGTCTAGATGACCATTTTAGAAAACATACTTCCACTTTGAGTTTAACCATAATTTTTGGATATAGTTTCATGTTCATAATAAAAATCATTTTCTCAGAATAACAACTTTTAAATCAAAGTTTATCATAGTTTTTAATTAACTAACCCAAAACAGCCCGCGGTGTTACTACGACGGCGTAAATCCGGTTTTACGGTGTTTTTCGTGTTTCCAGGTTTTAAATCATTAAGTTAGCATATCATATAGATATAGAACATGTGTTTAGTTGATTTTAAAAGTCAAGTTAGAAGGATTAACTTTTGTTTGCGAACAAGTTTAGAATTAACTAAACTATGTTCTAGTGATTACAAGTTTAAACCTTCGAATAAGATAGCTTTATATGTATGAATCGAATGATGTTATGAATATCATTACTACCTTAATTTCCTTGGATAAACCTACTGGAAAAGAGAAAAATGGATCTAGCTTCAATGGATCCTTGGATGGCTCGAAGTTCTTGAAGCAGAATCATGACACGAAAACAAGTTCAAGTAAGATCATCACTTGAAATAAGATTGTTATAGTTATAGAAATTGAACCAAAGTTTGAATATGATTATTACCTTGTATTAGAATGATAACCTACTGTAAGAAACAAAGATTTCTTGAGGTTGGATGATCACCTTACAAGATTGGAAGTGAGCTAGCAAACTTGAAAGTATTCTTGATTTTATGAAACTAGAACTTTTGGAATTTATGAAGAACACTTAGAACTTGAAGATAGAACTTGAGAGAGATCAATTAGATGAAGAAAATTGAAGAATGAAAGTGTTTGTAGGTGTTTTTGGTCGTTGGTGTATGGATTAGATATAAAGGATATGTAATTTTGTTTTCATGTAAATAAGTCATGAATGATTACTCATATTTTTGTAATTTTATGAGATATTTCATGCTAGTTGCCAAATGATGGTTCCCACATGTGTTAGGTGACTCACATGGGCTGCTAAGAGCTGATCATTGGAGTGTATATACCAATAGTACATACATCTAAAAGCTGTGTATTGTACGAGTACGAATACGAGTGCATACGAGTAGAATTGTTGATGAAACTGAACGAGGATGTAATTGTAAGCATTTTTGTTAAGTCGAAGTATTTTGATAAGTGTATTGAAGTCTTTCAAAAGTGTATAAATACATATTAAAACACTACATGTATATACATTTTAACTGAGTCGTTAAGTCATCGTTAGTCGTTACATGTAAGTGTTGTTTTGAAACCTTTAGGTTAACGATCTTGTTAAATGTTGTTAACCCAATGTTTATAATATCAAATGAGATTTTAAATTATTATATTATCATGATATTATCATGTATGAATATCTCTTAATATGATATATATACATTAAATGTCTTTACAACGATAATCGTTACATATATGTCTCGTTTAAAAATCATTAAGTTAGTAGTCTTGTTTTTACATATGTAGTTCATTGTTAATATACTTTATGATATGTTTTCTTATCATAGTATCATGTTAACTATATATATATATCCATATATATGTCATCATATAGTTTTTACAAGTTTTAACGTTCGTGAATCACCGATCAACTTGGGTGGTCAATTGTCTATATGAAACATATTTCAATTAATCAAGTCTTAACAAGTTTGATTGCTTAACATGTTGGAAACATTTAATCATGTAAATATCAATCTCAATTAATATATATAAACATGGAAAAGTTCGGGTCACTACAAGTGCTACTAGCTGGGAAATCTTAGCCGAAGGTGGAAATTTAACTGATGCCGAACGTGAGACTTGGTTGGATACTAGAAAAAGGTGGTTCGAGAAGGAAAAAATTAAGTCGAATATGGCAAAGCAAAAATCTCGGGTCAAATGGGCTTTGGAAGGGGACGAGAATACGAAGTACTTCCATTCAATAATAAAGAGGAGGTACTCTAAGTGAAATATCCGTGGTTTGTGCATTAATGGGGAATGGAACGAGGACCCGATAGCCATAAAAGAAGAGACGTTTCTCCATTTCCATAAATTGTTTAAAAGACAAGGGTCAAATTTCATGAGGCTAAAAACAGTAGCTGAACAGCATGCGCCTATGACTGCTCGACTTACTGCTCAACAGGCTAATGAGATTGAAGGTATGTTTTCGAAAGCTGAGGTTCTAGAAGCTATTAATGAATGTAGTGTTTCTAAAGCTCCGGGACCCGACGGCTTTAAATTCAAGTTTTTTAAGCTTCATTGGGGTTTAATCAAAGAGGATCTCCTTAAGGCTCTTAATTGGTTTTGGGATAAATGTGAAATTTCAAAAGGTTGTAACGCTTCTTTTATCACACTTGTTCCAAAGAAAACGGACCCGTTGGGTCTAAACGATATTCGACCAATAAGTCTGATAGGAAGCTATTACAAAATACTTGCAAAGGTTCTCTCTATCCGCATTCGAAAGGTAATCCCTGAGCTTATCGGTCTTGTGCAAAATGCTTTTATTAAGGGGAGAAATATACTTGATGGTGCGCTTATCGCCAATGAGGCTATCGACTACCTTAATAAAAAAAGATTGAAAAGCTTAGTGTTTAAAGTTGACTTTGAAAAGGCTTTTGACAGTCTAAATTGGGATTTTTTGTTGGAAATGATGAAAAGAATGGGATTTGGGGAACGATGGAGGAGATCGATATTAGCTTGCCTTAAATCGAGTTCTATTTCTATCCTCATGAACGGCTCTCCAACAAATGAATTCCCTATCGAGAGAGGAGTCCGACAAGGTGATCCTCTATCACCTTTCCTTTTTATCATTGCGGCGGAAGGTTTAAATCTGCTAACCAAAAATTTAATTGATGGTGCACTAATTAAAGGTGTTGAAATTGGTTCGGATAAGGTTTTGGTCTCGCATCTCCAATATGCGGATGACACGATTTTTCTCAGAGAATGAAGTCGACAAAACATTTGCAACCTCATGAAACTTTTAAATTGTTTCGAGAAAGCGTCGGGATTGAAAAAAACTTCCATAAAAGTCTCATCTACGGGTTAGGGGTGGCAAGAAATGAAGTTGATTACATGGCTAGTCGGATTGGGTGTAAAGTTGGTGAACTCCCATTCACGTATCTTGGGATCCCTATTGGACGCAATATGAATCGTGTCAAAAATTGGAACACCGTAATTGAAAAATTTAACGCGAGGCTTGGTAATTGGAAATCTAAATCGATGTCATTTGGTGGAAGGCTAACGTTAGTTAAATCGGTCCTTAGTAGTTTGCCGCTATATTATTTTTCCCTCTTTCGAGCTCCCTTGAGTGCTATCAATTATCTTGAGAGTATTCGTAGAAACTTTTTTTGGGGCGGGTCGGGTGAGTGTAAAAAATTATCTTGGATCAAATGGACGGACACTCTTTTGCCTTATGGTGATGGAGGTTGATGTGTGCAAGGTGTACTAGGAAATAGTATTATTTTTACAACGAAATACTATTAAATACGATACAATTTTACACAAGATATATATTTATTTATAGAATGGATATACCTAAACCTAGCTACAACACTTATAGGCAGTGTACCTAATCGTACAGTAGTGTAGTTTTTAGTAAGTCCGGTTCGTCCACAGGGAACTCTTAAACAAGCTTAACGCTATAATTTTAAAAACTATATTTGTAAAAATACAATAATATATATAAGTAGTATTATTATTATAAAAGGGGGTTTTTTACCGTTTAATGACCGGTTTTTCGATTTTAAAACTTAAGTCGCAGTTAAAACCTAATGTAAAATATTAAAAATAAATATAACTTAATTTAAAGCGTAAAGTAAATAACGATAATGAAATTACGATAAATAAAAGTGCAATTAAATATAAAACAAAGGAAATTAAATATGAAATAAAGGAATTATGCTTATTTAAACTTCCGTAATAATGATGTTTGACGTGTTGTTTTTAGTTTATTCTCATGGGTTAATTGTCCTTTGTCCTGGATTATTCGATATGTTCATACAGATTTGTCCATAATAATCCATCAGTCATAATCATAAAGTGCGAAAGTCTTCGTCAAATTATTCTTATTCCCGAAGTCAAATATTCCAACTAATTGGGGATTCGAATTGTAACAAGGTCTTAATACTTTGTTTAATGAATACACCAGGTTATCGACTGCGTGTAAACCAAGGTTTTACTACTTTGTTAACAATTACACCAATTACCCTTGAATGTAATCCACCCCTGTTTCAACAAGTCTATTAACTATTAATCCAGTTCCGTGTCAGGTAAAACGAACAATTATTGGTATTTATAGATATCCCGCCCACCGTACCCAGTCAAGCGTATGTGGTTATATATAAATACGTCAAATTATAAGTCTATATATTAAATTAACGAGGTGTCGTTTAGTTAATATAAAGCCCATTAATAGCCCATAGTCTAATTTCCACAAGTGTCGTTCTTTTATCCAAACCCCAATTATGGTACAAAGCCCAATTACCCAATTTTAATATTCAGCCCAACATCATGATTACTTTGGCATTAAATAAGCGTAATAATAACTTAGCTACGAGACATTAATTTAAAAATAACATTAACCATAACTTACAGTGATTAAAAATAGCGTAGCGTTACACGGACAGAATTTCGACTTACACCCTTACAACATTCGCTAACATACCCTTATTAGTAGAATTTAAAATTAAAATTAAAATTAAAATATAATATATATATATTTACGTATATAGATAGAGAGATGGATGGATATATGGTAAAAGATCAACCAAAACTGCGAAATTTATAGGGTGTCGCCTGGATTTCAGGGCCATGCAATCACATGGTTTTTGTTCTTCCAGGCCATGCAATCGCATGGCCAGCTGGGAGAGCTCAAAAGTCTTTAAAAACGTGGACTGCTTATTTATTTATTATATAATATAATATATATAATTAAATATAATTATATATATATATATTATATTATATTCTTGTACTCCGTTGACTTGTAATTTTAGCTCCGTTGCATCGCGCGTTGATAGTTAGTTCATGTCTCGGTTCCGGATTTTCGAACGTCCTTGCGTACAATTTAATATCTTGTATTTTGCGTTTCGCGTCTTGTACTCTTGTAATTTTGAGACGTTTCTTATCAATAATTGGAACCACTTTGATTGTATTTTGTACTTTTGAGCTTTTTGGTCGTTTGCGTCTTCAATTTGTCGAATCTGTCTTTTGTCTTCACCTTTTATTATTTAAACGAATATCACTTGTAAATAGAACAATTGCAACTAAAAGCTTGTCTTTCCTGAGGGATAATGCTATGAAATATATGTTTGTTTTTAGCATTATCAAATATTCTCACACTTGAGCGTTGCTTGTCCTCAAGCAATATAGTCTTGAAATAAAAATACTAGAATCACTTCTTTATTCTTCACACTTTGTACATCAGTGATTTCTATACGGCGGTATAAACAATGGTAGTAACGATGTGGTTTACAGTCTCACATGACTATGAAAAGTTAGATCCATTAAGGAAATTGGATCTTTATGAAAACATTTGATCTTTTTAAAATACAATCTAGTTTTTACCCTAGATAAGTTTTCTGGAATAACCCTTCACCGGTTGTAAATTGTTTTTGTGGGTTTGGTAGGTTTTAGATTTGAAAAATTTAGCTCAAAACTTGTGGTTTTGTGTCACCCACTTGCTAACCTTGTATTGGGAAAGCAACACGTCCAGTATACTTGCTCCGTATATTACCTTTCGGTAAACTACCGTCCGGTTGTAAAGGAAAGCGTTGAACAAGCAACTGTTAAGGCAATGTCCCCTGACATGCTTTTAATTATGGTCTATAACGTGTCGGATGCAATTACTATCCTTGGTAGGAGCAATAGTAAAGCTCACCCTTATAATTTTCAGGTCTGGCACAAGGTCCTGTCTTTGACCATGCTATGCAACCACCGTTCTTACGGTTGACACCCGATTTGGTTCAGGTGACCTAATGAATTCCAGGTGAATTCCTAGGATTTTACGTTCAATGGTAATGAACGCATTGAAAATGGGTTTTCAGAAAACAAATCGGTTTGTAATTTTGATCAAAATATTTTCTCGTTCAAGCTCGAGTTTAGATATCATCGAATTCCATGAGTTTGTAATTCTCAATCTTTAAGATCAATCTCTAGGATTGAGTAATATCAGGCTTAAAAGCTGATTTTTGATCTTTAAGGAGATTATCCTTTCTGGGGATCTGATTCATTAGTCTTATCCAGCTAATTTGCACGGCGTCTTCCCCATTTTACAAGACAGATCCTCTCATGGTTAGGATAAGTCTGACCACATGGCGATCCTGTTTGATGCTGAGGTCCGTGGATTTCCTGCTGATTTTAGTGATGACTTTTCTAGATTTTTCGTCAACCTACAGCTGGTCTGGACGACAACTTCATGACCTAAATCAAGAAGCGCGTTTCTTTTTCGGAAGACTTTACTTCCTTTTAATGATGGAATTGATTCATCGTGTAGATCCATCTTTCTTTCAAATATATTACAGTAAATCGGGTAAAATATTTAATTTTGTCCAAAACAAAAGTATCTTCAGTTATTTGTACAAAAATATGTGATATATGTTCAAAATAACTTGGTAAATTTTTTCCACACTTGGCTTTTATTTTCCTTTTTATTGTCCTCTATTTCATTTTAAATGAATTCTAACATTTTAGTTTGTTTCTCAATTTATGTCCTTTCCAAGGTAACAATAATTTCGGTGTTAACACCTAGTTTTATCGTTCATAAATATGTATAAACATGATTTTGAATTCATTTAATTGAAAATTTTGAAAATTTTTACTAGAATTGGGTAGTCAGTATATAAGACTAGGGCTGTTCTTTATTATCAGAGAGTACTAGATTCTAATACAACTACTGCGTTACTAGTATTTCTAATGGTAACCAAGTGTTTAAATTTAAAATTTTAAAAATCCGAAAGAATTTAACCCCTTCCCACACTTAAGATCTTGCAATGCCCTCATTTGCAAGAAATCAGTAACAATTTAAATTATTGAGGGCGATTAGCGTAGAAAAATGATTAAATTTTACCAAAGTTTCCAAACGTATTGGCTTTTTTTTATTTTTTTATTTTTTTATGTTTTTGGCATACTTTAATTCAATAAGATTAAAAATAATGATACTAAAAGTTCTCGTCCCTCCCTTGGGTAAAGCAATTTCGGTTCAACGACCTAGTCTTCAACTTACGACGAATTTTAAAAATCATATTTTTAACTTAGCGAAATAAAGTAAATTTTTGTTTTTAAATTCACACAAAAATAAATTTAAAATGCATAAAATTAAAAATTCATATTATTAAAATTTTAAAAAAATCACACCAAATTTATATATATTTTTATTTTTATACAACAAACTTGTCTCAAAAATATTAATTTTTCAAATATTTACAAACTTAAATATATTGATTTTAAAAAGTTTACAATAATAAATTAATATTTATTTTTACAAACTAGGTAAAAGTAAAAATTAAAAATCTTTTTGGTCTTTTATCCCACTTTAATCAATCAAATATTATCAAAAATATACGCCCCTCTTTTCGGTAAAGTAATTTCGGCTATATTACCTAGTTTTACTCCTGACGAATTTCTGAAATATTTTGAGTTGATTGATTAAAGATATTTATACCTTAAGAATAAACGGTAAATTTCGCAGTGATGTAATAAATTTTTGTATGATATCAATAATTTCGGTTACGCATACCTAATTTTATTGAATACCAATTTAATACTTTATAGCGAACGATTCAGCGTTTATTATCAAAAGGTTAAAAAATAATAAAAATAAAAATAAAAAATGTACATACTTACCTGTGAAATAGAATTCTTAGTGACCTGCTTTAGCCCACTCATAAGATAGTCGGACTAATTGGTTTTCCATAGCTACATAGGCATAACCTCGAGCATTCAACGTTTTTTCTTCGAAACATATGAACGGTCCATCTCTGCATAAAGTAACGAATTCGGTATTGGAATATGTCTGATTCGTCGAACATTTTCCTTCGTGTGACCTTTTTCCGCATTTGTGACATCTTTCAAGGTGTCGTGCTCTTCTTTTCGCTGCGGATTTTGATTTTCCTTTACCAAACTGTAACTTATTATTTTCGTTCCTGGATTCTTTTCTTACTCCGTCCAATTTACCTCTGATTAATAATACTATTTCACTTGGAAGGGTGTCATTATTACGTTTAGTGATCAAAGCGTGTAGCATTAGACCATGGTTTAGTTCACAGGAAGTCTTCATCTCGTAAAACCTAAAAAAATAAAAATTCATAATGGGGGGAGAAGACTAGTTCTTTAGGGTCTGCTAGGGAAAGACCATTCGGATTCCATTCTCGAGAACTACACGAAAACAGAATATCTAACTCTAACAGAAATACATATTACCCTAAAAAGATTCGAACCTCCCCACAATTAGTTAGCTGTGGTGTTGAAATTGTGATTAACTTCGTTGTCAACTTCCATCAGATCATGTATGTAATGTTTAACTCTGTGACCATTAACTTTAAATTCAATCCCATTTGAATTTATTAACTCTATTGTTCCGTATGGGAAAACTCTTTTGACTATGAATGGTCCAGACCATCTTGATTTCAATTTTCCAGGAAATAGCTTGAATCGTGAATTGAAAAGAAGAACTCTGTCTCCTTTTTTAAATTCTTTCGAACTTCCGATTCTTTTATCATGCCATTTCTTCATTCTTTCTTTATAGATTAACGAATTTTCGTATGCTTCATGTCTTAATTCTTCTAATTCGTTTAGCTGACTTAATCGTAGACGTCCGGCTTTATGTAAATCAAGATTACATGTCTTCAAAGCCCAAAATGCTTTGTGTTCAATTTCTACTGGAAGATGACATGCTTTTCCATAAACGAGTCTAAAAGGTGTGGTTTCAATTGGAGTTTTGTGGGCTGTTCTAAAAGCCCAGAGTGCATCCTCCAATTTAATGGACCATTCCTTTGGATTTGATCCTACGGTTTTCTCTAGAATACGTTTTAAAGCTCGGTTGGTATTTTCAACTTGTCCACTTGTCTGTGGATGATATGCGGTGGAGATTTTATGAGTTACTCCATATCTTTTGAGAACTTTTTCAAGTTGATTATTACAAAAATGAGTACCCCGATCGCTTATTAAGGCTTTCGGTGTTTCAAACCTAGCAAAAAGACGTTTTAAAAAGTTGACTACAACTCGTGCATCGTTAGTTGGGAGAGCTTGTGCTTCCGCCCATTTAGATATATAATCAATGGCAACGAGAATGTAGAGATTATTATGAGATTTTGGAAATGGAACCATAAAGTCAAAACCCCAAATGTCAAATATTTCACATACTTGAATGACATTTTGTGGCATTTCATCACGTTGACTTATTTTTCCGGCCCTTTGACAAGCATCACAGGATTTGCAAAGAAGGTGTGCGTCTTTGAAAATTGTAGGCCAATAGAATCCAGCATCGTAAACTTTTCTTGCTGTAAGTTGAGGCCCATAATGCCCTCCTGTTGGTCCTGTGTGACAATGGTTTAAAATTTGACTAGCTTCATCTCCGAATACACATCGGCGTATTATTCTATCGGGACAACTTTTAAACAAATGTGGATCTTCCCAGAAATAGTGTTTTATATCACTAAAGAATTTCTTTCGTTTTTGGTACGATAACCCTTTTTCAAGGAATCCACATACTAAGTAGTTTGCATAGTCTGCAAACCATGGAATTTCATTATAATCTATCTTCAATAGATATTCATCAGAAAAGTTGTCTTGTATGGCCGATTCATTTAGAACTTCTAATTCAGGATTTTCAAGACGAGAAAGATGATCAGCGGCGAGATTTTCTGCTCCCTTTTTATCTCGGATTTCAATATCGAACTCTTGTAAGAGTAAGATCCAATGGATTAATCGTGGTTTGGCATTTTGTTTTGAAAATAGGTATCTAAGAGCAGAATGGTCGGTATACACCACTGTTTTAGCTAGAACGAGATATGAACGAAATTTGTCAAAAGCAAAGACAATAGCAAGGAGTTCTTTTTCAGTAGTTGTGTAATTTGTTTGTGCTCCTTGTAACGTCTTACTAGCATAATATATAGGTTGAAATCATTTTTCAATCCTTTGTCCTAAAACGGCTCCCATTGCAAAATCACTTGCATCGCACATTAGTTCAAACGGTAAATTCCAATTTGGAGTTATCATGATTAGTGAGTTTTTCTTTAAGAATATTAAAAGATTTGATGCATTCATCTGAAAAGATGAATGGAGCATCCTTTTCTAGGAGTTTATTCATAGGAGTGGCAATTTTAGAAAAATCTTTTATGAAACGTCGGTAAAAACCGGCATGCCCTATAAAACTCCTAACTCCTCTAACATTGGTGGGATGTGGAAGTTTAGAAATTACATCTACTTTAGCTCTATCCACTTCAATTCCTTCCTTTGAAATTTTATGACCAAGAACGATGCCTTCTTTAACCATGAAATGGCATTTCTCCCAATTAAGTACTAGATTTGATTGTTCGCATCTAATAAGCATTCGTTCAAGATTAACTAGACATGATTCAAACGTATCCCCGAAGACTGAAAAGTCATCCATGAAAACTTCCATGCATTTGTGACAACCCGGAAATTTTCAACCAAATTTAAACTTTATCTTTATATTATTCCGACACGATAAGCAAAGTTTGTTAAGTTAAATCTCAAGAATTTTAAATTGTGTTCATACATTCATTATAACCTCGACCAAATTCCGACGATTCACGAACTGTTATATATAAATAAATATGTATATATATGTATATATATATTATAACTTGAGAATATTAATAAAGTATTAAACGTATAATACTTTACATGAACGTATTTGTTTCAATATGTTTATCGATGGAATTAGAAGATAATATCAAATGATTGATTTATCAGATACATTATGATATCATTACGGGTCTATGTTATGAGGTCCACTGTGATTTAAGAAATCTATTCTTTTTGACAACATTCGAAAAATGGTAAAGTGATTTATAAGTAAGAACGTGAAGTGTAAATAACTTAGATGTTAGATATCGACAAGTTAAGTAACTCGACATTTTTCATTAAGAAGATTTCATACGTTTATTTAACCTTTGAACTTTATCACATGCTTCACCAACAAACTGTAATTTAAAAACTTGAAACCTATTATGAATATATATGATTCTACTTTTCTAAAACATTTTATGATATATAACGATTTCCATTATTTTAACCTTTAAACAAAATGATTCTTAAAAATATATTTGGTTTTGGAAAACAAAATTATTATATTTATTTGATTTAGTTTCAAAAGTACAAAAATGTTTTCAGTTTAAAAAGAACTTTATTATTAAAATGTATATAACTTTTATAAATATCTAGAACCACTTTTGACAACTCATTACTTAACCAGTATGATAAAGATAATGATATTTATATTTTACTTTATTAAATATATATAATGATTTAAATTAATATTATATATATTTATACGCGTATTATACGTACATAGTTTTATACTTTTACTATACTTAAACTTTACCTTTACTTTATTTTTACTTTACTTTAACTTTAATAATTCACTTTAATAATTCATACTTTAATAATTCATACTTTAATAATTCACTTTAATAATTCATACTTTAATAATTTACTTTAATAATTCATACTTTAATAATTTACTTTAATAATTCATACTTTAATAATTCACTTTAATAATTCAAAAATCTATTATAAATAGAATTAAATAGGTTTCATTATTTCATAGAAACTTGAAAATATTTTTCTCTAAACTCTAAACTCTCTCAGTCGATTTACATATATATATTTACTCCGTATTATTTCAAGATATTATTAGTATACATAAAATAGTACGTCAGAGTGCTGTCCGAGTGATTTCGAAATTGTTTTTCGAGTGGGATTGGATTAAGGAAATTATGGGTTATAGCTATGGAGGTGATTGGGTATGGTTCATGGGTATGCTCGTGAGGTCAATATAGTGTTTATCATCTCGGTTGCGTCTACGTACCTTTCCTGCAATATTGAATCTCAATATTGATACGTGAGTACTCATAATTTAACTTTTACATACTAATAGTGTATCCCTGACTAGTGCTCGAGTATATAGGATTATGCATGTTTGTACTTTTGATATTGCCTTTAGTTAGGTTATGTTGAATCCTGAATTAGTTATATATGCGACTGAGATAAGGTATAAGATATGCATGTCGTTGGAAAGCTAGTGAAAAATTAAGAACTTTTCATTTAGATATCGAATGATTTCGATGAACGGATTTGAAGTTATAGTCCATCGAATTTTTGTATTATTATTAAAAATGATTATTATTATCGTCGTTATTATCGTCGTTCTAGTTTTATCTTATTATTATTATTATTATTATCTTTATCAATAAAAGGATTTATCATTAAAAAATGTTATTTTTTATTATTATTACTATCGTTATTATCGTTAAAGTTATAATTAGTATTATTATTATTATCAAATTATTATTATTATTATTATTATTATTATTATTATTATTGGTATTATTATTATTATTATCATTATTAATATATATATCATTATTTAAAAATGGTTATTGTTATTGTTATTATTATTATTACTATATTATCATTAAGATAATTATTAGTATTATCGTTAATAAGGTTATAGTAACTATCATTATTAATATTAGTGTAATTAAAACAAATATTTGTAACACCTAATTATTTTGATTACTATTATTATCATTATTACCAACACGATATAAAAGACGATTAAAAGCTATTAAATGAAACGATTAGGAAATAATGGGTAAGAGTATCATGATGAAATTAAAATATTATAAGATATTGATTTAGATAAAATTATCGTTCTTATTATTTTTATCATTACTATTATTATTAAAATTATCGTTAGTATTAAAACTATCATTTTAATAAAAATTATCATTTTAATAGAAATGTCATTGTTACTATAAAATATCATTATTATTATTATTATTTTAAATAGAATTATTATTTTAAAGATAATATTAAAAATTATCGTAAATATTAAAGTTATCATAATTAGAATTATCGTTTTATCATAATGTCATCTTAGTAATTCTAAATATTGATATTTTTATAATAATAATTATTATTACAAAATAATACAACTTTTACTTACTATCATTATAGATATTATTTTATCAAATAAATATTTGATACAAACATATTTTACTACGTGTAATAACTTACTTTAATAATACCTATCATATTATCTTTATAATATTAAATGAACCCTATAAATTTTATTACTTAATATATATAAAAGTATATTTTATTATATAAATATAATATAAAATTTTATTTATTAATAAATAAATTATATTATTTACTCTAATAAATCTTTTAAAATATTTAAAAATATAAAACGACGATATTTAAACTATATATTAATCATGTATAGATTTTTGGAAATTATTTTGAGTCAAATTTACTTTTGTTGACTTTTGCATATTAGTCTCGAGCATTAGGATTGTGGTACAATATGACTTGACCTAATTTGTTAGACAAATATTGACCAACACATAAATATATATAATTAATTTAGGTTCGTGAATCCGAGGCCAACCTTGCACTTGTTCAATGACGTTATATGTATTTTTACTACGAAATACAGTATGGTGAGTTTCATTTACCTTTTTACCCTTTATATTTTTGGGACTGAGAATACATGCGCTTTTATAAATGTTTGACGAAATAGACACAAGTAATTGAAACTACATTCTATGGTTGAATTATCAAAATCGAATATGCCCCTTTTTATTAAAGTCTGGTAATCTAAGAATTATGGAACATACACCCTAATTGACGCGAATCCTAAAGATAGATCTATTGGGCCTAACAAACCCCATCCAAAGTACCGGATGCTTTAGTACTTCGAAATTATATCATGTCCGAAGGAGGATCCCGGAATGATAGGGGATATTCTTATATGTATCTAGTTAATGTCGGTTACCAGGTGTTCACCATATGAATGATTATTTTTTGTCTCTATGCATGGGACGTATATTTATGAGAACTGGAAATGAAATTCTTGTGGTCTATTAAAATGATGGAAATAAATAATTATGATAAACTAATGAACTCACCAACCTTTTGGTTGACACTTTAAAGCATGTTTATTCTCAGGTGTTAAAGAAATCTTCCGCTGTGCATTTGCTCATTTTAAAGATATTACTTGGAGTCTTTCATAGCATATTTCGAAGAACGTTGCATTCGAGTCATTGAGTTCATCAAAGATTATTATTAAATCAATTTATAGTTGGATAGTGGATATTATGAAATGGTATGCATGCCTGTCAATTTTTGATGTAAAGAAAGATTGTCTTTTAAAAACGAATGCAATGTTTGTAAAATGTATCATATAGAGGTCAAATACCTCGTAATGTAATCAACTATTGTGAATCGTTTATAATGTATATGAACGGGTCCTTTCAGTTGGTATCAGAGCGGTGATCTTAGCGAACCAGGTCTGCATTAGTGTGTCTAACTGATAAGTCATTAGGATGCATTAGTGAGTCTGGACTTCGACCGTGTCTGCATGTCAAAAGTTTTGCTTATCATTTCTAGTCGAAAATCATCTGCTTATCATCCATAGAAAATTACCTGCTTATCATTATTAGTCTAGACACGTCTTGCTACATTAGTTGCATGAGTAGTGTATAGACAAAATTCATATCTTAGCGTATCTGCTAAATCATATCTTATCGTATCTGTTACTTTAAACTTTGCCTGACATATCCCGCAAATTCCTCCGTAATCTATGAAATCTTTTGATCTCTATATATAGATATCCTACGTAAATAGAATACCACCCGATAACCGAAAAATCATTTTTATATCGAAAATCCTTTATCCAATCGTACGAAATGGAATTTGTCATCAGTTCAAGTCACTCGGATTCCGAAATGGAATCTCACTCAAGCTCCGAAAGCAGTGTGACCGGAATGGATCAACCAATCAGACATCACCTATTCTGGATGAATTGGGGATGGGTTCGTAGCCTCCTCAATCATTGGAAACAATAAGAAGGCGATCCTTTCCATCCACCACATTGCCCTCTTGGCGAAGAACCTGAAGCACTTACCGGCGAACCTGTTCGAGACACCATTTTCTCTCTCATTTCCAGGGTATCTCGTCACGATTATATACTACATCAAATTCTAGATTTTATTTATCCGCTCGTTCCAACTGACAATCATCCTGGAATAATAGAAGAAGTCAACGAACTTCGCGCTCGGGTAGTGGCTTTGGAGAATATGGTGCAGAGATTACAAACACCAGCAGCAGCACCAGCAGCATAACCAGTACCACCATCATCAACGCTAACAGTACCATTACCACCTCCAACCATAACCGCGTTGTAAACCTCAACTTCACAATCTATCCCACGAGCATCAACGTCATACGCACCATAGATACCAAGGAGTACCAACAACAATAACTGACGAAGTATTAATTCATAACTTCATTGGAGAAACATTCCGCGGTGATTATATAATCTCTAAAGTCTTAGAGATTATCTAATCTAGCCCTAACCATAAATCAGTTAAGCGAACCAAAATGATAGAAGGAAGAGTAGAAACCCTGATAAAAATGGTGTGTGATTAACAAGTTAAACTTGTTTTACCAACAGCATCAACAGTACCGTCAACGTCACCAGCATCGTCAGTACAGTCAACATCAGAATCAACAACACCTATAACATCACAAACTCCGTCAGTTCAAGAATCACTGTGGACATCATTACGAATCAATAACGTGTATATTGTATCAACAAGTTATGAAGAATTAACTCATTCCCTCTGAAGAAATTATATATATATATATTTTGAAATAAAAAATAAATCTTTCCGTGCTAAGCTATTGTGTGTGAATCTTAACTACTCGGTTAATTCATATTACAAATATGCAATAATGTACGTCCCTCGCCCACGACTTAACCATCGTTAACTACAATCTCTGTCTCAATTCAACAAATTCCAATTCCTAATAAATCAAGTATATATTTGATTTTACACTTCATCATTGATGTAACCGAAACTTTTCAGATAACATCATTCGTACTTTGCGAAGTTCACAAGAATTTAACGAAAACCAACATCACATCTCAACAAATAACGAAGTATTGATTCATAATTTCAATATTATTGAAGAAATACTTATGTAACCTCTAAAGCCTTCAAGGAATTATTCAATTCTAGTTCCAACCGTAAATCGAATGAGTTTAATTTAGTATTAACTCATTAAAATCTACGTTACATCTGAGGAGAATATATACATATATATTTTCATAAAGACTGTAATAAAATTCTTATGTACAAAATATTAATTGTAAAAAAAATTTTAACGGGTAGGTAATACCCGAGAGATATATATAAATTCACAATTAATATGTTACATTCTTCGAATCAGATTAAGCAAATTATCAATTATACTTCCTACTTTCACAATAATATACATTCTTTCATAGAAATCAAAACAATCATACTCATTCAAACCCAATTACATATTCTGCTTTTAAAATCTCAGAATTCAATTCGAGATATAACCGGTACCATCACTTTTAGATTCCTACATCTTTCAAAGCTATACTTTGACTTCAAAAGTGTGTTAGAACATCAAATGTATACAAACGATTACAATCTGTGTTCAAACCCTTCAAAAATCTCTGAAGACACTTCAAATAATGAGCAATCGAGATGATGATCCAACCACATATTACCCACAGTTATGTACTTAAAAAGCTCTCGAAACCAAAGTCATAATTCAACACATATATGTGTCAGATCTTTTGGCATTTATTAGCAAAAATAACCTTGCAATTCCTTTGCAAAGTAGCAAATTATATCACAGCTCCAGCAAGACAACTTCGATTTTTTCATTCGGAGTAGCCTTATCATAATTTTGATATATGTGATTACCCTTTTGTTACCGGAGAACCTTTCATATTCCACCACATTAGCAATAAACTTACCAACAACTTCACTGATCTTGGGCATTCCGAAGAATCTTTATATTTATCGAAACCTCATCATTTACTCATCTGCCTCTTGTAACGAGAATTGCCATACGAATCATTGGGAATTAGCAATCAGTATTTTGAAATCTCACAGCATGTTGACGCCAACAGTTATACATAACGTCTATTTCCAAGGCTTACATACTTCGAATGTGAAGTTTCTGAAAAACACTCTGAACCGCGAACTAGTTCTCGAAATGTTGATGAAGCAACAAAAACTATAAACGACCTTAGCAGTAAAAAGTTTGATGATAAAGATTAGTGTATTAACAAAGCTCAGAAATAGAGAAGTTTTGGAACTGGAAAACGGATTGAGCAAAGTATGAAGGAGGCTGTGGACAAATCACAAAGACTGAACCTGCCTTCAAAGAATCCAAATGATTCAGTGTCTGCTGAATTCATTAACAAATACCTTGCTCCTGATACAAAACCCTTACAGACAATATTCTTCATCATTCTCTGATATTAGAAATTTTAAGATATTATCGTATCTTTCATTATAAATATCCTCCATATTTCTGAAGAAATTTCCATAACTATTCTTATCTGGAATCATTTATCTCTTTGCGCTATCTGTATTACATCAAAAAGGAAACTGTTTAGTTCCTATACTCTGTAAACCTTTGAGTTTAAAATATGAATGTTTTTGAAGTAGTGTTGGAAACTGAAGCATGAGTTAGTATAATATAATGACACTTGATCAATGTGATTATATTATAGTAATTCATGCTGAGTTTCTAAATGGAACGTGATGATTCACAGATCATAACATCATCATGTGCCATGTTATACGACTCTTTTATTCTATTTAACCTCTAAAATATCAAGAAAATATTTCTTGATGATTCGGCCTTTTCCAAGGTATTCTAGTAATTTGACAAGTCAAGATCGTGCCATCACAATTTCCTTCCTAGAACATTAACAATGTTCATTCTGAAATTCATATCTGTGAATTCTGGACCATTACAAGCGGTGCTTAATCGCAAGAAGAAGAAACGAAAGGACAAAACTCCGAAATAGAAATTGGGGTATAAATTGCAGCAAATAAAAGAGAGCATTAACTATGGATGCCAATGATTATAGAAGATAGAAACAGAGACTTTGAAATATAAGGGAAGATATAAAGCCCAACGACAAACCAAAAAAATTATAAATCGTATATATCGATGCATATAGCAATATAAAGACACGGGAGAACTAGAAACACTATAAACCCAAGAGTATAGTAGAAGTAAATAGATTCTTCCGGCAGTAGATGAAAAAGAAGAATGACCAATATGAAAGTTATAAGTATATCGAGAATCAGAACTGGATGGAGCATATTGATGAATACTTTAAAATATGAGTTGAGGGGGAAAGAATAGAAGGTGATGAAACATGACTAGGAACTTAGAAATCAACAGATTTAACTCACACAATGACGGAATAAGTGAATCAAACCCTCTAGTGAATAGGTTAAGCTTTTTGTGATTAATTTAGTCATACCACAACTAAATCAAGTGTGATTAGATCAACACCTAGAGCTATTATTCACCACCTGGGTGATTTGGGTTGAGAGAGAATCGGAGGAGCTCACCATATCTGAGTGTGTGTAACAAATGAGAGGTTTAACCTAAAATAAAGAACATAAGACTTTATATACCCCTGCTGTTGACTCACCCGTACGATTCATCAATCACACATACGAGTTGGCTTCATCAGCCGTACGGGTGATCACTCACTCGTGTCTTCTCATTTTGGTTGTAATTGTGACTTAGCTCAGCATCAACCGTGCGTATGAACCTGTCAGCCGTATGAGTGAGGCTTCACTCGAACGTCTGACTAAGTCTAACATAGTCAAACATTTAAATCTCGTTCCTGCAGTTGCTGTAACCACATACAAACACGGATAGGATAATAACGAACGTTCATGGTGGCCTATAAACTGTTGTACCTGCAATGGACGTGGGTAGATGTCCAGGAACTTGCATAAAATGCATCAACAGAAGGTGTGAGTTGTAAGAAAACGAAGGAGGTGAATTTACAGGAAAATCTCTGACAGAACAATTAAAATGGACGATCGCATTTAAAGCGGATCATAATTCCTTTTGTTACCGGAGAATCAAATCTTATTACAAAGATTTTCTTCAAATCCCTTGAAATCTGGAAATCAATCATATCTACGTCAAATGATAAGATGAATCTACACTTACTCATTTCACTCTTCTATGTTAGCTTCATTCGTACTCTTCATATAAATGGATTGTTTATCTAAATTATTCGCTGATGATAAAACTCTAATTTTCAGCCTGTATGCATCATGAAAACATAATTATTATCATTCACGACCTTTCCATTCAAATTTCGGGACGAAATTTCTTTAACGGGTAGGTACTGTGACAACCCGGAAATTTTCAACCAAATTTAAACTTTATCTTTATATTATTCCGACACGATAAGCAAAGTTTGTTAAGTTAAATCTCAAGAATTTTAAATTGTGTTCATACATTCATTATAACCTCGACCAAATTCTGACGATTCACGAACCGTTATATATAAATAAATATGTATATATATGTATATATATATTATAACTTGAGAATATTAATAAAGTATTAAACATATAATACTTTACATGAACGTATTTGTTTCAATATATTTATCGATGGAATTAGAAGATAATATCAAATGATTGATTTATCAGATACATTATGATATCATTACGGGTCTATGTTATGAGGTCCACTGTGATTTAAGAAATCTATTCTTTTTGACAACATTCGAAAAATGGTAAAGTGATTTATAAGTAAGAACGTGAAGTGTAAATAACTTAGATGTTAGATATCGACAAGTTAAGTAACTCGACATTTTTCATTAAGAAGATTTCATACGTTTATTTAACCTTTGAACTTTATCCCATGCTTCACCAACAAACTGTAATTTAAAAACTTGAAACCTATTATGAATATATATGATTCTACTTTTCTAAAACATTTTATGATATATAACGATTTCCATTATTTTAACCTTTAAACAAAATGATTCTTAAAAATATATTTGGTTTTGGAAAACAAAATTATTATATTTATTTGATTTAGTTTCAAACGTACAAAAATGTTTTTAGTTTAAAAAGAACTTTATTATTAAAACGTATATAACTTTTATAAATATCTAGAACCACTTTTGACAACTCATTACTTAACCAGTATGATAAAGATAATGATATTTATATTTTACTTTATTAAATATATATAATGATTTAAATTAATATTATATATATTTATACGCGTATTATACGTACATAGTTTTATACTTTTACTATACTTAAACTTTACCTTTACTTTATTTTTACTTTACTTTAACTTTAATAATTCACTTTAATAATTCATACTTTAATAATTCATACTTTAATAATTCACTTTAATAATTCATACTTTAATAATTTACTTTAATAATTCATACTTTAATAATTTACTTTAATAATTCATACTTTAATAATTCACTTTAATAATTCAAAAATCTATTATAAATAGAATTAAATAGGTTTCATTATTTCATAGAAACTTGAAAATATTTTTCTCTAAACTCTAAACTCTCTCAGTCGATTTACATATATATATTTACTCCGTATTATTTCAAGATATTATTAGTATACATAAAATAGTACGTCAGAGTGCTGTCCGAGTGATTTCGAAATTGTTTTTCGAGTGGGATTGGATTAAGGAAATTATGGGTTATAGCTATGGAGGTGATTGGGTATGGTTCATGGGTATGCTCGTGAGGTCAATATAGTGTTTATCATCTCGGTTGCGTCTACGTACCTTTCCTGCAATATTGAATCTCAATATTGATACGTGAGTACTCATAATTTAACTTTTACATACTAATAGTGTATCCCTGACTAGTGCTCGAGTATATAGGATTATGCATGTTTGTACTTTTGATATTACCTTTAGTTAGGTTATGTTGAATCCTGAATTAGTTATATATGCGACTGAGATAAGGTATAAGATATGCATGTCGTTGGAAAGCTAGTGAAAAATTAAGAACTTTTCATTTAGATATCGAATGATTTCGATGAAGGGATTTGAAGTTATAGTCCATCGAATTTTTGTATTATTATTAAAAATGATTATTATTATCGTCGTTATTATCGTCGTTCTAGTTTTATCTTATTATTATTATTATTATTATTATCTTTATCAATAAAAGGATTTATCATTAAAAAATGTTATTTTTTATTATTATTACTATCGTTATTATCGTTAAAGTTATAATTAGTATTATTATTATTATCCAATTATTATTATTATTATTATTATTATTATTATTATTATTATTATTATTATTATTATTGGTATTATTATTATTATTATTATCATTATTAATATATATATCATTATTTAAAAATGGTTATTGTTATTGTTATTATTATTATTACTATATTATCATTAAGATAATTATTAGTATTATCGTTAATAAGGTTATAGTAACTATCATTATTAATATTAGTGTAATTAAAACAAATATTTGTAACACCTAATTATTTTGATTACTATTATTATCATTATTACCAACACGATATAAAAGATAATTAAAAGCTATTAAATGAAACGATTAGGAAATAATGGGTAAGAGTATCATGATGAAATTAAAATATTATAAGATATTGATTTAGATAAAATTATCGTTCTTATTATTTTTATCATTACTATTATTATTAAAATTATCGTTAGTATTAAAACTATCATTTTAACAAAAATTATCATTTTAATAGAAATGTCATTGTTACTATAAAATATCATTATTATTATTATTATTTTAAATAGAATTATTATTTTAAAGATAATATTAAAAATTATCGTAAATATTAAAGTTATCATAATTAGAATTATCGTTTTATCATAATGTCATCTTAGTAATTCTAAATATTGATATTTTTATAATAATAATTATTATTACAAAATAATACAACTTTTACTTACTATCATTATAGATATTATTTTATCAAATAAATATTTGCTACAAACATATTTTACTACGTGTAATAACTTACTTTAATAATACCTATCATATTATCTTTATAATATTAAATGAACCCTATAAATTTTATTACTTAATATATATAAAAGTATATTTTATTATATAAATATAATATAAAATTTTATTTATTAATAAATAAATTATATTATTTACTCTAATAAATCTTTTAAAATATTTAAAAATATAAAACGACGATATTTAAACTATATATTAATCATGTATAGATTTTTGGAAATTATTTTGAGTCAAATTTACTTTTGTTGACTTTTGCATATTAGTCTCGAGCATTAGGATTGTGGTACACTATGACTTGACCTAATTTGTTAGACAAATATTGACCAACACATAAATATATATAATTAATTTAGGTTCGTGAATCCGAGGCCAACCTTGCACTTGTTCAATGACGTTATATGTATTTTTACTACGAAATACAGTATGGTGAGTTTCATTTACCTTTTTACCCTTTATATTTTTGGGACTGAGAATACATGCGCTTTTATAAATGTTTGACGAAATAGACACAAGTAATTGAAACTACATTCTATGGTTGAATTATCGAAATCGAATATGCCCCTTTTTATTAAAGTCTGGTAATCTAAGAATTATGGAACAGACACCCTAATTGACGCGAATCCTAAAGATAGATCTATTGGGCCTAACAAACCCCATCCAAAGTACCGGATGCTTTAGTACTTCGAAATTATATCATGTCCGAAGGAGGATCCCGGAATGATAGGGGATATTCTTATATGTATCTAGTTAATGTCGGTTACCAGGTGTTCACCATATGAATGATTATTTTTTGTCTCTATGCATGGGACGTATATTTATGAGAACTGGAAATGAAATTCTTGTGGTCTATTAAAATGATGGAAATAAATAATTATGATAAACTAATGAACTCACCAACCTTTTGGTTGACACTTTAAAGCATGTTTATTCTCAGGTGTTAAAGAAATCTTCCGCTGTGCATTTGCTCATTTTAAAGATATTACTTGGAGTCTTTCATAGCATATTTCGAAGAACGTTGAATTCGAGTCATTGAGTTCATCAAAGATTATTATTAAATCAATTTATAGTTGGATAGTGGATATTATGAAATGGTATGCATGCCTGTCAATTTTTGATGTAAAGAAAGATTGTCTTTTAAAAACGAATGCAATGTTTGTAAAATGTATCATATAGAGGTCAAATACCTCGTAATGTAATCAACTATTGTGAATCGTTTATAATGTATATGAACGGGTCCTTTCAGCATTCTTCTATCATGTCATGAAAAATTGCCATCATGCACCTTTGAAAGGTTGCAGGGGCGTTGCAAAGTCCAAATGGCATGCGTTTGTAAGCAAAAGTACCATAAGGGTACGTGAATGTAGTTTTCTCTTGGTCCTCGGGTGCTATTGGAATTTGAAAGTATCCGAAAAAACCATCAAGAAAACAATAGTAACTATTTCCGGCTAATCTTTCCAACATTTGATCAATGAAAGGTAAGGGAAAGTGATCTTTTCTGGTGGTGTCATTTAATTTTCTATAATCAATACAAACACGCCATCCTGTTACAGTCCTAGTAGGAATAAGCTCATTTTTCTCATTTGTGATGACAGTCATGCCACCCTTCTTAGGTACGCATTGAACTAGGCTTACCCATGGACTATCAGAAATTAGATAAATTAAACCTGCATCAAGCAGTTTAATAATTTCTTTCTTAACAACATCTTGCATATTAGGATTTAGTCTTCATTGGAGTTGCACATACGTTTTATGACCTTCTTCCATAAGGATTTTATGTGTGCAATACGAAGGACTTATTCCTTTAATATCATGAATCTTCCATGCAATGGCTGGTTTATGAGCTTTTAGCACAGAAATGAGTTGAGATATTTCATTATCAGTAAGAGAAGACGATATTATTACAGGTAATTCAGACTCACCATGTAAATAAGCGTATTCCAAATGGTTTGGAAGTGGCTTTAACTCTAATGTCGGTGGTTCTTTTATCGATGATTTATATCGATATCTGTCTTCTTCTTTTAGCATTTGAATTTCTTCTGTTGTTGGTTCATATCCATTAGCCATAAGTGTAGCTAACATTTCAGTTTCATTAATTGGTTCAGTTCCTTCTCCTAAAGAACATTCTCTTGTTCCTTGTAATTCTGGAAATTCTTCTAACAATTCTACATGTGAATCTATAGTTTGAATATAATAACATGTATCATCTGCAGATTGCGGTTGTTGCATGACTCTATCAACTGAAAAGGTAACACTCTCGTCCTCTATACTTAGGGCCAGTTTCTTACCAAACACGTCTATTATTGCTTTGGCCATGTTTAAGAATGATCTTCCTAATATGAGAGGTACTCGAGAATCTTCTTCCATGTCCTGAATAACAAAATCTACTGGAAATACTAAAGTTCCAACTTTAACTAGCATATTCTCCATTATCCCTCTAGGATATTTTACTAATCGATCGGCTAGTTGTATGCTTATTATTGTTGGTTTTAATTCTCCAAGGTCTAGTTTAGCGTATAGTGAATACGGCATTAGATTTATACTAGCACCTAAGTCTGCCAATGCTTCTATTGAACTAAGACTACCCAGAAAACATGGAATTGTGAAACTTCCTGGATCTGATAATTTTTCTGGTATCTTATTCAACAGCACTGCTGAACAGTTTGCATTCATAGTAACAGCCGAGAGTTCTTCCATTTTCTTTCTATTTGTGATTAGATCTTTCAGAAATTTAGCATATCTAGGCATTCCTGAAATCACATCAATGAAAGGAAGATTTACATTTATTTGTTTAAACATATCCAAGAATTTGGATTGCTCGGCTTCAAGTCTCTCTTTTCTCATTTTACTTGGGTAAGGAAGTGGTGGTTGGTATGGTTTAACAAAAGGTTTAACCTTAACTGTGTTATCTTCATTAACCTTTTCAACTACCGGTTCTTTTTCCTTATTTTATTCAGATTGTGGTTCTTGTGGAGTAGGAATAGCTTCATCAGAAATTACAGGCATTTCAGGTGGTTTAAGTGTAATACCACTTCTCGTGGTAATGGCTTTAGCAGTTTCATTCTGGGAGTTAGCATCTGTATCACTAGGTAGACTTCCCGGTTTTCTTTCACCTATTAACCTTGCTAGGTTGCTTACTTCTTTTTCCAGATTTTGAATAGAAGCTTGTTGATTTCTAAATGCTTGAGCATTTTGTTCATTGGTTTGTTTCTGAGATGTGAAAAACTGTGTTTGAGATTCAACTAGCTTTGACATCATATCTTCTAAATTTGGCTTTTTATCATCGGTTTGTGGTGGTTTATTTTGAAAATTAGGTTTTTGCTGATTGTAAGTATTGTTGGATACTTGTTGATTGCTTGGACCTTGTTGATTGTTGTATGGAACATTTCAGTTATAATTCTGATTTTGATTGTAGATTGGTCTTGGCGGTTGATAATTATTCTGATAATTATTTCCAGGCCTTTGGTTTATGTATGAAACATTCTCTCTTTGTTCCATTGTTAGTTCAATACTGAGACAATCTTTTGTCAAATGTGGTCCTCCACACTGCTCACAACTAATTCTTAGTGAGTGAATATCCTTAGTCATCTTTTCCATTCGTCTCTCGACAGCATCTATCTTTGCAAAAATGGAATCTAAGTCATGGCTAGAATCGGCTATAGCTGCTTTAGATGATCTAACGATATCTTTTTCTTGGTGCCACTCATGTGAGTGGGAAGCAGTGTTATTAATAATTTTGTAAGCATCAGTTGCGGTTTTCTTCATAATGGAACCACCAGCTGCTATATCGATGTCTTTTCTTGTAGTGATGTCGCATCCTTGGTAGAATATTTGTACTATTTGACAAGTATCTAAACCATGTTGCGGACATCCTCTTAATAACTTTCCAAATCTTGTCCACGCCTCATATAGAGTTTCATTTGGCTTTTGTGTGAACGTAACAATTTCTCCTTGAAGTCTCACGGCTTTAGATGCCGGAAAGAATTGTTTAAGAAATTTTTCAACTAAAACGTCCCATGTATCAATCGCCCCTTCAGGTAACTATTCCAACCAATCTTTGGCTTCTCCCTTTAAAGTCCAGGGAAATAACATGAGATATATCTGTTCATCCTCCACTTCTCTTATTTTAAATAGTGTACAGATCCTATTAAAGGTACGAAAATGTTCATTTGGATCTTCCTTCAGCGCACCACTAAATTGGCATTGATTAGTTACCATGTGTAGAATTTGTCCTTTGATTTCATAATCTGGTGCATTTATGTCTGGTTGAGTAATTGCGTGACCTTGGCCAGTGCGTTTAGCTCTCATTCGGTCTTCCATACTTAGAGGTTCCAGATTCTCCATAATTGAATTTGTTGAATCTGAATCACTAAAGGATTCTGATTTAATGGTTGGTTCCTCAACAATCTCTGTTTGAATGATTGGTGGTTCCGGAGGAAAGATTAGTGGTTCAGGATCTATGAATTGTCCCTGAATATTCTCCGGATTCTCAATTGTGAGGTCGGGTTCAAAAAAATGGATTATCGGAAATTTGAATTGGAATACTTGGTCGACTGGATGACGATTCTAAAGAAAAATCAACGGCGACAATATTTGCTAGATGTCTTGTTCTGGTTACAGGTGGTGAACGTATAAAAGGTGGTGAACGTTTTGCTCGATGCATTCACTGAATATCCTATTAGTTTTTAAAAAGAAGGAAAAATTATATAAGTTATCCAATTAATAGACTTTTCTGATTTTGCCCACGTTTCGAATAGCCAAAAGATGCAGCAGAGGGGCAGGATTCGTTTGGTCTCAATATAATTTAGTACTGTTTGGCTCCAATAACCCGGTCCACGTACAAATCCAACTATTACTACGAACCAGAAAATTTTGATGTCTATCAATTTAACCACTTAAAATAATTTTTCGTTTTGAAATTTTTAGAGAAGAAATAGAAAAAAAAAATTCTATGTCCTAAAAACTAGAATGTCGAGATATAAGAAAGAAAAAGAGCGCGTCGAAAAACGTCGAAAAATAAAAGGTCAAAAAATAAAAAGAACGTAGTGCGTCGAAACTTAAAAAGGAACTAAAAACTAAGAATTAAAATTTACGTCTAAAGATATTAAAGCTTAGAGAAATATTATATCCCAAAATGGCAATAACTTAAAAAGTACTTAAATATTAAAAACGGCATCGCAAAATTCTAAAGCACCTAAATCTTAGTCTAAAGAAAAAGCACTTAAGAGATTTTACGGCAAAGCCTAAAAATCTAGAAGTAAACATAATTATGGCAAAAACTATATCTTAAAACTAAATACGAGCGAAAAATACAAATATTACGCTAAAACGAATAAAAAGAAACAAAATATAAAAATATACTTAAAGTTGTAAAAAGTACAATTTTTATAAAAATATTATTTTATATTATTTATTTAATAAAACTATTAATTTTGTAATTTAATTAAACTAATTAAACTTAAAATACAAATTAAATAAAAACTAAATTAACTAATTAATTAATCTAAACCTAATTAGGGTTTAAATTAAATAATAATAATAATTATACTCCGTAATGATTGCTGTTGGAGTCAACTGTGGCGTGTCAGAGACCCTCATGCGATCGCATGCGAATTTGCCTTCGGGCTCATGCGATCGCATGAGCTAGGGTTTTAGGCCAGGTTACGGGCTGCTACAGTACCGAGCCTCGGGTAATTTTTATTATTTTTTTTTTCTGTTTTCTGATTTATATATATATAATATATTTATATAAATCAAATAAAACTTATATTTTTACAAAATAAAAATAAAGAAACTTTATAGTTATATATATATATATATATATATATATATATATATATATATATATATATATATATATATATATATATATATATATATATATATATATGTAACAAACTATTAAAAATATTTAAATTTTGTTTTTCTTTTTATATTTTTGTATTTTTAAAACGTATTTTTGCAAAAACGTATTTTTACAAAAGGAAACTAAAAATTAATAAAAAATCTTTTTTTTAAATATATTTAGCGTTGCGCTTTCGGCGTTTATGTGTTCCCCGGCAGCGGCGCCAAAAATACTTGATGTGTGCGAGGTGTAATAGGAAATAGTATTATTTTTACAACGAAATACTATTAAATACGATACAATTTTACACAAGATATTTATTTATTTATAGAATAGATATACCTAAACCTTGCTACAACACTTATAGGCAGTGTACCTAATCGTACAGTAGTGTAGTTTTTAGTAAGTCCGGTTCGTCCACAGGGAACTCTTAAACAAGCTTAACGCTATAATTTTAAAAACTATATTTGTAAAAATACAAAAATATATATAAGTAATATTATTATTATAAAAGGGGGGGTTTTTTACCGTTTAATGACCGGTTTGTCGATTTTAAAACTTAAGTCGCAGTTAAAACCTAATGTAAAATATTAAAAATAAATATAACTTAATTTAAAGCGTAAAGTAAATAACGATAATGAAATTGCGATAAATAAAAGTGCAATTAAATATAAAATAAAGGAAATTAAATATGAAATAAAGGAATTATGCTTATTTAAACTTTCGTAATCTTGATGTTTGACGTGTTGTTTTTAGTTTATTCCCATGGGTTAATTGTCCTTTGTCCTGGATTATTCGATATGTCCATACAGATTTGTCCATAATAATCCATCAGTCATAATCATAAAGTGCGAAAGTCTTCGTCAAATTATTCTTATTCCCGAAGTCAAATATTCCAACTAATTGGGGATTCGAATTGTAACAAGGTCTTAATACTTTGTTTAATGAATACACCAGGTTATCGACTGCGTGTAAACCAATGTTTTACTACTTTGTTAACAATTACACCAATTACCCTTGAATGTAATCCACCCCTGTTTCAACAAGTCTGTTAACTATTAATCCAGTTCCGTGTTCGGTAAAATGAACAATTATTGGTATTTATAGATATCCCGCCCACCGTACCCAGTCAAGCGTATGTGGTTATATATAAATACGTCAAATTATAAGTCTATATATTAAATTAACGAGGTGTCGCTTAGTTAATATAAAGCCCATTAATAGCCCATAGTCTAATTTTCACAAGTGTCGTTCTTTTATCCAAACCCCAATTATGGTACAAAGCCCAATTACCCAATTTTAATATACAGCCCAACATCATGATTACTTTGGCATTAAATAAGCATAATAATAACTTAGCTACGAGACATTAATTTAAAAATAACATTAACCATAACTTACAGTGATTAAAAATAGCGTAGCGTTACACGGACAGAATTTTGACTTACACCCTTACAACATTCGCTAACATACCCTTATTATTAGAATTTAAAATTAAAATTAAAATTAAAATATAATATATATATATATATATATATATATATATATATATATATATATATATATATATATATATATATATATATATATATTTACGTATATAGATAGAGAGATGGATGGATATATGGTAAAAGATCAACCAAAACTGCGAAATTTATAGGGTGTCGCCTGGATTTCAGGGTCATGCGATCGCATGGTTTTTGTTCTTCCAGGCCATGCGATCGCATGGCCAGCTGGGAGAGCTCAGGAGTCTTTAAAAACGTGGGCTGCTTATTTATTTATTATATAATATAATATATATAATTAAATATAATTATATATATATTATATTATATTCTTGTACTCCGTTGACTTGTAATTTTAGCTCCGTTGTGTCGCGCGTTGATAGTTGGTTCATGTCTCGGTTCCGGATTTTCGAACGTCCTTGCGTACAATTTAATATCTTGTATTTTGCGTTTCGCGTCTTATACTCTTGTAATTTTGAGACGTTTCTTATCAATAATTGGAACCACTTTGATTGTATTTTGTACTTTTGAGCTTTTTGGTCGTTTGTGTCTTCAATTTGCCGAATCTGTCTTTTGTCTTCACCTTTTATTATTTAAACGAATATCACTTGTAAATAGAACAATTGCAACTAAATGCTTGTCTTTCTTGAGGGATAATGCTATGAAATATATGTTCGTTTTTAGCATTATCAGAGGTCTAAACATTAGATCCCTTCGAGCAAAAAATCTTACGCTTTTAGGGAATTGGTTTTGGCGTGCTAAATCGGAATCAAACTCTCTTTGGGTCAAAGTTTTGAAAAGTATTCATGGTGCTAATGGGCTACTTTCCCCCTCGGGCCTTAACCGGCCCCAAGGGAAAAGTGGTGTTTGGTTTAATATTATCCGTGCAGGTTATGACATTGAGAAGCTAGGCGTTAATTTTAGCAACTCCTTCTTCAAACAGATTGGCAACGGTATCGAGACAACCTTCTGGGAAGAAACTTGGTTAGGGGATAAACCTCTAAAAAACGTGTTTGGACGTCTTTTTCGGCTGGAGGCTGATCAACAAGCTGCTGTTAGTGATCGTATTACATGGGCAGGAGGTTCTTGGCATGCTAACTGGAGCTGGATCAGGACGCCTTCTGGACGAGCATGTGATGAACTACAGGAGCTCTCTTCGCTACTGAACTCGTACCCGAAACAAGGCTTGACAAAGGACTCGTGGAATTGGAAGCTGGCTGCAAATGGTATCTTCGCCACAAGGAAACTCTCGGGGTTAATTGATGACGTGCTGCTTCGAGATAACAGAACGCGACATGAGAAGTTACGTAACTTTCTTGTTCCATTGAAAGTGGAAATCTTCATATGGCGGGTATTAAACGGTAGGATTCCGGTTCGTATCGAGCTTGACAAAAGAGGTATAGATCTAGACTCCGTTAGATGCCCCTTGTGTGATGACAACGTCGAGTCAACCGACCACTCAATGTTCTTTTGTCGGTTATCGATGGATATTTGGGATAGGGTATATAAGTGGTGGAATCTAGGTGCGGTTTCCAATCTAAGTATCAATGAAGCGTTTCGAGGCAAATGTATTCGTTCTCTCTCGGTGATGGGCTCTTTCATTTAGCAAGCCGTGAAGTGGACGAGTGGTTATCTAATTTGGAAGATTCGTAATGATAAAGTTTTCTCAAATAGGACTTGGAATGGACCTTCGGCTCTCATGGAGATACAATTAAAATCTTATGAGTGGATCGCTTCGCGGTACAAAAAGGAAAATATCGAGTGGCTTGTATGGCTAACTAATCCTCGTAAATATTGTATTGTGTAAATTAGTTTAGTGTAAAGTTGCGTCCTTAGCAACATTTTCGTATGTTTCCTTTGTAGCGTCCAGAATTGCTTGTAACTGGAGCTACTGTTGTGGTTTATCTTGTTTTTTCGAGGTTTAATATTGCTTGCTTTTCGAAAAAAAAAAATTTATCGTTAAAGTCATTTATGTGTATAAATATTAATAAAGTGTTGTTGTGTACCGAAAATAAAACAATCGGAACATAGAAAAAGAAATGTTAACACACGAAGAAGAAAACACCTAGGTGCTACCTCCCCAAAACTATGGGGGTATCTATCATCGTTGTGGCTAAATTCCAATTTTATTATTCCTACATATATTTTAATTGTATAATTTTAGTTTTCAATATATATAATTAACTATAATTTTGGTGCTATAATTAACGTTTATTTGATTATTTTTTGGTACAAAAGAATCTTTATACAAAAAAATCCACAAAAATGTGGTACAAAAGAATATTTAGTGCTATAATTTTTAAATAAAATCCACATAATTTAGTTTTCAGGTAATTTTTCTTTAACATCAAACGCGCAATCAGTTATAAATAGTTCATTACAAGACTCAAACTCAAATACAAAAGCTCAAAAATGAGGCGTTCTTATGGTAAACCGGTCGTTGTTTTGATTATTGTTTCGTTGATTATTATACAAAATATTTTTCACTAATTTTGTTTACAAATTCTGTTTTGCTCTAATCAATATGGACATATTGCATATATTTATTTGAACGAAACTTTGTTGAATTAACTTGGGTTAAAGCTAAAAATATGCTATAAACTTACACAAATGTACCGATGTTTCCCACAAACTTATTTTCGTCCTACTGTCGCCTACAAACTTTCAAAAAGTGTACCAATGTAAACAAAAACTTTCAAAAAGTGTACCAATGTAAACAAAAATGACTTGCTACCGGCTAAACATGTCAAAATTGACACGTGTCGTTCGTGGATTGGATCTTAACTCTTAAAAAAAAAAAATAGCAGGTCAAAATTAGTATGTAACAGATCAAAATGCCAAAATGTTGATATTAGCACATTTTTTGAAAGTTTGTAGGCGACAGTAGGACGGAAATGAGTTTGTGGGCGACATCGGTACATTTGTGTAAGTTTGTAGCCTATTTTTGACTTTAACCCAATTAACTTATATATGTAAATCATAGATCAGTTATATTGCTAAAAATGAATAAAATAACCATCCAGGCATAGCCTGGGTGGCCACCAGGACTTCCAATGAAGCAAGAGGTCACGGGTTCGATTCCCTTCAAGGCAAATACCTTGGGGCGAGCTCCATTTAGTGACTGATTGAATAGAGGATGCTTTACCTGGTAGCGGTGGAGGCCTGACTTGCCGTTTACCCGGGGTTTACCAACTAGAGGGGAGCCATTATGGCTCGTCGCTAGGGGGATCCTTGTAGCGACCCGACAAAATCGTCATTGACGGCGCCGTCTACTTAGGTCCCGTTACGTGGTCATAAGTCTTTAAAACAACGTTTGACCAAAAGTATGTCGCATTCATTTCAAAAGTAAAGATGTTTCAAGGTTTACAAAGTAGTTCGACAACTAGTTACGTTACAAAGTTTAAAATACAAATGAAACATATGAGACACAATTTGAAAGTAGCCAAAAGACGCTCCACGTATGCATGTATACTCGACATCCAAGCAAGTATCAAAAGTAATGAGCGGAAGCATGTATCACAAAACGTTCAAGGACCTGAGAAAAACATAGAAATCTGTCAACGAAAACGTTGGTGAAATCATAGGTTTAAGTAAGTAAGTACAAGTGAACCACAAGATTTGTAACATTGTTATAATAGTAATACATTCCAAAAGTTAATATTCACGAGCACCCAATTATCAATGCTTAACATTCCTTCCATAGAACCCCATCACAATAGTGTTAGAACATATACTGTTTCTCGAAAATATATTTCATTCGTAAACGGTAGCGAACCGTTTGAATGAGGGTTTGTCAAACCCATATGGCCATATAACATAAGTTCTCGCTTACACCCGGCAAGTGTAACTAATGATAATCGAATTGAGGATTTTTGTTCAAACTCATATGTAGAATGTTTGTTTTCCTGTACTTGTGTTCACTTAGTAAAAAGAAACGTTTATGTTTTCTCATCCCAAATGTAAGTTCAAAAGAGTAAAAGTGGGACTATGATCTCACCTTGTGTGCACGTAGGTATAAGTACTTCAACAAGTAAACGTGATAATGCTAAAAACGAACATATATTTCATAGCATTATCCCTCAAGAAAGACAAGCTTTTAGTTGCAATTGTTCTATTTACAAGTGATATTCGTTTAAATAATAAAAGGTGAAGACAAAAGACAGATTCGACGAATTGAAGACGCAAATGACCAAAAAGCTCAAAAATACAAAGTACAATCAAAGTGGTTCAAATTATTGATGAGAAACGTCTCAAAATTACAAGAGTACAAGATGCAAAACGCAAAGTACACGATATTAAATCGTACGAAAGGACGTTCGAAAATCCGGAACCGGGACCTGAGTCAACTTTCAACGCGCGACGCAACGAAGCTAAATTTACAAGTCAACTATGCAAATAAATATAATATAATATATAAATAATTCTTTAAATTATATATATATATTATATTTATATTTTAAAATCCGTCGGCAAGCTAGGATCCAAAGTGTGTGAGCTGGAATTCACATCTCCGCACTCGCGGAGATTCGAAGGTAAATAAATCCGCACTCACGGAGAAAACAGTATCCAGATGGGGCCTATAAAAGGTAACGCATTTTGCTGAATTCGATCATCTTTCCTTCTTCTTACTCATACGTAAACATATATATATATATATATATATATATATATATATATATATATATATATATATATATATATATATATATATATATATATTAATTTTAATTTTAATTTTAATTTTAATTCTAATAATAAGGGTATGTTAGCAAATGTTGTAAGGGTGTAAGTCGAAATTCTGTCCGTGTAACGCTACGCTATTTTTAATCATTGTAAGTTATGTTCAACCTTTTTAAATTAATGTCTCGTAGCTAAGTTATTATTATGCTTATTTAATGCCGAAGTAATCGTGATGTTGGGCTAAATATTAAAATTGGGTAATTGGGTTTTGTACCATAATTGGGGTTTGGACAAAAGAACGACACTTGTAAAAATTAGACTATGGGCTATTAATGGGATTTATATTTGTTTAACTAAATGATAGTTTGTTAATTTTAATATAAAGATTTACAATTGGGCGTACCTATAAATAACCATATACACTCGATCGGACACGATGGGCGGGATGTTTATAAATACTAATAATTGTTCATTTAACCGGACACGGGAATGGATTAATAGTTAATAGACTTATTAAAACAGAGGTAGATTATGTACAAGGACACTTGGCGTAATTGTTAACAAAGTATTAAAACCTTGGGTTACACGCAGTCGATATCCTGGTGTAATTATTAAACAAAGTATTAAGACCTTGTTACAGTTTAAGTCCCCAATTAGTTGGAATATTTGACTTCGGATATAAGGATAATTTGACGAGGACACTCGCACTTTATATTTATGACTGATGGACTGTTATGGACAAAAACCAGACGGACATATTAAATAATTCAGGACAAAGGACAATTAACCCATGGGAATAAATTAAAATCAACATGTCAAACATCATGATTACGGAAGTTTAAATAAGCATAATTCTTTTATTTCATATTTAATTGCACTTTTAATTATCGCACTTTTATTTATTGTCATTTTATTTAATTGCACTTTTAATTATCGTTCTCTTTAATTATCGCAATTTTATTTATCGCAATTTCATTATCGTTATTTACTTTACGCTTTAAATTAAGTTATTTTTATTTTTAATATTTTACATTAGGTTTTAACTGCGACTAAAGTTTTAAAATCGACAAACCGGTCATTAAACGGTAAAAACCCCCTTTTTTAATAATAATACTACTTATATATATTTTTGTATTTTTACAATTATAAGTTAAAAATATAGCGTTAAACTTGGCTAGATCCCTGTGGAACAAACCGGACTTACTAAAAACTACACTACTGTACGATTAGGTACACTGCCTATAAGTGTTGTAGCAAGGTTTATGAATATTCATTCTATAAATAAATAAATATCTTGTGTAAAATTGTATCGTATTTAATAGTATTTTCTTGTAAAAATATAACTATTTTATACACCCCCTCGCACACATCAAGTATTTTTGGCGCCGCTGCCGGGGATTAACACTTAACGCCAAAGCGAGACCTTATAATAAAAAAAATATTTTAGTTTTTACGTTATTTTTGTAAAAATATATTTACATAAGTTTTAAATATCAAAAATATAAAAACATAAAAACTATATATCTTTAAGTCTCTAAAAAAAGTATTTTTAGTTATAAAATACTAATAAGTGATTTTTATTTAAAATATAAGTTTTAGTTATAGTATAAAACATTTTCTATAAAATAAAAATAGAAAATTAAAAACAAAACCTTTAAAAAAAAAAACCACTGGACGACCTGCACCTCATCTGAATCTGTTGCATCCGTACTCGCGGTACTTTTTGCCAACTGGGATCCGCACTCGCGGAGACCTCTGACAGCTGCAACATCAGATTTCATTAATTACGAAATTAGGGTTAAAATTAATTATTATTAATTAAAATTAGAGTTTTAATTTAATATAATTTGTATAAGTTTAGTTTTAATTAATTTTAAGCTTTAATTAGTTTTACTAATATATAAAACTACTATTTTTATAAAATACTTAATATAAAAATAATATTTTTATAAAAATTGTATTTTTACAACTTTAAGTTTTATTTTTAAATTTCGTACCTTTTTAATCGTTTATTCGTAATATTTATATTTTTCGCTCGTAATTAGTCTTAAATCATAGTATTTGCCGTAGTTTATTTTTATTTTTAGATTCTTAGGCTTTGCCGTAAAATCCTTTAAGTGCTTTTTCTTTAGGCTAAGATTTAGGTGCTTTAGAATTTTGCGACGCTGTTTATAAATTTTAATTCCTTTTTAATTTTCGACGCGCTACATTCTTTTTATTATTTTTCGACCTTTTATTTTTCGACGCGCTCTTTTTCTTTCTTATTTTTCGCCGCTCTAGTTTTTAGGACATAGAATTTTCTATTTCTTCTCTAAAATTTCTTTAAATTTCAACGAAAAAAATTATTTAAAGCGGTTAAATTGATAGACATCCAAAATTTGCTGCTTCGTAGTAATAGTTGGATTTGTTAGTGGCTGAGTTGTGAGCTTCCGATTTAAAGGGTTCTGGCTCCCTGCTGCATCTATTGGCTATTTGAAACGTGAGCAAAAGCAGAAAAGTCTATTAATTTGATAACTTTAATAATTTTTATCTTTTATAACTAATAGGATATTCAGTGAATGCACCGAGCAAAACGTTCACCACCTTTTGTACGTTCACCACCTGTAACTCGATCAAGACATCTAGCCAACATTGTCGCCGTTGATTTTTCTATAGAATCTTCATCCAGTCGACCAAGTACTCCAATTCAAATTTTCGATAATCCATTTTTTGAACCCGACCTCACAATTGAGAATCCGGAAGATATTCAGGGACAATTCAGAGATCCTGAACCATTAATCTTTCCTCCGGAACCACCAATCATTCAAACAGAGATTGTTGAGGAACCTACCATTAAATCAGAATCCTCTAGTGATTCAGATTCAACAAATTCAATTATGGAGAATCTGAAACCTCTAAGTATGGAAGCCCGAATGCGAGCTAAACGCACTGGCCAAGGTCATGCAATTACTCAACCAGACATTAATGCGCCATATTATGAAATCAAAGGACAAATTCTACACATGGTAACTAATCAATGCCAATTTAGTGGTGCGCCGAAGGAAGATCCAAATGAACATCTTCGCACATTTAATAGGATCTGCACTCTATTTAAAATTCGAGAAGTTAAGGATGAACAGATGTATCTCATGTTATTTCCCTGGACTTTAAAGGGAGAAGCCAAAGATTGGTTAGAATCGTTACCTGAAGGGGCGATTGATACATGGGATGTTTTAGTTGAAAATTTTCTTAAACAATTTTTTCCGGCATCTAAAGCCGTGAGACTTCAAGGAGAAATTGTTACGTTCACACAAAAGCCAAATGAAACTCTATATGAGGCGTGGACCAGATTTGGAAAGTTATTAAGAGGATGTCCGCAACATGGCTTAGACACCTGTCAAATAGTACAAATATTCTACCAAGGATGCGACATCACTACAAGAAAAGACATCGATATAGCAGCTGGTGGTTCCATTATGAAGAAAACCACAACTGATGCTTACAAAATTATTGATAACACTGCTTCCCACTCACATGAGTGGCACCAAGAAAAAGATATCGTTTGATCATCTAAAGCAGCTAGAGCCGATTCTAGCCATGACTTAGATTCCATTTCCGCAAAGATAGATGCTATCGAGAGACGAATGGAAAAGATGACTAAAGATATTCACTCAATACGAATTAGTTGTGAGCAGTGTGGAGGACCACATTTAACAAAAGATTGTCTCAGTATTGAACTAACAATGGAACAAAGAGAGAATGTTTCATACATGAACCAAAGGCCTGGAAATAATTATCAGAATAATTATCAACCGCCAAGACCAAACTACAATCAAAACCAGAATTATAACCGAAATGTTCCATACAATAACCAACAAGGTCCTAGCAATCAACAAGTATCCAATAATACTTACAATCAGCAAAGACCTATTTTTCAAAACAAACCACCACAAACCGATGATAAAAAGCCAAATTTAGAAGACATGATGTCGAAGCTAGTTGAATCTCAAACACAGTTTTTCACATTCCAGAAACAAACCAATGAACAAAATGCTCAAGCATTTAGAAATTAACAAGCTTCTATTCAAAATCTGGAACAAGAAGTAAGCAACCTAGCAAGGTTGATAGGTGAAAGAAAATCGGGAAGTCTACCTAGTGATACAAATGCTAAACCCCGGAATGAAACAGCTAAAGCCATTACCACAAGAAGTGGTATTACACTTAAACCACCTGAAATGCCTGTAGTTTCTAATGAAGCTATTCCTACTCCACAAGAACCACAATCTGATCAAGATAAGGAAAAAGAACCGGTAGTTGAAAAGGTTAATGAAGATAACACAGTTAAGGCTAAACCTTATGTTAAACCATACCAACCACCACTTCCTTACCCGAGTAAAATGAGAAAAGAGAGACTTGAAGCCGAGCAATCTAAATTCTTGGATATGTTTAAACAAATAAATGTAAATCTTCCTTTCATTGATGTGATTTCAGTAATGCCTAGATATGCTAAATTTCTGAAAGATCTAATCATGAATAGAAAGAAAATGGAAGAACTCTCGGCTGTTACTATGAATGCAAATTGTTCTGCAGTGCTGTTGAATAAGATACCAGAAAAATTATCAGATCTAGGAAGTTTCACGATTCCATGTTTTCTGGGTAGTCTTAGTTCAATAGAAGCATTAGCAGACTTAGGTGCTAGTATAAATTTAATGCCATATTCATTATACACTAAACTAGACCTTGGAGAATTGAAACCAACACGAATAAGCATACAACTAGCCCATCGATCAGTAAAATATCCTAGATGGATAATGGAAAACATGCTAGTTAAAGTTGGTACTTTAGTATTTCCAGTAGATTTTGTTATTCTGGACATGGAAGAAGATTCTCGAGTTCCTCTCATATTAGGAAGACCATTCTTAAACACAGCTAAAGCAATAATAGACGTGTTTGGTAAGAAACTGACCCTAAGTATAGAGGACGAGAGTGTTACCTTTTCAGTTGATAGAGCCATGCAACAACCGCAATCTGCAGATGATACATGTTATTATATTCAAACTATAGATTCACATGTAGAATTGTTAGAAGAATTTCCAGAATTAAAAGGAACAGGAAAATGTTCTTTAGGAGAAGGAACTGAACCAATTAATGAAACTAAAATGTTAGCTACACTTATGGCTAATGGATATGAACCAACAATAGAAGAAATTCAAATGCTAAAAGAGGAAGACAGATATCGATACAAATCATCGATAGAAGAACCACCGATATTAGAGTTAAAGCCACTTCCAAACCATTTAGAATACGCTTATTTACATGGTGAATCTAAATTACCTGTAATAATATCGTCTTCTCTTATTGAAAATGAAAAATCTCAACTCATTTCTGTGCTAAAAGCTCATAAATCAGCTATTGCATGGAAGATTCATGACATTAAAGGAATAATTCCTTCGTATTGCACACATAAAATCCTTATGGAAGAAGGTCATAAAACATATGTGCAACGCCAACGAAGACTAAATCTTAATATGCAAGATGTTGTTAAGAAAGAAATTATTAAACTGCTTGATGCAGGTTTAATTTATCCAATCTCTGATAGTTCATGGGTAAGCCCAGTTCAATGCGTACCTAAGAAGGGTGGCATGACTGTCATCACAAATGAGAAAAATGAGCTTATTCCTACTAGGACTGTAACAGGATGGCGTGTTTGTATTGATTATAGAAAATTAAATGACGTCACCAGAAAAGATCACTTTCCCTTACCTTTCATTGATCAAATGTTGGAAAGATTAGCCGGAAATAGTTACAATTGTTTTCTTGATGGTTTTTCCGGATATTTTCAAATTCCAATAGCACCCGAGGACCAAGAGAAAACCACGTTCACGTGCCCTTATGGTACTTTTTCTTACAAACGCATGCCATTTAAACTTTGCAATGCCCCTGCAACCTTTCAAAGGTGCATGATGGCAATTTTTCACGACATGATAGAAGAATGCATGGAAGTTTTCATGGATGACTTTTCAGTCTTCGGTGATACATTTGAAACATGTCTAGTTAATCTTGAACGAATGCTTATTAGATGCGAACAATCAAATCTAGTTCTTAATTGGGAGAAATGCCATTTCATGGTTAAAGAAGGCATCGTTCTTGGTCATAAAATTTCAAAGGAAGGAATTGAAGTGGATAGAGCTAAAGTAGATGTAATTGCTAAACTTCCACATCCCACCAATGTTAGAGGAGTTAGGAGTTTTCTAGGGCATGCCGGTTTTTACTACGTTTCATAAAAGATTTTTCTAAAATTGCCACTCCTATGAATAAACTCCTAGAAAAGGATGCTCCATTCATCTTTTCAGATGAATGCATCAAATATTTTAATATTCTTAAAGAAAAACTCACTAATGCGCCGATCATGATAACTCCAAATTGGAATCTACCATTTGAACTTATGTGCGATGCAAGTGATTTTGCAATGGGAGCAGTTTTAGGACAAATGATTGAAAAATGATTTCAACCTATATATTATGCTAGTAAGACGTTACAAGGAGCATAAACAAACTACACGACTACTGAAAAAGAACTCCTTGCTATTGTCTTTGCTTTTGACAATTTTCATTCATATCTCGTTCTAGCTAAAACGGTGGTCTATACTGACCATTCTGCTCTTAGATACCTTTTCTCAAAACAAGATACCAAACCACGATTAATCCATTGGATCTTACTTTTACAAGAATTCGATATTGAAATCCGAGATAAAAAGGGAGCAAAAAATCTCGCCGCTGATCATCTTTCTCGTCTTGAAAACCCTGAATTAGAAGTTCTAAATGAATCGGCCATACAAGACAACTTTCCTGATGAATATCTATTGAAGATAGATTATAATGAAATTCCATGGTTTGCAGACTATGCAAACTACTTAGTATGTGGATTCGTTGAAAAAGGATTATCGTACAAAAAATGAAAGAAATTCTTTAGTGATATAAAACACTATTTCTGGGAAGATCCGCATTTGTTTAAAAGTTGTCCTGATGGAATAATACGCCGATGTGTATTCGGAGATGAAGCTAGTAAAATCTTAAACCATTGTCACACAGGACCAACAGGAGGGCATTATGGGCCTCAGCTCACAGCAAGAAAAGTTTACGATGCTGGATTCTATTGGCCTACAATTTTCAAAGATGCACACCTTCTTTGCAAATCCTGTGATGCTTGTTAAAGGGCCGAAAAAGTAAGTCCACGTGATGAAATGCCACAAAATGTCATTCAAGTATGTGAAGTATTTGACATTTGGGGTATTGACTTTATGGGTCCATTTCCAAAATCTCATAATAATCTCTACATTCTCGTTACCATTGATTATGTATCTAAATGGACGGAAGCACAAGATCTCCCAACTAATGATGCACGAGTTGTAGTCAACTTTTTAAAATGTCTTTTTGCAAGGTTTGGAACACCGAAAGCTTTAATAAGTGATCGGGGTACTCATTTTTGTAATAATCAACCTGAGAAAGTTCTCAAAAGATATGGAGTAACTCATAAAATCTCCACTGCTTATCATCCACAGACAAGTGGACAAGTTGAAAATACCAACCGAGCTTTAAAACGTATTCTAGAGAAAACCGTAGGATCAAATCCGAAGGAATGGTCCATTAAATTGGAGGATGCACTCTGGGCTTTAGAACAGCCTACAAAACTCCAATTGGAACCACACCTTTTAAACTCGTTTACGGAAAAGCATGTCATCTTCCAGTAGAAATTGAACACAAAGCATTTTGGGCTTTGAAGACATGTAATCTTGATTTACATAAAGCCGGACGTCTACGATTAAGTCAATTAAACGAATTAGAAGAATTAAGACATGAAGCATACTAAAATTCGTTAATCTATAAAGAAAGAACGAAGAAATGGCATGATAAAAGAATCAGAAGTTCAAAAGAATTTAAAGAAGGAGACAGAGTTCTTCTTTTCAATTCACGATTCAAGCTATTTCCTGAAAAATTGAAATCAAGATGGTTTGGACCATTCATAGTCAAAAGAGTTTTCCCGTACGGAACGGTAGAATTAATAAATTCAAATGGGATTGAATTTAAAGTTAATGGTCACAGAGTTAAACATTACATAGATAATTCAATGGAAGTTGAAGATGAAGTTAATCACAATTTCGACACCACAGTTAACTAAGTGTGGGAAGTTTTGAGTCTTTAAAGGATAATATGTATTTCTGTTAGAGTTAGATGTTCTGTTTTCGTGTAGTTTCCGAGAATGGAATCCGAATGGTCTTTCCCTAGTAGACCCTAAAGAACTAGTCTTCTCCCCCCATTCTAAATTTTTATTTTTTTTAGGTTTTACAAGATGAAGACTTCCTGTGAACTAAACCATGGTCTAATGCTACACGCTTTGATCACTAAACATAATAATGACACTCTTCCAAGTGAATTGGTATCATTAATCAGAGGCAAATTGGACGTAGTAAGAAAAGAATCCAGGAACGAAAATAATAAGTTACATTTTGGTAAAGGAAAATCAAAATCCGCAGCGAAAAGAAGAGCACGACACCTTGAAAGATGTCACAAATGCGGAAAATGGTCACACGAAGGAAAATGCTCGATGAATCAGACATATTCCAATACCGAGTTCGTTACTTTATGCAGAGATGGACCGTTCATATGTTTCAAAGAAAAATCATTGAATGCTCGAGGTTATGCCTATGTAGCTATGGAAAACCAATTAGTTCGACTATCTTATGAGTGGGCTAAAGCAGGTCACTGAGAATTCTATTTCACAGGTAAGTATGTACAGTTTTTATTTATTTATTTATTTTTTTTTTTTGCTTTTAACCTTTTGTTAATAAACGCTAAATTGTTCGCTAAAAAGTATTAAATTGGTATTCAATAAAATTAGGTTTTGTGACCGAAATTATTGATATCATACAAAAATTTATTACATCACTGCGAAATTTACCGTTTATTCTGAAGGTATAAATATCTTTAATCAATCAACCCAAAATATTTCAAAAATTCGTCAGGAGTAAAACTGGGTAATATAGCCGAAATTACTTTACCGAAAAGAGGGGCGTATATTTTTGATAATATTTGATTGATTAAAGTGGGATAAAAGACCAAAAAGATTTTTAATTTTAATTTTTACCATGTTTTTAAAATTAGTATTTATAAATTAAATTAATATTGTGAACTTTTTAAAATCAGTATATTTAAGTTTGTAAATATTTGAAAAAATTAATATTTTTAATATAAGTTTGTATGTATAAAAACAAAAATATAATAAAAGTTTGGTGTGAATTTATAATTTTCATAATAAGAATTTTTAATTTTATGCATTTTAAATTTAAGTTTGATGTGAATTTAAAAACAAAAATTTACTTTATTTCGTTAAGTTAAAAATATGATTTTTAAAATTCGTCGTGAGTTGAAAACTAGGTCGTTGAACCGAAATTGCTCTACCCAAGGGAGGGACGAGAACTTTTATTATCATTATTTTTAATCTTATTGAATTAAGGTATACCAAAAACATTAAAAAAACCCAAAAATCTTTACTTTTAAAACCGCGCTTTGAATTGACAAATTTTTAAATTTTGTCGAGGGACGGACTAGGACATCGTTCCGAAACACCCTTACTCCTAAAAAGAAACAAAATTTTAATTTTAATTAATTATATGTTTCATTAGTATAAGGTTTTCATAAAAATAAAATAAAAAAAAAACCGCACTCGCGGTACTTTGTGGGTTCCTCATCCGCACTCGCGGAGGTCTGGAATCCCAGTTAGATAAACTGGTCGACAGACCAGTTTCCCCAAACACACCCACACCCATTTTTTTCTGCGAAAAAACCCACAAAATCACTCCCAAAATCGCGATTTTTCACCAATAAACATCAAATTTTTTGCTAAAATCATGTTGAGAAGGATGCTACCAAGAAGTTTTTTTAAGGAAATCGGTAATTTCTACACCTAAACACTCTTTAATTCGAATTATTAGTGTTCTTGAACAAAAATATACCTAATTTGATTTTGATGATTTCTAGTGTAATTGTGCTTAAATTGATTGTATATTATGCTTGTATAACCTAGATTGATGCTATTTAACATGATTAGAAGCCTTAAACTTCAAATTTTGAGTAATCTATGGTTTGTGTTCTTGAGCAAAAATGGGGCTTTTTGATATAAACGGGTTATGGCCGAATTTTGTTGTTAGTTTATAGTAAATTGAGTAGTGTAACATGTTTAGGTTGCTAAATGATCAAAACTTTGATCCTAAACATGATTTTCAAGAATTAAAGTGGACTTTTTGAGTCAAAAATGCATGAACTCGATTTAATTGATATGAATGCCATTTGGAACTTGTTTAATTGCTAGTAATGATTATTTTGACATGTTATTTGAGATAAAAGCTAAAGAACATTGTATACATTCTCATATATGTTCATTTGTAAAAATGTAGAATTCTTAATATTATGAAAATGTGTATAAAGTTTAATATGGATTAAACATGTCGTTATGATTGTTTTGGTTTATGATTTTACTAATACTAATGCATATTTGGATGCACAAAAATTGTGTTTAATGTGTTTTGCAGACTGAAAGGGGTGAATCTTCATCCGCATCTCAGGCTCAGAATGCTCCTCCTGAGAATGCAGAAGAACAGGAGATTAACGACCTATATAAACAAGATCTACCACATCAATACATTCCATATTCAAATATAGAATTGGCAGATTTACATCCTAATTTAAGGTTTGATTGACATTGGATAGATTATCCAAAATACCAGAGGAACCTGCACACCCTTCAGCCTAATGTTGTTGAAGTATCTAGAGTCATAGATTGGGAACCGTTAGAAACAGTTGGATTGGCCGGTCCAATCAGAGAATTACTTACATAAAGGTATGGTAATTCTACTTTTACTGATTGGGAACGTTTGTTTAATATACGTAGGTGTGTATATAGAGAATGGTGTGTAGAATTATTATGTAGTGTTAAAATAAATGATCGGGTATCTACTTTAACCGATCGTAGTTTTATTAGATTTTTATTAGGAGGTGTGATGCGCCATATGTCTCTACTAGACATGGCTCAGGCTTTGTGTATATATACGCCTGAGGAACTAGCATCTGCTGATTGTCAAAGGTTGATACTTGAGGGTAGGAGGGTTGATGAGAATTTTGATATGAATGGTGTATGGAGTAGAATGACTAGGCATAACCGATTTCGTGGGGGGAATAACTCTTATACTGATATTGATAGAGCTGAGCTAGGAGTAATCCATAGGTTCTTAGCAAACTCGATTACACAGCGAGGTAAGAACAAAGAGAAAGTAAATGAGAATGATTTATTTTATCTCATGTGTATTCGAGACACACAGAGCGCTGTGAGTATACCTTTTTGTGTGGGTTATTATTTATCAGCTATAGTTAAGAGTATACGGCCTAATGGTATAATAGGAGGTGGTATCTTTGTTACTTTAATTGCTGAGTATCTCGGTGTGGATAGAAATCGGGGGGGATTAATAATTGCAGCACCGGAACCCCGTGATACAATTGGTTTGAAAGTATATCATGGTGCTAAGGTTTTAAAGAAAAAACATAACGCTGCAGCACCATATGATGGCTCGCATCCACAGGTCGAAAGAGATCAGCAGCAAGGTAACGCGGGAGGGGGGAATGAGATGACAGAAATGCAACTTTTTATGGCTCATCATGAGTATAAAATGGCTAGACAACGAGCATTTCAAGATTGGCAGTATCATCAAAACCAAATCATAAGTCATCGTGCACACATAAATGCAGCTTACATTACGACTCCAATGCCCGTATTTCCTCCCTGGACTATACAGACCCGACCATCGTACCCTACATATGACCCAGCTCAAGCATTCTACAGTACATACGGCTATGAATGGGATCCCTACTGGCACCATCCTTATCAACCCTGATTTTCTTTTACTTTTATTTTTATTTATTTGGTAACTTGTAATTTTATACTTTTAATATTTCTTTTGATAACTTTAATAGTTTTTATAATTTTCTAACTTTTCTTATTAGATTTTTATAATTTTTGAATGTGGGGTGGTATACCCAACTTCAAAAATATGTATATATATGTTTGTAGTTTATCTCATGTACAAAACAGGGTAAAACATCGCATTTTCAAAGACTGGCGTTAAGTTCAGCAAAAGCTACTAATTTTGACGGCAAAACGAAAAACAAATGTGATGTAACAACAAGACGGAATGAACAAATGATGTGCACCATTTATCATTCAGCAAACAAACGCCAATATGTTTGGAAACTTTGGTAAAATTTAATCATTTTTCTACGCTAATCACCCTCAATAATTTAAATTGTACTGATTTCTTGCAAATGAGGGCATTGCAAGATCTTAAGTGTGGGAAGGGGTTAAATTCTTTCGGATTTTTAAAGTTTTAACTTATACACTTGGTTACCATTAAAAATACTAGTAAAGATAAAACTAGGTGTTAACACCGAAATTATTGTTACCTCGGAAATGACATAAATTGAGAAACAAACCAAAATGTTAGAATTAATTTAAAATGGAATAGAGGACAATAAAAAGGCAAAGAAAGGAAAATAAAAGCCAAGTGTGGGAAAAATTTACCAAGTTATTTAAAACAAATATCACATATTTCTGTAACAAATAATTGAAGATACTTTTACTTTGGACTAAACTAATCAGTTTTACCCGATTTACTATAATATATTTGAAAGAAAGATGGATCTACACGATGAATCAATTCCATCATTAAAAGGAAGTAAAGTCTTCCGAAAAAGAAACGCACTTCTTGATTTAGGTCAGGAAGTTGTCGTCCAGACCAACTGTAGGTTGACGAAAAATCTAGAAAAGTCATCACTAAAATCAGCAGGAAATCCACGGACCTCAGCATCAAACAGGGTCGCCAAGTGGTCAGACTTATCCTAACCATGAGAGGATCTGTCTCGTAAAATGGGAAGGACGCCGTGCAAATTAGCTTGATAAGACTAATGAATCAGATCCCCAGAAAGGATAATCTCCTTAAAAGATCAAAAATCAGCTTTTAAGCCTGATATTACTCAATCCTAGAGATTGACTTTAAAGATTGAGAATTACAAACTCATGGAATTCGATGATATCTAAACTCGAGCTTGAACGAGAAAATATTTTGATCAAATTACAAACCGATTTGTTTTCTGAAAACCCATTTTTAATGCGTTCATTACCATTGAACGTAAAATCCTAAGAATTCACCTGGAATTCATTAGGTCACCTGAACCAAATCGGGTGTCAACCGTAAGAACGGTGGTTGCATAGCATGGTCAAAGACAGGACCTTGTGCCAGACCAAAAAAACAATAGGGTGAGCTTTACTATTGCTCCTACAAAGGATAGTAATTGCATTAGACACGTTATAGATCATAATTAAAAGCATGTCAGGGGACATTGCCTCAACAGTTGCTTGTTCAACGCTTTCCTTTACAACCGGACGGTAGTTTACCGAAAGGTAATATACGGAGCAAGTATTCTGGACGTGTTGCTTTCCCAATACAAGGTTAGCAAGTGGGTGACACAAAACCATAAGTTTTGAGCTAAAATTTTCAAATCTGAAACCCACAAAACCCACAAAAACAATTTGCAACACCGGTGAAGGGTTATTCCGGAAAACTTATCTAGGGTAAAAGCTAGATCGTATTTTTAAAAGATCAAATGTTTTCATAAAGATCCAATTTCCTTAAGGATCTAAATTTTTATAGTCATGTGGGACTGTAAACCACATCGTTACTAGCATTGTTCATACCGCCGAATAGAAATCACTGATGTACAAAGTGTGAAGAATAAAGAAGTGATTTTAGTATTTTTTTTATTTCAAGACTATATTGTTTGAGGACAAGCAACGCTCAAGTGTGGAAATATTTGATAATGCTAAAAACGAACATATATTTCATAGCATTATCCCTCAAGAAAGACAAGCTTTTAGTTGCAATTGTTCTATTTACAAGTGATATTCGTTTAAATAATAAAAGGTGAAGACAAAAGACAGATTCGACGAATTAAAGACGCAAATGACCAAAAAGCTCAAAAGTACAAAGTACAATCAAAGTGGTTCAAATTATTGATGAGAAACGTCTCAAAATTACAAGAGTACAAGATGCAAAACGCAAAGTACACGATATTAAATCGTACGAAAGGAAGTTCGAAAATTCGGAACCGAGACCTGAGTCTACTTTCAACGCGCGACTCAACGAAGCTAAAATTACAAGTCAACTATGCACATAAATATAATATAATATATAAATAATTCTTTAAATTTTATATATATATATATATATATATATATATATTATATTTATATTTTAAAATCCGTCGGCAAGCTAGAATCCAAAGTGTGTGAGCTGGAATCCACATCTCCGCACTCGCGGAGATTCGAAGGCAAACAAATCCGCACTTGCAGAGAAAACAGTATCCAGATGGGGCCTATAAAAGGCAACGCATTTTGCTGAATTCGATCATCTTTCCTTCTTCTTACTCATACGTAAACACACACACACACACACACACACACACACACACACATATATATATATATATATATATATATATATATATATATATATATATATATATATATATATATATATTATAATTTTAATTTTAATTCTAATAATAAGGGTATGTTAGCAAATGTTGTAAGGGTGTAAGTCAAAATTCTGTCCGTGTAACGCTACGCTATTTTTAATCATTGTAAGTTATGTTCAACCTTTTTAAATTAATGTCTCGTAGCTAAGTTATTATTATACTTATTTAATGCCGAAGTAATCGTGATGTTGGGCTAAATATTAAAATTGGGTAATTGGGTTTTGTACCATAATTGGGGTTTGGATAAAAGAACGACACTTGTGGAAATTAGACTATGGGCTATTAATGGGCTTTATATTTGTTTAACTAAATGATAGTTTGTTAATTTTAATATAAAGATTTACAATTGGACGTACCTATAAATAACCATATACACTTGATCGGACACGATGGGCGGGATGTTTATAAATACTAATAATTGTTCATTTTACCGGACACGGGAATGGATTAATAGTTAATAGACTTATTAAAACAGAGGTGGATTATGTACAAGGACACTTGGCGTAATTGTTAACAAAGTATTAAAACCTTGGGTTACACGCAGTCGATATCCTGGTGTAATTATTAAACAAAGTATTAAGACCTTTCTGTGATGGCCCCGTCAAAACACTTAACGGCTCCGTCACTTGGTCCCACAGCTTGATCGAACTTAAATGAATTTAATAAATGACATTGCATTCTTTTATATCAAAAGTTTCTCAAAAAGGAAAGCATACCAAAATATGTAGTTTAAAAGTAACTCAACATATTAATAATCCAAAGTTGACACAAAAACATTGTCAACAACCCACAAGTATTAATTATTCAAAAATCGAATGCAAGCCAAAGTTTCATAAATTGTTTCATAAAAATCTGCCCAAATGCATGCGGACTCTTCTAAACACAGCGGAAGCATCACATAAACTCAAGTACCTGTGAAAACATGCGAGTAAACTGTCAACACAAAGGTTGAGTGAATTATAGGTTTAAACAATTGAATAAACTTTAGACCACAAGATTTAAAAATGTTAGAAAACATTAAACATTATTCCATTATCAATGAGCCATCTGGTAACCACTTAACCCTTTATTTACCCTTGCCAAACATAATAAAAATATACACTAGTGTATCTACAACAAAATACGAAGTACTAAACATTCCGATTATAAATTGCTAGCGCGACTAGCTCAAAATGGGGTTGTCAAACCCGATAGATCTATCCGTAGGATTTGCGTTCACCTGTAGAAACCAATGATTACAGTTACCAGACTAGGGAATATTTTTCTCCAACTCACAATGAATAATTTAAATTTAATTGTCACTTGTGTCTAAACGTGAAATAAAATGCATGTAATCACATCCCAAAAATATACTTTGAAAAGTATGTAAAAACGGGACTATAACACAGCTTAATAGTAATGAAGCAACCAACACAAATAAAGCGAACAGCAAATGTAGTACAGCGATCAGGAATGATCACAACACCGACCTATAAATAAAACAGGTCGATATAAATAACTAACTTAGGTCAAGTCTTAGTATGATAGCTATTGTACATGTTGCAAGTAGTCATAGAACAATACTCAATATGCATCGGTTTGATTGGAACAGCTTACGGACACACACTTTCTATTTTTAGAAAGTTTCTATTTTTAACAGGTTTCCATTTTTGGAAAGTTTCTATTTTTGGAAAGTTTCTATTTTGGAAATTTTCTATTTTTGGAAAGTTTCCAAATTTAGAAAGTTGCTATTTTAGGAAAGTTTATAAGTTAGGAAAGTTTCCTTAATTAGAAAGTCAACAAAGGTCAACTGAAAGTCAAAGTCAACCGAAAGTCAACTCAAAAGTCAACCTTGGTCAAACATGGTCAACGTCAATTTTAAAAGTGTAAGTTATAATAATAATATAAGTTATAACGTTTATTAAAGTTAAATATATCTAATTATGTCATAACATAAGTTTAATTAAATTAAAATGAATTATTAAAGTTTATATAAGTTTAAATGATATAATTAATATAACATAAGTATTTAATTAATTAATTAAATATTAGTCATAATGTAAGTATTATTAATTAATAATAATTTTTAAATCATATCATAAGTATTATTAATTAATAATGAATTATTAATCATATCATAAGTTTCTAATTATAATTATTAAATCATAAGTATTTAATAATTAAATTATAATTAAATAATAACTAAGTCTTATAATAATTAAATAATTATTTAATCCTTATTATGAGTCTTATTATAATAATCTCATAATATAAGTTTAATACTTATCATAAGTATTTTTCCATTAATAATGAAGTATTATTAATCATATGTTTAATTAAAAAGTTAATTAAATAATAAATATTAATTAAATGATATAATAAATATATATATATCATAAGTTGTAAATAATAATAATTACTTTTTTTTATCATAAGTAATTAAATTATAATGAAATCCATTATTTATATCCTAAGTTTAATAATTAGTCAAAAGTTTTAAATCAAAAGTTCATCGGGTTGTATCCTGAGCCCCGGGTGTCGGTTTTCGGCGAGCCTTACATATATCTCCGCCTAAGTAAACCATCCGACACTTTGGTACACTCAAGAACACACCATGAACAGCCCACAAGTCGTGATAAACATCCAATACACTACTTGCAACTTCAATTCAATCAAAAACGTGTTTTAGACGTAACGGGTGATTCGTGGCTCGGATTGAGATGACTCGAACATGAAAGTTCGCCCCACCATCAGTTCTAATACACTAACACACCCTAAAGTCACCAAATTTGGTCACAAAGTCGGACCAAACCTGGTTCATACCAAAATCACATTCAATCTTAACAAAATACCACTTTGATCAAAACTAGGGTTCCGGGAATCGAAACGACATGAATCCGGTGTCTAAAATTAATGTCTTGATGAGAGGAACTCATTTATATACTTTATTTTAACTTTTATATCAGTTACAAAGTCAGAAACACGCGAAAAAGCTGCTGTCCAAATTATATCAAACCGAAAACATATGTAAACGAGCAATTCTACGCATACAATCAATATTACAACAACTAATAATCATCATACTATTAATAAATCATCAAAATACAGAAAATTAAGGAAAAATTAAAAGTTCTAGGGTTAGGGTTTATACCCTAATCAAGAAACGAGAAGTATAATCGCGTAGAGAACGGAACGAGGAACGCGTTGATGTATAACAATCCTTGATCCAAGCTATGAAAATTGATGAAGATGATGATGTTATGGTGATGGTTGGCTACGGCAAAGAGGGAGAGGGGAGGAGAGGCTTGAGAGAATTTTATGTAATTAGGTTTAGGAAATAAATTATGGAATAAAATTATGATGTAGCAAAAATAAAAAGCAAGGGAGTATATCCCCCCCTAGCTTCGGCCGAATTGGGTGAGGGGTGGGCCCCATGGTGGGCCAAGTTGATAAATGGAAGAAACCTTGTGGCCTGAATGCCCGAACGAACCCGAAACGCGAAAACGCACATACGCGATTAAAAATTCGGAAAGATAACAAACGCGCGACGAAAAATAAATATAAATACACTATATAATTATATGACCTTAAAATATCATATTTAAAATAAATAGGATTTAAATATCCCAAAAACGCGACCGTTGGTTTGAAAACTGAAAAGATTCGCCGGATAAAAATCCGCGATTCGTATAAACGTACGATTTAAAATATGAATACATATATTAACATAACACATAATAATTAATATATTATTACTAAAATAATAATATAGGTCATGAAATGACGTAACACAATTAACAGTTAACGGTCGTTAAATAATTAACGGTAAAAGATTACGGAAAAAGTAGGGTCGTGACAGTACCTTCCCGTTACGGAAATTTCGTCCCGAAATTTAAGCAGGTGCAGGGGTTGACTCAGCATCTGGGAACAAATGCGGGTACTTCTGCTTCATCTGATCTTCACGCTCCCAAGTGAACTCGGGACCACGTCTGGCGTTCCATCTAACCCGGACAATAGGAATTCGGCTCTGCTTAAGAGTCTTAACTTCTCGATCCATAATTTCAATAGGTTCCTCAATAAAGTGTAGTTGCTTATCAACATGAAGTTCTTCCAAAGGAATAGTCTTGTCGGCTTCGGCCAAACACTTCTTTAAGTTCGATACATGAAAAACATCGTGAACAGCACTGAGTTCTTGTGGCAACTTCAAACGATAAGCCGCCGGTCCAACCCTCTCAACAATCTCAAACGGTCCAACAAAGCGAGGACTTAGCTTTCCCCTTTTACCAAAACGGATCACACCCTTTCAAGGTGAAACCTTTAACATAACACGATCACCAACTTGAAATTCCACATCTTTCCTTCCCCTAAAGGCATAACTCTTTTTCCGACTTCTAGCGGTTCTCAACCTTTCCTTAATCTGTACAATCTTCTCGGTAGTCTCGTGAATAATTTCTGGACCTGTGAGTTGAGCATCCCCAACCTCATTCCAACAGACAGGAGACCTACACTTCCTACCGTACAGAGCTTCAAACGGTGCGGCTTGAATACTTGCGTGATAACTGTTGTTATAAGAAAATTCAGCAAGCGGCAAATATTTATCCCACCCATTACCAAAATCGATAACACACGCTCGCAACATATCTTCCAACGTCTGAATGGTCCTTTCACTCTGACCATCCATTTGGGGATGATAAGCGGTACTCATATCTAACCTAGTTCCCAAGGCTTCCTGTAAAGATCGCCAAAACCTCGATACAAATCGACTGTCTCGGTCCGAAATAATGGATACAGGAACACCATGCCTATAAACAATCTCCTTCAAGTACAAATGAGTGAGCTTCTCCATTGAATCTATTTCCCTAATCGGCAAAAAGTGAGCCGACTTAGTGAGTCGATCTACAATCACCCAAATAGTATCATAGCCACCCGCAACTCTCGGTAACTTAGTAATAAAATCCATTGTAATCCCTTCCCACTTCCACTCGGGAATCTCGAGTTGTACCAACAGTCCAGACGGTTTCTGATGTTCAGCTTTAACCTTAGCACAGGTCAAACACTTAGCTACATATGTAGCCACATCACCTTTCAAATTTGGCCACCAATACAGCTCCTTAAGATCATGATACATCTTTCCTGAACCAGGATGAATAGAGTACCTAGACTTATGAGCCTCATCCAAAACAAGTTGTCGTAGTTCACCAAACTTCGGAACCCAAAGACGTCCTGCAAAGTACCTAGTACCATCTGCTCGAATTTCAAATTTCTTAGCCATACCTCTTACGTTCTCTTTCACAAAATTCTCTTCCTTTAAGGCTTCTTGTTGTGCCTCAAGAATCTGCCTTGCGAGGTTTGTTCTAATTGTCATATTCAAGGCTCTAAACCTGTGAGATTCAGCCCTTTCTTTATGACTCAACGCATCAGCCACAACATTGGCCTTACCCGGATGATACAAAAGTTCACAATCGTAATCATTTAACGTCTCAATCCATCTTCGTTGTCTCATGTTCAACTGTTTCTGATCGAGGATATGTTGAAGACTTTTGTGATCTGTGTACACAGTACTCTTGACCCCATACAAATAATGTCTCCAAATCTTAAGTGCAAAAACAACGGCCCCCAACTCTAAATCATGAATTGTATAGTTCTGCTCGTGAATCTTCAACTGCCGTGACGCATACGCAATGACTTTCTTTCGCTGCATTAAAACACAGCCCAAGCCCTGACGCGAAGCATCACAATAAACAACAAAATCATCATTACCCTCAGGTAGTGACAATATCGGAGCGGTAGTCAACTTCTTCTTTAAAATCTGAAAAGCAGTCTCTTGTTCATCCTTCCACTCGTACTTCTTCCCTTTATGCGTTAAAGCAGTCAAAGGTTTTGCAATACGAGAGAAATCTTGAATGAACCTTCTATAGTAACCTGCCAGTCCTAGGAACTGACGAATCTGGGTAGGAGTTTTCGGAGTTTCCCACCTCTCAATCGCCTCAATCTTAGCAGGATTAACTTGTATTCCCTGTTTACTAATAATATGTCCAAGGAATTGAACTTCTCGTAACTAGAATGCACACTTAGAGAACTTAGCGTACAACTCTTCTTTTCTCAACAGATCAAGCACTAACTTCAAATGTTCTTCGTGCTATTCATCATTCTTCGGATAAATAAGGATGTCGTAGATAAACACAATAACGAACTTGTCCAGATAGGGTCTACACACACGGTTCATGAGGTCCATGAACACAGCAGGTGCATTCGTCAATCCAAATGGCATAACAAGAAACTCAAAGTGACTGTAACGGGTGCGAAAACCAGTTTTCGAAACATCAGATTCTTTAACACGCAACTGATGATAGCCGGAACGAAGATCGATTTTTAAATAAATAGATGAACCCTGAAGCTGATCGAACAGATCATCAATTCTCGGAAGGGGATAACGGTTTTTAATAGTAAGCTTGTTCAACTCACGATAATCAATGCACAAACGAAAAGAACCATCCTTCTTCTTAACAAACAGAACAGGAGCTCCCCAAGGGGACGAACTAGGACGAATAAAACCTTTGTCTAACAACTCACGGAGTTGACTTGACAATTCTTGAAGTTCAGAAGGCGCAAGACGATAAGGAGCACGTGCTACAGGGACAGCACCGGGAACAAGATCAATTTGAAATTCTACCGCGCGTTGCGGCGGAAGGCCAGGTAAATCTTCGGGAAATACCTCGAGAAAATCTCTAACAACATGAACATCTCCAACACTCTTCGTTTCTCTTTCGAAATCAACAACATGGGCTAGAATAGCATGACAGCCTTTGCGAAGATGTTTAAGAACCTTCAGACATCTAATAAGATTTAACTGTCGGCACCTCTTATCTCCAAGAACCATCAGCGGCTCTCCAACCACATTAGTAATACGAATAGCTTTATCATAACACACAATCTCAGCACGATTCGCAGATAACCAATCCATCCCAATAACAACATCAAAACTACCAAGTTCAATCGGTACCAAATCTATCTCAAAATCTCTACCAGCTAAACTAATGTTACACTTACGATGCACAGTCTTAGCAGTGAGTACCTTACCATTAGCTATTTCAACAACATAAGTATTGTCTAAAGGAGTTAACGGTGTTTTGATTTTTGGACTTAATTTACTCGACACAAAACTCAAATCAGCCCCTGAATCAAATAGTACATAAACTGATAAATCGTTGACCGAGTACGTACCAGTAACAAGTTTAGGATCTTCCTCAGCATCCCTAGCGTTAATGTTGAATGCTCTACCACGCGCAATCTCTGCAGTCTTCTTGTTGGGACAGGCATCACGGAAATGCCCCGGCTTCCCACACTCGTAACAAACTCTCAGATTACCACCATTATTCGACTTTCCATTGCCATTACCATTACCACCTCTATTACCAGCATTATTACCACCTGCGGCAGGAGCAGTAGAACCCGACAGAAGCACCGTACAATCCTTAGCAATGTGTCCCTGTTTGGAACACCTCTTGCAAGTCACGGTACAGAAACCATCATGAGCCTTGTAACAACGTGGACACACACGCTGACTGCGGTTATTTGAACCAGAAGTGTCCTGCTTTTTCTGCTGACTCTGGTTTTGATTGCGGTTATTATCCCACTTTCTCTTCCCATTATCAGCTTTCTTAACAGCCTCTTCACTGGGTTCGGTTACAACAGCCTTGCTTCTTCTCAAGATCTTATCATTTAACTTATGAGCCATTGACATCGTGGCCTCAATAGTCTGGGGCTCACTAGATTCAACTCCATGTTCAGTTTTCTCAGACAACCCATCAATGTAAGCTTCAATCTTAAGATTCTCATTGGCATAAACATTAGGGCACAACAGAGTCAACTCAAAGAATCTCTGCTCGTAGGCATCTAATTCGGTTCCCTTCATTTTCAAGTTTTTAAGTTCAACCTCCAACTTCTTAAGCTCACCCCTAGGTCAGTAACGGGTGATCATTCTTTCCTTGAAATTATTCCAAGTTAACCCATAAGCCACATCATTTCCCAAACTGTTAACCAAGTTGTTCCACCAGGTCAATGCACTATCCTTCAAAGTGCAGCTAGCAAAACTAACCTTGTCCTCCTCTCGGACTCGACTAACCCTGAAAATAGACTCGATTTTCTCGAACCAGCGGGTAAGTCCTATGGGTCCTTCTGTACCACTGAATTCCTGTGGGCAACTAGCCATGAACGTTTTGTGGGAGCATCCCACCTGATTGTTGTTTGCATTAGCATTTGCATTAGCATTCACTGCCATAGCAGCAGCTATCCCTTCGGTAACAAGACGCTGGATACGGGCTTCGTTGGACTCTCTAGGAGGCATGATCTTCAAAACAGAATAACACAACCGTTAGTACTAAGAATAATACCAGTGTTATAAAGGAATAGATCGAACACGAAAAGGTTAACCATTAAAATAATAGTCAGTAACCACTATGAGTAATAACATGACAGTTATGATTGTTATAGAAATAACCACCACATGCATACATATTTTATGATAACATCATACAACATACATAGCACCTAACATACATGATCTACATTACACATAATATAACATACCAAGAGTCACAACATCAGAAATAAAATGTGATAATGATAATAGATGTCATAAAAATAACCATCCATACATAATGAAAAACATCCCATAACAAATTCTTAATAAAATCCTCGGCAAAACGCCGTACATAACCCAAAAATGTATGTATGAAAGAACATTAAGTCTTATGAAATAAATTATCAATCATGAATCATCATATCACATCTGCTTAGAGCGGGTGTGATAAGCTGGGCCAGCATGAGTCTCAGCAGAAGGCTCATACTTCCTCAACTTTCCTTTCACTTCTTCCAACTCTTCCTTCAAATCACGAACTGTGCTCTCTAGAGCCTCGAACCTAGCATCAACTTCACGGTTACGCTTACGACTCTCGATCCCAACATTGTTCTTGAAGCTAACAAACGAATCCATACTAGCTCGTATCTGGTCCATCATCTCGTTATGTGGCAAAGTACGCATACAATCACTGAGAGCATTAATACGCGTCACTTCATTGTAAGCCCTGTTCATATGTGTAAGGGTGGAAAAGTAGTAGTGAACAGGATCATCGATCTCCGGTTGATTAGCACGGCGTCTGGCAGCAGCCGGAGGAGCAGGAGCAGCAACTGAGTTATCGCTCGAAGTCGACATCTGCAAACAGTAAAACCGCAAACCACATACCAAAAGATATAAATGCTAATGATATAACACATCCGAAATGAAATGCATAATAATGCTATAGCAAAAGGGTCGGGCTGTAGACTAGACTCTAATGCACCCTAAGAACCACGGGTTGACCACATTAAGACCGCCTAATTCCCTACAACCAGAGCTCTGATACCAACTGTGATGGCCCCGTCAAAACACTTAACGGCTCCGTCATTTGGTCCCACAGCTTGATCGAACTTAAATGAATTTAATAAATGACATTGC